>NC_064618.1:357241292-357949292 GCF_023898315.1 Schistocerca nitens | reverse complement strand
GAAGCAAACAGGACTCCAAGCACCATAGCGCATACGTAACAAGCCGGGGCACTTATTCAAATTCTGCCTTCGAATCTGTACTAGTAAGAACCTCGTACAGTCAGTTATTGTAGGATAAACACATTTGTCGGCCCCCGTATCGACAACAATATTATAATTATACACTCCTGGAAATGCAAAAAAGAACACATTGACACCGGTGTGTCAGACCCACCATACTTGCTCCGGACACTGCGAGAGGGCTGTACAAGCAATGATCACACGCACGGCACAGCGGACACACCAGGAACCGCGGTGTTGGCCGTCGAATGGCGCTAGCTGCGCAGCATTTGTGCACCGCCGCCGTCAGTGTCAGCCAGTTTGCCGTGGCATACGGAGCTCCATCGCAGTCTTTAACACTGGTAGCATGCCGCGACAGCGTGGACGTGAACCGTATGTGCAGTTGACGGACTTTGAGCGAGGGCGTATAGTGGGCATGCGGGAGGCCGGGTGGACGTACCGCCGAATTGCTCAACACGTGGGGCGTGAGGTCTCCACAGTACATCGATGTTGTCGCCAGTGGTCGGCGGAAGGTGCACGTGCCCGTCGACCTGGGACCGGACCGCAGCGACGCACGGATGCACGCCAAGACCGTAGGATCCTACGCAGTGCCGTAGGGGACCGCACCGCCACTTCCCAGCAAATTAGGGACACTGTTGCTCCTGGGGTATCGGCGAGGACCATTCGCAACCGTCTCCATGAAGCTGGGCTACGGTCCCGCACACCGTTAGGCCGTCTTCCGCTCACGCCCCAACATCGTGCAGCTCGCCTCCAGTGGTGTCGCGACAGGCGTGAATGGAGGGACGAATGGAGACGTGTCGCCTTCAGCGATGAGAGTCGCTTCTGCCTTGGTGCCAATGATGGGCGTATGCGTGTCTGGCGCCGTGCAGGTGAGCGCCACAATCAGGACTGCATACGACCGAGGCACACAGGGCCAACACCCGGCATCATGGTGTGGGGAGCGATCTCCTACACTGGCCGTACACCACTGGTGATCGTCGAGGGGACACTGAATAGTGCACGGTACATCCAAACCGTCATCGAACCCATCGTTCTACCATTCCTAGACCGGCAAGGGAACTTGCTGTTTCAACAGGACAATGCACGTCCGCATGTATCCCGTGCCACCCAACGTGCTCTAGAAGGTGTAAGTCAACTACCCTGGCCAGCAAGATCTCCGGATCTGTCCCCCATTGAGCATGTTTGGGACTGGATGAAGCGTCGTCTCACGCGGTCTGCACGTCCAGCACGAACGCTGGTCCAACTGAGGCGCCAGGTGGAAATGGCATGGCAAGCCGTTCCACAGGACTACATCCAGCATCTCTACGATCGTCTCCATGGGAGAATAGCAGCCTGCATTGCTGCGAAAGGTGGATATACACTGTACTAGTGCCGACATTGTGCATGCTCTGTTGCCTGTGTCTATGTGCCTGTGGTTCTGTCAGTGTGATCATGTGATGTATCTGACCCCAGGAATGTGTCAATAAAGTTTCCCCTTCCTGGGACAATGAATTCACGGTGTTCTTATTTCAATTTCCAGGAGTGTAGATAACAGCGTTGCGATTTATCAAGCTCCTCGTATAAGGTACCCGCACCACAGCCAGCTTAGCCCTAATGTGCAGCTGCTTTGATATCATGCAATGCACACGGATCCAAAGATGAAATCTGCAGCGTAAAACTTGGAGTATAATGCACGAATAAAAGTCTTCTGATAAGGAAAGCTGAAAAACTTCAGAATAAACGTCGAAACATCGCTTCTAACTCTAGGAAGTATCAGCTCTCAAAGCACAGAAATACAAGCATCTGTATATCCACAATTACTAACGGGAAAGATTCTAAGAAAAATGAATGAAGGCGAATTTTTTTCCTCGTAGGTTGTTTATTCATTTAGACCTCTTCTTAGATACGCAACAAGTTTCGGGTTGAAAGTTACATTCGACTGTTTACCCAGAATAAGATGCCATACACATGAAAATGGCGGCAAAGTTACGCGGTGCACCAGTTTTCGTTACTGTTTACAAGTTATATTTTGTCTTAAATGCGTGGCTGACTATCGAGCCGTCACGAAGAGTATAATTTTTAAATTATAACGAAAGGTAGCACATCGTTTGAGTTTCCCGCCATTTTCATGTGTAAGGCAACCTGCTGTGGGTAAACATTCGAAAATAGGTTTTTAAACTGTAACTTATTGAGTAGCTAAGGATAGGTCCTAATAAATACACAATGTAAGTGGAAAAATGTTGCCGTCGTTCAGCTTTTCTGATGTATTCCTCCTAGGCCAGATTTCGGCCAGAGGTTACCGGTAGCTTATGAAGGTTATATGTATCTTATTGTGGTGGTCTTCATATTGTGACACCACCGACAAAACCATGCTAATACGCTTAATAGTTTCAAACGACTTGCTTCAGATAGCTTACCATTAAATTTTGCTGGCTTCACTGTCGAGTTTAGGTATATTTAACTTCTGCAAAATCTGATTTTTCGCAGATATAGAGGCGTATCCCAAATTCATTTCCGTTATTCCAGATTTTGCTCAAATTTGATTTCGTGAATCATATTTGTACTGGTAGTGTTGCATGCCTTATTATCATCCGAACAGTTCAACTGTGCTTTAAGATTATCGGGCCGGCCGGAGTGGCCGAGCGGTTCTAGGCGCTCAGTCCGGAACCGCGCGACTGCTACGGTCGCAGGTTCGAATCCTGCCCCGGGCATGGATGTGTGTGATGTCCTTAGGTTAGTTAGGTTTAAGTAGTTCTAAGTTCTAGGGGACTGATGACCACATATGTTAAGTCCCATAGTGCTCAGAGCCATTTGAACCATTTTAAGATTATCGGTATTATGCTTTTGATGTATGGAGTGGCCTGTGACGTGGTGCCTGAAGCACGCCATCTCTTCCCACGTTGCAGACGGTGATCTAAATTGTATCGCGCTTTGTTTCGTGGCGTAACAAGAACCCCTTCAGAACTCTATTAGATTTTCTCGTCTCTCGTTCCTGCTACCAAGCTCATATTCTCCCGCAACTTTTTCTTCTGCTACTTCCCCTACTACTGCGTTCCAGTCCTCCCATGACTATTGGATTATCATCTCCTTTTCCATACTGACTTACACGTTCAATATCCTCATACATAAGTTCTTTATCTCCTCATCTAATGCTTGGGACGTCAGCATGTATACCCGTTTTATTGTTAACCGCGCTAGTTTGCTGTTAGAATAATACTATCACTGAGATGTTCACTGTAACTTATTCTCTGCCATGCCTTCCAATTCGTAATGAATCCTACTTCCGTTACACCATTTTTTTCACTGTTGATAACGCCGTATATCCGTCTGACAACAAACTTGTTATCTCTCTACATTTCGCTTCGCTGACACTATCTAGTCTCAGTCCTTACATTTACTTTTTCAGATTTTCTAGCTCCCCTACAACGTTCAGACTTCTAACATTCCGCGCTACGACTTGCAAAATGTCAGCCTTTCGTTGGTTATTCATTCTTTTCGTCACTATCACTAAATCCTAGTGGGGACTAATCCGGAATTCTGTCGTAGTTAGTACAAAAACATTTGAAATGAAAGCTTTTCGATTAAGTTCCCATCTAACTTGAGTCAAAATGGTTCAAATGGCTCTGAGCACTATGGGACTTAGAACTACTTAAACCTAACTAACCTAAGGACATCACACACATCCATGCCCGAGGCAGGATTCGAACCTGCGACCGTAGCAGTCCCGCGGTTCCGGACTGAGCGCCTGAACCGCTAGACCACCGCGGCCGGCAACTTGAGTCAAATTAGACGTAAACCCACGCGTTGTTCGTCGCCACATCAGGAACATTTTTCATTGAATATGTGGTTATGAGCACGTCGTCCCATTGAACCACACATTCTTACAAGAAAACTCGATGGCGGTGGGATGTTCCAGGAGTGCTTCAGGATATTCGCCTCTCACGAAGTTGAGGAGTTTGGTAGATTCATGATAGCTCACTGCAGATTTTGGTCCTAATGTAAGACGACGTACAACTTGCCGGTATGGTTCAAGATGGGTTGGTCGAGCAGTGATTGTACACTGGCTTCCCAGCCAACTTGACCTCAAGCCCTTCCAGTTTCATGTGTGCTGTCAACTAAGAGGCGAAGTGTACAACTCTACCGTCGAAATGGTTGAAGAAGTGTATCAGCAAACTGCAGTCGTTTCAAGATTCACGAGATGAACAGGGGTTGCCTGAAAGAATTCTATCACACTGCAGGGACGAATGCACTACGCATTGAAATGTAGGGACGACATGAGGAACACCTCATTTAAGATATGCGACTGTACAATAAACTGTTACATGTAACGTGCTACATTTCTTCTTAAGGTAAACCGTGGCCTAAATTTGAGCCGAATCGCACGAGCACTTAATCAAAAAGTTTACACTTCAAAAACATTTGTACTGACTAGGACAGTTATTTCGTAGCGAAGTAAGTAGCTGTTCGTGACCACACGATTCGCAATTATCTCGTAAACGGTTCACTTGCGGATCCACGTTTACTGGAGCTTTTTTGCTTCTACTATTCTGTACTTTCAAGCGTGTCAGTTTTGCTATTAATTATGACGCATCCTGTATAACGTCGAATATAGATACATCAAATTTACTTAGACAGCCACTACTTGAACTTACAAGCTACGTTTATAGAATATCAAGGTAATTAAAAAACGGTTGAATCACAAATGGTTCAAATGGCTCTCAGCACTATGGGACTTAATATATGTCATCAGTCCCCTAGAACTTAGAACTACTTAAACCTAACTAACCTAAGGACATCACACACATCCATTCCCGAAGCAGGATTCGAACCTGCGACCGTAGCGGTCACTCGGTTCCAGACTGAAGCGCCTAGAACCGCTCGGCCACACGAGTCGGCGTTGAATCACAGAAGAGCAGTAACTTACAGCAGTAGCTGTGATGTAACCAAGCCTGAGATATAATCTTACCGTTTCGATACCGTCGGGTACAGATAATTTCACTATATAAATCGAAATATTCATATAAAACTTTACCCGCTGAGATTCGTTATCTTATGCACAACTATTAATATATAATGCACTGAGAATAAATTTTGAAGACTGAAGATAAAATCTGTAAATCTAAATTTACCAAGTTTTGGTATTTATCGGTTAAGGTCTTTGAAAACGAGTTAACTTTTTTAGCCCAGAGAGTGTCTTTGTACTTTTTTAGAGATTCTCTTTGTACCTTTTCGTTGTGAAGACCTGGTGGGAAGTGTTAAATGGAGACATGTGTGCGTGATGAGGTAGGAAGCAGCTCATGGAAGCAAATTACTGTAGGCTTTGTTGTTCCGATGTTTAAAGAGTTAAAATACAAATATTCAAAGTGCAGATCTTTTTTTGTTTCATAGATACAGATTCAACAGATTTTCAAAATCGTAGTATCAGTGATGGTTCTTTGCACAAAATGGAGCCGCGGTATTATCATACCTCTATAAGAAGACAACAGAGACAACTTGAAGACAATCAGCTAGATAAAAACCGTATTTTAGTAGACTATACCGTTCAAGCAATTCCATCCAGAATGACAAATGCCCGTTCCAGGGACAAAGTCATTGTATATCAAGTTCAAAAATGGTTCAAATGGCTCTGAGCACTATGGGACTTGACATCTGTGGTCATCAGTCCCCTAGAACTTAGAACTACTTAAACCTAACTAACCTAAGGACATCACACACATCCATGCCCGAGGCAGGATTCGAACCTGCGACCGTAGCGGTCACGCGGTTCCAGACTAAAGCGCCTAGAACCGCACGGCCATACCGGCCGGCGTATATCAAATACTGAATAGGTATATGCGTAGATAAAGCCATTTGCCTCGTTTGAGTTCACCGCTGAAAACAGCTGCTCCGACATAGAGCCTTCGTCAGCTGCCATATGTATTCTATAATGCAAGGGTTAACCACGTCATGCAGTCGACACCACGCACAGAAAGCTACGAATAAGTCCTTCGGTGCACGACAGCCGGGATCGAGCTCGAGACTAATGATACACTTGCATATTACAGGTCTGCTTCCTTAGCTTTTTTTTTCTCCTTCTCCTGACAAGGGCACGGTGGTTCGTCCGTGACGCGGAAGTCGGCCAGTCAAGGAGAAACCGACGGCGGCGGCGGCGGCGGCAGGCGCGCTACGCAGCACGGCGGCCTGGCTGAGGCTGTGGCTGTGATCCCACGTCGTTGCTGCGCTCTGTCAACATCGACTCAAAGGAAGGCCTCGGCGCTTGTTGGTGACGTCACGTCAGTTAGGCACGGCGAACGCCAGGTCTGTTGCAGGCAGAAACGCCTGGGCGTGCATATCACTATAAATCTCCTATTTTTGGACAAAATGTTTGGTACTGTTTTGGATTCTGCAGTTTTATATAGATGAAAAATATTCTTACTATCGTAAAGCTACAAATGAAGATCATAGTTCTGTATTACTGAATCCTGTCGAAACCAACGTAGATCAATATGAGAAGATGCTTTGCCCCATTGCAAAACTCGGAAATTTTACATTCAAGTAACTATATTTACTTGATCCATTTTGTTATCGAAACTTAACCCAACCACCTTACAATGAACTCGTTTCTTTTATTTATTTATTTTCGTTTTACATCGTTACTGGAAATGTGAACTAATTTACATGTGTAAATGTCCAACTGTTGCCAGTCATTAGATTACAGTCGTTTTCAACGAAAGGAATTCTAAACAGGAAACAAAATAGCTTCATACATCGAAAATACTGCTGAGGTTAAAGTTTTTTAAACATGCACATTAGAAAAGATAAATATTCCCCTCTTGCAACTGAAAGGAGAAACTTAACAAGATAAAAAAGTTTATTTGGTAAAACAAGTATCTCCCTTTTGCCTCTTCTTCTGTCTACCACCCCCTCCCCCAACGTGTACAATCGCAAGATATTTCATTAACATTCATGTTCTGCACCCCATAGTCAACCAAGATACCGAAAGAAGAGCACCAATATGTTCACAGTTTCTTGTAAAAGCAACGCAGTACAAACGTAACTAACTCAGATTTACAAATAAGGTAAAGAAGCACGAATTCTGTTGCTGCTGGTCCATGAAGTTGTTTTTGTATGTCAATCCTTAAAACAGGTGGAAATCTAAGTTCAGGAGTACACTATTTGTTAAGAAGTGTAATGAATTGCACAATTAATTGATTGCAGAAATCTCTCAGAACAATGTGTGTTGGTCAACTACCGCCCATAGTTTCACGTTTTCCTGTGTCAGAGAGGGAGACACCACCATTACGAGATGCCTGCAACAGACCTGGCGTTCGCCGTGCCTAGCTCACGTGACGTCACGAACAAGCGCCGAGGCCTTGCTTTGAGTCGGTGTTGGCTCTGTACAGCACGCCGCTGGCGCGCCGCGGCGCCCACGTACATTATTCCGACAGACGCGCGTGGCTCCACGCTACACAGTCTCTTTCCTGAGCGAATTTCGATGGAACACAAGCATAAAACTTCCCACACGCAGTACACAGAGGCAAACTTCACATTAAGTAGCTAGTCAATCACTACACAAATAAATGAGTCTAAGTAATTGAAGATGGCACAGTCCTTCAGTCATTAAAAAAAACGTTCAAAGGAGTCAGCGACTGCTGAACATGACCTTCACAACAAAGCGTTGAGCTGTAGGCAGAGATGTGTCAACTGCAGCATTTCTGGTCTTATACACTACTGGCCATTAAAATTGCTACACCACGAAGATGACGTGCTACAGACCCGAAATTTCACCTACAGGAGGAAGATGCTGTGATATGCAAATGATTAGCTTTTCAGAGCATTCACACAAGGTTGGCGCTGGTGGTGACACCTATAACGTACTGACATGAGGAAAGTTTCCAACCGATTTCTCATACACAAAGAGCAGTTGACCGGCGTTGCCTGGTGAAACATTGTTGTGATGCCTCGTGTAAGGAGGAGAAATGCGTACCATCACGTTTCCGACTTTGGTAAAGGTCGGATTGTAGCCTATCGCGATTGCGGTTTATCGTATCGCGACATTGCTGCTCGCGTTGGTCGAGATCCAATGACTGTTAGCAGAATATGGAATCGGTGGGTTCAGGAGGGTCATACGGAACGCCGTGCTGGATCCCAACGGCCTCGTATCACTAGCAGTCGAGATGACAGGCATCTTATCCGCATGGCTGTAACGGATCGTGCAGCCTCGTCTCGATCCCTGAGTCAACAGATGAGGACGTTTGCAAGACAACAACCATCTGCACAAACAGTTCGACGACGTTTGCAGCAGCATGGACTATCAGATCGGAGACCATGGCTGCGGTTACCCTCGACGCTGCATCACAGAAAGGAGTGCCTGCGATGGTGTACTCAACGACGAACCTGGGTGCACGAATGGCGAAACGTCATTTTTTCGGATGAATCCAGGTTGTGTTTACAGCATCATTATGGTCGCATCCGTGTTTGGCGACATCACGGTGAACGCACATTGGAAGCATGTATTCGTCATCGCCATACTGGCTTATCACCCGGCTTGATGGTATGGGGTGCCATTGGTTACACGTCTCGGTCACCTCTTGTTCGCATTGACGGCACTTAGAACAGTGGACGTTACATTTCAGATGCGTTACGACCCGACGCTCTACCCTTCATTCGATCCCTGCGAAACCCTACATTTCGCCAGGATAATGCACGACCGCATGTTGCAGGTCCTGTACGGGCCTTTCTGGATACAGAAAATGTTCGTCTGCTGCCCTGGCTAGCACATTCTCCAGATCTCTCACCAATTGAAAACGTCTGGCCAATGGTGGCCGAGCAACTGGCTCGTGACAATACGCCAGTCACTACTCTTGATGAACTGTGGTATCGTGTTGAAGCTGCATGGGCAGCTGTACCGATACACGCCATCCAAGCTCTGTTTGTCTCAATGCCCAGACGTATCAGGGCCGTTATTACGGCCAGAGGTGGTTGTTCTGGATGCTGATTTCTCAGGAACTATGCACCCAAATTGCGTGAAAATGTAATCACGTGTCAGGTCCAGTATAATGCATTTGTCCAATGAATACCCGTTTATCATTTGCATTTCTTCTTGGTGTAGCAATTTTAATGGCCAGTAATGTAAATCGTAATCTCGAACAGACACCAGAAATGTGAAACTGTACAATTCACAAAACGCGAAAACGTAGTCTTCAGTCACCACAAACGAGTAAGGTTGTGCGGTAGCAAGACTCTCTAAGTAACACTAGAACACACTATTTCACATTTTGAGACGTTATATTTATCTTGTATGTTTCATTGTTAATCAATCATGAATGCAAACATCTCCTTTCATTTCTTCGTTAACGACAATCAGAATTGACATTGTCAAATAACTTTCCTATTAGTGACTGAATACGATTTTATAAGTGTTCTAAAATAGACACGTTCTCAATGTCAGGGATCTTGCTTTGTATAAAATCAAAGATATAGTTCGTGTGGTAATAGAATCTGAAGTTTGCTTTGATGCAGATTGGACACCTCTTGACTGAGAGAAAAGTGAGCGAAAATAAATCTGTGCACAGGGGTCAAACTTTTATGGAGATATTCCATGCAAGCAAGAAAAGAAGATAGGAGCTGTCATTACGTCACAAACTTGATGCCGACGTCCGCCACCTTGCAGAGCCCAAAACGTTAGGTTCTCCGCATTTATGCCTCCATTGTTCTCCGCGGTGATACTTCCCCGTGACGTCACTCTGACGTGTCTGCTCCCAGTTTCGACCGTTGCGGATTTCTATCGACTTTTATGGTCGTATCCCAAATAGCACCCGGTGCTTTCGTTGTGTGGAGACGTTGTTGTTTCGTCAAAAATGCCAGCTTGCGTATGCAATGTAAAGCTTAAGGGAATCACATTTCATTCGTAAATGGAGGCGTTCAAGCAATATTTTCTTTTCTGTGCACGAATCATGGTTCCGCTGATTACGTTTATTCTTTCCTGTGTTTTTCATTGCCTTCCAAACAGGCAACCTTCCGACGTCCGAGCCACACTGTGTCGAGGTCTTGTCCCTGCACAACTCACAGCTAAATGACCGCTCAGTTTGCTGGTGCAGCATCTCATGCCCTGATTTCTCCCGCCTATAGTTATTTATTGTTCACATTTTCCCCCTCTTTAAAGAAGATTCTGGCTAGAACAGCTGGAGATAGCGGTCATGTGTATATGATTGTATGAATGCGCGAGTGCGCATTGACTTTCATTACGCCACATTAAGGCTGTCTGCAGCACAAAAAGGGGTTCACAAAGCTGCAACCAAAAGTTTTTATCATTTGCACAATGACATAAAATGCCTGACAGATACAAAAGCAAAATCTGAAACTAAACTGAAAACATTTCTCTTTGACAACTCCTCCAATTCTCCACAATACTATTATTGTAACGTGTAAATGGTGTTGACTAGGAATTACTGATTAATATCTTTAATTACTTAAAAACAGAAAAACTAATAAATGATCAGCATGGAGACATATTTACAATAAATTTATGTTAAAATGACTCGTTCCACATTATTAAGAGTTATCGTGCAAATGATACGTGGAACATGAAAATAACTAACTCACTATTGGTATACCTCAAAGCATGGTATAGGCTTCTATACTTTCAAAACTTAAAAATGAAATTCGAAAGTAAAATGAAGCAGATGATTAAAGTAGACGTACATTCCAGTGATGATATGCTTTGTTATTCCTGAAAAACTGACAGAATTACTGACGAGAAATATTCCGAGAAAAGAAGTAAACAGGCTACTGTTGGAAAGGTAGGCCTAAATGGTACACAGGTTAGGCTATCATTACTAAAAAAAAAAAACATGTTTAAAAATTATATTTTTTTTACCCTGTAAATTGTTGCTATTGGTCACTCACTGAATGACGCATCATAGGTAAGATTTGAAAGCGAGAAGATGAGTAAACTACAATGAAACTAATGTACTGGCAAGCTAAGAAAACACAAACTCCATTCTGCATGGAGGTACGCCTCTATGCAGTTCTATTTCTTTGACATTTCAGTAGCCGTTTTCTTTGTTTGACATGCGTAAGATACCTGTACGATAGCATGCCTAGCGGCTCTCCTCATTGTACACGTTTATGGACTAGCAAAGAAAACGTAGGTAAGCTTTTTATTTGCAAACGTGAATATTAAAAAAGTTGTGCATTCGAGTTGAAAGCTGAAAATTTAACGACCAAGAAGTATTACCGGTATTAGTGGAAACGCAGAATATTAATTTTATTGCTGCTTGTTTTAGTCGCAACAATTAAAGGTGTCCTAACCACATACTCCGAAATCGTCGCGTTTTCGGAAATAAACAGCGAAATATTTATGACAAGTAATAACATGAATGTTATTGTTCCTCGTTTCACTGGCAGCCGTTCAAGTTATACTCTTAGGTCCTGCCTAATCACGCACTCAGAAATCGTTAAACATTTATTTCATCAAAAAATTTTTTATTTTGAAAATTCAGTCTTGATCGCACCACGTATGCTACAAGAACATAGGTGACCGGTTTCGGTCATATCACATGACCATCGTCAGACCCATGGCATCCTTCGAAGATGGTAGGTGGAGCACTCTTCTCAGCTGCTGCGATGTCAACTGGTACATAGAACTGTATGGTATAGGTATAGTGTGAACGTAATTCCATACTAGTCATGAGAGATTATTTGTTTTGAAATATCCATTGGGAGGATGGTTTCTGCTAAAATTTATTGTTTATAATACCTCTTAACAATATATGAACACACTTCGCATAACTATTACAATATTTTTAGCATCAGCAAGGAAGAATGATCTAGCCACTAACACTACAAAGCATGCTCAGTTGTAAGAAGCAACACCATTCAAAGCAGAATTACATACTTATTCCGCGGCTAGATGTACCGTAATAAAACTGAATACCAATTCTGCCCAAAGCTGTTGCCATGGAATTCTCCTTGGATGTCCTGCTTACATGGCAGACGCTCTATCCATCTGAGCCACAGTGGACACAGATGAATAGCGCGTCTGCCTGTAAGCAGGAGATACCGGGTTCAAGTCCCGGTCGTGGCATACATATTTAGCTGTCCCCGTCGAGGTATATCAACAACACCTGTCGACAGCTGAGGGTTTCAATTAATTATCATTTATTCTAGAGAAGCTGCAGGGTCATCAATGGTATCTGTTCTTTCGGGAACAGTTACTATCGTCATAAATATGGAATCCTTTACTCCATCCAATGCGAGTAATAATCTAGCAGAATACGAGCAACACTTTTACAATGAAGTTCAAAGAGGGCAGTACAAACAAGTAGCAGTATCAGGAACACAATGAGGTGAAACAGTTTCTGCGTCATGTTACGTCAGATAACTTTTAGGTTTTTGCATGTGCTAAAGTTCAATTATTTTCACTTGATAATTATCACACAGTCGAAAGTGAATTATCAGGTTTTACAAATAAATAATTTTACCGTCAGAAGGTGACCATAATGTTATTTACAAAATTATCTTCGTTTTTATTCATATAGCTCGAATATATAACTTTGCAAGGCCAAAAAATCCTTCCTGTTCCCAGGAAGATTACTAGACTACGAGGCCTATCGATGATGAATAAATAAAAAAGATATTGTCATCTAAACCGCGTATTTCGAATTAAAAATACGGATTTTTCCCACCATATTTCTCGTATTCAAAGTTCATTGCTAGGTCACTTGAAGCGCTAGTGTCGTTCGCTGTTTTCGTGTCGTAACACGGACCTTGCACTTATGATATTTTTGTGTTCTGTGAGTGTATATGTAGCGAAGTGGTGGCAATGCATGTAGTAAGGTTTTAATGTGAGGCAGTTTATTGGCCACAGCACACTGTTAATTAATGAAGAAGTTTCAACAAAACTTAAGTATACTGTGTGGCCAGCAAACTGCATCACAACATATTGAAACTTATCCACAACTGGAATAATGGGCCTGCGCTAAAGTAATTGTTGCCGCCGAACTATTACATCTCCCCAGCAGCTTTACCTTACCCCAGGCTGTAAGGTCTCAAACAATTAGACTCTAAAATTCATGGGACAATATATCGTACGTGTACAACTTTAATATTAATAATACGTTAATTATTTACCTAACTCATCATTATCATAAGCTGGGTCCACACCCTGTCATCATAATAACTGTCACACTGTAAACAGAAAGAAAGATTTTCATATTAAAGTATTAAATCTGCTATAAAGTAAAGTAAAAATTTTCTCTTACTTTCATAAAGAAATATTGCTGGTTAATCAAATCTTTTAATGAATTTGATACTATGACAATATTAAGGATTCTTTTAAAAAGGGCATGTTAATGAACTACTACAAGCAGTGAATCTGGAATAGGTATAGCACATGCCAATCTCCAAACCAGACATATTATTCGACTTCGTATGTTAAGTAATTTTTTGTATCGATCCTCACTATCGTATTTCGACGGGGTCAAGAGAAATATTAAGCACTATAGATGAAGTCACGAAAAATGGATGTCTAGTTTAGGCTCGTTCTGCGCACCACGTCACGCATTCTCCGACAACCAATGAGCACTCAGTTAGTACTCTGAGCGCTCTGGTTTTTGCAAGTTGTTATCGCTGAGGGTGATGATTTCATCAAGCGGGTAGCCCTTAGAAGCGCATACCCCAACTATCGTGTGGAGCTGGCAACAATACACTCCCCGTCCGTCCGTCGAGCTGCGCGATCCAACAGCAGTCGGCCCTCAATCGGGCTACAGTCGTCGGCGTTGTATAGTGACGTAATGGTAATGGCTGTGGTGACGTCACCTGGTGCGTATTTCCACAGTTTTAATTTTAGTTCGCGAAGCCAACGAATGTGAAAGCAAAAAAGATCTGGTTGTGGTGAAAGACTCATATGTTACTTAACCCGTTTGAAAAAAATCGCCATTGATATGCCGTTATAATCCCCACGTTGTTTCCAACGATTGTTGCATGTTTCCCACAATATTTATCAAATCCGACAACTAGTATCGAATATTCCTTTTCATCCTTTCAGCGTTGTCTTATGTGTTGCTGCTGATTGTGAAGTCTTTTACACTTAATTACTGTGTTTTTTGGTAATCAGTTTTCATCATATGGAAGAGTTGTTACTTGAGTCAGTGGCAGCGAATATTATACTGAGGTCATGCTTATTAATCATTAGCGGGTCGCCTGAGGCAATAAGTCAGCGAATTTTGTTTTTAAATAATTCTGAAGTACTGAACATAATACGAAATGAATATATCAGTTCAGTGATAGCCTGCATATTCAGTTGAGCTCCAGCGTATGTAACTACCATTGTCAACCACTCATGTATCATTAATTGTTATGTAATTTCAGATTCAATCTAAATCAGTCAATATAGAAACGAGTGTCCACTGTGTAGTCTGGTCACAGTATTATTTCCACTCAATAAGAAAAATTTCACAAAATTTCAGTTTCATAATTAGTAGGAAACTCGGCTAAGTAATCAAAATTTTGAAATTTCCTGGCAGATTAAAACTGTGTGCCAGACCGAGACTCGAACTCGGGACCTTTGCCTTTCGCGGGCAAGTGCTCTAGGAGACGAGGTACTGGCAGAAGTAAAGTTGTGAGGACGGGGCGTGAGTCGTGCTTGGGTAGCTCAGACGGTAGAGCACTTGCCCGCGAAAGGGAAAGGTCCCGACTTCGAGTCTAGGTCCGGCACACAGTTTTATTCTGCCAGGAAGTTTCAAATCAGCGCACACTCCGCTGCAGAGTGAAAATCTCATTCTGTAATCAAAATTAATTTTTAAATTTACATAAATTTGTATACCGTAGTTGTTAGAGCATCACATTTGCTTATCATCATAACGATTAGCTGTAGACTCTGCTACGTTCTTTTTCTTTATATTCTTGGGAATTCAAGCTATTTGCTATAATTAGGTATATTTAATTACGGTCTCTCGCAAGAATACTGAAGGGATAGCAAGGTTACAGCTCATATCCGGGAGAACGACCGTCTAGAGTTTCGTTTCCCATGATTTCCCAAATCTGATTAAGGAAATACCAGGGAGGTTCCTTTGATAAGCACAAGATCTATTTCATTCCCCATCCTTCTCCTATCTGTGTACCTCGTCATCGATGATACGTTAAACCCTTATCTTTGTATTTCTGTTCCTATGACTACAATACCTAAGCCACATTTGACAATATCGTCGTACAAATACCTGCGTACAACAGTTTGTTGGGATTTGAAATTGAGTTTTCACACACTTACACGATACCAGAGTAGTCGTGCTTGGTAGTGTCGTGGTGTCAGTGGCAGCCTGGCCAGAGAGACAGGTGTTTCCAATCCTGCTGCAAGCAGACGGCTCCCAACAGTCTCTGACGACACAGCAGGTGCAACATTTTGTCCCTGTATGATACTCGGTCGGTTACTGCCGCTCGCACAATGCATCGATCTCGAGGTTTGTCTGTACTGCCTGGACGTCTAGGACCTGCTCCACAGGTGTGGGAATGTCCCGCAGACCGCAGTTTGAAAGCAACGACAAACCACCGATGCACTGTGCCCAGCATGTGGAGCAGCCCCGTCGATACGCCCATCCAGCTTTCCGCAAGCCCATAGTACGACCCCGACAAAATGGTTGAAGCTGTTCTACAGGAGAATGTATTCGTCGACGGGGCATGTTTGGACCCTAGAAAGATTGTTACAAACACTGTCACCTCTAAACTGAGGACTGTTACTGCCTACAAAGTCAACACAGATGGTGCACAGACCGATCTCCTGAGCACCATCTGATCGCCGCTGACCGTGACAATTGAACCACTAACACTACAACCCCTCAGTGCGCACATACACTATGTGATCAAAGTATGCCGACACCTGGCTGAAAATTACAAGTTCGTGGCGACCTCCATCGGTAAAGCTGGAATTCAGTATGGTGTTGGCCCGCCCTTAGCCTTGGTGACACCTTCAACTCTCGCAGGCATACGTTCAATCAAGTGCTGTAAGGTTTCGTGGGGAATGACGGCCCATTCTTTATGGAGTGCTGCACTGAGGAGAGGTATCGGTGTCGGTCGGTGAGGCCTGGCACGAAGTTGGTTTTCCAAAACATCCCAAAGGTGCTCTATAGGATTTACATTAGGACTCTGCAGGCCAGTCCGTTACAGGGATGTTATTTGACGTCTAAGCACTGCGCCATAGGCCGTGCGTTATGAACAGGTGCTCGATCGTGTTGAAAGATGCAATCGCCATTCCCGAATTCTCTTCAGCACTTATGTATAATACTTATGTTGTCTTAGTTAGCGTCTGGGTTAAGAATTTCCAAATAATTTACAGGTGAAAAATTAAAACTATGCAGACAGAACATAATTTGTGGTCTTTTCTCAAACTTGATTGTCGGGAAGTTGTGCATCAGTCAGTTTTTATGAATTATTGTTGCCCCAAAAAACGAACTGAAGAACACTGTTACACAAAGCACAATAACTGTCCTGCAAACTGTCCAATGATTTATACCGCCTACAAGAAAATGCCACAGGGTACAGAGGGGCACATTATAAATACTGTTTGTTAGCATTTATTACACACACACTTCCACAGTGTCAAACACGATCCATTCTCTAGTAGTATATTGCAGTCTCCAGTCTGGTAATACCATGTTCTTTTGCTAAGAAATATGTAAAAGAAAAGGAATATGGAAAAGAAAACTCGCTTAAAAAATCAATGTAGGTCTCTGCTGTGATAGTGTCAAGCAAAAAAACAAGGGGTGAAAGCCGCCTCCATTAAAAACACAACCACACCACAACACTACTGCCTCCGAATTTTACTGTTGGCACTACACACGCTGGCAGATGACGTTCACCGGGCATTCGCCATACCCACACCCTGCCATCGGATCGCCACATTGTGTACCGTGATTCGTCACTCCACACTACGTTTTCCACTGTTCAATTGTCCAATGTTCACGCTCCTTACACCAAGCGAGGCGTCGTTTGGCATTTTGCGGTGTGATGTGTGGCTTATGAGCAGCCGCTCGACCATGAAATCCAAGTTTTCTCACCTCCCGCCTAAATGTCGTAGTACTTGCAGTGGATCCTAATGCAGTTTGGAATTCCTGTGTGATGGTCTGGATAGATGTCTGCCTATTACACATTACGACCCTCTTCAACTGCTAGCGGTCTCTTGTCAGTCAACAAACGGGGTCGGCCTGTACGTTTTTGTTTTGTACGTGTCCCTTCACATTTCCGCTTCACTATCACATCGAAAGCAGTGAACCTATGGATCTTTAGGAGTGTGGAAATCTCTCGTCCAGACGTATGACACAAGTGACAGCCAATCACCTGAGCACGTTCGAAAACCGCGAGTTCCGCGGAGCGCCCCATACTACTCTCTCACGATGTCTAATAACTACTGAGGTCGCTGATATGGAGTACCTGGCGGTAGGTGGCAGCACAATGCGCCTAAAATGAAAAACGTATGTTTTTTTTTTTGGGGGGGGGGTGTAAGGATACTTTTGATCACATAGTGTACCCTAGTGCCACTTAAAACAGTCCGTGAGGGTGCTGCCAAATTCTGCAGCTCCCGACGTTAAGGATATTGGTGTGTAATTTGGATATGTGTGCGGAGTGCTGTGCGACGAGATACCTAACAGAGGAAGGTGGGAGACTTGGAAGCGAGCAGCGCGGGGCTGTTCCCACAGCGCTGACCACGGAGGCACCAGCAGGTGCAGCGACACGCTACGCCGACCACGCCACCCCCACCCCCGCCTGCACCCCGTGCCACGGGCCGGCGCGATTCCATCACAAGGGCGCCCCACAGTCCCTACACACACCTGTAGCAAGCAGTACCGAGCCTCTGCTTCATGGCTGCTCCGGCAGGAAACCACCACCGGATAGTTCCCTTTCTTGGTCGGTTTCGGCGTTCTTGAAGCATAATTCGCAGTAGTAGCGCTTATACGATTAATACCCTCACGTTCACCCTGAAGCGTCATTCGTAGGCCGCGCGGGGTAAGCCGGGCGGTCTAGGGCACTGCAGTCATGGACTGTGCGGCTGGTCCCGGTGGAGGTTCGAGTCCTCCCTCGGGCATGAGTGTGTCTGTTTGTCCTTAGGATAATTTAGGTTAAGTAGTGTGTAAGCGCAGGGACTGATGACCTTAGCAGTTAAGTCCCATAAGATTTCACACACATTTGAACATCATTCGTAGTAGTTGCATCTACATTAATACTCTTACGCTCTTTATGTCCATAGTCTTTGAACAATATTTTCTCGCCAATTGGTTCAGATGAATTCCATGGTTTAATTGAAACTACAAGTTACTGTAACCATTCACATTTATTAGTCTTTTCATAACATGTTTCGGAAGATTGCCTTGATCAACAGCTGAATTTATATCAGTTATGAACAGCAAGGCTCGGATTTATTGTATGTGCGACTTTCGGGCAACGTGTGGCGTTATTTGGCAGCAGATGGCATAGCCTATTTTATTACAAAGTTGCAAGCACTGAAAGGTTGTTCACATATGCAATCAGACCACCCATAACACTTTGTAGTAAAATAACTTTTGTCGTCAGCTGCCAGACAGTATCAAGTTATCCAAAAGACTTACATGTAGTTCATCCATGCCATAATAACTGATCTAAATACACTGATGACGGCTGCATAATCTTCCTAAATACTTAGCGAAAAATACCACAATATTTGTAACTGGTTATAGCAGTTTGCGCTTTCAGATATACATTAATAAAGGTCATGGTCAAGCCTAACATAAAACATTCACAGTTAAGACTCCATGAATTTCTAACATGAAATAAATAACGGAAGAAGGGGCGCCAAATTTTTGTATACTGTGTAGTCATAACTCGTCTACATCCAACCCCACCTCTAGCTCCCATGCTACATACAGTTCCCTAACGTATTCATTACCGAATTCCTATGGTAGTGTGCGTTCTTTCCCTTACATTTGTTTTAATTGCAGTGTAAGCTGCAAATCATGTTTTAACAATATTGCACAAAACTAGCAGCGTTCACATTAAACTTCGTGAAACACTGGTTACCTGCATGGCAATTTTAATAAACATTGCTTTTAAATAATGCAGTGCAATAATGTGTAGCACCATATAGTATTGGCATAGACTGGAAATCAGCTATGAATTGTAAGTAAATTTTTTAAGGTGAAAAGCAACCAAATTGCGTTTTGTTACACTAAAACTTGTTTCTGAAACTAGGTCATTAGCGGTTAACAACTGACCCCCAGAGGCACCAGTGTAGAAGAAAGCAGACCTTGGATCGCTATGATATTAGCAATACAAATAATATTTGATCATGACATTAGGTAAGGTTCAAAATGGTTCAAATGGCTCTGACACTATGGGACTTAACTTCTGTGGTCATCAGTCCCCTAGAACTTAGAACCACTTAAACCTAACTAACCTAAGGACATCACACACATCCATGCCCGAGGAAGGATTCGAACCTGCGACCGTAGCAGTCCCGCGGTTCCGAACTGCAGCGCCTAGAACCGCACGGCCACCGCGGCCGACCACTAGGTAAGAAACGTCAAATAGAGTTCATAGTGCTGATCACTCATGTTATGGATGAAATATGCTACAATAATGGCTTAGCTATGTGCAAAAGTTTAGAGTCCATAAGTTGCATTGTAAATATATGCCACTGAACAAGAGACACGTTTCACTGCAAATGTCACGTGTGGACTAATTGCTAATAATACATACGCAGTGATACAGAAATATTATCATTGGTGTTTAGCCACTAGTCAGACTAATAATTCTGTGCCAATGCGTATGTAAATTAGGAATCAGAGTTCATTTGATATTTATACTGAAATGCAACATCTTTCCGATAATGTTGCAAACACTAAGCCCGTAAGTATTGTGTTATATTTGATACATGAGAAGTTATGAGCACTAGATTTGATATTTCCTATCAAATGTCATGAGCAAGGAGTATGTGCATCTGTTTAGTTTCCATTTAGTGACCACGATCGGTTTCTTGAATACTAGAGTCTTTTGTGGACGTTCATCAATTGCTAGCTAGTGATTACCTAACACATCGGAAAACGATTCGTAATAAATATTAGTGGAACGAAACAAAGTTTGATTTGCAACCTTAAAAATGAATTTTATCATCAAGCAGTGACCGAAGATGCCACTACTCTGACTAAGTAAATGCTTATGTACAAAAAACCGTTGAGGTTTTTTTAAAATGTTTTCTTGGCAGTAATAGTAAAAACTAGTGAGGCAAATCGTCTCAAGGTAACTACAAACTTACTCAAATCTCCTAGAATCACAGCAAGTTATACTCTGCAGTTACCAACTACTTATCAGTTCCAATCACTGAATCGAAGACATGTTCCGATGCTTTTATATTTCGAGTTCGTAAGCAACACTGTTGGTTAAGAAACAGTCGAATGGATATTACTCCCTTCATAAGTATATGAGTCATTGACACCAATGGTATTCTTGGCACAAATGTCACTCTGTTTGCAATCACTTCTGTGGACGTCTGATGCCAGTGGCAATTCTTCGATTATCGCCGCATCAAACCCGGGTATTTCCTCCTCCATCCCCCCCCCCCTCTTTTTCTTTTCCCAGTCCTCCACCTGAAAGGCACCCTGTGCCATGAGCTACATAGATCTGCAGCAGACATCAAACGTACAAGTAGATTCACCGTTCTATTATAAAATGAATGTTGACTTATATGGCAGCAATCTGAATTAGTGAAACATGTCCGAGTTGGTAGCCGCTTCAAGATACAAAAGTAAAGTTCCAAGAGACGTCTCCACCGCCACTGCAAACAAAAAAGCAATTTCACTTATGTCAGTGACACAACACACGAAACGTCGATGAGAGGTCCACGGTCATCCTCATATAGGACCACTCCGCTATCTATCCTGAGAACCCTCCCCTCCCAAACAAGTGAAGCCGCGCGGCGCTGTCTCGCTCTGTAGTGCTGCCGATGCAAACAAATAAACAGGAGTACTCCCGAGTATAGCGTGACCAGTGTCCGCGATTATAAGGGCATCACAGTGTTCCGTTGTGGTTTGGAGGAACACGTGGAGCTATTAATGTACATACGACACATGAGAAGGACACGATGGGCGGCCTGAGAGGTACACATTATTCTCCTTCCTGGAGATGAAATACGTAAGTAGGAGAAACAAATTGCACCTGACGTAGTTTCTGGACAATGTTCCGGCTTGTCTATGGATAACACAACTTTATCGAGTTGTCTTGCATAAACTCACTCCATTTCGCAATTCCATCACGAGGTCTTCTGAGGCAGCAGCGGTATTTTTGAACTACCGGTGTAGTGGAGTGTTCCGGTAGAAACAACGACCATTAGTTATAAATGAAAAGCATGAAAATGTGGATGTTCTACGGAATCAGTTTATTTGGTTAAAAAGTTTTCGCATGACAAGGTCATCATTATATGATAAATGTTGTCGTCATGAAACTCTGTATCCTCTTTTGATGAAGATTGTCGATCATAATCGGATGATGACCTTGAAAGCTAAAAAGCGATTAACCGAATAAATTGATATTGTAGCACGTGCACAATTTTGTGCTTTTCATTATAGCTGCGAAGTTGTTTTACGAAGTGGAAATGGAAGAATCAATTAGCGTAACAACCATTCGTATAACGGCATTAGCTACGTTCTCGCAGTTCAGATAGAATAAGCACACACACATAAAACTGTCACTTTCCACCATCGTCATGAAAGTAAACAGGATGGTTGCGTTAGTTTAATGTAACTCAGCAATCACTAATTAGTTTCATTAGTCCTCCCATTAAGGGCTTTCAGCCTATGAAGCTCATCTTCATATGGAAACGTTTGTTAGGAAAGTTACAAGTTTTTTTAACATTAAAATAAAACAGTCACAGGTCGTCTATTGCGATTTTTTTCACACGACTCTTTTTTATTCGAGTATGGGTCCAATAGGACCACGCGAGGTACAATAAATCAATAACGCTTTTGACGATTGGCCTTCCCTTGTGTCCGAATATGTTTCATCCTTTCAGAATGGAATCTCTTTCTTTCATCAGACCACGGTGTTCCAATCCGTTTTCCAATTTCCTCCTGACCGACGTTCCAATCAAATATCTTTTGTCTGGATGTTTTTCTGTCTGTAACGTCTGCCTGAGTTATATCGGCTACTTTAAGAGTCTCCTGAATCACAACGATCCATTTAATTGCCTCAGTTCTGGCATTGCTTCTGTTCTCGTATAATTCTACTATTTGTTTTGTCAACCTAGTGGTTTCCATTCTTTAATGTACCCATAAAATTTTAAGTCTTCGTTTTCTCACGTCCCCATGTATGTCTGTGTATTATTCTATTTCCTTACTACTTCTTAGCCTATAAATTTCTCTAGCAGTAATTTTGAGGCCTAATATATTCCTAATAATCTTTCTTTGTTTCTTTAGAATTTCTTCAGTATCCCTCTTTCTATTTCAAATTAAAGTTTCTGCGCCAGAAAGACATTGAGGTTTGATTACACTGCTATTATGCCTAAGTTTACTGTATTTAGAAAGTGATTTTTTACTATAAATAATTTGTGTTATCTGAAAGCAGTTGCCATTTTTTGACAGCTAACTTCTTTTTGCAGCTTTTTCCAGACCGTCTACTGAACCCCACCGGATTCCTGGTACAGTATTCACGGAGAATTTTAATAACCACAATATTATGTGATTTATTGATTACTTTCGCGAGCCAGACGCGAGCATCGTTAGATATTCATTGCCTTGCTGGCAACACGTTAGAGCTTTAAGGCACCGATCATCATCATCATCATCATCATCATCGGCCGAAGTGGCCGAGCGGTTCTGGAACTGTGCGACCGCTACAGTCGCAGGTTCGAATCCTGCCTCGGGCATGGATGTTTGTGACGTCCTTAGGTTAGTTAGGTTTAAGTAGCTCTAAGTTCTAGGTGACTGATGACCTCAGAAGTTAAGTCCCATAGTGCTCAGAGCCATCATCATAATCATCATCATCAACAACACTACATATTGTGACTCAATCCTTTAAATCACAATGTTTTTGCCAGCGTAACTACCTGTCTGCATGTAGTCTTTGTGAATAATAACTAATAAAACTGGTTAATTTCTTATTTATTCCTAAGTTCACCGAGAGGTAAGGGGAGGTAAGTATTCATTCTAATTAATGAGGAGAAAAAGAACTTACATTGTAGTTCCAACGGTATATTTATTTAGCAGTATCTCTTAACGGATTAAATCTCTAATTGCCATTGAGGCAATGAATATGTGACGATGCTCATGTCCGAGGAGTGAAAGTAATCAATAATTCATATAAAACGCGACGTATGGCTGTTTATCTGTACGTTAACTTAAATGGTCACTGCTCCCTCCCTGCAAGGAGTGCCTGCGTTTGCTACTGGTGTTTCTCTTACACAACACGTATCATGCGAAATGTGGAAGGAATGTTACTTTATTACGGTAAAGTGTAGTCGCTTACTTGTACTCTGAATCGTGTAAATACTGCGAAACCGTACAAAAACTGTTTACGAATAAAGAATGGATGGTTGGATTTAAAACTGTCGAGAGCTAAACAGCTTGGTCATGAGCACCCTTTCAAAAATCGTGATACTGGTAAGTAAGTATTACCTTGTTATAACGAAAAGCAAACACTATTTAACGATAGTTGCTGCAATATGAAAGTCACATACGATTTCTTACAGATCTAGTAGTACAATTGTCATATGTTAAAATAATTAATAAAACAGTGGAAGTTAGTAAGGACGAATCGCGGAACTAAAAGCATGATCCAGCCACTGAAAACTCATTAAAACCTGCGTTCAATTAAATTGGGCAGGAGTCTCGGCGTCACACAAAACGGCAACAATTTTCGTGCTGTTGTTTCGTAGGCACATAAGATGGGGGCGGGGGCGGGGGAGGGGGCGGGGGGAAGTCCCTCAGTATGCCAAAGGCTTCCCTCTTGTCACCATACAAGACACAGGACATTAAAACACGGTGGATCATGAGAGTAACGCCACAGACACTGCACTCCGGCGGGTCTTCTTGGCGCAGGAGATATGCCTACGTCACTGTGCAGTATCCGATACGATGGCGAGAGAGGATCACTTCCATCCTTCGAAAGAGGTGGCCTTCTGCTGGAGTCCCTGCACACGTGGGAATCTAGGAGAACGACGAAGCTGACAGAGCAGTGAAAGCAGCCTGCCAGCAAAATACTATACTTCAACTTCACATCCTCCTACAGACTGCCGTGCCGTGAGTGACAAAAAGTGTTGGCTGTAAACGAAACCACCCAGAATCGTAATTTTGTAATGTTTTATGATTATAATACGTGAAGTTCGGAAATAAAATATCAATCAGTCAAAGGATTTTGATGCAACCCTCAAAAATTCTCAAGAAAACCGACTTCGAAGATTTGCGAGGAACTTTAATTTACAGAAGTTAAGAAGATTTTTCCCATTGGGCACTGTTGGTCACTCGGTAGCGTCAGAGAAAGCTATTCGGGTAATCTATGGAATGCTGGTTCAAAACTCGCTTTCGTCAGATATATGCTAACTAAGACATATTTAATTATAATTATCCATGAAAACCGCATGTCTTGTTCCTAATTACATATCACACACTGTGCAAATAAAAAATTCTTAATTATCCCTATTTTACAAAAGATTGTTAATAAAGACTGTCTGAATTAAAAAAAATTACAAATTTGTTAACATTATTTTATAAAATATCGGCAATGAAGGATTTGTGTTTGCAACTTCGTGTGCAATATGTAATCAGAAACAAGAAGACATGCTTCAAATGGCTCTGAGCACTATGGTACTAACATCTGAGGTCATCAGTCCCCTAGAACTACTTAAACCTAACATCACACACATCCGTGCCCTAATCAGGATTCGAACCTGCGACCGTAGCGGTCGCGCGGTTCCAGACTGAAGCACCTAGAACGGCTCGGCCTCTCAAGAAGACACGCATTTTCATAAATAATGATGAAGTATGCGTTAATTAGGATACAATTGATCAATTTTATGTTTAAATGATGCAGGTATTTGAACTGAACGAAAAAAATAAAGTAAAATAAAATAAAATGGAAAAAAGATCATAGTGAGACTCGACCCAGTGATCTATTGAGCACCCGATTGCAGCTCTCCAACGTTACTGAACGAGAAGCCCGGCCAGTCGTCAAAATTGCCTTAACTTTTGTGAACTGTTACTCATCTTCAAAGTCACTTTCTCGAGATTTTTTTAGAGTTGTATCGAAGTGCTTAGACTAATTGTTATTTCAGTTCACGTACCACAAATACAATGTTGTTGTTGTTGTTGTTGTTGTTGTGGTCTATAGTCCTGAGACTGGTTTGATGCAGCTCTCCATGCTACTCTATCCTGTGCAAGCTTCTTCATCTCCCAGTACTTACTGCAACCTACATCCTTCTGAATCTGCTTGGTGTATTCATCTCTTGGTCTCCCTCTACGATTTTTACCCTCCACTCTGCCCTCCAATGCTAAATTTGTGATCCCTTGATGCCTCAGAACATGCCCTACGAACCGGTCCCTTCTTGTCAAGTTGTGCCACAAACTCCTCTTCTCCCCTATTCTATTCAGTACCTCCTCATTAGTTACGTGATCTACCTATCTAATCTTCAGCATTCTTCTGTAGCACCACATTTCGAAAGCTTCTATTCTCTTCTTGTCCAAACCATTTATCGTCCACGTTTCACTTCCATACATGGTTACACTCCATAAAAACACTTTCAGAAACGACTTCCTGACACTTAAATCTATACTTGATGTTAACAAATACAAAACATTACAAAAATCCTATTGCCGGGTGGTCTCCTCGTAAGTGGGAAAGGCGGTGGCTGGTAGTGGCCAACAGCAACCTGCGGTCGTTCGAAACGACTACTCGCCCATTGCGCACTTCCTTTCGAACTCCACGAACAAAGAAGAATAACTGCCGATTCACTGAGAGTATTATTGTCTTTTGCCGCGGTAAAAATTAGCACAGAGTAGGCGGGTGATGACGTCAGTCGCATCTGGCGCGGTTCGTTCGAGGTTGCCGTCGGTCGTAGCTGCGACTGAGGGCAACCCCCGAGGTGAGGCGGGCGGGACGTGGGCGTATCCGCCGCCCCGCCAGTGGGGGGTGTTGACAAACAGAGCGGCGGCGCGGACTCACCGCGGCGGCCACGCCAGTAGAGCCTCCAGAGCAGGAGGGCGACGCCGGCCACGACCAGAGCGGCCACCAGCGTGCCCACGGCGGCGCCGGCCGCGCTGGCGCCACACGAGCAGCTGGCGTCGGCGGCGTCCTGCGCGCGGGCAGCCTGCAGCAGCAGAAGCAGCGGCGCGGCCGCGGCGGGAAGAGGCGAGCGCATAGCGGGCGAGCGTCTGCTAGCAGCTACTCATGGCACGGGCGCTGGGGCCGCACTGAGCGCGCCGGGCCGGGCCGCGGCCCAAGGTCGCCCTACCTGCCGCTGCCGCTCCCACCTTGCTGCCGCTGCGCTGCGCCCTCTCGCAGCCACGGGCCGGAATGCTCTTCCCCCTTCCCTCCGACCTCCGCCTCTGTCATTATACACATCGTACTGCGCCTCGCTGGGTTTCCCTTGACCGCGGAGGAGCGTGGTCGAGTCCACGTCGCGGAGGAGGAGAGGCCGTAGTTTCTGCTCTGTTCGGGCCAGTGTGCGATTTGTGCTTTTACCAGTAGGGGGGGGGGGGGATGTCTTAGGGGGTTAGTATAATTATACAGGGTTATTACAAATGATTGAAGCGATTTCACAGCTCTACAATAACTTTATTATTTGAGATATTTTCACAATGCTTTGCACAGACATACAAAAACTCAAAAAGTTTTTTTAGGCAGTCACAAATGTTCGATATGTGCCCCTTTAGTGATTCGGCAGACATCAAGCAGATAATCAAGTTCCTCCCACACTCGGCGCAGCATGTCCCCATCAGAGTTCGAAACGGTAAGGCTTCTGCTTTAGCCTTTTCCGTAAGATTTTCCAAACCGTCGGCTGTGGTACGTTTAGCTCCCTGCTTGCTTTATTCGTCGACTTCCGCGGGCTACGCGTGAAACTTGCCCGCACGCGTTCAACCGTTTCTTCGCTCACTGCAGGCCGACCCGTTGATTTCCCCTTACAGAGTCATCCAGAAGCTTTAAACTGCACATACCATCGCCGAATGGAGTTAGCAGTTGGTGGATCTTTGTTGAACTTCGTCCTGAAGTGTCGTTGCACTGTTATGACTGACTGATGTGAGTGCGTTTCAAGCACGACATACGCTTTCTCGTCTCCTGTCGCCATTTTGTCTCACTGCGCTCTCGAGCGCTCTGGCGGCAGAAACCTGAAGTGCGGCTTCAGCCGAACAAAACTTTATGAGTTTTCTACGTATCTGTAGTGTGTCGTGACCATATGTCAATGAATGGAGCTACAGTGAATTTATGAAATCGCTTCAATCATTTGTAATAGCCCTGTATATGTTACTAGCTTGGACCGTGGCGTTACCCATGGTTAAACAGTTATTTATAAATAGATGTTAATGCCGAAACTCACTATTCACGCGTATGCACTATCAGAAAAGCCACTTTGTGAGATGTTTAAGTAAACCTTCAAATTTAGATCCCTCCTGAGTTGATCAGGAACCATCATGTCTCAGTTTTTCAAAAAGATGCGCAAGAGAACTATGACTTTCAAGAAAAGCTCGAAAAGCATTAAATGAGGAAGCAACCCAACGTGCGCGAAACATATGGCCTAGTTTTAATAGCTGCGAGGATAATTCTTGTAAAACACTTTGTAGTAGTCTCTGATTTTTGGAACCTCGAGGCAACGCAGAATATAAGGAATCTAAAAGAAACTGTATATGGTATACATCTGCTACATCATTCATAACATCGTGGACAGCTAATTTCATTTTGCGGTTCATACAATGAACGACAGTTAAATCTTTATGTAAATGACTACGCAGTAGAGCGGCTACGCCTTTGTAAGGTGCAAGCATTGTTGAGCCACCATCTGTTGCGATACCTACAAGGTGGTTTTTTAGTTCATCATTTGTAATGTCATACTTTTCAAGAGCTGCTAACAGTGTGCTGAAAATGCATTCTCCTGTCCCACTTTCTAATTCAACAATGTTAAAAAAATAATAGCAAGCAACTCCCTCAAAGGACAAACGTATATATATTATTAAACAAGTTTTATTGGAAACCGTTGTACTTTCGTCCATCATGATAGAAGCTCGCAAGTAAACGGATGACGCACCTTAGACGAAAGCAACAATGACAACATGATAATGACGATTTAGTTCTAAACGTTTTGAAATGCTTAACTACTACATGCATGGAGAGCTGCATCAAATCAGTCTCTGGACTGAAGACAACAACAATAACTACTAGATAACACTTTTTCAAAATTAATAAGCAAACATATTAATAGTATTAATAGTAAGACTGTATTAAAAACTTTCAGTGTTCGGGCCCACAAATTTAAATTATACGTAAAGTTTTACTCTAGTGCGTGGGAAACAAACATCCCAGGTTGGGATGCATAAACTAAAACCAGAGGATGGGATGGTCTGATGCAGAGAGGGGGAAATCCCCCCCATCCCCCCCCTGCAAATCGCACATTGGTTCGGGCACGTATACGAGGTTCGTTTTCTGGACCGGGAGTCTGGGGGAGATGCTTACTGTGTCCCAGTCTCCCCCCAATACAGTGGGTCCCAGGAGCAATGGTTTCATTCGAGGATACGGTAGGAACACGCAGTTGAAGCAAAAAACTCCATATGATCACCTATCCCGATTGGTATTGTAAGTACGCTGTTTAGGTTTTTATGTTGGTAACGCCACGTAGCGCTCTGTATGAAAATCACTGGCTGTGCAGTGTGCAGTCTGTGGCTTGTTGGCATTGTTGTAATATTCGCTATTGTAGTGTTGGGCAGTTGGATGTGAACAGCGCGTACGTTGCGCAGTTGGAAGTGAGCCGCCAGCAGTGGTGGATGTGGGGAGTGAGATGGCGGAGTTTTGAGAGCGGATGATCTGGACGTGTGTCCATTAGAGAGAGTAAATTTGTAAGACTGGATGTCATGAACTGATATACAGGTTGTTACAAAAAGGTACGGCCAAACTTTCAGGAAACATTAGTCACACACAAATAAAGAAAATATGTTATGTGGACATGTGTCCGGAAACGCTTAATTTCCATGTTAGAGCTAATTTTAGTTTCGTCAGTATGTACTGCACTTCCTCGATTCACCGCCAGTTGGCCTAATTTAAGGAAGATAATGTTGACTTCGGTGCTTGTGTTGACATGCGACTCGTTGTTCTACAGTACTAGCATCAAGCACATCAGTACGTAGCATCAACAGGTTAGTGTTCATCTCGAATGTGGTTTTGCAGTCAGTGCAATGTTTACAAATGAGGGGTTGGCAGATGCCCATTTGATGTATGGATTAGCACGGGGCAATAGCCGTGGCGCGGTACGTTTGTATCGAGACAGATTTCCAGAACGAAGGTGTCCCGACAGGAAGACGTTCGAAGCAATTCATCGGCGTCTTAGGGAGCACGGAACATTCCAGCCTATGACTCGCGACTGGGGAAGACCTAGAACGACGAGGACACATGCAATGGATGAGGCAATTCTTCGTGCAGTTGACGGTAACCCTAATGTCAGCGTCAGAGAAGTTGCTGCTGTACAAGGTAACATTGACCACGTCACTGTATGGAGAGTGCTACGGGAGAACCAGTTGTTTCCGAACTATGTACAGCGTGTGCAGGCACTATCACCTAGAACGACGAGGACACATGCAATGGATGAGGCAATTCTTCGTGCAGTTGACGGTAACCCTGATGTCAGCGTCAGAGAAGTTGCTGCTGTACAAGGTAACATTGACCACGTCACTGTATGGAGAGTGCTACGGGAGAACCAGTTGTTTCCGAACTATGTACAGCGTGTGCAGGCACAATCAGCAACTAATTGGCCTCCACGGGTACACTTCTGCGAATGGTTCATCCAACAATGTGTCAATCCTCATTTCAGTGCAGATGTTCTCTTTACGGATGAGGCTTCATTCCAACGTGATCAGATAGTAAATTTTCACAATCAACATGTGTGGGCTGACGAGAATCCGCTCGCAATTGCCCAATCACGTCATCAACACAGATTTTCTGTGAACGTTTGGGCAGGCATTGTTGGTGATGATTGGGCCCCATGATCTTCCACCTACGCTCAATGGAGCACGTTATCATGATTTCATACGGGATACTCTACCTGTGCTGCTAGAACATGTGCCTTTACAAGTTCGACACAACATGTGGTTCATGAACGATGGAGCTCCTACCCATTTCAGTCGAAGTGTTCGTACGCTTCTCAACAACAGATTCGGTGACCGATGGATTCGTAGAGGCGGACCAATTCCATGGCCTCCACGCTCTCCTGACCTCAACGCTCTTGACGTTTATTTGTGGGGGCATTTGAAAGCTCTTGTCTACGCAACCCCGGTACCAAATGTAGAGACTCTTCGTGCTCGTATTGTGGACTGCTGTGATACAATACGCCATTCTCCAGGGCTGCATCAGCGCACCAGGGATTCCATGCGACGGGGGGTGGATGCATGAATCCTCGCTAACGGAGGACATTTTGAACATTTCCTGTAACGAAGTGTTTGAAGTCACGCCGGTACGTTCTGTTGCTGTGTGTTTCCATTCCATGATTAATGCGATTTGAGAGAAGTAATAAAATGAGCTTTTAACATGGAAAGTAAGCGTTTCCGAACACATGTCCACATAACATATTTTCTTTCTTTGTGTGTGAGGAATTTTTCCTGAAAGTTTAGCCGTACCTTTTTGTAACACCCTGTATATATTATGACTTTTGAACACTATTAAGGAAAATACATTGTTTGTTCTCTGTCAAAAATCTTTCATTTGCTAACTATGCTTATCAGTAGTTAGTGCCTTCAGTTGTTACAACCTTTTATTTAGCTGGCAGTATTGGCGCTCGCTGTATTGCAGTAGTTCGAGTAACGAAGATTTTTGTGAGGTAAGTGATTCATGAAAAGTATAGGTTATTTTTAGTCAGGGCCATTCTTTTGTAGGGATTATTGAAAGTCAGATTGCGTTGTGTTAAAAATATTGTGTGTCAGTTTAGTGTTGATCAGAATAAGTAAAGAGCGAAATGTCTGAGTACGTTCAGTTTTGCTCAGCTGTTTCAAAATCAAATAACGTAAGGGGTTCATCAGCACAGTAATTCATAAATTTTTCTAAGGGTACGTTTCAGTATACGAGATAGAACACATTTATGTACATATTGGTTTTGGGCTAATGGCGCACACGGGTTTGGTTCAAATGGCTTTGACACCATGGGACTTAACTTCTGAGGTCATCAGGCCCCTAGAACTTAGAACTACTTAAACCTAACTAACCTAAGGACATCACACACATCCATGCCCGAGGCAGGATTCCAACCCCCGACCGTAGCGGTCGCGCGGTTCCAGACTGTAGCGCCTAGAACCGCTCGGCCACGCCGGCCGGCACGGGTTTGTCTGAGGGACCCTCTCATGTTCAATAGTACAGTCAAACTGTCAATACAGGTTGAATGACGTAAAACTTGCACCTCAGATATTGCGGAAATGGAAAGTGCTATGATGCTAGGTGTTCACAGAATGGATTGGTGGTCAGGGACTCGTACTGTTAGTTAATCAGGTTTTAGTAATAATTAGAAAACGTATTTTTGTGCAAACGACGACATTTTAAATGGAACAATTCCTATTGACATTAACAAACTAAAAGTAGAATAAATTAGAATGTCAGTGGTGTTTTTTGCAGCATTCTAGCACGTGCCGATGGTTCAAATGGCTCTAAGCACTATGGGACTTAACATCTGAGGTCATCAGTCCCCTACACTTAGAACTACTTAAACCTAACCAACCTAAGACCATCACACACATCTATGCCCGAGGCAGGATTCGAACCTGCGACCGTAGCACCAGCGCGGTTTCGGACTGAAGCGCCTAGAGCCGCTCGGCCACAGCGGCCAGCAGTGCGAGTCGTTTATGAAATATCGTATCTTGGAAAGTCGCGCACCAACATTTTTTTGTGTCATGGAACCTGCGTAGTTGCTAGGTACGATGTTGTTACGTTTGTTTACAGTGTGCTTGTGTGTTCCTTGAGTGCATTGTGACTCGCTGGTTAGTGCGTGACAGTCCAGGCAGTAAGTCGTGATTGGACCGTGGGATTTACCAATGCAGAAAAGGCTGACATGCTCACGGTATATGGACAGCGTAGGAAGAACGCAGTTCGTTCTCGAATGATGTATGAGGCAACATTTCCCAATAGGCATCAGCCATTTCGGCAGTTATTTATCAGCCTCGTCAATCAGTTACGTGAAAGTGATAGTGTAACACTTAGAGAACGCAGCAGAATTAACAACTGACGACAGAAAAAAAATGGTTCAAACGGCTCTGAGCACTATGGGACTCAACTGCTGAGGTCATTAGTCCCCTAGAACTTAGAACTAGTTAAACCTAACTAACCTAAGGACATCACAAACATCCATGCCCGAGGTAGGATTCGAACCTGTGACCGTAGCGGTCTTGCGGTTCCAGACTGCAGCGCCTTTAACCGCACGGCCACTTCGGCCAGCTGACGACAGAAGAGGGAGAAATTAATGTTCTTGCTGTTGTTGCAGTTGATCCGCACGTTAGCTCCCGTGCAATCGCAGGAGAGGGATGAGTGATGAGTGTCCTACGCATTCTCCGTGGACAGAGATTTCACCCCAAGCAAAACTCCCGAAACTCCCTTCATCAACAGGTGCATGGAAACGGTTATGAGAAACGTGTTGACTTCTGTACATAGGCATTAAGACAGGATACACTAGATATACCACGTATCTTACTTGGTGATGAAACCACATTTACCAATTATAGGCAGATAAACGGCTGAAACATGCACTATTGGTTTATTGACAATCGCCTCTCGGTTCGTCTGGTGGAACGTCAGCGCACATGGAGTGTAAACGCGTCGTGTGGGGTAGTGAACCATCAGCTCATACACCTGCGTTTCATAGAGAGAACACTGAACGTGCACAAGTATCACAGCTTTCTAACAGACCATCTCCCATGGATGCTAGAAGATATTCCTCTGCAGTCTAGGAGGAACCTGTGGTAGCAGCATGTTGGCTGTCCATCCCATAGCGCACGAAGTAGTACAGCATGTCTTCGCGAATCGTTTCCAGATCGTTGAATTGGACGCAGAGGACATGTATCTTGGTCAGCCCGTTCCCCAGGTCTGACGCCTGTAGACTCTTGTATGTGGGGAAGGCTGAAACACGCTGTCTATAACTAGTGTATGCACTTGTCTTGTTCTTTAGTGTGTGCTGCTACAGGTATTGTACAAGTGTCGGTTTGGATATCTCGTAAATGACTCGTACTAGAATCCTGCAGCAAACACCACTGGCATTCTAATTTACTCCACTTTTAGCTTGCACAAAATATACACTCTCCAAGTATTGTTATAACCTGTTGATTTGGTAACAATACGAGCCCCTGACTACCAAACCATTCCGTGAAAACCACACATCACTGGCACTTTCCCTTTCCGCAACACTTGCGGTGCACGTTTTAGGTGATTCACCCTGTATGTGACAATTTGAAGGGCCCATATTAACGTATTGTCACTACTGAAAATACAGACGATTAGTATTGATGGTCTTCAAAATATTCTTAGCATTGTCAATTACATACTGAACGTGTGGGGTCAAGTACTGACCGTCTGACAAAATTTTCCATCCAGATGGTAACCAGCCACAGAGCGTCAGCGTGCACATTTTGTTTTCAATTCGCCTTTCTGCACATCATTACTCGGATTTAATTTTATTTTTAATCCTATGGGTCTTAACTGCTAAGGTTATCAGTCCCTAAGCTTACACACTACTTAACCTAAATTATCCTAAGGACAAACACACACACCCATGCCCGAGGGAGGACTCGAACCTCCGCCGGGACCAGACGCACAGTCCATGACTGAAGCGCCTTAGATCGGATTTAATTTTTCTAGTGGTCTTTTGATATAAAACGATTTTACTAGACATATTTGAGGGTAATCATTGTATGAACCACTTTGCGGTGGGTCAAGGGTGGATTATCTGTGACGCTGCTTACTTTATTAAGTTGAAAATATAGTTTAGTTTGATGAATTTTTGTTTGGAAAAACGCTTCCACTACGAAAAATACGTCGTATATCTGCAATTACTAGCAAGACATCTGCAAAATGCATGTCAGTTTCACCAAATTATTACAAAACGAAAAAACGTCTTACGTTGATTGCCTGATCATATATTTGCCAGGTAGCTATAATCCCTTAGAAGGTTTATATATAATTTTACTAATCTGTTTGCTGATATTTTATTATAGAACTAATCTTCAAGGATTCGAATGACCTGCCAGTCGCTAGAAATCTCAAAGTTACCCCTAATCGCTCGTCGACCGCGATTGCCTTTCTCATTTCCGTATTTTGTTTCTCTATTCTACCTCGTATCGACATTAATAACTTGTACGATGCAGGATCCATGGTTCCGATCTGTCAGTTAATCAACTATTTTTTTTAACCATTCTCAGACCCTTCCTTTATTTCGATGTTTTCTGTTGTTTGTAAGCTATAGCCAATTCAGTTGCGGCACATGCTTTCTTTTGCGTGTTCGATATCTTAAGCTTGTAAAACTGTTTTATCAACTGACAATTTTACTCAATATTATTGATGGTGTGAGATTGCTTCAGTGTATTCAAGGTTTGAAAACCTAGTATTGTCAATAAATACTGAACGTGTGCAGGCTCCTCTACCCAACCTGTTTCTTTGACGTTTTATTCTAGCCCAACCTACCCCATCCGTTTCAACGTCTAGGCTAGAGATGACTTTCAAAAATGGTTCAAATGGCTCTGAGAACTATGGGACTTAACATCTGAGGTCATCAGTCCCCTAGACTTAAAACTACTTAAACCTAACTAACCTAAGGACATCGCACACATCCATGTCCGAGGCAGGATTCGAACCTGCAACCGTAGCAGCAGCGCGGTTCCCGACTGAAGCGCCTAGAACCGCTCGACCATGGCGGCCATCAGAGATGACTTTCTGCAATCAATGTAGCACGTTGAACGCATAGTTTTCCTTGATGGGTTTCGAGTGAAGTAGTGCGAGTGTTTGAGCGTGTATCAGAGAGCAGCATCGGTTACCTGTTTTTGTACAAGCGCCGGTTGAATCTACGATTATGAAGAACACGCAGATATGGTACATGCTTACGAGTTCGGCAATGGTAGTACTCCTGCTACTGTCGAAGAATACCCTCGGCGCTTTCCGGCACATCGATTTTCTGACCATTGAATGTTTACCAGAGTTTTCAGCTTATTGCAGTGAACAAGTATTCTTGCAAGTCACCATTTTTCTTCTGAACATGTAGTTAAACAACCTGTGCAAGAACACTAACACACTGTTGAAGTGGTGCAGCATAGTCCTACTGCCAGCACAAGGCGACTTTCTGCACGCATCAGTGCCCCGCAAACAGGTGTATGATGGAAATTACATGTACAAACGAAAAGGTGAACACGCGAGATGAAATGAACTGCTCGGTCGCATCGTGGACACGTACATCGTGTCCACAATCTTCACATTGGCTACAATACCACACTACTTGAATTTTGTCACTTGTTAATTGACAGCCGTCATTTTCCTCTGTCAATGCTGTTTACTGATGAAACTACGTTTACACGGAATGGAATCAACAATAAACGTAATAATGATCGATGGTCGCTGAAAAAGCCACGCGCTATAGTGGAAACAAATTTCCAAGTTCAGTTTTTGATCGATGTTTGGTGCGGTAAGCCAGCAATGTGTTGACTGGTCTAGTCATTTTAGAAGACCGAATGATGGGAGAGAGGTATCTGCATTTTTCGGCAAATTCGTTTGTTCAACACCCTGAGGACGTTCCTTTGGCCATGCAGACTGCAATGTACATACAGCATGACGGAGACCCTCAAAATTTTACCAGATGTGCGAAGGAACATCTCAACTGCATTAATCCTAATCCCTAGATTCGTCGTGGTAGTACACGTAATTGGCCGCCATCATCGCTAAGCCTTACATCATTGGATTTTTTTTAATGGAACTGGATGAAGTCTGAGGTGTACAAACGAAATGGCAAAGACACGAGATGAGATGACTTGCTCCGTCGAGTCGTAGTCACTGCTACCCTCATTACAGAACGCGCAGAGGCACTCAGACAAGCTATACATGTGTTTAGGAACGCTGCATACTCGGTTCGCTAACAAACAATCAAACAAATCGTATTAATGAGTTGTATTATAACAAGACAAAAACAATACTTAACTTTGATAGATGCGTCACAATCAAAGGGCGACATACAAAATAATTAGTCACCTTCAGAACAGACAAAGACAAGTCTGTACTACGTAGAGAATTAGAGATTGCAAATGATAAAGGCTATGATGCATCAGCTAATGAAGTGGCTAACGTTGAAGCTGCTGTCGACGTGGGCTCCACCAGTCGGGCGTGGCGGTTATGTCCTTTTCTCATATCCTTCTGCCATTTTTTCCGATCGGTTTGGTGCGCTAGCGCACCAAACGGTCTTGTTTTCGAAGGAGAACCCCAGAATTGTTCTGTAAGCATTTCGGAAGTGATGCCGAACGTTACCAGCAAACCGAGACGCTGTTGTCAGTTCTCCTTGCACCAACCAATCAAAAGCAATCTGCCTCAGATCCGCGCATGCGCACTAAAGCGCCCACAGCAGCACGCCCTTAAGCGGCTAGCCGCCGCACAGGCACACTATTCTTCAGAGTACCGAAAAGTGTGGTTAGAGTACGTAGCCCTGTTCAAATCTCTAGGAGCGAGTTACAAACACAGTCTATGCATCTTCTTATTCTTTGACACTCTCTTAAGCAATTTATCGTGTTCATAGAGGTATTTTCATACATGCAACTAACTGAGGGCAGGTTTTTTTATTGCCATATGCGTTTCGCTTCTTTTATTTGTGAAGCATCTTCACCAATAAAATTAGCGAAACGCGTGTGGCAATAAACAAACTTCCTTCAGTTAATTGCATAGATGGAACATACCTCCATGAATTTTGAAGCAACTAAGGAATGACGGAAAACAGAGAAAACGACGAATTTATTTAGTGTTTCTATCCATGTATTTGGACAATGTTGTACTACGCTCCATTCCTAACTCATATTTTGAAACGTGAAATCCAAAACAAGACATCGACGTGAATGAGAATAAAATGACATATGGCATTTATGACAGTTTCCAGAACACTATCAAACATCCTATCGTTGTTGTGCATGCATGGAAGCATGTGGTCAGCGAAATTTGAATAGTGCTAAATACTCTACCCACACTTTTTGGTACTGTGAAGAATAGTGTGCCTGTGTCGTTTGCTAGCCATGTTCATGCTGCTGTGGCGCTGCAGTGCACATACGCGGATCTGAGGCAGATTGCTTTTGATTGGTTGGAGTGAGAACTGACAACAGGGTCTCAGTTCGATAGAACCGTTCGACATCACTTTCAAAATGCTTACGGAATATTGCTGGGGCTCTCCTTCTAAAACAAGACAGCTCGCACATCGAACCGATCGGCAGAATGGCGGAAAGATACAGAATAGGGTACCTGGAGGGAGGTCGGTCAGTATGTGATTGGCTGATCTCTTCTCACAGCCTTCTCTTCTCTGTCGTTCCCGATTGGCGTGCCGGTGCTGACTTTACACTGTAACAACATAATCATCCAGGACTCCACAAATGCACTGAAGTTGATGCTGGGATATTCTAACATTTATTGTGAAATATAGAACCGCTGTAATGTGACAGATACAATGATGCTAACAGGTGAATGTTTTAAAAACACGTATTTTGCAATTGATTTGTTGTATAACGCATGGTACAATGTTTACTAACTGTTGTGCATGGATAAACCTGGCACTGTATTAGATGATACAGAAAATAAATGAAATTGTACATTACATGTGTTTTATCTCCGAAACCATTCAGAATAGGGTCTATGTCCATATTAAGCTTTTTGCTTCAAATGATCGTTCTGTGTCATATCCCTGAATACTGACGATCCCTCCTGGGACACCCCGTACAACTTAACTTGTCTCTAGCATTTTAGTGTTGCTGTTTTTCTGGTCTTCAGTCTGAGAACTCGTTTGATGCCACTCTCCATGCTACTCGATCCTGTACAAGCCTCTTCATGTCAGAGTAGCTGCTGCAACCTACATCCATTTGAATCTCCTCTCTGTATTCATCTCTTGGTTTCGGTATGCAAATTTTATGCTCAACACATCCCTCCATCACCATGAGGGGTTCCATGCTTTTTTTGCATGTCACCTCTCATTTTCATCGATTTTATTAATGTTTTATATCATTTCACAGTGGGAATAAGGTTATTCTGATGACGGTATTTGTACTGAGAGCTCAAATTACTTTTCACTTGATTGCTATGCATGTTGGGAACTGTATGTGGCCTTCCTTTTAGTTTTCTATATTACTTCCCTGTGTGTCTTGTTGCGAGTCGAGTACCAGAGCACGTGATACAGTGCTTTTTTGTGGGGGGTTTGCACTTTCGCAAATATGGAGAGAGTCATACTTTAAATGGTTCAAATGGCTCTAAGTACTAAGGGACTTAACATCTGAGATCATCAGTCCTCTAGACTTAGAACTACTTAAACCTAACTAACCTAAGGACATCACACACATCCATGCCCGAGGCAGGATTCGAACCTGCGATCGTAGCAGCAGCGCGGTTCAGGACTGAAGCGCCTAGAACCGCTCAGCCACAGCGGCCGGCTAGAGTCGTACTCAATGGGCTTGAGTGCCTGAAGGGGTGACTGACCTCTGTCGAGTTTCGCCTATTGTATGGGACGTAAAGATCTGCGAGCTGTCTGAGTGTCGCCACAGTTAACGAGTTTACCAATCCGGTGCGTCTGATATGAAGACTGCTGGCGTCAACTGACTGTATTGTCTTCATTCTGCGACTTCTTGTGGACGGTGCTCTGCCAGATGCGACTGTCTGGCACTGAATGGCTGATGTTCTTGGCATGCTGTTTTCGTAGCCGGTCAAATGGCGAGTTCAGTGCCCCCCCCCCCCCCCCCAGCTAAATAGCAGAGGCATGATTGGCCAACTTAAACTGTGGCCAGTTGACGTCATAAAGCCCTGCACGAAATGAGAGGGAATGCTCACTATTGGCGCGAATGATGTTCTGAGATAGTGTGGGGAAATTTTGGAATCAGCACTGAATGCTGATTCGTGACTTTTCGAGGATAGTGGGGAGTTGAATAACGCTGACATCGCTCTTGCGTTGCGCGACCGCAGGGCATTCGGGATCTGATCTTGATTGGAATCAGGCGGTCTTGTGACGTAGTCGCACTTTTTTGGAATCGTCGTGGGGCATGACTTTGGTCATACTCCAGTTTTATCCTGTGAATTAAGACCCAGATCCTTACTCTGCGTTTTCGCATCTGTACCGACAGGCGTTTTTGCTGTGTCTCTTCCTGGGAATACGTCCTCATTCGTCCAGGAGTTTCTCTGCTTTGGCCACGCCAGCAGAACTTAGGATTCTCGGACAGCATTAGAGGCCATGGGTTGAAACAGGATTGCTGCACAGCAGGAGTTGGTGCCCACATCATCAGAACGCTGCCTATCGACGACGTGCTGCAAGTTTCAGGACTGGTAAACTATGTTGCGGCTTCGGCATTGTAGGACCTATAATTTTTATACCGAAGTCCTCAGCAGCACGTGCCCTCACTTTGCTACAAGTCCACCTTGTTTGTCTCTCCATGTGTTCCCATTTGAGCTCTCACTACTAATCGTGACACTGCATTATAGTCGGGGCAGTAATATTTGATTCATTAGGACCTCCAGTCATTATCGTCAATGTATTGCATCACAGAGAGTAGGAGCTCCTTGTTCTCGACCCAGCTCTTACACTCATAATAGTTCAGTTTACCCTGTCCTTTAGTCAACTGTTTGTGTCGACAGTCAAGTACCTTTGTGTTGTCATTTATAATAAATCTCATCGTAATATTTAATCCGCATATCATTTCGTAGATAGCTGCAGAATCCCATTTTCTTTCGTTTATTATGATAAAATTCCGTTTTTTTTACTGAGTAGATTACAATTTTTTAAAATTATTGTGAGTGTGCACTCCTTATTTTACCAACTAATAGGTTCCACCATCAATTCCTTTCGTGCGCACAAGTAATTAGATGGTAGGTAAGGAGAGGATGGAGTGCATGTCTAGTTCTCATGCAAAATCCGCCATAATTAAGGCGGTACAAACTCTTCTCTACCCTGGCACCTCCCAACCAAACTCACAATTCCTTCGTGCCTCTGGATGTGTCCTGTCAATCGATTTCTTTTTTCACTCAATTTGTACCATAAACTTCTTTTTTCTCTAATACGACTTGCTATCTTCTCGTTATTTATTCCATTTACCTATCTAATCTTCAAAACTCTTATGTAGCACCAGATTTCAAAAGCTTCTATTCTCTTCTTGTCTGAACTGCTTGCGTCCGATACTAGAATATACTACAAGCAAAGACCTTCAGGAAATATTTCCTATAACTCAAATTTACACTCCATAATAAAAAAAGTGAGCCACCCAGCGGGAGAGGAGCAACCGAAATGAAACTTCACTGGTTGAGATGATATGTGATGTTATTTCAGTGATTACAAAATCGAGTCAAATTAACAAAGCACTTGGCAATATGAACGTTGCACCTCGTCTTGCCTAGAGGCATGCACATTCGGTCTGGAAAGATTACACGACGACGTTATATCCTCTATTGAGGCAAGCTGGACTACAAGCGCTCTAACTGGTCCTTGATATATCGACACTGGGACGAAGTCCAAGTTGATCCCACACATTTTCTATCGGGGACATATCTGGAGATCTTTCTGCTCAAGGGAGTACCACAACATTACGGAAACATTTGATAGAGACATGTGCTGGACGATACTGTCGCACTAGAGATGGCACTTGAGGACGCAGGATGTGCGTAACATACTGGTTTGCTGTCAGAGTTCCCTCAGACCCTATCACCTCTGACCCGAGGTCATAATGGTGGGTCCCCACGCCACGACACCAGGAGTACCACCAGTGTGCCTGAAACCTAAGTTTTTCGCGCCGACATTCTTGAATAAATGATTCACGGAGTTTTTTACGACGACAGATCTGTGTCATACTCGAGCTTTCAGGTCATGGTGATGTCACGAGTCACGGAACTTCCATATGCTACCGAAGATAACGTCGACGTCTGTGACTGAAAAATATTGATAGCGATGATGATGATGTTTGGTTTGAGGGGCGCTCAACTGCGCGGTCAACAGTGCCCGTGCAAAGTCCAATTTTTACACAGTCCAACTTTTTACACAGTCCAATCTAGCCACAGTCACAAATGCTGATGATAAAATGATGAGGACAACATAAATAACCAGTCCCCGAGCAGATAAAATCCCCAACCCAGCCGGGAATCAAACCCGGGGACCCGTGATCCAGAGGTAATTGATAGCGATGCTTATTTCGTTAGATGGTGGATGATTCCGCTGTTTTTTCTTCTGCCAGTCTGCATTTTATATGTTCTTTTTTCGGACTTCATCGGCTGTTTTTCTGTCCAAAAAGCAAGACTCATCAATTACTTTTAGTTTTTCATTACATAAACTAATTACCTCAGAATCGCCAGAATTAATTCGAATGCATTCCATTGCCCCTGTTTTGCTTTTGTTGATATTTACCTCGCAATCACTTTTCAACACACTGTCCATTCCATTCAACTGCTCATCCCGTACCTTTGCCGACTCTTACAGAATTACGATGTCACTGGCAAACCTCCTCGTAGTTTCTGTCTCTTCTGCTTCAGGTTTAACTACCATCCAGATTTCTCCTACTTCTTTACTACTCGCTCAGTGTGCAGACTGAATGACTTTAGGGGCAGGCTACGACCCTGTCTCACTCCTATCTCAACCGCTGCTTCTCTTTTACATCCTTCGTCAGTTATAACTGTAGTCTTGTTTCTGCGCAAGGATTTCAATAATAACACTAATTACATAAAATGAATCGATATAGTAATAATAACTTGATTACATCTTGCATGAATATCAAGAGCTCAGATCGAAACCCAGTTCTAAGCAAAGAAGGGAAAGCAGAAAGGTGGAAGGAGAATTTAGAGGGTCTATACAAGGGAGATGTTCTTGAGGACAATATTATAGAAATAGGAGACATGTAGATGAAGGTGAAATAGGAGATATGATACTGCGTGAAGATTTTGACAGAGCACTGACAGACCTAAGTCGAAACAAGGCCCCGGGAGTAGACACATTCCATTAGAACTACTGACAGCCTTGGGAGAGCCAGGCCTAACAAAGCTCTACCATCTGGTGAGCAAGATGTATAAGACAGGCGAAATACCCTCAGACCTCAAGAAGAATATAATAATTCCAAACCCCAAGGAAAGCAGGTGTTGACAGATGTGAAAATTACCGAACTATCAGTTTAATAAGCCACGACTGCAAAATACTAACACGAATTCTTTACAGACGAATGGAAAAACTGGTAGAAGCAGATCTCGGGGAAGATCAGTTTGGATTCCGTAGAAATGTTGGAACACTTGATACAGTACTGACCCTACGACTTATCTTAGAAAATAGATTAAGGAAAGGCAAACGTACGTTTCTCGCATTTGTAGACTTAGAGAAAGCTTTTGACAATGTTGACTGGAATACTCTCTTTCAGATTCTGAAGGTGGCAGGGGTAAAATACAGGGAGCGAAAGGCTATTTACAATTTGTACAGAGAGCAGAGGGCAGTTATAAGGGTCGAGGGGCATGAAAGGGAAGCAGTGGTTGGGAAGGGAGTGAGACAGGGTTGTAGCCTATCCCCGATGTTATTCAATCTGTATATTGAGTAAGCAGTAAAGGAAACAAAAGAAAAATTCGGAATAGGAATTAAAAATCCATGGAGAAGAAATAAAAACTTTGAGGTTCGCCGAAGACATTGTAGCTCTGTCAGAGACAGCAAAGGACCTGGAAGAGCAGCTGAACGGAATGGACAGTGTCTTAAAAGGAGGATGTAAGATGATCATCAACAAAAGGAAAACGAGGATAATGGAATGTAGTCGAATTAAGTTGGGTGATGCTGAGGGAATTAGATTAGGAAATGAGACACTTTAAGTAGTAAATGAGTTTTGCTATTTGGGGAGCAAAATAACTGATGATGGTCGAAGTAGAGAGGATATAAAACGTAGACTGGCAATGGCAATGAAAGAGTTTCTGAAGAAGAGTAATTTCTTAACATCAAGTATAGATTTAAGTGTCAGGAAGTCATTTCTGAAAGTATTTGTATGGAGTGTAGCAATGTATGGAAGTGAAACATGGACGATAAATAGTTTAGACAAGAAGAGAATAGAAGCTTTCGAAATGTGGTGCTACAGAAGAATGCGGAAGATTAGATGGGTAGATCACATAACTAATGAGGAGGTAACATAACTAATGAGGAGGTACTGAATAGAATTAGGGAGAAGAGCAGTTTGTGGCACAACTTGACAAGAAGAAGGGACCGGTTGGTAGGACATGTTCTGAGGCATCAAGGGATCACAAATTTAGCATTGGAGGGCATCGTGGAGGGTAAAAATCGTAGAGGGAGACCAAGAGATGAATACACTAAACAAATTCAGAAGGATGTAGGTTGCAGTAAGTACTGGGAGAGGAAGAGGCTTGCACAGGATAGAGTAGCATGGAGAGCTGCATCAACCAGTCTCTGGACTGAAGACCACAACAACAACAACATGTGTGGTTAGTACAATACTTTTTTATAAGTCCTAAGTAATTGCAGCTGAGGGAAACAAATGATTTGAAAAGTATTCGTCTGAAAATTTAGAAGCGCATGTGCCTTGCCATTGATTTAAGAATTATAATAGCAAAGAACTCTGACAACTTTGACAATGTCTGAATTTAAACGATATACAATAGAAGTGTGTTCTTACCATCACTATTATTTCACTTAGAATTACGTTTGTGAAAATAAGCTCCAGACTAAAGGCCGATTAATCCTGGACGGCAGTGTAACAGAAAGGCACGCTTCTGTTAAATCTTGGAGCGTTCACACTAGACAGAACGTCAACGCGACTGGACTTCGATTAAGACGGTATCGAACGGTGAAAGTCAGGTTATGAGATGATAACATCTTTGATACAAGAAGTCGTATCAAAGTTAAGGAACAAGCCATGATAGACAAATACAAAATCTTTAACGGCATTCTTGATAAAATATGTATGGTAATCTGCTTCTTTCCAAACCGCGAATACAATCATCTGAAAAAATCGACATTCATTTTTTGGCGAAGATGTGTGTGCATACAAAGACATCAAGCAATACAGAGAAGGCAAAACACAGAAAGAAAAAAGCGTAAGGCTAAAATGCTCTAAGTACACTAGCCCTTTCAGTGTGAAATTTAAGCAGATCCTTTGTTCTTCAAATGTCTCGCTACTTCAGCTTGCTCCTACCCATCATACGAATAGTAGTCATACTCTCACAGATATATTTGCAACGAAATCCTCAAACAGAGTAATTCGTATCTCTCAAATGCCTGCACCTGGAATGTCTCCCCATGACATAATTTTCATGACGTCTCGCTATAAAGTCCCGAAAGAAACCAAACCGAACCACATGCCGAGATTTCAAACGCATTGATTTCTCTGAAACTGCAACTGAGGCACAAGAAATAGTTTGCGGGATTCTATTCCCTTCATAAACGAGAAACTTCATGGACTCTCGAACAAACTTACTCAGCTATACGACAAATATGCTCCCCTTAAAGACTGGGAAAGTAAGAAGGAACCCTGCACCTTGATTTCTGAGGAACTAAAACAGCTCATGAATCTGAGACGCTGCACATCGGGCATACAAACGGCGCCCCAATCCTGAAATCATATTACTTACAAGGAGAAAAGGGAACAGAACCCGTCAAACTGTGAGAACTGCATGCCCATACATTGACCGACAACAGGAGCAGTCCAGCTGTCCTATGAAAAAACCTGCATGGTCTTGGTATAGACAAAGTAAGAGCTGCAGCTGATCCCACTGTCCCAACTGATGAACTGAACCGCTACTTCACATTAACTACTGCGGTATCTGAACCACAAACGAAAGAGAGACTCATTGATTACTTAATGGCGGTGAACAATTCTGGCCACGAAAAGTTCTATACAAAACATGCAACCCGCAACACCGTCAAGAAAGTCATCATGCATATCAGATCAGCATCTACTGGACACCATGGCATCACAGTCCAAATTGTGAAGCTTATTATTGAGCCATTACTGTCCACTATAACAGATATCTCGAACCATTCCTCAACAATAAGTGTTTTCCCTGAGGCCTGGAAACAGGAACTAGATTTTTATAGAAGGGGTTCTCGATGTCTAAAGAGATCGTAGTGCTTGATGACGAAATATGCTCCACAATTCTACAATAGAATGACGTGAGTGATACAGACCTATAAAACATGTGTGTTCTCTAGAAAACGAGACTGCCAGCGTTTTTTCCCAGTCGCTTAGTACCGTTAGTTGCTCCAGCGACCTACAAAGAGGAAAAAATTTTTGTACATCCCTCGTTGTCTGAAAGAGCTGTTCTATGTGATTTCTGTTCTAGAAATATTCGAAATCTGCATGCAGTAAAGATATCATATGACTTTCATGTGTAAGTTGTCATCGCTTTGCACGATAGTAAGGAATTGTTGCGGTGGGGAGGCTTGTCTTAAACTGAGTATGTTCTTGTTGTTATTGTGGTCTTCAGTCCTGAGACTGGTTTGCTGCAGCTCTCCATGCTACTCTATCCTGCGCAAGCTTCTTCATCTTCCAGTACCTACTGCAACCTACATCCTTCTGAATCTGATTAGTGTATTCATCTCTTGGTCTTCCTCTACGATTTTTACCCTCCACGCTGCCCTCCAATACTAAATTGGTGATCCCTTGATGCCTCAGAATATGTCCTACCAACCGAACCCTTCTTCTAGTCAAGTTGTGCCACAAACCCCTCTTCTCCCCAATCCTATTCAATATGTCCTCATTAGTTACATGATCTACCCATCTAATCTTTAGCATTCTTCTGTAGCACCACATTTCGAAAGCTTCTGTTCGCTTCTTGTCAAAACTATTTATCGTCCACGTTTCACTTCCATACATGGCTACGCTCCAGACAAACACTTTCAGAAACGACTTCCTGACACTTAAATCTATACTCGATGTTAACAAATTTCTCTTCTTCAGACACGGTTTCCTTGCCATTACCAGTCTACATTTTATATTCTCTCTACTTCGACCATCATCAGTTATTTTGCTCCCCAAATAGCAAAACTCCTTTACTACTTTAAGTGTTTCATTTCCTAATCTAATTCCCTCAGCATCACCCGACTTAATTCGACTAAATTCCATTATCCTCGTTTTCCTTTTGTTGATGATCATCTTACATCCTCCTTTTAAGACACTGTCCATTCCGTTCAGCTGCTCTTCCAGGTTCTTTGCTGTCTCTGACAGAATTACAATGTCATCGGCGAACCTCAAAGTTTTTATTTCTTCTCTATGGATTTTAATACCTGCTCCGAATTTTTCTTTTGTTTCCTTCACTGCTTTCTCAATATACAGATTGAAAAACATCAGGGATAGGCTACAACACTGTCTCACTCCCTTCCCAATCTCTGCTTCCCTTTCATGTCCCTCGACTCTTATAACTGCCATCTGGTTTCTGTAAAAATTGTAAATAGCCTTTCGCTCCCTGTATTTTACCCCTGCCACCTTCAGAATTTGAAAGAGAGTATTCCAATTAACATTGTCAAAAGCTTTCTCTAAGTCTACAAATGCTTGAAACGTAGGTTTGCCTTTCCTTAATCTAGCTTCTAAAATAAGTCGTAGGGTCAGTATTGCCTCCCTTGTTCCGATATTTCTACAGAATCCAAACTGATCTTTCCCGAGGTCGGCTTCTACCAGTTTTTCCATTCGTCTGTAAAGAATTCGCGTTAGTATTTTGCATCCGTGGCTTATTAAACTGATAGTTCGGTAATTTTCACATCTGTCAACACCTGCTTTTCTTGGGATTGGAATTATTATATTCTTCTTGAGGTCTGAGGGTATTTCGCCTGTCTCATACATCTTGCTCACCAGATGGTAGAGTTTTGTCAGAACTAGCTCTCCCAAGGCTGTCAGTAGTTCTAATGGAATGTTGTCTATTCCCGGGGCCTTGTTTCGACTCAGGTCTTTCAGTGCTGTGTCAAACTCTTCACGCAGTATCGTATCTCCCATTTCATCTTCATCTACATCCTCTTCCATTTCCATAATATTGTCCTCAAGTACATCGCCCTTGTATAGACCGTCTATATACTCCTTCCACCTTTCTGCTTTCCCTTCTTTGCTTAGAACTGGGTTTCCATCTGAGTACTTGATAGTCATACAAGTGGTTCTCTTTTCTCCAAAGGTCTCTTTAATTTTCCTGTAGGCAGTATCTATCTTACCCCTAGTGAGATAAGTCTCTACATCCTTACATTTGTCCTCTAGCCATCCCTGCTTAGCCATTTTGCACTTCCTGTCGATCTCATTTTTGAGACGTTTGTATTCATTTTTGCCTGCTTCATTTACTGCATTTTTATATTTTCTCCTTTCATCAATTAAATTCAGTATCTCTTCTGTTACCCAAGGATTTCTACTAGCCCTCGTCTTTTTACCTACTTGATCCTCTGCTGCCTTCACTACTTCATCTCTCTAATCTACCCATTCGTCTTCTACTTTATTTCTTTCCCCATTCCTGTCAATTGTACCATTATGCTCTCCCTGAAACTCTGTACGACCTCTGGTTTAGTCAGTTTATCCAGGTCCCATCTCCTTAAATTCCCACCTTTTTGCAGTTTCTTCAGTTTTAATCTACAGTCCATAACCAATAGATTGTGGTCAGAGTCCCCATCTGCCCCTAAAAAAGTCTTACAATTTAAAACCTGGTTCCTAAATCTCTGTCTTACCATTATATAATCTATCTGAAACCTGTCAGTATCTCCAGGCTTCTTCCATGTATAAAACCTTCTTTTATGATTCTTGAACCAAGTGTTAGCTATGATTAGATTGTGTTCTGTGCAAAATTCTACCAGGCGGCTTCCTCTTTCATTTCGTAGCCCAAATCCATATTCACGTACTACGTTTCCTTCTCTCCCTTTTCCTACTACCGAATTCCAGTCACCCATGACTATTAAATTTTCGTCTCCCTTCACTATCTGAATAATTTCTTTAATTTCTTCATACATTTCTTCAATTTCTTCATCATCTGCAGAGCTAGTTGTCATATAAACTTGTACTACTGTAGTAGGCGTGGGCTTCGTGTCTATCTTGGCCACAATAATGCGTTCACTATGCTGTTGGTAATAGCTTACCCGCACTCCTATTTTTTTTATTCATTATTAAACCTCCTGCATTACCCCTATTTTATTTTGTATTTATAACCCTGTATTCGCCTGACCAAAAGTCTTGTTCCTCCTGCCAGCGAATTTTACTAATTCCTACTGTACCTAACTTTAACCTACCCATTTCCCTTTTTAAATTTTCTAACCTACCTGCCCGATTAATGGATCTGACATTCCACGCTCCGATCCGTAGAATGTCCGTTTTCTTTCTCCTGATAACAACGTCCTCCTGAGTAGTCCCCGCCCGGAGATCGAATGGGGGACTATTTTACCTCCGGAATATTTTACCCAAGAGGACGCCATCATCATTTAACCACACAGTAAAGCTGCATGGCATCGGGAAAAATTACGGCTGTAGTTTCTCCTTGCTTTCAGCCGTTCGCAGTACCAGCACAGCAAGGCCGTTTTGGTTAGTGTCACAAGGCCAGATCAGTCAATCATCCAGACTGTTGCCCCTGCAACTATTGAAAAGGCTGCTGCCCCTCTTCAGAAACCACACGTTTGTCTGGCCTCTCAACAGATAGCCCTCCGTTGTGGTTGCACCTACGGTACGGCTATCTGTATCGTTGAGGCACGCAAGCCTCCCCACCAACGGCAAGGTCCATGGTTCTTGGAGGGTCTGAGTATGTATGTGAGACTGACGTGTAAATTATCGCATATACATAGGTACAAAAGGTAATGAGTTCAAGATGGCTGCTAACGGAAGAAATTCATAAAAATTCTAAATGTCGTCGAACAGAAGACGAGAATCATGCAATATAACGAATGGTTTGCAACTTGTTGAATTCTTCACTTACGAGATGAATACGGCAAGTGCCATCACCCGGTTTCCCAGGAACTTCGTTCAGTGGAGGAGGAGTCAAAATAAGCGGACACATCTCTTGGATTATCCGTAGATAGTCGACTGTTTCTGAAAAACACAACCGTCAACGTTTTCGAGGTATTTAAGTCAGAACCCCTGATATCGTTTTATTTTCTATGCTGCAAGCGTTCGCTGTATCACAGTCCGCTTTTATTGTTTCACATAAAGACCTTAGGTAGACACAATGTAACTTATTTGTCATTATCTCTTAACGAATGGTGTATGATAGCTTAAAATATCCCAAATATTCCTAATCCTTTCCATTATTTTACTTTTGCGACAGAATTAGTGCGTTAATTTTTTACAGGTCGTAGTTACTTGTACAGCCATGAACGTTAAGGAATACTCCAGAAGGTCACAACGTCCTCATCTAGAGATGATCCAGATGCATGTGTTATGCACTGTGACTCCAGTTGCCGGCCGCTGGTGGCCGAGCGGTTCTGGCGCTACAGTCTGGAACCGCGCGACCGCTACGGTCGCAGGTTCGAATCCTGCCTCTGGCATGGATGTGTGTGTTGTCCTTAGGTTAGTTAGGTTTAAGTAGTTCTAAGTTCTAGGGGACTTATGACCTCAGCAGTTGAGTCCCATAGTGCTCAGAGCCATTTGAACAATTTTTTTTTGTGACTCCAGTCGTAGCTCCGTACATCCACCACATGGATTTTCTGTTACTAAAAAAGCAAGTAAAACTGTTTCCTGTGACAAAATTTTCCTTTTTCACAAGTCTTTTTTTTCTTTTCTTTAGCAGGTGCCACAGCAACGAATTTATTAAAGGGAGGTGACATTTTGCACTTTTGCTGTATTAATTTTGTTTGTTCACAACTAGTTTGCCTTCTAGGACATTCTCAAGTGATTTTATGGTTCTGTACAAAACAGAATATATTACCCCCACGAATAGATATCTAATAATGTGAATGAAGGTATTTTAAATAGGTACATTTATCTGTAGTAGAATGCTATGCCTTAGACAGTGAAATGTCGGCGTTTTTAAATTTGTGTTTTCTGTTCGTCTTGGTTTTCAAATGCTGTCTTGTAAGATTGACAGCTTGACATTTACGAAGGTATTATATTGATCAAAGACTAAAGCTAAGCATTGAATAAACATAAAGATAATTTCAAATACTGTGATTGTATATTTGTGTTGAGAGGCACCCACATGCCTTGCTCATACTAAGTTACAAGTTATCCTCCTATATGATTAATACGCAACGGAAACACGCATCTGACTATCAGTAATTTACAGAACTCTGACTGTACACTACGCACTGGCAATACCACATTTTCTTTCTTTTTTATTTAACGGCTTTTGTCAACACGTGGCCACCGCACTGAATATGAATGGCGCACACATTATAAATTCGGGACATTATGACAACATACAATTCCAAGGAAAAGTCCACCAATCTTTTTCTTTTCACTATCTTATTTATTCCGATAAATTCTCTAACCTAAACACACAAATTCTATAACCTACAACAATAACACATGAGAAATACCGCCCAGTGGGCATGGCTTTACATTGGTGAATCTCTATATTATGGTCTCGTAATTATTTAACGCTGCAGTGCACTTTCTGGATAGGATGGTGGATCTTTTATTATATCTCACACTTCGACTCTCACAATCATCATCACGAAACTATCCTCCAGACCGAGCAGTACAGAAGGAACAAGCATAACCCACTAATCTTTTGAAACTACCTTGCTACTCTCCCATGCAAACCACACATACCCAAATTACATGACATACACCACACTACGACATGAAATACTACACAGAGAATAGTCACAACATTATCACTTTCAGCTTTCCCACTTCAATTAATATTTATCCCAGTTTCACACGACACTGCCCCACTTCGTAATTCTAATTTCCTACTATGAACTCTGGAGATATATGCACGTCTTCCTGTGCAATGCAAGCCAAGTGGCGTTGCTGGATAGACGGCCGACTCACCTTGCTTCTCTCTCAGAGTTTGAATCTAGCGTCACACGGAATCATATCACCCAAAGTAACATTAAGAACGTATTCATCACACACGCGAGTCCTCAACTGATACCATGGACGAGTACTTCTCTTTATCTTTTGTCTCATACACAGTACTCACCACGTGGAAGTCCTGCACACGCCATTTCTTAAATATTTCAACTTATGGTACACACGCTATTTCTTAAATATTTCAACTTATTGCACACACGCTAGTAATTCAGCTTAACTTAAGCACACGGAAGTATTTCAACTTATTGCTACACGTGGTTTCATTGTGACCGTTGGTCACTTCCGAAGATTACTACAATCCCATTAATATTACCTGCCTTACACTTAATTCTCCCCAAAAAAGTTCCTGAAATAGAGAAATTATTATTTCAAACTACTCTTAAATATTCCACATGCATACCATGTCTCCACTCTTTTGTCATTACGGAGCACAACTAAAAAAGGTCTTAACAGCACAAGATCCAGCGGCAGAGTGCCGAAACATGGCCGTTCTCGAGGTCCTCTCGCACCTCTGTCGAAGTGGGGGAGCACCTTGCTACCGTATTGGTCAGCCACATTTCAGGCGCTCAAAGCTCAGGTAAATTTCATCTCTTTGGTCCCACCAAAGGTGGCCAAAGGATCGACTCAAAGATGATCATATATTCACATTCACTATCTGCAGTTAGCAGACGACCATACATTCATTCATTTCACAGATCTCACCAAGCTGGATGTAGGGATTTGCTTTGTGGGAGTGCACATGTGATCAATTAAATAAATAAATTGTCATTCTTTCACACACTGGTATCCGGCTTCGCTGTATTAATTGAAATTGAGTTATTTTACAAAAAAAAGGTGTTGTTCTGACAAAAATAATGAAGTATGTTGTACCTATTTTCAATGTCGGGCGGTACTGTACCCTTTCAGTGTGTATAGGTAAGGAAAGTTAAAGATGGTAAGCAATAAAATATTATAGAAAATAAAGTAAATATTAAAATTTATGCTGAGGCGAGATTAAATTATGAATTCATTTTAGTGCAGCACCTATGCAGATACTCCTTCGCGCACACTCTGTACCTCAACATAGTTTCCTCTGATTAAATGGTCTAAAAAATCATTGTATACTGTCAGTACGTCATTGTACTGAGCATCAGAACATTCCTGATAGCTCACAAAGACTGATGTATTATCCTGAACTAAGATCTACACACGAATATTGATTTATATACTCCATACCAGACTCCTAGAGTTTTTTCACAATTCAGTAGCTAAAAGTTCAAGAACAATTTGGAAGGCTTCGTGCATAATTAATTATATGACTGAAAAATACTCTTTGATGCAGCATAAAACTACGAACACAAAAGATCAAGTACAATCGTGGGACGCTGTCTGTAAATGTGTACAGCAAACTAGACAGCTGTTTTATTGGCGAGCGGATCCATAGGAGAATGTTTTCTAAAACTCGCAGGCTACTGTAAAGTGTACCATTGACTCATGAGTTCCAATAGACTCGACCCAATACTGGAGCGAAAAGCTTGTACTGTGGCAACAAGACCAAGTATCTGCCCACATATTCACTGCTGATATGGTAGAGGAGCACAATACAGGTTTGAAAGAGTTAGCCATCCACTATGTTCCACAGAGGGTATTGTGTTTTTTTGAACATCAGAACAATGTTGCGTGCGTGATGCTTTAATGAATAGCGGTGAGCTTACTGACAACATGCCGTATCTCTTTCACACTTTTGACTAATATTTCAAGCATCGCAATTACTAAGTACACTTCAGTATAACAGAATTAGCTGGTCGATCATTGAAGTATGACTTTATCGATGCACCCATTGATGTTAGCAATATTCATTTGTAGACCTGGACAAATAAGTAATATCTCGATCTGAAGTAAGTGATGATGTGATCATAAAAAGACAAATACAATTTGAAACCAGAACTACAGCTCACTCTAATGGTCGAAGTGTACTGAATATGTGACACTCACAGTAGCAGCAAGGCATTCTTCGCCTCCTGGCAGCTGTTTGTGCAGCAACCCCATCAAAAAACGTGTCGATGGTGAACTGACGCTCCTGTTGGAAAACAGCTAATTAGTCTTATAACTGAATAATTCAGAGGTTGTACTATTTCTTATCGTGGATAGGTGTTACGAAGTGTAACAATTATCATGATGTTTTGAATGCTAGAGATATCGATATTATATACAGTAATTTCTCAAGTATCCGGCTCGTGGCTACCCAACCTCCGTACTATCCAGCCTATGTAATTCTGCCTATTTAATTAATATTGTGATAATACGAATTCGTGGCGAAATGAGAATTAATCTTTTGCACTTAATATAGTCTTCTAAAGCTTTAGCAAGGGGACGCCGGCTACAATGCTGCGTGGCCTTTTAAGATGTCTTATACATCTTTTGTCTTCTAATACATCTGGAGTCACACTGAATAAATAACCAGAACCGCTCTCCAACAAAGGATACTTGAAAACCCTCTTCCAGGGCACTCGAAGAACAATGAACACACACACACACACACACACACACACACACACATACACACATACATACACACACACACACACTTAGAGAGCAGCTCCTTTGGCAACACCGTTGTTTCTTCAGCTGCATATAAGACATCCAAAGTGCGTGCATCAATCGAACAACAACTGAAAAGTGTTGTGCTTCACAAGCTGAAGGAACTAGAATAAAAGAGAGGAAGACAATATTGAAAGGGAAGCATAAAGAAGTTGGGGAAGATTTATTTTTGTGGAATGAACTTTTAAGAGAAATGGGTTTGCCCATTACTGGGCCGATATTGCAAGGAAAAGAATTACAATTTCAGCGGCACACAGGAAAAGATTCAGAATTTACTGCCACTGATGAATGATTCGATCAGTGGAAAAAACAAATCTGTATTCGGCAGATTACAGTTAGTGGCAAGGCTGTATCCGCTGATAAAGAGGCTATGCCTTTGTTTAAAGACTACTATTCCGAAGGTAATTGACAACGAGGGAATTTCTGGCAAAGAGTTGCATAACTGCAATGAGAGTCGTGAAGTTAAAATATGCTCCCTATGAAAACAATTGCTTCGAAGAAGGAAGCTACGGCACCCGGATACTAGAAGAGTAAGGAACATGTTACCATGTTGGCTTACAGTAAAGCAACTGACAACCATAAGCTTAGGGCGACATCAATATAGAAATCACAGAAAACTAGAGCTTTCAAAAACCTGAAAAATCAAGAATCATTTCTCCTACAATACACTCATCAAAAGAAAGTGTACTGTTCCTCTGGCGAGATGTTACGCTAACCTGTCCAAATGACACAGCCCTGTCTTTACGATTAACCACACCTCGCCCCGAGTACTAATAGAATGTTAAATTTGAATCCAGGATTGTTAATTACGTATTCGTTCTAGTGGCTGTGCGCAAATGACACATCTGCTACTGAACAACTCAGGCGTATGCCATTACAATTTGCATATAACTGCAACTACTCTTAATCCAATTTACTGTGCTCGTCAATAATATTACTGCACGTGGGAAGTGGTGAAAAGTTATAACTCGTCACCGCTTGTATTATCTCCGATGACAAATTTGAACTGACTAAACATTGTGCCCACGGCATTTTAAAATGACACCTAAACACTATCTCTAATCCTGGTGTACAGTATGTTGCTAAGGAAATCAATAATCCAATAACTCTTATGGGAATTATACACACCTTATGTCACGCCTACTGTGATGTCATCAATTACAATATTTACTATTTCCACATTTGCGATGTTTCATAATTTCATGATGCGAGATAACTACGGCTACAGCTTGTGATTTATCTCAAAACAATGCTATCGATCGGTAAGATGCTTTACAGCGGTGTGCGTCAAATTACTACGATAAACACAATGCACATCAACACACGTATTTAATATTTACCGGAGCTAATAACAATCTTACTTACAGAAAGTACTGATTTTTAAAAATCTCTCAAACATTTAATACCAATTCGTCTATTTTTACGATAATTCTCATCGAAACAATCAGAGTTATAATTTTACTATAAACCAGCAATATACCTCTGCTGTAATATTAACTTCGTGATCTCTGATCCCTCCTCCTTATACATTTTATTATCTTTATCTCTTTAAAACATTGAAATAGCTTTTTAATTATGAACTTTATTATTTCCTTTCATATATCCCAAATGAAATTCTGCTTGAACATTTTCTAATATTTATTGACCTTTAATCGTTATTGAATTATAAGCACGACAAATTGCTTTCTTTGTTTCTTTATCTTTGACACTACTGAACCTCACTAATTTGCGATAGACGCTTTTAAATACTTTGAAACTCAAAATGATCTCTTTTTCTTGTTTACTCTATCTGCGTAAGTATACTTCAGTGGGGATTCTATTCTTTCCACTAAATTGAAACACGTAACGCAGATTTAAGTTTGGCTCTTTACTTAATTCAGTTAATCACTTTCAATACAACTTTTAAACTTCAGTGTGAGCAAGTGGCACAAAAGCTGAGCCTCACACAATTCGGAAACGAGGGAAAAAAATAATAATAAAACAAAAAGCCGACGTGCCACCACCACTTTTGCACTAAATTTAAAATTATAAGCAAGGTTCAACTTCTTCAGATGTTGGTTTTCGCATTCCCAATAACAGCCCCTATTTAGTCACTCGTCACCCTATCAAGCAATGGAATGTCGTCGTTTTACGTTAACTGGTTCAGCTAGAGTACAAACTTAACCGCATTGTTTGAGGTCACCATTTTACGGGAAAGAATAGCTGTGTTCTCTCAATGTAAAGTATGCAGATTCTAGTTCCTGGCTCTTATTAAACACTCAACGGTACATAAATCACGTGATACTCCATGATCCCCGTAGTGCGTACTAAAACCTCAACAAACACAATAGCTCAACACTTAATTACCTTAGAGTGGGTGTCACATACAAACCACAAAATTATTGCAAAAGCTCAATAACCTTAGAGCGTGCGTTTCTCTAAACAGCACTAATGCAACCACAACGACTTTCAAAGCATTGTGCACACCAGGAAAACTAAGAATCGCACTAATAGTCCAGTTTTGTGATTATCACTCTTATGAACACAAAGCTTCTCCAGATATGGAACACACCTTCCTCAGATCGAGCGGAACTTTTCCTCAGCACGCTAGCGCGTCACCTTTCACCTCCGTGACCACGAATAAACTATACCTACGCCCTGTCAGCGACAATTAACACATTCACCAAGGACGATGTCGTAGCTACAACTTTACAGAGCTTGCGATCAAAACAATCTCAAATTAACTGATCTCACCAAACCCTAAATTTCTCTTACGGAACAGCATAAACTTAAAGCAGACACGTTTCAGAACTCGTCAACAAAATCCGATCGCACTCAAAATCGATATTTCCATTCAAACTCATCGACGATATTCACGATCCCAACTAGATCCACGATCAGTTTTCTGTCCCTAAGTGACTATTATACGCGATGTCTAACTAGAGCTTTCACAGAGCAACTCTCACGTAAAGTTCTCGTGAAGCACTGAACTCCTATCACCCAATAACCTCAGGAAAACCAATTTTTTGACATTCATTTCACGATTCCATTGCTTTTTAACAATTAATTATTTATTCTTCTGCGGCCTTCGCTGCGTCGAATAGTGGCTAGTTGGATGGGATCTCTGGCGCGGACAGTTGTTGGCTTCTTGCCTTTGCCGCAACTTGCTCGAACTCTCAGGAACGGACGTTTCCTCGCTTTTCTGCCACAATTTGATACACAAAGACTTCAGTTACAGAACATTATTACATTTACAACTATTCTTCAAATATTAACAACTTTCCAACCTCTAAATTAATACGTTGAAGCGACTAAAATGCGTGACAACACTCGAAAACTCTTGTCTTTTAGATCCTGGAAGTGGACATTTTAGCTTTGAATCCATGTGTGAGACCGAAGTGAAAAATGGAAACGATGACATCGTTTCGTTGCTGAGAAATGTAGGGGGCTGCAAGAATGTCGATGCAGAGGACGTCACAGAATGGATGGCAAATGAGAAAGTTATCATTCAACATGAACTCGAAATTACGCCTGCTATTGGCGAGGTTAAGCACATGCATGTCACGTGGTGTACGCTGCGTGTACACTTTGTGAGTTCGTTGGTACCACAGCAATAGATAGGCTGTCCGAGTTTGTGGAACAATTTCGCTTTTTGTTACGAAGTTTGCTAGGAATGTTTTCATACGTTACTTCAGAGTGGCGTGCTGTGGCGTGTGCATACTAGGATTATCGATGCTGCGACGAGTACGGTAATTATTTACAGCCCAGGGCAGTGGTTCCCCGTTATAATTCACGTAGTTCAGTAATCGAACCCAACTCGTGCATTCAGCACCACGTCGACACCTCATCGAGGTCAACGTAAGTTTACAATGTTTTCTACTTTATTCCGAACCCTTCTATCTGTAAAATGTCTGTCGTCCCACGACTCTACTGCGGGGCGCAATGTTTTGCTTTCAGTAAGTACTAGCACTTGTTTTTCATTTCGACACACGGGTACACTAGTTTCCTGCATTTGTTAAGCGTTCGTATAACTTCACAGTCCTTTTTTGAGATGCGATCTTTCGTCATAGTACTGGTCTTGCAATGGAATACGTACAAATGAACTTCACAATGCATCATTATTGACTTTGACCAGATATCTAAGGGCTTACATTTATAGAATTACTGCTACATCGGGTTTGCTCGCTACTTGTTCGGTATATGTGTTGTGCAAGTCATCAACATCAACTGTTTGAAAATAGTTGCAATAATACTCCTAGTATCTGATCTAACTCCTTGTGGTTTGGTAGTATGACACCTCAATTTAACTTTTATAACGTCTGACGTAGTGTAACTCTAACCTCTTAATACACACACACACACACACACACACACACACACACACACACACACACACACACTTACACTATCACATCCACACACATCTTTTTGTACTTACAATTATTTATATTCCGGTGCAGCATATTTCTTTGGCACCTAACATCTAACCATTGTATTCCTTATTTATTACAGGACGTTTCTAAGCAACATTTGCTGGAAGGAAATTTAATACGAACTTAAAAATAGGCACGTAGTTGCTTGATGAGTAGTAGTGCATAAATATACACGTATTCATTTTCGACCAGTATGCAGCTGTATTCATCGATCATCTCGTGTTACAAGAGCGCAAATGTTTATAGTGCAGCTGTCGTTTTGATTTACCGTTCGCGTATGAAAATAAGAGTGTTGTCATAGGCAGGGCACATTCTCATTATCTTTCGCACCTTATTCAAAACTTTATATCTATTCTTTCCTTCATTGTACATAAATATCCTACTATAGTGTTTAGTGTAGCTTGTGTATAGTCACTGTACATAGTAATATAGTGTGTAGATATTTTTTCGTATATAGTTTTTTTTGTCCGCTGTATATACTGCTGAGATTAATTTTCTTCTTATATATTTAGCTTTGTAGTGTAGACTTTTCATTTCTATTGTAGTTAACTTACGTTGTAAAATTTCTAAAATACAGTTGGTGTTCATTTGTTAAGCTGCGGGCTGTGCAGTTTGTCGGACTATGCTGTGCTGTGCGCATGTGCAGCAGCTGTTGACTTGTAAGCTAGCCCCATTGCGTGTGCGTAGTCTCTCCCTCTCTTCACTACATCACGTGTTTTGTGTCTCAGGCACATTACTACAGTGCATTTAGAGAGTGTACAGATTATTAAAACGAATCTCGCGCTCAGCGATGGAAGTGACTTCAGGGCTTTCTATGGCTCATGGACATTTACTCAAAATCAACAAACATGAAATAAGTATATGAAAACCTTCCGTAATACTAAGCATAAAAGTATAATATAAAGGTTCAAATGAACTGTGTCATCTTGTAGTATATGTACGCTACTTCTTATTTCTTTTTAAATATATGCTAAGAAACATGTCTCTGTAAACAGAAGTTGCCATTTGCAGTTTAACTTCCCATACTTTGTAGATTTTTGGTGTGTCCTTAGGAGTACCTGCTGTCCAAAATGGAACTGAACAGTGGGTTCTAATCTCTAATCACACGATCTCTTTCTCAATTCTGCTTTTTCCTCAAGCTTGATCGACACCTGGCGTATTTTCTCCTCAAGTGGCATTTGTTTTCTAGGAATTTATAGGCAGTGGTTTTCCCAGTCATCCACCTGTCTTCTTCCAAACATTAATTCAGCTGGTGTAAAGCCAGTAGAAGTATGTAGAAGGCTGTTGATGATTTTTTGGAATGGCGTAGCATACTCAGTCCGTTTTGTGTGTTTTTGAGGGGTATAGGTGCAGGTGAATCTATTGAATTCTTTAAATATTCTCTCCATCGGAGTTGCCTCTGGGTGTAATCAGGACACTAGTAGGTGTTTAATTTTGTTAATGTTAATGAATTATTTCCATCAGTTACCTGCAAAAATATGATGCATTAACAGTTAATATTTCTGGGTTTCCATACCCTCCAGAGATAGTCTTTTGTGATACTTCTAATGATGTTACTTGCAGTCACCGATCACACAGCATTTAGTTTGACTTATTTTGGAAAAAGATCGTAGAAAGTTACAGTATATTTTACACCTCCTTTTTAGTGACCTTCCCTCTCACAGTGTACATTTTTATTTGAATTTATTTTATATATATAATGTTTAAGTCCGCAGCTCGTGGTCTCGCGGTAGCGTTTTCACTTCCTGAGCGGGGTCCCGGGTTCAATTCCTGGCGGGGTCAGGAATTTCAGTAATTTTCACCTGCCCCAAGATGACTGGGTGTTGTAAATAATAGATTTCAGCTATCAGTCGTTCTTTTGAAATTTTATTGGCGGATCTAGATTTCAGCTAGTAACTAGCCTTTCTCAGTGCCATATCATTTTTGATCAATGCATGTAATGCCTGTTGGTCGGGCTTCATCCACAGTTCATTGAATTCAATGATGACTGGGTGTTGTTGTGTCGTCTTCATCATCATCATTCATCCCCATTACGGTCGGAGGTAGGCAACGGCAAACTACCTCCATTAGGACCTTGCCTAGTACTGCGGTGCGAGTCTTCCGCATCGTTCCCCTACGCTCTGTCAAGGAACATGGGACTTCATTTCCATAATGTTTAAGAATGAATGATTGTATTGATCTTACTTAGGCGGTGGTTACACGACCGGAATTTGCTGTAATGATTTACATACATGCGAGCCGCAGCTAACTACTAACTACTAACAACTAAGTGAATACTGTGACAAAGCACAGAAAGTTGCCTTTTTGTAACTGTTAATGATTTCACTGTTTTCACACGCTGAGCAGTAGCGGCGTGCTTGTATGCATATCATTACAGGAAATTCCCGTCGCGTAACCAACGACCAAGTAATTTCAATATGGTCATTCATTCTTAAACTTTGTATATAAAATAAATTTAAATAAAAGTATACCCTAAGAGAGGGAAGGTCACTACAACTGGCGCCCTTTGCCGTGGGACCACACAATTTGCAAAATGAAGCGTGGCTTGAACAAAAGAATCTTACCCCTTGTAGATCATGCTTGACTTATGATTTATGTTACATATAGCAGTATAAGTGTTAATATTAATTGTGAATTGTTTTCTTTTTCATGAGCAAGTAAGTACCCTGTATAATGACAAGTACAGGGTTATTACAAATGATTGAAGCGATTTCACAGCTCTACAATAACTTTATTATTTGAGATATTTTCACAATGCTTTGCACACACATACAAAAACTCAAAAAGTTTTTTTAGGCATTCACAAATGTTCGATATGTGCCCCTTTAGTGATTCGGCAGACATCAAGCCGATAATCAAGTTCCTCCCACACTCGGCGCAGCATGTCCCCATCAATGAGTTCGAAAGCATCGTTGATGCGAGCTCGCAGTTCTGGCACGTTTCTTGGTAGAGGAGGTTTAAACACTGAATCTTTCACATAACCCCACAGAAAGAAATCACATGGGGTTAAGTCGGGAGAGCGTGGAGGCCATGACATGAATTGCTGATCATGATCTCCACCACAACCGATCCATGGGTTTTCCAATCTCCTGTTTAAGAAATGCCGAACATCATGATGGAAGTGCGGTGGAGCACCATCCTGTTGAAAGATGAAGTCGGCGCTGTCGGTCTCCAGTTGTGGCATGAGCCAATTTTCCAGCATGTCCAGATACACGTGTCCTGTAACGTTTTCTGCGCAGAAGAGAAAGGGGCCATAAACTTTAAACCGTGAGATTGCACAAAACACGTTAACTTTTGGTGAATTGCGAATTTTCTGCACGAATGCGTGAGGATTCTCTACCGCCCAGATTCGCACATTGTGTCTGTTCACTTCACCATTAAGAAAAAATGTTGCTCCATCACTGAGAACAAGTTTCGCACTGAACGTATCCTCTTCCATGAGCTGTTGCAACCGCGCCGAAAATTCAAAGCGTTTGACTTTGTTATCGGGTGTCAGGGCTTGTAGCAATTGTAAACGGTAAGGCTTCTGCTTTAGCCTTTTCCGTAAGATTTTCCAAACCGTCGGCTGTGGTACGTTTAGCTCCCTGCTTGCTTTATTCGTCGACTTCCGCGGGCTACGCGTGAAACTTGCCCGCACGCGTTCAACCGTTTCTTCGCCCACTGCAGGCCGACCATTTGATTTCCCCTTACAGAGGCATCCAGAAGCTTTAAACTGCGCACACCATTGCCGAATGGAGTTAGCAGTTGGTGGATCTTTGTTGAACTTCGTCCTGAAGTGTCGTTGCACTGTTATGACTGACTGATGCGAGTGCATTTCAAGCACGACATACGCTTTCTCGGCTCCTGTCGCCATTTTGTCTCACTGCGCTCTCGAGCGCTCTGGCGGCAGAAACCTGAAGTGCGGCTTCAGCCGAACAAAAGTTTATGAGTTTTTCTACGTATCTGTAGTGTGTCGTGACCACATGTCAATGAACGGAGCTTCAGTGAATTTATGAAATCGCTTCAATCATTTGTAATAGCCCTGTAAATCTGCGATTGCAGTATCCCAAAAGAAACTTGAGGAGAAATTACAAGAAAATTGTTGACCACTGTCTATACCTGGGGGCTACCTATGACAGTTCTGTGTAACGAGGTAAGGATATCAGTGTGTCTTCCTGTGCTTTTCTTGTATGTTGTCGAGACAGGATAGTGCTGCAACGGCCCAGAAGAAGTGGTTGACGAGAGCCAAACAGGCTTGTCAGCTTCGGTCAATTAAACATGACCATGCCTTGCCTTCCAGCGGTAGTCAGGGCACTGAGTGAAGGCAAAAATAATAACATAAATATGCTTTTTTATTATGAAGAACATGATATCAGGGATTAATTATGCCAGGAGCCAGGACAATGTAAGGAAATGAATCAAAAGGTTATAAAGACTGTGATTTATGTTAGCATGGCTAACTTACTACTAACTGTGATTGTGGACATGTGTGCAACAGCCAGTATTCTGGATCTCACTTCACATAAAGAGTTGTGCAAAGGAAATGCAGCACCTCTACCAGCCCTACTTGTCTAAGGATGTAAAGTCTTTGGCACCATAGGTGCTAAAGCTACGTTGAACTAACCATAGGTAATGATGTAATGAAATGCGCGTTGCTGATTACAAAAAGTTTATCAGTACCTTTGTAATGTCTCCACAGCAAATACCCTCTACCACGCACCAGTTAATCATTTTCAATCAAACCATCCACATTCATTCACTTTGGAAAAGTTATCTGATATGAATTTCTCGTAATACATGCGGCGACAGCTCGTCGACGCCAAAGTATTTTCTAGTGCATTTATTCTTTGAAATAACAGAGATGCATATATGCATTCTCCATGGTTGTTAGAGGGTAACTAGGACCGCTTCTGGAGTATCTGTTGAGGGATTGACGTGTTTTTGAGAGATACATATTCTGCTTTTCTTCTCGCTAAAGCGAGCCAATTAACATTTGTGCCGCTAGCGGTTTGTTTTGAAGAGAAAGAGATTGTAAAAGGAAAATAATTAAGGCGTGGAATCACCGGAGATCTGGACATGTAATGGAGAAGGATTTAATACATGATTTCCTCCATAAATAAGGTTTGTGACTTTTTTGTTCTGGAGTGAATGAACGAATGAGCTTTTTTCTGAATCATTTGTTGATCACGTTGGCCCTGTAACTAGTGGGGAAGTTTCAGTTGTGTCGAAGAGAGCCTGCAATCACTGAGTCTGTGTTAAATCGTCCAAAAAGGCTTCGTACACATCTGGAATTCGCAATCTTTCGTAATAGGAACAAATTGTCCAAACGATTGATTCTCCCGACTGACTGCAGTGTTTAACAGTAATAATAGATGTCAAGATCTCTTACAGCAAGCCAGCCGCTGATTACCAAGACGAAGGACTCCACCAAAGATTCTATTTGGCTGAATCCCTTTATCACGTAATGAAATATTATATTAAAAACTGTACATAGATAAAGGAGAGAAAGAGAGAGAGCGAATGAAAATAGAGATAATACTAATAATCCTCCATTAGTTTAATTTTTCGCCTGTCTCATCACGGATCAGCCAAGAACTGGGAGGGCCTTACTTTACTGTATAGACTTAGGTGTGAAGGTGAAGGGATCTTAAAGACAACAGATACACGTCTATACAGAAAAGACATTACACAGAGATAGCGGCTAGCTGCATTGATAATCTATTCTTAGATAAAGAGACGGCAACTTATTATCCGAACATTTAAAATAGCCTTTTCACATTGTTCAATGCACTTTTTATACTCCTTTTGTTCAAAATAGACAGCTGCTATGTTATTAAGAAAGGTCATATCAGTCGCATCCAGTTCAACTGCTTTGTTATAATGGTTCAAAGCCTCTTCAAACTTTTTCTTCTTGTACGCTTCATTTGCAAGATCTTTTTCTTTCCGTGCTTTTATTTGACTTTCAGAGAGATTTTCATTTTCCTTATTTCGGTTTTGTATTCGATTGTGACTGGTGTTTTGGTGTTTCGGGTTTAGGGGGTATAGGTTCAGTTTCCATTTCTTCATCTCCATGAGGATCAATGTTTAATACAAGTAAAACACTTAGTGTTGTTAAAATTCGGGTATCATGTAAATGGGTCCCTAGGCTATTTGGATTATTCTGCAGTTCATTTATCAATTTCACATAATCAGGATCTTCCAAATACGCTCGAGTACGAGGATCACTTCTCAATTTAATAAATAAATCTGGCATTCTAAATGGGTTTGCCATCCCCTTCTCAGCAAACTGTTGAGCTTTTACATCTTCCAAGTCTTTCTTTAACTGGGCATTGTTAGGTTCTTTCTTCAGACCCTCTTCATATGCTTTAACAGACTCAGCTAGACGGCCCAGAGATGCTAAAGCAGATCCTTTCCTGCTGTAACCCTTAGCCCAATTAGGTTTCTATTCCACAGTTTTTTCCGCATCTTCCAGTGCCTGAGAGTACTTTCCTGCTTTTGCATACGCTGCTGAACGGTTACTGTATAGAACGTGATTGTTTTTGTCCAGTGCTGTTGCATCGGTACAGCATTTAATCGCTTCATCGAGCTTGCCCGCTTGTAGGGCGGCATTTCCTTTGTCCTTCAATGCATTAACCTTATCCATTTCACTCGCACAACACTCAACACTCGATTCTCACACCTTGCGTGCTAGGATTAGACTTCCTCCTGGAGATACAGACAATACTCGACCTCTCCTGAGGAATGCGATCTTCTGACAATGCAGGGAACAAGGTAGAGGTAGAATTGGTAAGAGAGGACACTATACACGGCAGATATTGTTGGAGCATTAATGTAAAGCACCTTGGCACAAATATATTAAGTGTAAGGGAGGCAATACTCGATCGAGATTGTTACAATGCAGAACACGAGGCAGCAAGCAGTGAAAATCACAGTACTCAGGAATAGATCCACAAAAATGCGCTGGAATCTAAGTGAACGTTAATCAGCAAAACCATCTATCAGATTTATTTTTGAGGCTCAAAAACGTCTTTTCAGAGAAGCCTGGAGCGATTAGTGCGTATACTTACGAACGGAAGTCTACCCATATCAAACTTATTGTCGTGCAACGTACTCAGTGTCCTGAGCAAAGAAAGAAACAGTAGCTAAGAAAATGCGTAAAATGTTGGAAATGGGGAATCAATGAAGTGTCTGTTTCGGCCTACAGCAGTCTTCTCCTACCAGTAGGCAAAGCAGATGGGAGCATTTGCTTAGTTCTAGATGATGAAGATATCGACAAGTAAGAACTAGACCAGAGCCTCCAGAAGAACAAATACAGAAATTCCATAATGTGAAACACTTGATCAGCATATGTATGAAATCTTCACTTTGACAAATTACCTTGGCCAAGGAGTCCAGAAAATATACGGCCTTCTTATTTGCAGGGCGTAGATATCAATTCAAAGTATAACCCTTTGGCCTTAATACGTGCCAGAGTGTTTACAAGTGCCTCAGACACAGTTCATAGATAAGGTCAATGGAATCAAGTACTGATAAAAAATACTGTAATGTTCTGGAATAGTAACTAATTTTTCGTGGATGTGGGCAGGCACACTGCTTTTCGAAATCTATAACACGTCCACATGGGACATGGAATTCGTTCAATATTGAGTTTTATTCAAATACTTCTCAAAGTATTGTCTTAGCCCCCCACGTTTGTTACTAAATGGTGAAGGATTAAAAACTTAATGGCGCAACCTCCCCTGTACTACTGTAGACCAAACTTTATCCAAATATGCTCTCTCAAGCTTTTCATAAGTATGGCATCTTTCTGCTACGTCCGTGGCGCATAGCAAGACATCTCCTTGCGTGTATCCTCGGATATTCTTATATTCAAATGGTTCAAATGACTCTAAGCACTATGGGACCTAACATCTGAGGTCATCAGTCCCCCGGACTTAGAACTACTTAAACCTAACTAACCTAAGGACATCACACACATCCATGCCCGAGGCAGGATTCGAACCTGCAACCGTAGCAGCAGCGTGGTTCCTGACTGAAGCACCTAGAACCGCTCGGCCACCGCGGCTGGCTTTTCTTTTATTACTTTTGCAACAACGATTAGGCTTCTCCGCAACTTTTCCTCCGCCGTCTCAATCCCGAACCTATCCTAACCAATATTTCATTCTCTTTTTCCTTCATCACCTCGTCCACTACCATGTAAGTTCTGTGTTTCTGAACTACCTTTTGCGCAATGGTATTACCTTGCTTCAGCCCTGTCCTTTAATTCTTTTACATCTTTGTCAGTTCTTTCCTGCACAAACTGAGTGTTTAAATTTAAATTATTTAGTTTCAATGACAATTACTATACCTTTTCTGATAATCTTTACATACTGACTGCAACTCGTTTACAGCACCTGTCACGGTGTCCAGATTCTTACATATTTGCGATTGTGCTTGTTGCATTTTAGGTTGTACATCACTTACAAGTTTGAACTGCCAGTTGTCCTTGTGCCTCGTCTACCGATGATATTCCTTGATTTATATCCTAGGATAAGTCAGTGAGCACCTCTACTTTTAATTCCGATGTTTATGAGCTCACCTGTTAATTCATTGGACACGTCAGTACGTAAGGGTCATCGAATTGCTGTGTCGCATGAACTTAAAGACCATCAACCGCCCGTTTTTGTTCATTTTTAAGGGTGTTAAAATTTTTTGTCTGTTTTTCAGCAAACTTGTCAAACATTTTCTTTTGTTCCTTTGAAAAATCATTTTTTAAATCACTGAATTGTTGTGCTTGCATATTGAATTTCGCATCAAAGTATCTCGTTATCTCTTGCAATAACTGCGTCATGTTCAGGGTACAGTGTATGCACACCGTGTTTCGTTCACTTATATTCCCGAGAAGAGTATAGTTTATCGAATCTGTTCTATCGCACTTTTCATTCTCACCAAGGGAGAAAATCCTTCCCTGTGAAAACTGAGCAGCCGTTTTGTCTACCGTAATCACGGTAGCATCACAGATTACAATTCTCAAGGCTGTCAATTCAACTAAGTACCTGGGTGTTAAAATTACGAACAACTTCAGTTGGAAAGACCACATAGATAATATTGTAGGGAAGGCGAGCCAAAGGTTGCGTTTCATTAGCAGGACACTTAGAAGATGCAACAAGTCCACTAAAGAGACAGCTTACACTACACTCGTTCGTCCTCTGTTAGAATATTGCTGCGCGGTGTGGGATCCTTACCAGTTGGGATTGACGGAGGACATCGAAAGGGTGCAAAAAAGGGCAGCTCGTTTTGTATTATCACGTAGTAGGGGAGAGAGTGTGGCAGATATGATACGCGAATTGGGATGGAAGTCATTACAGCAAAGACGTTTTTCGTCGCGGCGAGATCTATTTACGAAATTTCAGTCACCAACTTTCTCTTCCGAATGCGAAAATATTTTGTTGAGCCCAACCTACATAGGTAGGAATGATCATCAAAATAAAATAAGAGAAATCAGAGCTCGAACAGAAAGGTTTAGGTGTTCGTTTTTCCCGCGCGCTGTTCGGGAGTGGAATGGTAGAGAGATAGTATGATTGTGGTTCGACGAACCCTCTGCCAAGCACTTAAATGTGAATTGCAGAGTAGTCATGTAGATGTAGATTTAGATGTACAACAGTGCTGTCGCCTGAGTCCATAGCATTTAAAGAACATAGCTGGCCGTCGCCCCGGCGCCGATATTTTCAACTTCACTGTCATTTATTATTATGTCCGCGTCGGCGACATCTTGAGTCAGCATATTCGCTAATAGACTACCAACAATGAACCTGGCTGCTTACTCTTTTCGACTAATTTCAATAAAATAATCAAACAACTGAAAATTGTGGAATAAAATGTCCCTTTAGTAATTGTGATGATACCACTTCACAACCTAATCTGTAGTGCATCACTGGCATATAATATCATACCTGGAGGCGACGAGTGAAAATGTGTGCCGGACTGGGAACTGGGCCCAGGATCTCCGGCTTACTAGGAAGCTGCGTCAACCACTGCGCCACCGGGACACAGTGTCTGTCGCAAATGCGCAGATTATCTCGGCACGCACCCCATCCGACTCTCACCTATCTCCATCTATCCGCAGAGTCTGTCCATGTCCGTACTCGCAAATTTTAGGTTCGCACTGAAGATTGTGGATTGATTGCCCATCCAACGAATCAGTTCCGCATGAATGTATGGTGCCTGTTCTTTCACAAATGTCTGAAAGAACAGACACCAGACATTCATATGTTAACATACTGTCTTAGTTGTATCACTGGTCAGTCCACGCCTGAGCAATGACTGATAATAAGAAAATACAATTCTAGCCTCGGACAAATCACTAAAATCCCTTTCTGAATTTAGTGATGATGTGGATATGAAAGGAGAAACACACTTTGAAACCTAAATCCGTTGTTTTCTATCAAGATCCAAGCACACTGGATACGTAATACTCGCCGCAGCAGCTTTGTATTCTTGCTCTCCATACAGCTGAAAGTGAACTGATGCTCCTCTTGGAAAAGATTTTATTAGTTGATGATATCCGACATGTGGAGTAATTCACAGGTTGTACTAGTTCTTAAAATGAGTCGGTGTTGCGAGGTGTAACATTTATCATGATTTTTGAAGACTAGAAATATCGATATTAAGAATTTATTGATTGCCCGTAACGTCCTAGTTATATCGCTGATCAGCCCATATCTCAAAGGTCGTCACCATTTTATCCATCCAGTTTTGTATTCTCGTCTCGGTTTCAGTAATCAGGTTATTTAAGAAGGGCGGGTGATTGGCCCACCGCTTCTGATTGCCTTGGTGGGGCTGCCACCTTACCGCCCAGGCAGTGGCGATTTACCAGATGTTCGGCATATGGGCTTGGCATTTCCTCCGCACCCCTATACGTGGTTTAACCGCCAGCATCGGTTAAGGGGGGGTAGGACGTCAAACGGGCCGACTTGGAGCAGGAGAGGCGCCACAGGACATTTTAATTTCCACTGTCTATACTTTTACAAGTAAATTCATAAAACTTTGTCAGCATGACCAGGAAGGATTCAGGATTCACACTCGTAGCAGCGGAAGTTCAAAAACAAAACAAAATAAGTTTTTTTACATGTGAAATTTCATCATTTTTTCACTTACTATTGGCTACATTTGTTGCTATAGGTACACTTTTCTTCATAAGTGAGAGAAACTGTTCGATGAATTTTGCACAGCATACAAACCATACTTACAGGTGTCCGAAACTCTAGAATCATTTAATTTATGAAAAAATGAATGAACTGTTACGTTTTAAACTTTATTTTTAGAAAAAAATCAAATTTGGTAGTTAATTATCTCAATTCTTACTACAGTTTTTAATAGATTTGGAAAATTCTAGAGTTTCATACACCTGTAAGTATGGCTTGTATGCTGTGCAAAATTCATCAAAGAATCTCTCTTACGTGTGAAGAAGAATGTACCTATAGCAACAAATGCAGCCAATAGTAACCGAAAATAAAATGAAATTTCACATATAAAAAAATTTATTTTGTTATGTTTTTGAACTTCCACTGCTATGAGTGTGAAACCCCAATCCTTCATGGTCATGCTGACAAAGTTTTACGAATTTATTTGTATTAGTATAGACAGTAGAAAATAAAACGTCCTGTGGTGCCTCTCCTGCTCCAAGTCAGCCCGTTTGACGTCCTACCCCCCTTAAAAAATGGTTCAAATGGCTCTGAGCACTATGGGACTCAACTGCTGTGGTCATTAGTCCCCTAGAACTTAGAACTACTTAAACCTAACTAACCTAAGGACATCACACACATCATTGCCCGAGGCAGGATTCGAACCTGCGACTGTAGCAGTCGCACGGTTCCGGACTGCGCGCCTAGAACCGCGAGACCACCGCGGCCGGCCCCCCTTAAGCAGGGGAAATGGAAAGGAAAAGAAAAAGGATGGGCTGTGGATAGGAAAAGGATAGGAGACAGGTTTTCGATAGGTCGTTTCGGACAAACTTTGTCTGGCTCGTCCCTTTCGGCCTGTCCGGCATGGGTGACCCTGCTGGTAACTACGCTACCTCCGGATCCACAGCACGCAAGCCTCCTCGCCCGCACGGACAGTGCTACGTGAAGGCGGTGTCCCCTGAGGAGGAGTTAATGTCTGAGTAACTACTAATACTGACAACACGTAATTGGCCGGCCTGTGTGGCCGAGCGGTTCTAGGCGCTTCAGTTTGGAACCGCGCGACCGCTACGGTCGCAGGTTCGAACCCTGCCTCGGGCATGGGTGTGTGTGATGTCCTTATGTAAGTTAGGTTTAAGTAATTCTAAGTTCTAGGGGACTGATGACCTCAGATGTTAAGTCCCATAGTGCTCAGAGCCATTTCAACCACGTAATTGTAGAATTGGGCAAATAATTAACATCCGCTCAGAACTGAGTGATGCTGTAGTAGTGAAAATATATACATTTTTTATCTAAAATCTATTGCTCAAATGTTCAAATGTGTGTGAATTTCTAAGGGACCAAACTGCCGTGGTCATCGGTCCCTAGACTTACACACTACTGAACTGACGCTCCTGTTAGAAAACAACTTATTAGTTTGATGATACCCAACATGCGGAGCATTCAGAGGTTGTGCTAGATGTTAACATAAATACGAGGGCCGTTCAGAAAGTAACCTCCGGTTGATTTAAAAAAATACACCAAGTTAAATAAAAATATTTTAATATATACATCTTACAACTACATCTTTGCACTATTTTTCTACATAGTCTCCACAGCGATTGAGGCACTTATCGTATCTCTTCACAAGCTTTGAAATTCCTTCTGCATAAAAATCACCCGCTTGTGCCTGGAGCCAGCCTGTGACCGCATCTTTGAGCTCTTCGTCGTCATCAAACCGCTGTGACCCGAGCCATTTCTTCAAATGCATGAAGAGGTGATAATCACTTGGCGCCAGGTCTGGGCTGTAAGGTGGATGGTTGATAACGTCCCACTTGAAGGACTCAAGAAGGGCCGTTGTTCTGCGAGCAGAGTGAGGACGGGCGTTTTCGTGCAAAAAAAACGATACCGGAAGTCAGCATACCACGGCGTTTGTTCTGTATAGCCCGTTGTAACTTTTTTATTGTTTCACAGTACACGTCTTGATTAATGGTCGTACCACGTTCCATGAATTCAACCAACACCACCCCTTTGGCATCCCAAAACACCGTTGCCATCAGTTTTCTGGCAGAAAAATCTTGCGAGGCTTTTCTTGGTTTGGTAGGCGAATTTGAATGTGCCCACATCTTTGATTGTTCTTTTGTCTCAGGGTTCACGTACTTAATCCAGGTTTCGTCACCGGTCACGATTCTGTTTAACAATGGTTCTCCTTCGTCCTCATAACGTGACAGAAAGTCTAATGCAGAGGCCATTCTTTGAGTTTTGTGGTGGTCGGTAAGAATTTTGGGCACCCATCATGCACAGAATTTACGGTAACCCAATCTTGCTGTCACTATCTCGTACAAGAGAGTCTTAGAAATCTGTGGAAAACCAGTAGACAACTCCGACATTGAGAAACGTCGATTTTCACGAACTTTTGCATCAACTGTCTGAACGAGTTCGTCAGTCACCAATGATGGCCTACCACTCCTCTCTTCATCATGAACGTTTTCTCGTCCACTTTTAAATAAACGTACCCATTCACGGACAACTCCTTCACTCATAACTCTTGGTCCGTACACGGCACAAAGCTCACGATGAATAGCTGCTGCAGAATATCCTTTGGCTGTAAAAAACCTTATGACAGCATGCACTTCACATTTGGCGGGGTTTTCTATTGCAGCACACATTTCAAACTGCCACAAAAACTAAACTAGCGCAGGTACGACGTTCACTCGACCACGGCTTGATGCCGACTGACCTGTTGAGTGCGTGAACGCACAGATGGCGTCGCTACTCCCCCCACAACCCGCACTGTGACCAATCGGAGGTTACTTTCTGAACCGCCCTCGTAGATATTACGAAGTGTTACGTTTATCATCATTTCTGAAGGCTGGATTGGTTGGTTTAAAGGCGGGAGAAGGGACCAAACTACGAGGTCATCAGTTCCTTGTTCCTAATAAAACAATGCCTCAAGTGTGAAAATAAAACGGACGAAACATATAACACAAAACGAAAGAAAGGAAAAGCCACAAGAACGAAGGGAAGGCAACGAACACTAAAAGAAACAAAAGAGGACAAGAAAACAACAGAGAGACGCTAGAAACAGAAAAGTGTAAAACATGAAAGCAGATTACAGTGGCTGGCCAATCACGAGAATAAAATGGGAAAGCCAGCCACTCTGCAATACATTAAAACCTCCACCCTAAAAGCGCTAGAGTGGAGGGAGGACACAGAGGGACAAAGGACATGCGCTAGAACCTACATAGTAGTATAAAACCCACTCTCTCGGACAAAACGTAAAACTAAAGCTGCTGTGGAGGCATTGTCGCCCAACACCGAAGGAAGGGTGCTGGGAAAGTTAAAAGTCTGCCACAGAGCGGCAAAAAGTGGGCAGTCCAGCAAGTGGTGGACGACTGTCATTTGGGAGTCACAGCGACACTGAGGTGGGTCCTCGCGACGGAGTAGGTAACCATGCGTTAGCCACGTATGGCCATGTGGAGCCGGCAGAGGACAACTGATTCCCTGCGAGAGGCCTGCATGGAAGACTTCCACACATTCATAGTCTCCTTAATAACACGCAGTTTGTTGTGCGTGCTGGTATGCCATTCCGTCTCCCAAAGCCGGGAAACCCTGCGGTGTAAGACAGAACGCAGGTCAGCTTCGGAGATGCCTATCTCCAGAAGCGGTTTCCGCTTCGCCTGTTTGGCCAGCCTGTCGGCAAGTTCGTTGCCGGGGAGTCCCACGTGTTCTGGGGACCACACAAATACCACGGAACGGCGGGACTATTCCAGGGCACAGATGGACTCCTGAATGGATGCTACCAGAGGGTGGCGAGGGTAGCACTGGTTGATAGCTGGTAGGCTGCTCAGTGAGTCAGTACACAGGAGAAATGACTCGCCAGGACATGAGCGGATGTAGTCAAGAGCACGAGATTTGGCCGCCAGCTCTGCAGTGAAAACACTGCAGCCAACTGGCAGGGAGTGCTGCTCAATATGTCCTCCATGAACATATGCGAAGCCTACGTGACCATCAGCCACTGAGCCGTCAGTTAAACCACTGCAGAGCCCCGGAACACGAGTCGAGTGGAAGTGACAGCTGAGAGCGGCGGGGTTAATGGAGTCCTTAGGGCCATGCAAAGGGTCTGGACGAAGCTGCGGCCGAGAAGTACACCATGGAGGCGTACGTGAACGGGCCGCAAGTAGATGTGGTAAAGGGAAGGCCTACAGTTCGGAGAGAAGGGACCGCACGCGCACTGCAATCGTTAGCCCCGACCTGGGCTGCCGATGCGGGAGATGGAATGCCGCGGGAGGGAAAAGGAGACGGAATTCGGATGCTCAGGGGAACTATGAATGTGTGCTGCGTAACTGTCAAGCAGTTGCACACGTCTGGTCTGCAGTGGAGGGACACCAGCTACCACCAGTACGCTGGTCACCGAACTCATCCTACAAGCTCCTGTCGCTAATCGTACCCCACAGTGGTGCACAGGGTCAAGTAAATGCAATGCTGAAGGCATTGTCGAACTATAAACCACACTCTCATAGTCAGTTCGGGATTGGACAAGGGCTCTGTAGAGCTGCGACAGCGTAGAGCTATCTGCACCCCAATTGGCGTTGATCAGGCAGCGGAGGGCATTGAGGTGTTGCCAGCCGGCCGGAGTGGCCGTGCGGTTCTAGGCGCTACAGTCTGGAACCGAGTCACCGCTACGGTCGCAGGTTCGAATCCTGCCTCGGGCGTGGATGTGTGTGATGTCCTTAGGTTAGTTAGGTTTAATTAGTTGTAAGCTCTAGGCGCCTGATGACCTCAGAAGTTAAGTCGCATAGTGCTCAGAGCCATTTGAACCACTTTTTGAGGTGCTGCCAGCACTTCTGCTTAAGCTGACGAAGATGAGAGAGCCAAGTCAATCGAGTGTCGAAAACCAGTCCTAGGAACTGTCTCCACTACACTGAGTGGGTCGTCATTAAGGTAAAGTGCGGATTCTGGATGAACGGTACGACGCCGATAGAAGTGCATGACACACGACTTTGCAGCTGAAAACTGAAAGCCGTGGGCTAGAGCCCATGACTGCGCCTTGTGGATGGCTCCCTGGAGGCGCCGCTCAGCAGCAGCAGGTAATGGAGCAACAGTACGCAATGCAGAAGTCGTCTGCATACAGAGAAGGTGAGGCGGAGGGCCCAACAGCTGCTGCTAGACCGTTAATGGCCACTAAAAATAGATAGACGCTAATTACAGAGCCCTGCGAGACTCCATTCTCCTGGATATGGATGAAACTATGGGAGTCACCAACTTGGACACGGAAAGTACGGAGCGACAGAAAGTTCTGGATAAAAATCGGATACAATGTGGCAAGCATATGATGTCGCCAAGTTGTGTCGTATGCTTTACGTAAGTCAAAAAAGACGGCAATCAGGTGCTGCCGACTGGAAAAGGCTGTTCGGATGGCAGACACGATGGACACAAGAATATCAGTTGGTTAGGCTGATGGGCCGATAGCTATCCACATCAAGCGGGTTTTTACCGGGTTTGAACACCGTAATGATGGTGCTCTGCCGCAACTGCGATGGAAAGACGCCATCACACCAGATCCGGTTGAAGATGAAGAGAAGATGTCGCTTGTAGTCAGATGACAGATGTTTAATCATCTGGCTGTGGATGCGATCAGGCCCAGGAGCTGTGTCGGGGCAATGTGTGAGGGCACTGGCACTGAGGAGCTCCCAGTCTGTAAATGGGGCATGATAAGAATCACTGCCGCGTGTAGTGAATGAGAGGACGTTCCCTTCCAGCCGCCGTTTGAGTGTGCGAAAGGCTGGTGGGTAATTCTTCGACGCAAAGGCTCGAGCAAAGTGCTCAGCAAAGTGCTCGGCAATCGCGTTTGCGTCAGTACATAACTCGCCTTCTATGGTAACACCGGCGACAGCTGTTGGGGCCTGGTACCCGAAAAGACGTTTGATCTTTGACCAGACTTGGGAAGGTGACGTGTGGCACCCAATGGTGGAGATGAATCTCTCCCAAAACTCCTTCTTCCGTTGTCTGATAAGGTAGCGGACACGGGCACAGAGCCGTTTAAAGTCTATGAGGTGCTCCAGGGAAGGGTGCCGCTTATGCCGCTGTAGAGCTCGCCAACGCTCCTTAATTGCTTCAGTGACTTCCGGAGACCACCAAGGGACTGCCTTACGCCTCAGGCACCCTAAAGAGCGAGGGATCGCATTTCTGCCCCAGGAACAATTGTGCTAGTCACCTGCTCAACCATCTCATCGATGTTACCATGTGTGGGAGATTCAGCGGTGACAGCAGAGGTGAAAGTTCCCCAGTCCGCCTTTTTCAAAGCCCATCTGGGCAGGCGTTCGGGTACCTGACGCTGGGGCAGTGACAGGAAGACGGGGAAGTGGTCACTACCACACAGGTCGTCATGTGCTCTCCAGTGGATAGATGGGAGAAGTCCTGGGCTGCAAATTGATAAATCAATGGCCGAGTAACTACCATGAGCCACAGTGAAATGTGTGGCGGCCCCAGTATTTAAGAGGCAAAGGTCAAATTGCGAGAGTAAAATTTCGACATCTCTGCTTTGGCCAGTAAGCATGGTACCACCCCACAAGGGGTTTTGGGCATTAAAATCTCCCAGAAGTAGGAAAGGCTTAGGAAGTTGATCAATCAGTGGAACTAATACATTCAGGGGTACTGCACCGTCTGCATGAACATATAAATTGCAGACAGTTATTTCCTGCGTCGTCCTTATTCTGACAGCCACAGCTTCAAGATGGGTTTGAAGGGACACATGTTCACTACAGACCGAGTTTAGGACATAAACGCAAACTCCACCTGACACTCGATTATAGTCGTTACAGTTCCTGTAATATCCCTTATAGCCGCAGAGTGCAGGGGTCCGCATTGCTGGGAACCAGGTTTCCTGGAGGGCAATGCAGATAGCAGGTGTAAAGCTTAACAGTTGCCGTAGCTCAGCCAGGCGGTGGAAAAAACCGCCACAATTCCTCTGGAGGCTGACATCGTGAGACTGGGAAGGCATGGAACATTCAGTGAGGCATTTTACGCCTCAGAGTCATCTGCTGCCAGTGATTTATTGCCTGAGCAGTCTATATCGATTGTGTCTGAGGGTCTGGCGGATGCCAAAATCTCCACCCTATCCTCAGCTGCAGAGATTGTAGGTAGCAGTGGTGTGGATGCCACCGCAATTTTTCTTGGTCTTAGGGGTTTTCTTTTTGGATTTCTCTCGCTGCTCTTTGGATTTCCCTGGCTGTGAGGACCTCACTGGCTCAGTCTCCAGAACTGAGGATGAGCGTGAAGCCCTACGACCAGCTGCTTTTTGGCTCTTCAGCCACTGGCGGGTGTCATCTTTCCCACTAGAAGAAACCTGGGAAGGGAGTGACCCAAGGGAACCCTTCCTAGCGAGAGAAGCCGAAGAAGACTTTGCGCTTCTCCGGCTTAGAAGTGGGGATGGACGTTCCTGATGGTTGGGAAGGGTGGGCGGTGTTGCTCCCAAAGTAGGTGGTGCAGGAGCAACAGGGAGGGAAATGCGCCCCACCATCAAGGGGGCAGTTGTAGCCTTCCGGCTCTGAGAGGTGACCTGGGTTGGGGAAGCTGATGGTGCCAGAACTGTTGTAGCGGCGGCGTAAGACGATGTCATACGCACAGTTTTCTGTTAGCCTCAGTGTATGTCAGTCTGTCCAGGGTCTTGTACTCCATGATTTTCCTTTATTTCTGGAGAATCCTGCAGTCAGGCGAGCAAGGCGAATGGTGTTCTCCGCAGTTGACACAGATGGGAGGCGGGGCACATGGAGTATTTGGATGTGATGGGCGTCCGCAATATCGACATGTGACGCTGGAGGTACAGCAGGAAGACATATGGCCGAACTTCCAGCACTTAAAGCACAGCATCGAGAGAGGGATATAGGACTTCACATCACACCAGTAGACCATCATCTTGACCTTCTCGTGCAATGTATTACCCTCAAAGGCCACTTCTGTGCGTTGAATTGAGCTCGTGATCGCTTAGAGACTGCTGGTGTATCACCACCAGCAAGAGATGATGGACTATGCTTCATCGCGTGTCATCCTCCCTGACGCCACCCACTCTGACCAGGGGCGCTCCCCACGGGCGCCACCCAGCCACAGCAAAGGCCACCTGGCAGGATGGCCATTGCCAGGAATCCCGATGCCCCAGAGCGATGGGCATATACCTCTTGGCATACATGGGGAGTTAACAATGCAGGCATCAGCAGAGCGATCCCTGTGTGGTCAGGGGGCTACAACCAACAGGGTACATGGCGGCGCCACCACAACGGACTGGCTACCATGCTGGATCTCAGGTGCAAAGAAGTCCATGGTCATCCTGCCTCGGGCATGGATGTTTGTGATGTCCTTAGGTTAGTTAGGTTTAACTAGTTCTAAGTTCTAGGGGACTAATAACCTCAGCAGTTGCGTCCCATAGTGCTCAGAGCCATTTGAACCAAGTCCATGGTCATTGTCGACGCAAAAATCGACATTGCATAGTGCATGGTGGAAAACGCACCCAGGAAAGTGTCCTCGCCCAAGAGATGAAGAATGGGCAGGACTGCAATGCGACGACGAGAAAGTGGGCTAAAGATCTCAATGTACGATGGACACGATGCACCTTGTAAGGCGCCCTTCCGCAATTGGCTCGCTCTTCGAGAAAATTTTGAAGAATGGAGGTTAAATCCTACAGGGGACCATCACATAAAGGCCGAAACGTGTGAAACTCCTTTTAGTCGCCTCGTACGACAGGCAGGAATACCTCTGGCCTATTCTAACCTCCGGATCCACAGGGTTGGGGGGGGGGGGGGAGGCTAGAGATACCTACATTAAGTGGATAGCTTGTTAAGAAAAAGTGAAGCACCACAAGAAGAGGAGGAAACTTAATGAAACTTTTCGGGTTTGAGAGAGTATGTGATGTTATTTCAGTGATTACATGATCGAGTCAAATTTACAACGACCTTGACAGTGTGAACCCAATTATCGGTATGACGTCGCACACCTTCTGGCCTGAATTCATGCACTGATTCTGTTGGGAAGGTGTAATACTGCTTCATTGATATCCTGAATACTGACATTGGGCCGAATTTGATGCATCTGATCCCTCACTTGCTGTATTGGCGAAAAATCTGGGGGTCTTGCTGGCCATGGGCGTACTTCAACTTCACGCAGACATTCCATGGAATACGTGCCATGCATTGTCCAACAGTGTGCTGTTGAAAATTGGCATCACGAATTGTCACATGAGAGATAAACTTGAGGGCGCAGTGTGAACGTTAGGTCCCAATGTGCCGTCAGAGTTCACTCCATCACTCCCAGTCGTGCCTTGCAGCGATATCCGATGCCTCCTTATGTCATGACGCCAGAGATAACGCCACTGTGAGTCTCCAAAGCATTGGAAGAATCGAATCTCTCCCCAGGTTGCCATCATACTCGCCGACGGCGGTTTTCTGGGTTAGCGATGCCATTCGTCAGCAGTCCCTGCTTCCCACTCATACTCATTTCATCACTCCAGATGCAAACATTTGTGTTGTGGTGCCGACGGTAGCCTACGCATGGGGCGGTAGTTCCCAAGTCCGTCACAGTTCGTGCAGCTCCCCCCCCCTCCCCCCGTCCCCCCCTCCCCCCAACCCCTTCGGAGGTTCAAGTCCTCCCTCGGGCATGGGTGTGTGTGTGTTGTCCTTAGCGTACGTTTAAGTTAGATTAAATAGTGTGTAAGCTTAGGGACCGATGACCTTAGCAGTTTGGTCGCATAGAACTTACCACAAATTTCCAAATTCGGCTACTAGTATCCGACCAGTGGTGCAGAATAACACAGAATGTTACGTGGGGTGCAATAGTCGTTCTCGGACGGCGGGCGCAGGTGTGCAGTAATTCCGATGTGCTTGTTGCACGACATGGCGATGTTTCCTTGTGATGGTTAGACATGTTAGGCAGGATTTTTGACGAGGAATATGCCAGGCCACGCGTTCCCATGCAGTACCACATTACCAGTCACTGTCACAACGAATTCCCCACAAATCTGGGTATTGTGGGATTTGACCATCCGGCTAAATGGATGTCAATCTCTGTCAGGTGCTGATAACGCGGTTCACACTAGTACGCACCAACTTCGTGTCTTAACAGTGATCACTCAGTATCAGACGCTGTTCATGCCCCCTACATACTCTACGAGGCTTCACAGAAACACTAAACATGAACAAGAGTAACGCATTCCGTTGGCCGTTCTACCTGTCACAGAAAATTATCGCTCTAATTATTTATGTACCGAAACTTCCTGGCAGATTAAAACTGTGTGCCGGATCGAGACTCGAACTCGGGACCTTTGCCTTTCGCGGGCAAGTGCTCTACCAACTGAGCTACCCAAGCACGACTCACGCCCCGTCCTCACAGCTTTACTTCTGCCAGTATGTCTCCTACCTTCCAAACTTTACAAAAGCTCTCCTGCGAACCTTGCAGTACTAGCACTCCTGAAAGAAAGGATATTGCGGAGACATGGCTTAGCCACAGCCTGGGGGATGTTTATGTACCCACCGACGATGTGCACATGCATGTATTACGTGACACCTGACAATGCCCTCTGCATGTTTCTGTTTTTTGTCATGCACTGTATGTACTGTTTGGCTGTATTATCCAACTTATATAACTGCCCAGTTCATGCGTGCGTAACCATTGATACTAACAATATGCAGCTGTCGAGTCGGACAAGTAACTAACATCCCTTTTTGAACTGAATTATGATGTGGTCATGAAAGAAAAATACCCCTTGAAACCAAAACCTATTGTTCTCTGTAACGATCGAAGTGTACTCACCGTAGTAGCATGGCATTCTTTTTCTTCTTGCAGCTCTTTGTGCAGCAGCTTCATAAAAACAGCAACGAGGATGAACTGACGCTCCTTTTGGGAAAGGACTTATTAGCTTGAGAATATCCAGTATGTGGAATAATTAGTATGTTGGTCTTGTTCTTAATGTAAATAGGTGTCACTAAGTGTAGCACTTAGCCTGCTTTTTGAAGAATAGAGTTATCGATATTAAGAATGTATTGACTGAGTGTAATATCCGAATGGCACTACCGGTCAACCCAGGTGTGAGTGCTAGAGACGGCTTTTAGGAAGACTCTTCACATCTCAGTGACTTTAGATACGCCAGCGACCAATCGTATTCCTATTCACAATAAAAAATTGAATGTTGTAGCTTTCAGTAGATTACTACCATTCTGGATCTAAGGTAGCGTTCACCTGGGTGGAAAAAGATTTACACTTGAATTACTTGACAGGCAACGTCGCTGTAATATTTCAAGAGCCTAATCCTGCGTATTATCTTTCCGGAGGGCAAAGTAACTGGGGCGGTACAGATCTTACACAGTTTCAATTTCCTTTCGTTCTGAGTACACGAATGACACCGTTCGTGCTCCTCCGAAACACAGCAGTATTCGGGATACTTTAAAAGCACGTTTTTTGTTTTTTCAATAGATATCTATTCCAAGCGGCTGATAACTGTTAGAACAACCAGATGGCCTGCCATGTCGTCTTCAACCAGTCGCACCTGTGAGCCACATATCAAGAAAAATATCCCCTCTTACAAGACGTTTCAACTTAATTATCTACAGTTTAACAACGTCATTTCCATTCTCGCGCCTTCAGAATATTATCATTATAATTCAGACTTTGTTAGTTTACAGCATACATAGTTTCCCGGTGCTGTAAGTCATTTGGTTAATGTAAGCTATTTGTCTTACATCAGCATTAAGTTTCAGGCCGCTCGCAGATCTCATACAAACATTCTATCGGCGTTTGGTCCAGTCTATCAACATTATCTCATCTAATGCCAGAAGTATAGATATAAAAGGTTGTGCTAATAACAAAAATGTGTGTGTGATTTCGTAAGACAGCAAACTGCTGAGGTCATCGGTTCCTAGACTTACACACTACGTAAACTAACTTACGCTAAGAATAACGCACACATCCATGCCCGAAGGAGGACTCGAACCTCCGGCAGGAGAGGCCGCGCTATCCGAACATAGCGCCTCAAACCGCGCGGCCACTCCGCGCGGTTGTGCTAATAACATAGAGGTGGAGAACTACGGCTTGCGGAAGCCTGGGAAAACTAGCAAGCAAATCATGAAGCCAAGGAGCCCTGTAGGCAACACAGCGCGACACGATGTGCCCTTCTCCAGTGGGTGAGAGAGTCGTAAAACTGTGGGAGGAGGGGTGGCTAGCAGCGATGGACAAGGATCTGTGGGCCGTGAAGGCAGCCATACCTACCTCATACATACATATGCACCTTCGGTGAGATGACCCCTAAATCTGCGAAGCCTGCGCATGTTGTATTTTCATAAGCAGGTAGCATTAAATTTAAACGAAGAATTACCGTCTGTTTCTGCTGAAGTCTGGACGAGCACGAAAAACTTAAAATGTTATGCAAGGTTTCGATATAAGGCCAAATTTGTGGTCGGAGATATTTGTATGCTGCTGATTTGAGATATTTAAACCATTCAAAGGAACCACTGAATCTATTTTATTGACAGTTTTGAAACTAACTATGAACATTATTTCAGTAATGGTGTGTGTGTGTGTGTGTGTGTGTGTGTGTGTGAGAGAGAGAGAGAGAGAGAGAGAGAGAGAGAGAGAGATTAAGGTCTGTAGGAATTTTGTTGTTGTTTGGCTGTTTGACCACCTTTAACCACAATCGCCCCATGAACGCTCTTTCTTTAATGTGCCCAAACCAACATAGAGAGTAAAAGTTATTTAAACCGACAAACTCCTCCGAGGTTGCATGGCGCACAAAAGAAACATTTTTCTCTAATGTTATATTTTCTTGTAAGGATTTTTAAACCAGCAAAGAGAGTTTTCTCCGGATGAAAATTAATAAAACCAGCAAACCCTGGGATGTTAAATGGGACACTGAAAACACTTTTTCTAATGTGTTTTTCTGTGAGTCATCATTTGACGAGGAAATCAAATCTTACTTACAGTAGATAAAAGTAACACAAAAAAAGAGACAGTCACATTGACACAACACAATCACTTCAATTACAGTGAAGGTTCAAATATGCCTCCACTGAATTGTAAACAAAGGTTAAACCGATGGGTCATTTTCTGCTTAACACGTCAAAGACGGCTGGAAAGTCCTTAATTTTCCTGTTGCTGCCACTATTCGGGCAGCCAGATCTTTTTCTGATTCAACAGGATTATGTAAAGAAGGTTGCACATCTCTCCTCATACAGAAAAGTTCGAAGGGGTCGAATCGGGCGATCGATTGAGCCGTGTTACAGGACCATCTCTGCCAATCTACTTTTCTGGAACCTGTCTATTCGAGAATCGTCGCTCTGTACGGGCAGTTGCACGAGTGCTGATGGAAGGAGCTTGTTCCACGTGCTGCAGGACAGCTTCCACAAATTGCAGAGTTCGTATTTGGCGACTTCGTCCCTACAAGGAAAATCTGCTAAATGACCCGGTCTCACACAGACGTTGACACACAACAGTATACGTCGAATGATGCGGGTTACCGAGATTGTGATATTGTTATTGAAAGCCCACAGTGATGCTCGTCTTTTGTGGTTCGCTATGCAGTAAGCACCAACCACATCAGTGTAATCATTTCAAGTGCATCGCTCCATTAGTAAACAAGACGTACAACAAAATGTAAATGTGATGGTTCAAATGGCTCTGAGCACTATGGGACTCAACATCTTAGGTCATAAGTCCCCTAGAACTTAGAACTACTTAAACCTAACTAACCTAAGGACATCACACACACCCATGCCCGAGGCAGGATTCGAACCTGCGACCGTAGCAGTCCCGCGGTTCCGGACTGCAGCGCCAGAACCGCTAGACCACCGCGGCCGGCCGCACAGGCACCTGTAAATGTGACACAGCTATTACAACCGAAGAGCTAAGTGTGCCCTCTACCGGTACAACAGGAACCGTTATAAGAACAAAGCAGTCATACAGCTGAAGCGCGAATACGCCCTGTGCTGGATTAAATAATACCCACAGGAAATTATGACAGTAGAGAAAAATATTTGTTTTGGTGTGCCGTGCAATCTTCCAGAGTTCATCGGTTTAAATAATTTTCACCCTGTATATTCATCGTAATTATCACTCGAGGGGAGATGCGTATCGAAGATACATTATTTATAAAGACTTGCCACAAAGCAAGTTAATTGCGAACAACATACGCATTTACAGTAAATTGTGAAAGAATGTAATACCTAGTGGCCATGATGCATAGTCAGGTAGCTCTCAACCCACACTGCTTTACATATTCTGTCATCAGTAACACAACATGATGTGGCTGACCTCTAAACTTTCTCCAACAGGGGCGAAGTGGTTCTTCACTAGCAGATATTCCTCTTTCTCTTCTCCCGCCAACCGGCAGAAGAACCTCTTTACGCTACGAAAAATAGGCAGCACGTAAGCCGTCGATCGGACCGTCTCCATGTGTACATCTTACAACAGTATCTCACAAGTGGATCGCAAGAGAAACCTGAGACCCATGTCTGTATCCTTAGCTTTTGTAGTAATTATAACTGTCAGTATTACAAAGAAACCTTTGAAATCCAGATCGATACAACATCGCTGTTTTCTACACAAATTCAATACACGCCGAGGCCTCAATTTCAAAATGCTTGCGAAGACCAGTGATGGCTATCAAGTTGGTTCAACATTTCTTGTTTAGAAAGGTGCTGAAGAGTGAATTGTACAGACTCATGTTGATGTAAATTTAGTTGCGTATTACACAAGGCTGTGATCAATGGTTCCACTGATGGTTTTCGCTGGGAAAGTAACAGACGCCACTGTGTGAAACACTGGTGAGTATCGTCCACGAGCCATGGGTTTCTTTACTGCAACTGAAGCACAAGGTAGCTGCAGAGATGATACCAGTGCTGTTCATCACCGACTTATTTAATACGAATTAATAAAACTGAAAAATAATAATATTGTTCACGGTATTGCTTGAACAATAAAATAATTAATTGATTATTCATTCACTTCACCAACCACATCTTCTGTAAATTGAAATGCCGTGTGGCTAGGGCCATCCGTCGGGTAGACCGTTCACCTGGTGCAAGTCTGTCGAGTTGACACCACTTCGGCGACTTGCGTGTCGATGGGGATGAAATGACGATAAGGACAACACAACACCCAGTGCCTGAGCGGAGAAAATCTCCGACCCAGCCAGGAGACGAAACCGGGCCATTAGGTATAACATTCCGTCGCGCTGACCACTCAGCTACCAGAGGCGGACATACCTTCTGTAATACACCTGGTGTCTCTTTGCGGCATAGCATACACAGGCGTTACACCGGGTTACTGAGTGAAACCCAACTTCACCGACTGAACGAATATCACCACTCAACCATAACGTGTTGTGCGAATGTTGTAGTGAAGCTGCCCGATATTCAGAAACTCACCTTTCCCATAGTGGGTCTGTTGAACGCCTGGTTCAAAGAAGACCTGTAAATCCTTTTTGGAATCAGTTACACCAATTCTTAACATTTTACTGACTAATCTAGAAATCATTATTTTAGTTTTTTTTGTAATTTCTAACCTGCATATCAAAATAATTCGAGTTCTTTGTAGTCAGAAAAGATGTGTTGGAAATTGTTATATTTATTCTCCTCAGTGTACTTTTGATTTTAGAACAATTGCCGGGCGGAGTGGCCGAGCGGTTCTAGGCGCTACAGTCTGGAGCCGCGCGACCGCTACGATCGCAGGTTCGAATCCTGCCTCGGGCATGAATGTGTGTGCTGTCCTTAGGTTAGTTAGGTTTCAGTAGTTCTAAAGTTCTAGGGGACTGATGACGGAGCAGGAGGAAATTAGTGTTTAACGTCCCGTCGACAACGAGGTCATTAGAGACGGAGCACAAGCTCGGGTGAGGGAAGGATGGGGAAGGAAATCGGCCGTGCCCTTTCAAAGGAACCATCCCGGCATTTGCCTGAAGCGATTTAGGGAAATCACGGAAAACCTAAATCAGGATGGCCGGAGACGGGATTGAACCGTCGTCCTCCCGAATGCGAGTCCAGTGTGCTAACCACTGCGCCACCTCGCTCGGTGGACTAATGACCTTAGAAGTTAAGTCCCATAGTGCTCAGAGCCATTTGAACCATTTTTAGAACAATATTTGAAAACATACTGTTGGAGTGAAAATTATTAAACAAAACAGTAATACACTGCACTAATTTCAGATGTACACTATGTTTAGTTATTCCAAATTGATCTTTCTCCGGATACAGTATCACAGAGTGAACTGATGAGCTACGGTCGCTGAATAAGGTAATGTGGTACATCAATGAGCTGCGCTAAATCCCCTATCCCTCCACACTGTCTGACGCAACCACGATTTTTACTGTGAGCCGTCCTTCACAGTTAGTGCAATCTCGCCAGTTTGCACACAGTCCATTCTTTCTCTCACAGTCATCCACTACGTAAATACAGCCCTAAATCTGCATACACACTTCACCGTCAGGTGAGCTGAACAATTACAAGTACGACGTAATAAAATATTTTATATTGAAATATGCCCAGTTACATCAAAATAAAGAATGCGCCCGAATAGCAATAAACACACTACGAATTTAGCAGCTAACCATGCTCCCAGATATTAATTCGTTTTGCTTAAGCAATAGGAGGTGAAAAAGCTTTTAATATGACACTAGCTTGACTGAACATAATTCTTGGCAACTGGCACCAGTTTCCAAAGAGCCATAGTCTTCACAGGCTGCAGAAAATTGCAGCAACGCGATCCTACGATGACCATAGACCGTACGCAAGTGTAATCTACAAGCGAAAGGAATGGCGACAGCGTTGTCATTGTGAAAGTAAGCAATGAATTTGAGAATACACGTTGCATTTTGTTTTGAAGACAAACGTCCGTTCGCTCACTAAGCCAGTCAGTCGGACTCCAGCTCTCGGCTGATCCACATCTACAGAGCGGCAAGTTAAGAGTTTATCTTTTTGTCGTAGTATGTTTCTAAAATTGCATGCGTGTTTCCGTTTGAGCTGTAAGTTCACGTTTTGGAGGTTACCTCTTACTAGATTTTCTCTTCTTCCATAGGTTAAGCACAGAATTTATGAAAAGACTGTGTAACATCTGTATGATATTATTGTGAAATTGTTTTTGTAATGCCATTTAGCCCTAAAATGAGGTATTCCCTCGAAAAATGTTGCACAATAAATAAATAATACATTAGTTAACAAAGTTTATGACTGGCAGCAGTAATGAAAAAAAATTACAAACTACTTATTTGCTGATAAGTTCCTATGGCACCAAACTGCTGAGGTCATAGGTCCCTAGGCTTACACATTACTTAATCTAATTTATACTAACTTACGCTACGGATAAAACACGCATCCATGCCCGAGGGGGCCGGCCGAAGTGGCCGCGCGGTTCTGGCGCTGCAGTCTGGAACCGCGAGACCACTACGGTCGCAGGTTCGAATTCTGCCTCGGGCATGGATGTGTGTGCTGTCCTTAGGTTAGTTAGGTTTAACTAGTTCTAAGTTCTAGGGGACTAATGACCTCAGCAGTTGAGTCCCATAGTGCTCAGAGCCGTTTGAACCATTTTTTGCCCGAGGGTGGACTCGAACCTCCGACTGGGGAGACAGCGCGAACCGTGCCGAAGCACCTCAGACCGTCCGGCTACACAACGCGGCTGAACTACTTATCTGCATCGATAAATTAGTCTTTAAACCCAGTTGAAATTAACTACCCCTGAACATCATGTGACCACTGGCACAGATTTTTTAAATGTTAAAGCATTTAGGTTAGCATCCCACTTCTGTAGTGTAGAAACAGAGAAAGGATTTACTAATTCGTCAGGAATTCCTATAAATTTGAGAACATGAAAGTTAATAAATTTTTCTTGGAGTAGCATATGAAAGCATGTACGACAAAAACAGATTTTTGCAATAAATTCTTGATAATTGTGTGTTCCAAGGACATGCAGGTAATTTTAAGCCGTATGTTGGCCTATTTAACAGTAAAAAACAAATGGTGGTTGCTGGCGATTTTAATGCAAATTTCCTAAAAACGCTTCCAGTAAGAAATTATTAGTCAGAAATATTACCATTCAACTTAATTCCAACCGTAAACTTCACAACATGGATAGGTATTGCTCAAACGCTCTTACAATAACCACATGAGACGAGACCGCGCCTGACTTGCACACAGAACGCAAAACAACATTCAAAGCATTCCGTCGATGCTGGTTTAATCTATGGTACAAGGAGACGTCACCCTCTTGCTGTTGAAAAACAAGTAAGAACACAGTGATAGAAGAAACCAATTTAAGAATCTGATTGGTCAAGAAACCCCAGTAAGAGTTGCATCCAAAGATGCAAATTTTAATACGTTACTTTGCAACACATTTATGCTGTCGTAATTTATGACATATACGATAGGACTCAACCCTTTCAAAGTATAGAAACGTGGTTGAGGCTACAAACAGCTACGTGATCTGCTAAGCAAATAGCTATTTTTCGTCGTAGGAATACTACAGATACGATGCACATAGTAGTGCAACTGTCAACAAGGAATAATGATTATAAACTACACAATCTAAGTAAATATGCAGTCAACATTTGTTGTTGTTCATAGTAAAATTCAACATCTCTTTGATGCAGTCCTAAAAAACATGGAAAGCAGCATATATCCACGCTTCAAGTATAAGACGGTATAGTATGAAAATCGGTAAAGCCAGAACATTACGTATACTGCGTTAAGCATGCGATGTTAAACACTGAAATACACACAAAGATCTGACAGTACTACGTGATTTGTTTGATCATATAGAACGGATGAAGTGAATATTTCAAGTTCACGTACATACAAATGGTTTCCACTTGCATTTTCGGTGACGCGACTAAATGAGGACCAGCCGCTCGGCATAAATAAATGACCATCTGTAACGATTGTAGTTGCGGTATACCAAAACTAAAGTTCGTTAGTTTTGGTACAGTACATAAATCAAGTAGTACATGTTAGGATTATCGGTAGTATTGGTAGGGAAATAAACCTACATGAATGTGTAAGAGAGAAAGTAGAAGACGTTGACTTCTTGTTCGTTTATACGAGGGCCGTTCAGAAAGTAACCTCCGGTTGATTTAAAAAAATACACCAAGTTAAATAAAAATATTTTAATATATACATCTTACAACTACATCTTTGCACTATTTTTCTACATAGTCTCCATAGCGATTGAGGCACTTATCGTATCTTTTCACAAGCTTTGAAATTCCTTCTGCATAAAAATCACCCGCTTGTGCCTGGAGCCAGCCCGTGACCGCATCTTTGAGCTCTTCGTCGTCATCAAACCGCTGTGACCCGAGCCATAGACAACTCTGACATTGAGAAACGTCGATTTTCACGAACTTTTGCATCAAATGTCTGAACGAGTTCGTCAGTCACCAATGATGGTCTACCACTCCTCTCTTCATCATGAACGTTTTCTCGTCCACTTTTAAATAAACGTACCCATTCACGGGCAACTCCTTCACTCATAACTCTTGGTCCGTACACGGCACAAAGCTCACGATTAATAGCTGCTGCAGAATATCCTTTGGCTGTAAAAAACCTTATGACAGCACGCACTTCACATTTGGCGGGGTTTTCTATTGCAGCACACATTTCAAACTGCCACAAAAACTAAACTAGCGCAGGTACGACGTTCACTCGACCACGGCTTGATGCCGACTGACCTGTTGAGTGCGTGAACGCACAGATGGCGTCGCTACTCCCCCCACAACCCGCACTGTGACCAATCGGAGGTTACTTTCTGAACCGCCCTCGTATGTTTGGTTGTTTGTTTTGCACATAATTAGAACAGCACCTAATTCAGTGTTAGCCCTTTGTATATTTTTAATGAGAAAGATGTTTGTGAATAACGGAAACATGTTTTACATATCCTTTGAGGAAATTGCGTTTTCTAGCGCTATGTTTTTAATAGAGCATCCCTCTGTCTCATGACAACGGCTTTCCAACAAAATCTGAATTAAACATAGTTTCAATTTGCTGTAAATACTGTTTATTTTCGAGTAAGAGACAGACGGATTAGCCGGCCGAAGTGGCCGTGCGGTTAAAGGCGCTGCAGTCTGGAACCGCAAGACCGCTACGGTCGCAGGTTCGAATCCTGCCTCGGGCATGGATGTTTGTGATGTCCTTAGGTTAGTTAGGTTTAACTAGTTCTAAGTTCTAGGGGACTAATAACCTCAGCAGTTGAGTCCCATAGTGCTCAGAGCCATTTGAACCATTTGAACAGACGGATTACTGTATAGAACAAATATGTTCCATACGTTATGCAGCCATTAATATACCCTCACTCAGTTTCTAGACGGTTCACTGGTTCCGTTTTCTCGGAGAACCTAGAAAGACACTGATCGCATAAGTGAACAAAGCGGTCGATATGACCTAACGCTCGACGGTCTAACATACAGGTAACGTGAGCACGATCTTAACAGACCAAGGCTACTAGGAAAACAACAGTAGTCTAAGCTTACTTATGATGGTCTACAGTACACTATGGCAGTCTAAAACTTTAGTAATGACTATGTGGAAGTGACAGTACGGTAATCACTACTGCTATCCGCACACATCTGCTTAAGACACAACGTTAATCTATCACGAAGAAGAGATGCCAGTGTTCGCGACGAAAATGCTTTTTCGAACTAAATTATTTAACAAGTTTTCGTAGTTTCCCAGCCAACTAAACATAAGATTGTTCCTTAACTACATGTAAAGTATTTCTGTGTTATTGACACAAAACGTAATTTTATACTCGACATAATGAACACAGTGTCTAATTGTTCCGAATAACTATGCTGGCTCGGTGGTGAAATACGAGACTTACAAGACGAGAATGAGTTTTTTTTACGGTGAGTTGTTTACAACAGATCAGAAGGTAGCAAAAGATTGGACAGTGGTTCCACCATCACGAGTTAAAAAAAAATCGATACGGTGGTCTTTGATTACAACATCTCAGATCTGCTGGTACTCCGTGTCGTATGCAAACCGCAAGATAAGCGGCTGTTGTCGAAATTCATAAGTAGAATTGACTTTTACCTGTGGTGAGCCGTAAGGAAGATAGCCCGAACCAACGCGGAATGGCCGAATGCGAATGGCTTTCAATGAGGCGTACACAATGCGGTTATCCTGTGGTTTCGTTTGTACCTCGCAACAGCCATTACCAGTCACCTGTTATTATTTTTGCAACGAAGCAGTTGGCTGCTGTGGAGTTTAGGACGCACAAACATCATGTTCTCCTACATCTCCCCATTCAACAGAATCATTGGAGCGTAGACGACACCAGATAAACTGCGCAGTGTTCTAGCCCATGGCACTTGTCGTTCAAACAAATTAGCCTGTGCACACCATCTCCGAAACTATTTGTTTCGTAATTCCTTAGACATAGGTAACACGGTTACCAACTCTTAATCGAGAGTTCACTCCTTATTAATAAAGACAAAAGATGACATAGGTAATTACGCTGATGAGCAAAAACATATGACTAACTGGTTAATAGCATGTTAGTCCTTCTTTCGAACGCTATACAACAACAGTTCTGCGCGGTATGGACTCGACAAGTCCTTGGAAGGTTTCCATAGATATATTCCACCAGATATCCACACTCACGTAACCCAATTCCCGCAAATTACGGGCTGGTGGTTTATCAGCGCGGCTGGTGCCCTGTAGCCCAATCGGGCTAAGACCAGGAGAATTCAGTGCCTAAGACATTAACGTGACTGCACCATCATGCTCCTAAAATTAATTTAGCTGCATTGTGACCTTTGACATGCACAATTATCCTGCTGGAAAATGCCGTCACTGTCGGGAAAGACAACAAGCCCGAAGGGATTCAGCAGTAATGTAAACGTAGTTCAGAGTCCATGTATCAGTGTAGCCGCGGTGTCTTAGTTTATTACCACAGATCCCTAGGGAGCCCAGGTGAATGGCAACCCATGCCGTAATACAACCCCCACCAACCTGCGTTTGGGGTGTGGTTAATGTTTCAAAGAGCTGTTCGCATGGATGACGGAGTATCCGTACACGATCCACGAACTGATGTAACAAAAAATGTGATTCATACGACCAGGCGATAAGTTTCGATTAACGCAATCTCAATGATGCCGTGCCCACTGCAATCGTAACTGACGATCTCGTTGTGTCAATATGGGTGCACTTAAGGTCATCTGCTGCGGAGTCCTATCTTCAATAATGAGCACTGAACGGTGTTCTCCGAAACACTTGTGCCTTCTGCAGCACTGCATTCTGTCGTCAGATCTGACGCAGGGCCTCACCTATACTGCTTTGCAGAACAGACAAGCCTTCAACCAGCCCGCATCTCGTGGTCGTGCGGTAGCGTTCTCGCTTCCCACGCCCGGGTTCCCGGGTTCGATTCCCGGCGGGGTCAGGGATTTTCTCTGCCTCGTGATGGCTGGGTGTTGTGTGCTGTCCTTAGGTTAGTTAGGTTTAAGTAGTTCTAAGTTCTAGGGGACTTATGACCACAGCAGTTGAGTCCCATAGTGCTCAGAGCCATTTGAACCATTTTGAACCAAGCCTTCAACCCCCATGTTCTCTGATGATGTGTCATCGTCGCTTCACAGTCCTATCACATCCCACAGATGTTCATCGCGGTAGCACTCTGACAATCGACCAGAGTCGCCGTTTCCGAGATTCCCGTTCCAAGACCCCAGGCCATAACAATTTGCCTTTTGTCAAAATCGGTTACCTCAGTGTGTAGCCTCCCCACTTCCTGATCCGCCTACTGGACTGCGGTATAATCGACCGTGATAACGTATGACAGCTGAAATTTTTCAGTGAGTAAGGCTGTCGTTACCGAAGGAAAATACCACCGGTTAGTACGAGGAAAAACAGACCTTTCTGAAGAAAAAATCTATTGGCTCAAATGGCTCTGAGCACCATGGGACTCAACTGCTGAGGTCAGTAGTCCCCTAGAACTTAGAACTAGTTAAACCTAACTAACCTAAGGACATCACAAACATCCATGCCCGAGGCAGGATTCGAACCTGCGACCGTAGCGGTCTTGCGGTTCCAGACTGCAGCGCCTTTAACCGCACGGCCACTTCGGCCGGCCAAAAAATCTATTCTAAACCTAAATACCGACGAAAATTTGGAAATGGGTGGAAATTTAGTGCAATCGCTCACGAACCACAGAGGGGGGAAAGGGTACCACGTAATATTTTTAATACAAGAAATATTGATAGTAAAAAATACTGCTTAGCAAAAATTGGATAATTAAACGGTCACCAGTCAACTAGGGCGATGAATCTCCAAAATATTAGGGAAGATAATGTCAAATAAAATTAAGCAAATAATCACTGGCGTGACAACAGAAGGTTGTGAGCCTTGAGCAGCCGCTGGTGAAGTATCAATGCAGCAGCAGTGCAGTAGCGAGTCGCATATTTAGCTTTCATATTTGTTTTGTAGTTTGATTCTTAATTTCTTTCCGAGTGTTTATGCACTTGCATATTTAATTACATAAAATCCTTGCGTATTCTCGTATTTGAGAGGAGTAATATTGCTTATTGATAGCTGCAGAGTATAAATTCGCGAAGTCGTTAGATATTAGCAGTAGGATGGATAGGGTGTGTGCGTGCTGTGTGCGGGCGCAGGAGGAACTGGCCGCGGTTCGTGACCAGCTGAGCGTGCTGTTGGCCACGGTCAGCCGCCTTCAGGCTGCTGCCTCGAGGTGCAGCGACGGCGGAGGGTCTGGCGCGTCGCTTGAGACACCCCAGACGTCGCTTGCTGCGTCCGCTGACTCCGCCGCCGAGGCACCTTCTAGTGTACCCGGCGCGTTGGGGCCGCCCTCACCTCAGGGAGAGTGGCGGACTGCAACGCGTTCGCGTCGCTCGAGGCGGAGGGCCAATGTGGAGGCTGGCCGGCTGGCCTCGCCCGTTCCTCCTGTCAGTGGGCAGGTGGTCGCTCCTTCAGCAGGGCCCGAGTAGGCACACGGGGCAAAGGATTGCTGGTTATTGGGAGCTCCAACGTTAGGCGGCTGTTGGAGCTCATTAGGGAAATAGCGTACAGGGCTGGAAAGAAATCCAACGTGCACTCGGTTTGTCTGCCGGGGGGCCTCATCCAAGATGTGGAGGCGGCCTTGCCTGTGGCTATCGAGCGTACGGGGTGCAGTCGTCTGCAACTAGTTGCTCACGGCGGCACCAATGATGCCTGTCGCTTGGATTCTGAGGCGATCCTCAGTTCGTACAGGCGGCTGGCGGATTTTGTGAAGAACGCTGGCTTCACACGCGGGGTGCAAGCAGAGCTCTCTATTTGCGGCATCGTTCCCAGAGTGGATCAAGGTCCTTTGGTTTGGAGCTGAGTGGAGGGTCTCAAACAGAGGCTTCGTCGACTCTGTGACGGTCTTGGCTGCAGATTTCTAGACTTGCGCTATTGGGTGGGGAATTGTAGGACGCCCCTAGATAGGTCAGGGGTGCACTACACAAAGGAAGCGGCTACTCGGGTAGCAGAGTACTTGTGGCGTGCACATGGGGGTTTTTAGGCTAGGCAGTAGTCCGAGATGTCCTGATGAACATTCACAAGTCGACGTGCAGGCAGGGGAATCAGGACGCGCTCAGTGTAAAGACACTTCATCTATCAAGATATTAGCAGTAAATTTTCAGCGTGTTCGGAATAAAGTGGCGCGCAAATTATTCTCGGGACTGAGACCTGGCTGAACCCTGAGATAGGAAGTTCTGAAATATTTAGTGAGGGTTGTAATGTGTATCGGAAAGACAGATTAGACACCGTAGGGGGTGGTGTCTTCATTGCACTTGACGAAAATATTGTGTCTACTGAGGTCGAAGTAGAGTGTGATTGTGAAGTTACCTGGACACGTGTAACAGGGCTAGGGGAAATGAAGTTAATTGTGGGGTGCTTTTACCGTGCAACTTCCGGGTCACAGCGTGCACGCCGCAGCCGTCAGCGTTCATGTAGTGCATGTTTCTACGCACAGATGTCGCTTTATCCACTTGCTGGGATGCTCTGTACCGGTGCATTATAGTGCTCTTTCCACAGCTTGCAAGCCAACCATTGGAAGGTATTTCGCGTATTAAACATTCAAAATACTGTCACAGTCTACTAATTGAGACATTTACTTTTATGTTAACAGTTTAACCCAGTAAGACATGTAATACAGTTAACAACCGTGGGTTTTTATTAATGCAGCTTGACTGACGGCACGTAAATACGCATAATGTTTTTGAGCTAATATTTAAGAAAGAGAGCACTTAGCGACTTCTAACGAACCTTATTCACGATTTCAAATAACATTAAACTAATGTAAGGTTTTCTATAACTAAATCTCGGTGCTCTCAGGTACACCCACATAATTTCTGTCTCACTGACCTCTGAACAGAATGATAACCGCAGACCTCTCGATGATCACCTGTTATTTCAATGCCATTATTGCTATATCTTTCATCAGTTCCGTCTGAAATCTGCATAATAACCGACAGTTAGATGAATGTTATGTTTTATCGCCTTCAGCTGAGCGTAGCCTTCACACATTAAAAAAAAACCTACATGTAAGTATACATTGAAACAATCGGTTTAATGACCAATTTTCCTCTTGCTTGTACCACATAAACAGGGAAGTGGAGCCGTCGCCGTTCATTTAGGACACATGTCTAATAACAGATGTCGCTGTCGCTCCCTGTCGCACACGTGCGCACATGTGCAGCACTTCCGCACGTCTGCACACTGTGCAGCGTTTGGCCGGCCCTGGTGTAGAGTCTTGTACCATGGGAAGCAAGGGAGAGGATGTTGTTTGGTGACCGGTATCCTCTTCCTACAACACAACTTCACACATTTATTAACAGGTTTTGTATTTACAAGAACAGGAAGCTATTTAAGAGAGTCCATGTGTTACGGTGGCAGCTCTTCTGTAGTAGTCCACGTTAGCCTCACTGCTGGAGAAGTACAAGTTCCACTGACTGAGCTAGTGACTGAGTGGTTGCACTAGTGACTGACATTGTGACTGTGCTAGTAACTGAGACTGTGAGCTAGTAACTGAGCTAGTGACTGAGTCACAGACTGAGACCCTCCGGTCAGCAGCTGCGATCTAAATACTTGCGGTCGAGAGGGCGTTGGCTGCATGTTGCTTGCCAGTCTGTCTCTGGCCTCTCTTCTGATAGGCTCGCTTGATCCAGTGCCTACTATCGATCTTCTTGTTACATCTTTGTTGACCAGTGACCAGTTTGCTGGGGACAAAAACTTGAGCCAGCAGATCAGATTCCTCCCTCCCCCCCCCCTCCCCGAAATACCGCACCGTTCGCACCTTTGTGTAGGGAGGCTGCGAACGACAATGGGGGAGGGAGGTAGGACGCTGGACGTAGAGATGAGCCAGGAGCCGTGACTGGAGGACAGCGTACTCCCGACCATACCCTGCCATCTCGCTCGCGAGGCAACAGGAACATCCTCCAGAAAACTGTTGACAGGGCACACGTCTAGGCCTGAGGGCGTGTGCTGGGGCGATGAGGATGAGGGACGGCGTCGGCGATGGCGCCTCGTCCATCTGCTCCTCCTGGGTTGCCCTGGTGGCACCAACAGGCGGCTGTGTATGCCGCGCGATCCCGTGAGATCGTGAATCTGGGGGAAGAAAAGCAACAGAATCATGGGGCAAATGACACGCACGAATTTGGTTCAGGTGACAGCACTGCAAACCATTGGAACCTGCAATCAAATACATATAAGAGCCAGTGCGTTCCTGGATCACGTCTCTTTCCCAGTGCCCACGATTGCCATAAACCGTGAAAAGAACAAGATTGCGCGGCGCAAAGCTATACTTGTGGACCATTGGCAACGCCGGATGCTGCGGTTGGTGGAGCAAGTGTAGCAGCGTCCGATGGCTGCAGCCATGCAGGAAGTTCCGCCGGTGATGGTCCGTCTCGTGAGTGGGAGCGATAGGAGGCGAGAAAGAGCTGCAGCGCGTGTTTCCGTGTGTGGATGAAGCTACCTGTTGCTTAAAAGTGCGTACGAATCGTTCTGCTTCTCCGTTGGACTGTGTGTGAAACGGAGCACTTGTTAGATGACGAATGCCATTTAGTCCACGAAACTGTTCAAAATCACGTGAAGTGAACTGTGGCAACCCTCCTTTGCAAAATACGGAGGACAACGCTTGAATGGTGCTACGTGATGTGGTAGCAGCCATAGACACCACAATGGGGAACTTGCTAAAAGAGTCTACCACTATGAGCCAACGAGTGTTCCAAAATGGTCCTCCAAAGTCTATGCGCACTCGGTTCCATGGCGATTGAGTCTTAGGCCCAGCTGAAAATGTCTTTGGCGGAGCGGATTGGTTTTACGTCCATGCGCGATATTGTGACGTCATATATTCAATGTGGGCGTCCACGTCGTGCCAAGTACAGTGCCGTCGCGCTAACTGTTTAGTGCGAACAATTACCAAATGTCCTTGGAGGAGCAATCGCAACACGGCCTTTTGCAACACCTTGCGAATAAGTACATGCGATTGTCCATTGTCATTTTTAACGAGAAACACACCTTGTTGAACGGAAAGGTTATGCCGACGTGCAAAATATCGGCGCACAACTGAGTTATGGATACTCTTCAACGAGGCCAAGACGTGTGAATGTAATGCAACAAAATCTTGAGATGTGGGTTTGCTTCCGTGGCCTGTGCAAGTTTTCTGTAGTGCAAGGGAAGAGATTCCCACAATTCAGAGTCCTGCCCATCGATTCGGCAAAAGATGCTGCAGATGCATCTAAATCAGGCGAGATGGGGTTTTAACACTGCCTTGATTTGCCTTAGGTCTGTACACAATTTCATACTGATACTGCGAAAGCAACAAAGCCCAGTGTCGCAATTTTTGAGCTGTGCGTGTAGGGACCGGCTTGTGATCTGTCACTAAAAAGAACTTGTGACCATACAATTAGTGATGGAATTTGGTTACACCATAGACAAGAGCAAGAGCCTCTTTTTCTATTTGATGATGATTACACCGAGTTTGAGTTAACGACTTTGAGGAGATGCAGTAGGTCTGTGGTTGTGCACCAATTCTGTGCGAAACCACAGCGCCGATTCCGTAGGAAGAAGCGTCCTTGCAAAACTACTGGCTTGGCAGGGTCAAAATGCACTAAACATAGTCACGAATCAAAACATTTTTGAGTTTCTGAAATGTGTCTTGACAGCCTTTAGTCCACACAAAAGGTATATTTTTACGACGCAACGACGCCGTGGAGCCGTGATCTGAGCGGCATTCGGTATGAACCGAATACAGCAGCCCATCTTGCCCAGCACTGACTGCAGTTCAGACACATTGCGAGAAACAGGCAGGTCACAAATTGCAAACATGTGAGATTGGAGGGGGCGCTCACCCTGAGTGTTTATCATATAAACCACGTACTGTAGTTCAGTTTGAAAAAAGTCACACTTTTCGAGACGACACTTGAGTCCTGCTTCTGGCAACACTCGAAAAAGAGCACGCAAATTGACAACGTGTTCCTCTGGTGTACGACCTGAGACGACAGTTTCATCAAGATAGTTTGAACAAAATAGCACTTTTTCAGTCAGCTCTGTTCCTAGTACCGTTGGAAAATGGCGGGTGCGGAAGCACTGCCGAAGGGAAAACGCAAATACTTGAACAGTCCTAAGTCCTTACTTACAACAAACACATTTTGTGTGATTCTTCATCCAAGGGAATTTGCAAGTAGTCATCACGCAAATCTATCCTCAGGGCGAGGTAACTTATAAGTATCAACTATTGTCTGTGGTATAGACTGTAGACTTGAAGTCAACAATAGCCGGCCGCGATGGCTGTGCGGTTCTAGGCGCTCCAGTCCGGAGCCGCGCTGCTGCTACGGTCACAGGTTCGAATCCTGCCTCGGGCATGGATGTTTGTGATGTCCTTAGGTTAGTTAGGTTTAACTAGTTCTAAGTTCTAGGGGACTAATGACCTCAGCAGTTGAGTCCCATAGTGCTCAGAGCCATTTGAACCATTTGTCCAAGCACTGGGATTTCCTGTCTGTTGTAAGCAGTGAGGTGCTTGCTAGATTTAGAAAGGCGTGGTGAGCCTAACTGTTCGTATGTGGCACTGTTACGCAAAGTTACTGAAGCACCTAACTGAAAGTTCACACGAGGCCTGCAATTCGTAACAAGACAAATAGTTTGTTAGAACGTCGGTGTACAGCACTACGGCGATAGTGAGGCACCAGAACAATCTTACTTTTGTCAGAACCTGTTGTAGGTTTGGAAAACACAACGTTTACTGCATGTGCATGAGCCTGTTTTTGCTGGGAGCGGGCAAAATTGGGGTTTACGTGCCGTTGCAAACAAACTGCTTGGACGTGGCCTTCTCCACACGTGTAACACGTTGCGTTACATGATGGGCAATCCTGTCTTTTATGGCGAGCAAAACATCTAGGGCAAATTTACCTGTCTAAGTGGCAGTCCGCGCGTTATGTGTATGCGCTTGTTGTTGTGACTGCTTGGGGCGGTCGCGAGCAAGGCGTGACTCGACCCGACAAATCGGGGCCTGGTCAAACTTATCGGCCGCTATAGCACTCGAATCATATTGCTCTAAAATTTGCTACATTTGAGGAAATGATGGATCAGAGTACTTTAAGATCTGTTCCGGTTTTCTGTATGGGACACTGAATGTTATTGCACCTCTAATCATTAAATCATTCTAAAAGATGCCACAACTACACTCAAATTTACACTTCAAATGGCTCTGAGCACTATGGGACTCAACTGCTGAGGTCATTAGTCCCCTAGAACTTAGAACTAGTTAAACCTAACTAACCTAAGGACATCACAAACATCCATGCCCGAGGCAGGATTCGAACCTGCGACCGTAGCGGTCTTGCGGTTCCAGACTGCAGCGCCTTTAACCGCACGGCCACTTCGGCCGGCCAAATTTACACTTCCTAGTCATGCCCGTTAATTCTGTATACCATTGGTGGTATGTCTGTTGCGGCTTTTTCTGCAAGCGAATAAACTGATATCTGCCTGCAGCTACTTGAACTTGCTGATCGTAGTACTGAGTTTATCGGCAGACACCGTAGGAAATAGTTTTTGTGTTAACCTAAACACTGGGGATCCCGCAATCGAAAGGAAGTGTTGTAGTTTTATATTACATTCAGCACGACGAGTTGACAATGTGCTTGGAACTGAGTCAAGTATTCGGGTCATTCCTTTCTGTGTCGTTAAATTGCCGGAACGGTGGTATTCTGGTCGGCGGCACTTGTTGAAGTGGTTGGTTAGTTGGTTGGTTGTGCGGCCGACGCAGCTTGAGCAGCCAGTAATTGTCGTACCGTCGTCACCAAAGCAGTAATTTGTTGGTTCTGAAACTGAAAAATTTGTGTTAAATCCTTGGCCGTCTGCAGCTGATGCGCGGGGCAGGGGGTGGAGGGGGCGGGGAATTTATGGTTTACACAAATACATTATAGCAAAAAGCAAGCAGAGCCTCTGAATAGAGAAATTTGATTAGTTCTGCGGCTCTCCTCCTGGAATACACGCAAGAACACAACAACAATTTAGCAAATAGAAATGAGCACCCCTGCAAGCTAAAACACAAGAGAAACAAGCAAAATCTTTGGCCAAGTTGATATCTTCGATCTGCACTGAAATATCCTCGTCGCCACTGTAGTGTCCTCGTCGACACTGTAGAGTCTTGTACCGTGGGAAGCAAGGGAGAGGATACTAAAAATGGTTCAAATGGTTCTGAGCACTATGCGACTCAACTTCTGAGGTCACCAGTCGCCTAGAACTTAGAACTAATTAAACCTAACTAACCTAAGGACATCACACACATCCATGCCCGAGGCAGGATTCGAACCTGCGACCGTAGCGGTCTCTCGGTTCCAGACTGTAGCGCCTAGAACCGCACGGCCACTCCGGCCGGCCGGAGAGGATAGTGTTTGGAGGCCGGTATCCTCTTCCTACAACACAACTGCACACATTTATTAACACGGTTTTGTATTTACAAGAAGAAGAAGCTACTTATCTTATTGGAGTCCATGTATTGAGGTACAAGCTCTTCTGTAATAGTCCACGTTAGCCTCACTGTTGGTGAACTACAAGTCCCGCTATGCGATGAATGACAGACACCAAACTAGAATGTGCGCCAGTGACTCAGCTAGTGACTGAGTGACTGCGCTAGTAACTAAGACTGCGATCTAGTAACTGAGCTACTGACAGAGACTGAGACCCTGAGGTCAGCAGCGACGATCTAAATACTTGTGGTCGAGAGAGCGTTGGCGGATTGTTGCTAGCAGCGACAATCTAAATACTTGTGGTCGAGAGAGCATTGGCGGATTGTTGCTAGCAGCGACGATCTAAATACTTGTGGTCGAGAGAGCGTTGGCGTATTGTTGTTTGCGAGTCTGTCTTTGGCTTCTCCCCTGACAGGCGCGCTTGATCCAGCGCCTGCTATCGATCTTATTGTTACATCTTTGCTGGCCCATGTGCTGCCTGCAGCTTATGCCAGTACAAGTTACATATGTCAGGAGGAAGGGTGGTGTATGGATTACGGATGGTTTTGAATTCAGGCAGTGTTTGGATTATCTCCTCACAAAGGTTCACAGTGTCCTGAAGGTTAGTATAAAGTTTTTTGTTTACTGTTCTGTAAAATACTGCACAAGTCATAAATTGTTCACTACCCTGTAGAATGTTGCACCAGACATAATGCAGCCGCACTGTGTTTGCTGTCCTCAGACAGGGAATATGTTGTTCGCTGTTTGTAAGCAGCTGGAAATCCCTGTGACCTCTTTCAGACGACTGGAAACTGCTTTGAATGGGTCTCTTCGGAGGGCTACCAAGAGCTGTGTAGCAAGGATAACAAAAATAGCACAAGTACTACGCTCTCCTGCAGGAAATACAAGGCCCATAATTACCCGTCCAGTTAACTGTGAGTGGCATGTCAATGTTGGGCCTAGGTTTCCTAAAGAGGGTACACCTGAGACCAAGAACTCGGGGTGTTATACCAGTCTCTCTAACAACCAAGTTCGAGGAGCTGTCTTTCACCGAAACTGAAACTGAGCGAGTGAGACTCGCTTCACCTGTTTTGGAGAAACCTGCCTTGTCCCATGTCAAGAGGAGGCAAACGCAAAAGCGTAGGGGTCTATTAATCGTCTGCAGTTCAAACGGATGGCGAATAATGGTACCCTGTAGGGAAATGGGAGCAAGGGATGGGAAGGGACACCAGGTACACTCAGTGTGTATGCCTGGAGGCCTCATTCGGCATGTTGAAGAGACTATTCTGGTAGCCGTTGAGGCACAGATTGCAACCAAGTACAGATTGTGGCCCATGTTGGAACAAACGATGCCTCTCGTCTGGGCTCCAAGGTCATACTTGGATCATTCCAGCAACTAGCAGAGAGGGCTGAGAATACCAACCTTGCTCAAAGAGCTTCAACGATGATCACAACGTTCAGTATTGTACCAAGAATAGATTGAGGGCCTCTGATTCCTAGTCAAGTGGAAACTTGAACCAGAGACAAGCTAGGCTGCGACTTTCAATTAATTGTTTTGGGGAAATAAAACTTGAATTGTATGTCCCTTTTTCATTAACCGAATCCCATCCAAATCGTCCGCTCAATTACCTTTACAATTTTGATCACAAATATTTCAGAAATCTAGAGAGGTAGAAACGTGCGGTTACAGTAGGCGCGGAACAGAGTTCGTTGCATTAAGGTGACCATATTTTCTGCACCAAAATACAGGATACATTAAAAAATTTTGATGGTGCAAATAAAGACGAAGGAGTGCAAACTGACATACAGTATTTATCGGTGCTGTAAATTTTCTTCAATATGTCTGTATTCTTCAACAGCATATGGAAATATTCAGCTCAAATTTCATCATAATTCACTCTAGTCACTAACATTGCTTTCGTAATTTCTACAAAAATAAAAGCTGTCTTTTGTCACTGCTCCATACATTGCTTATTTGGGAAAATATCCTTTCAATACCAGTATAATGATACAGGTGAAATGAACATCTAAGTTGGGTAAATCATTACATAATTGTTAAATTCGAAACAAATAGGTCTGTCGAATACCTTTTGAAAAAAAATTGGGACATAGCTAGGAAAATGGTGTCTGTCACGAAAAACGGAGGGGGGGGGGCGGGGGGGGGGCGGGGGGAGGGGGGCGGAGGGTCACCTTACATGTTTGCACCATCTGTAGCACACAGGATATCTAAGCAACATTCCAGTTTCATGTCCGGCCTAGCGTGCACTCATTATCGTGTGCTTTTGCTGCTCTGATCTGATCTCTCAGTTCCTGCAGGTCCCGCCCGAAGAAAAAAAAATGTAATAGGGTTCCGCAGGGGCTTTGTGTCAGATCTGGTCTTTACCAACCAGTCCACACATTGTGCCAACTACAAAAAGATGGAGGGTGTGCGCAGTCAATAGCTAACATGGGAAGATAAGAAAAAAAAATTATGCCGTAAGCCAAATCCTTCTACCCAGTCCATATCTGAAATATACATGATCAAGGTTGTAAAGATCATTTTGGAACATCTTGTATGTGTATACAAGACCGTTTAACCTTGCTTGCGTCTGGGTTTTTAATAGACGAAAACGAAGTGCCTACGCGTCGCCCTTCATTTAATGAATTTTAACTAAGGTTTATTACAGTCTATTTATTTCCATTCTATCGAATTTCCCCGTCCACGAAAAAAGGTCCGTGTTTACGCCGGACAGCTAACATTCTGCGTGGTATCTGTCTGTTCTATATCATGTCTCCCTACCACTTTCGCGCAACGACGCTCTGAGCGTGTTTTTTAGGGAATTGACTAGTTTGAACCTGGGACCTGTTGCTGGTAAGGAGGCGCCAAACCACACATGACATGTAGAGTTCAGAAGAGTTCAGTGAGACTAGCGATGATATAACCAAATACTTAATGATTTCAGCGTCAGCTCCACTGCACTCCCTGTAAAAGAATCTTAATACTAACTAAATTTAGTGGAAGGGGTTCAAGGCTTTCCTATTTTTAGTTAGATGGTAAAATAACGTCGAAAAAGCAGTTAAGTTTACCACTGGAAATTTTATTCTACTCACAAAACATTGTTTATAAATTGCACTGTTGATAAAAGGAAATGTTTTAATACAGGATGGTAAAAACCAACTGCGTTCAACAAAAATGTGAACGAATATTCCCTGAATGGGTTTCCAAGTTCTACAATGGATCGAAGGGTGACCTATGCCATAGCACATCAATAATCTATGTTTAAATTAAGTTTCACAAAAGAGAAAACTATCAAAATGGTCTACAGTGACCCTCAATTATCTTTAATTACTTATCTAACTTGTCGTAAATTACAGTGGCTGATGTGGCTTCTCAATAACTATATAACAGAAAAATCATCGCGTTTCAGATTTTTACTTCAAGTGGCAAATGTGAACACCATGAAGTTTAATTGACGATCGACACTAGTATCACGCAAAAAGGGGGTGTAACAGATGAGACTTCTGCAGTTCTGAGTGAAGCTTTGTGCGGTGTTATGCGGCATCGCGTGCGTTCATTACCTTGTCGGTGTTCGTCAGGGGGCGGCAGGCAGCACAGCTCCGCTCACCTCGCCGTATCGGAAGCAACTCTCTCCTAACTTCTCCTTACTACAATTTACCGAAGTTGGTTTAAAAAAACTATCTGGCTGTGTTTTCATCTGACCAATCAGGGTCTCAATGTTAACCTTAAGCTCCGCCTACAAAAATTCTGTCTATCCAATGAGAAACGTTATACTTTTCGTGGTGGGGCAATGTTTTTAAAGTTTACAACGTAACAGAGACGCGAAAAAGTCTCACGCTAAAACTTGCAGCTGGTGTGGTCCTTTTAGTGCTATCGTAAGATCTATACTGTTCTTCTGGAGGGCTCTATCTTTTAACATGGGCTAGGGGGGTGGTCCTGACGTAACAGAGACGCGAAAAAGTCTCACGCTAAAACTTGCGGCTGGGGTAGCCCTTTTTGTGTTATCGTAAGATCTATACTGTTCTTCTGGAGGGCTCGAGCTTTTAACATGGGCTGTGGGGTGGTCCTAGCGGTTAGCTGGAGACGTGGTTGTCCGTCCCTTATCGTAGGGCCTTCCAGCTTAACAGGGTTCTGCTCTCGGCTTCTGTTCTCGTTTCTCCCTTCGGAACTGCGTCTGTCTCACGGTGGGAAGGTATGACATGCATTTAGGTATTCTTGTGTTAGTCTGTGGCATTCCATTTGCTCACTCGTTACTCGTATTACTTTGGTTAATTTAATGACACGATTTATTCGGAGCTATGTGACATACTACTGGACTTGCTTATCATGTCAGGGTTTTCATGGAAGGTGTTGGATTTGCCTGACACCTTACAAGCTGTATAAAATTTCTTCCAGTACGCCTCTACACGACCTCAAAACTAACAGCAATCCGGAGAAACCGAACGTTGCAAAATTATAACTTTTCCCGAGGCTAATTAACTGAAATATATTTGTGCTCATAACAACATTTGAACATGGATACTAGATGTTGTAATGTAACTCAACTGAGTGATTTTTAACGAATTATTTTAAAAATGTGTCTGCTTCCTGCGTGCCAGACTTGGGAAGGCGAGAGCCCTCTCGGTTTGATTACCCGTCACTTTGAATCGCTTTTGCCAGCCAGCCTGACTATAGTTTCTTGCACTGTTTCCCCTCACTCGCCTAGGCGAAATCTAAGCTGGCTAACCATCTTAGCCTCATTTACATGATACACAAATGCTTACAACACAAAAACATACCTACTTATTAACACTATTACGCAGACACGTATCAATACACATAAGACTACCTTTAGAGGTAATCTTGAGTTGCATCGTAAATATTATTGCGTTTCAGTTATTGTAAGAAGGTGCAAAGTTTGAAATTTATAAATTTATTTTGTTCGTTGACACAGCTTAAATGGAAACGAATAATGTTGCAAGTGATTCTGATGTACCAAAAGCATGATGAAAACAAAGAACCCTTGACTACTACATCAATATTTGTATATATGAATCAGAGTAATACGTATGAATGAGAGAAATCATATGGCGGAGTAAGACGCGATCGTCAAGATAAATTTAAAGCGATATACAATATCTGCAAGAATGATTCATATTGTGACACTATATAAAAAGAAACAAATTCAAAGGAAATTAACGAGTTATTATAAATATTTTTAGCGAAAAAATACTTCCTACAAGTGGCAGTACATGCTTAAAATGCAACCGATCAAGTCACCAACAAAAAAAATTGCATCGTATGTCATTTATGTTTAACACACTTCAACATTTACTGAAAAAGAATTATTGATCCTGGGTGCTAACCTGCGGAAAGGGAGGTAAGGAGCTTCAATAAATTCAAATTACAAAAAAAAAAAATTATTTAAGTAAAAATATTTTTAATATAATATGTTTTTTAAACGGACTAAATGTATTACGTAATTTCGCCTAGACACACAATGGGTTCCTAAAGCTATACAGATAGTCACGAAAATGTGTGCTTATGAATTTTTAATAGTTATGATAATACTTGTAAAATTTCAAACGAAAAACTTTGGATGCACGCAATAGGTAGTTGATGCATGAATAGTTCACCTAAATCGCTAACAGTTTTATTGCACTTCAAATTATATGAACTGTTGTGTGATTTTCCTCAACGACAGTTACTCTCTACAGTGCTTACTACTATCTACTGCATGTGCCCCACGTCTTCCGTTTTCAGTTCTACAAGTATTGGCACAGCTACTAAAAATTCACAAGCACAAATTTTTCAGGATTATCTGTATGGTGTCAGAAATCTGTATGGTGCTAGGGGAGATTATTTAATACTTCTTAGTCCTTTTTAAAAATGTGTTGAAAAGCTTTTTATTTAAATCACCATTTTCTGCTTTTTAGTCTTGGACATGTGAAATTTTTCATTTGATCTCAAAATTTTAGTAAGATTACAACACAAACGTGTGGTAAATTGCAGGTTTATTTAAGTTTCTCTTCAACTGAGTCAATCAATATCTTGCTTCCTCTTACGTCTATCTCACGAAAAGGCAGCCAATGTTAAAATCAGGGATAACTGAGCTCACACGGAAACTTAGCAGCAATCTTTCTAAACTGCGAAATATTCGCTAGTGGAACTGGGACACAGGGAAATAGCAACGGTATACCAAGAAGTATACTCTCCACCACACAAGAAAAGAAAGCGAGTTGCATTGCCATCCAATTCTGAACTAAATTGCAAGTTTCAACGGGAAGATAGTTTATAAGCAGTTGCAAAATTTCTACCAATGAAATAGACAAGAATCCGACCTATTAAAGGCATATTAGAAAGTGATTGTTAATTTATGCACACACAAATTTGTCATGCAGCACCGAATATTAAAACAAATCAAAAATTGATACTTAATGCCATAAGTACGGAAAATTAGTTCATAAATAAGTCAAAACATACATTTTGAAAATACTTTATTTTTAAAAATATTTGTTTTATTCACGTCTCCTTGAAATAAGATACTTCATTTGTCTGTAAAAAGGTTGTGAGTCTTAGTCATGCTTCATGTATAGCCGAAATGGCTGAAAAAGTATGTAAATGAAACCTTTCAAGCCCAGCGACTGAGTGAAAACATTCATATACCGGCGGAAATAGACAGAGATTTGTGTTAATCCGTTGTCTCGCACTGAATTTAACCACTCAGAACAGGTGAGTGAGTAAAAGCATTCATATAATGGCCGCAATCGACGAACCCTTATTTCAGTCGGTTGCCTCGCATTGAATGAGAAAACTTAAACTAGACGAGTGAGTGAAAACATTCATTCGGCTGAAAAATCCGACTGAGTGAAAAACAATCGACTGACCAATCGGTTATTAAGAACAGCCGGTTGTCCCATCACTACTCTGCCTAAATAGGTCAAGTATGCACTAAACATCAGAGCTGTGACTGTCTGTGCACACAAGTGTACATTTTTTAGAAGTGGCCACTCTCCATCCAGAACAGATAACGATAGCTGTGGGAAACACAAAAGTATCAGTGTAAGATCCAAAGAAATGACTCCAGCGGCTGAGAGTATCAAAATCCTAGTGGTCAATTGCTGAAGCATTCTAAGCAGTGCCAGACTTTGTAGCGCTTCTACAAAGAACAGAAGCTTACATAATATTAGGCAAAAAAGGGTTAAAATTTGAAATTGACATTAGTGAGATCTTTGGGGGAATTTAAACGTATACCGAATGAAAGGATAGGAAACGGGAAATGGAGGAGTTGTATTTATCGCAGTAGTCAATAAACTGAAACCAATGAGATAGAAACTGAAGCTGCATGTGAGATCGTTTGGCTAAGGCTCAGTATCAAGGGTGGACAAAAAATGATAATAGTATCCTTTTGTCAACTACCAAAAATTATTCTGATATAATAACCAAAAACTTAAGACAAAATCTCAGTTCGCCTGTACCGTAAGAACAAAAATGGTTCAAAATGGTTCAAATGGCTCTGAGCACTATGGGACTTAACTACTGTGGTCATCAGTCCCCTAGAACTTAGAACTACTTAAACCTAACTAACCTAAGGACATCACGCACATCCATGCCCGAGGCAGGATTCGAACCTGCGACCGTAGCAGTCGCGCGGTTCCGGACTGCGCGCCTAGAACCGCTAGACCACCGCGGCCGGCACAAAAATGGTTCAAATGACTCTGAGCGCTATGGGACTTAACATTTGAGGTCATCAGTGCCCTAGAACTTAGAACTACTTAAACCTAACTAACCTAAGGACATCACACACATCCATGCCCGAGACAGGATTCGAACCTGCGACCGTAGCGGTCGCGCGGTTCCAGACTGAAGCGCCTAGAACCGCTCTGTCACAGCGGCCGGCCACCGTAAGTTCCCTCATTATGCTGTAATCGTTGGCAGAGACTTTAATCTTCCAACAATCAGTTGGGATAATTGTAGTTTAGTTAGTGATGGTTCTGGCGCTGCAGTCCGGAGCCGCGGGACTGCTACGGTCGCGGGTTCGAATCCCGCCTCGGGCATGGGTGTGTGTGATGTCCTTAGGTTAAGTTAGGTTTAAGTAGTTCTAAGTTCTAGGGGACTTATGACCTAAGATGTTGAGTCCCATAGTGCTCAGAGCCATTTTGAATTTAGTGATGGTCGTTAGAAGACATACTGTGGAACGTTACTGAATGCCTTCTCTGAAAACTGTCTGGAACCGGTAGTTCAGCACCCCACTCGTAATGGAAATATATTACATCCAAGAGCAACAAACGGAACTGACCGCTTTGAGGAAGTCGACATCGAAACTGGTATCAGTGACCATGAGGCGGTTATAGTAACAATGAATGCCAAAGCGCAAAGATCAACTAAAACAATCAGAAAGATTTATATATTTAGCAATCTAGACAGAGAAACAATAGTGTCACATCTCAACGAAGAGCTTGAAACTCTTAGCTCAGGTCAGGAACATGTAAAGGAACTATGGGTCAAGTTAAAAAGAATAATTGACTGTGAACTGGATGGACATGTATCCAGCAGGACGGTTCGTAATAGGAGAGATCTTCCACGGTATACAGTCACTGTTAAGAAACATCTAAAGAAACAGACACTATTGCACAAAATGTATAAAACGAAGCGTAGGACTATAGATATAGAGACGATGAATGAAACGTATTTGCAAGAGAGCAGTGCGTGAAACCTTCAATAACTACCGTGGCAGAATATTACCAAATGATGTTTCAGAAAAGCCAAAGAAATTCTGGTCATATTTAAGTGCTGTCAGTGGTGACAAAGTTAACGTCCAGTCACTCAAGGACGAAACTGGAACTGAAATGAAGGGCAGAAAAGCTACAGCAGAAATGCTGAACACTGTTTTCAAATGTTCCGTTAGAACGAAAAACTCAGGAGTATTTCCCCAACTTAATTCTCGTGCCACTGAAAAGATGAGTGAAATAGATATTAGTGTCAACGGCGTTGATAAACAGTTGAAATAGGTAAAACTGGACAAATCCTAGAGCGCGATGGAATCAATATCAGATTCTATACCAAATTAGTGACTGAGTTATCCCCTTTATTGACTATAATCTTTTGTGGATTCCTCGAACAAAGTCTTTACCCTGTTATTGGAAGAAAGCATAGATCAGCTCAGTGTACAAGAAAGATAGCAGAAGTGATCCACAAAACTACCTCCAATATCTTTGACATCTATTTCTTGTAGAACCTTTGAACTTAGATAGAATCAGGTAAACCAGTACACAAACCTAAGAGTTGATTCAAAATGAAGAGGCTGATAGGATTAATCTGGAAGAGGAGGAGCGCAAGCCGCTGCATTTGTTTTCGAGGGGTCTTCTAGCTGATATGTCGAGGAGAGTACAGATAGAGAATCCAATGGATTTGGCTGGTAGCATTATGGTTGCTACGCAGCTCGAGGAGGTGCACATTACAACTCACAGACAGGGTGAACGGAGTGTTATTTCCTCAGATGTAAAATGCTATACGAGTAGACATCGGGCCACATTCAGAACCGACATGCAGAGTGGTGGCGCAATTGGCGTAGGACTGTCGAAACATAATTCAAAGAGAATGGTGTCACAGTAAGAGTTCGTTACACGCAATGGGAATTCCTCAACCGTCGGACGGCGTTCTTACTAAAATAAAGTGTAATAAGAGCGGATGCAGACGTGGAGTACTACTTGTCGGGCATGGTAAACGAAACAGAGCATAGGTTTTTAGTGGGTACAGGGATTCATGTTTGGTAATTATTCTGGACCTCCTGTGTGGCAAGAGACTGAAATCACCATAGTATAGGTTACATTAAGAAGGGAACAATAGCTTGACATCATTGGGATCAGCATTGCCCAATTTCTGTATTGAGCAGGGGATTTTCCGGTATATTACCCCGTATCAGTGAGGAGTACGACGCAATCTTAGGACTATATTTTGTAAATAAATGTCACACAAAATTTAATCTTATGCAGCATACTATTGAACTTAGTGAGAGCTTATTCCACCTAAGGACGATGGCCGCACGTGATACATTGTTGCAAGATTCGCCAGTTATGAAGGTCTAACCGAGTAAACTGCGTTCATGCTCATTAAAGCTCAGTTCGCATGATACAGTACCGAGAAGAGATACAGGAAAATTACTCTGGGTAAGGGTGGGTATCGACCTATTGAGTGATGTGTGTTACAGAGCCATTGGAACACAATGACGAATTGGATACTCGATATTGTTTTCTGTGCAATAATATGGTGCTCTTGCAGGAAATAGATGGAGATTACGTGGTTCTGATGAGCGTAGATAAATTTGGCTCTGATGAAGCAGATCCACCAAAAGGGTTATTGACTGCCAATTTATACATCCTAGATGAGGACGATTTGGATAGGTCGAGTGGAGACCTGTGTCCGAGCAAACTGTTAATGCATCTGCATTACATGAGGAGGTGAAGAATTTAAAAGGGAAGGATAAGTTAGTTTTGGCAACTATGTTAATACGCTTCATGGATCTGTTCAGTTCTAGCTGACCATTACCAGTGAGTCACCATAGAATCCCAAAGATCAATACCCCCTCTCCCCCCATTCTATAGAAGCCATATAGACACCATGGAACCTGCAACCTACAATAGAAGAATTGATCAATCTGCAGTTGGCTGATGGCATTACTGAGAACAGTTGTTCCGAAGAAGTCTTGAGATGGAACGAAGAAATGCTGGTAGTGATTATGCAAGAAAACTACAGATACATAACCTATACCGAAGTAACGGATGCAGTCTAGGTCACTGTAAATATCTCGTCATGATAGATTTGAAGAATGGATATTACCAATTGCGGGAAGTTCCAGGAGACTGGCCTAAGACAGCTTTTACCATTCCATGAAGTCACTATCAGTATCGAGGGGTGTCATTTGGGCTTAATATGTACCTGCCACAGTCCAGTGCTTATTGGATGGAGTGTTAAGCCGCGACAGTGTATGTGCTATTTATATAATGTGCGTTTTCTAAAGATCATGTTCAAAGAGTGGAGGAAGTGTCTAAGAGTTTACACTCAAACCGGTTAAAGCTACGTATTGAAAAAGGTCACTTCACATCCGCAGACGTATACTATCTAGGCCACGAACTTACGCAAGATGCCGTAAAGATTGACTCAAGGTTAATATCTACTGTCCATGATTTCTTGCTGCCAGGAGCAATGTAACAACTTCAATCATTTTTAGGACTGTGCAATTATTATAGTAAACTTGTCAAAGGATTTGCCCATAACTGAGAACTTCCAGTGCATCAACTACCGGTGGACTGGGTAACTTGTAACAAGTAAGGATTAGTTAAGCAAGAATTAAATAGGAAACTACATGGGAAACAAGGAGAAGCGGAAATACGGAAAAGAGTAGAGAAAATTATTTATTGTGTAACGTTTGCCGAGAAATTTGTAAAGATGATACTTTTTAAGCAAAATTCGATGGAACCATGTCATGTAGAGAAGCAGGGACATACAATGGACTGAACACAGCCAATGAATCCTGTGGCTCGAGCTGAGCTAATCTAAGAAGAACCTAAGTGTCATGTATACAACTGTCAATTTATAAATATGTGTCGAGAATTTGCAGAATTACCTTGTGCAAAAATCCGCAAGCTGCATTTTCTGAATGAGAGAGACATGTGCGACGCAAATAATTAGTTGGGCGCAGCTGGCCGCATAAGCGGGCCAGAGCAGAGTTCACAAAACGTTACTGCATCGGTGATTGCTTCTGATACAACAACAACTGCACTACAACGCCAGTACTTGGTAGGGTGCAACCGGAGTGGAAATACCAATGATGCAGCAGGAAGGCAGAGTCACTACAGGGTTGGTGGCTCGATTACTTCACATCTGAGCTATGGGTTTGTTGTGGCTTATTAGATGAAAACTGATGCCACAGAAAAACGAAGTCGGGAAAAATTCTCGTAATTTTTAGTCAAAGGTATCGCAGTCTGCCAGCCAGCAGTCCTGAAGACGTCTTTTAGTCCACGAGTCTACAAGATCTTGTATCTACATGATTCAACCAGTCACTCTCTTCGGACTTTGCCGCTGTTAGCTGCAGCCCTACTGCTGGTGCCAAGTTTGGTGTTTTGGACCCCTCGACCCGCACGGCTTTTGGGAACCTGCTTCAGCTGCTCTGCCCTTCCACCATGGATCACTCTGGTTCTCGTCCAGGGCAGGGCAGCTGCTCATTCGCCTTCGCTCGGGCAGGCTAACTCCTGGCTGCCAGCCTATGCTCTTGTGGACAGACAATGCTTTCTTGAGCTGCCCCTTCTACACTGGGACCTCGTGATCTCGAGTGCTACAGCATACCTCATCCGGCACTACTTGCCCACCTTTAGGCAGAGCGGTTGCCTCAATGGGGCGCCGACTTTGTGGAGACCGCGGCCTTGCCGTGCTGTTGGTGCCATAGATTCCTCTCCTGCACGACACCAAAGAGCCGCATGCTGACCACAGTGCCTCTGCCGTCGCGTCCACTCAGCCTCACTGCTCTGCTACTCCGCCTGGGTGGTGGACCGCCGGCTGACATCCTGCTACCCCTTACGATAACCCACCATAGTGGCCGATCACCCCAGTCGCTAAACGTTTATAATGCAAGGTGGCGTGTGCACCGACAGCCCAATAAGGCTTTCGCGTTCGGTGTCAGTGTAATTAAAATCTTTCTGAATGTACTACCACATCACCTTATAAAATACTGAAACGCTAAAATAACCGACTTTTCGGCTGTGTTGCAGCGGCCTTCCACAGGGGAAAGTATTTTAAGCATTTTATTAGATAACGTGACAGTACACCTAGAAGACTTGTAAGAAGTTTAATCTGATATGTGTGAAGGATGGAGTTCAGGCTGTTGGAGATGGTTCTGACGTTCTGCGGGTGATTTTCGTATCATGACATCATCCAACTTGAAACTTCCTGGTAGATTAAAACTGTTTGCCGGACCGAGACTCGAACTCGGGACCTTTGCCTTTCACAGGCAAGTGCGAGGACGGGGCGTGAGTCGTGCTTGGGTAGCTCAGATGGCGCCGGCACGGTAGCTCAGCGTGTTCGGTCAGAGGGTTAGCTGCCCTCTGTAATAAAAAAAAAAAAAAAAAAAAAAAAAAAAAACTGAGTGAACGGATCAACGAACAACCTGAACGGCTGTCATGAGACGTCCGCCCCGGACACATACAACGTACAAAATAGAACAAATTGAGATCAATGAAAAAAAAGGAAAAAAAAGATGGTAGAGCACTTGCCCGCCAAAGGTACAGGTCCCGAGTTAGAGTCTCGGTCCGGCACACAGTTTTAATCTGCCAGGAAGTTTCATATCAGCGCACACTCCGCTGCAGAGTGAAAATATCATTCTTGATCCAACGTACTTAGATCAGCACGAACATGAACCAGGATGTTAATTTCAACATTTTTAGTGACCAACTTTTCCTCTTTCTTCTACGTATGCAAGATGAATATGCTGTTGACACTCCCATCATCCAAGATGAAAACAGTTGTGTTCACAAAACTGCACATATACGTTTCTGCTTTGACAGACTTTCGGGCATCACATTGCACCTAAACTGGACTTCTTAAATATCCCATAAAAAACCTGGGACGATTTGGAACATCAGCTGTCCAGGATTTAATCGTCAATGAGTGGCTTCAGTTGGAAGAGATATGTGGCTTCTATTCCTAGACAAATTGAGGTCATTATCTTTTGTAAACACTCGTGCCATTTTTGTAATGGCCTCATTGCTACTGCTGCGGAGGCCGAGTTGCCACTATTGTTATGGTAGGCCGAGTTTGCCACTACTACACGGCTATGCCTCAGGGTCACGTAACAGGATAGGAAAACGAAGGTTCTACGACACTCCAACAAATTAGTAACAAAATCACACAAATAAGTTAAAAGGAGTGTAAAAATTATAGGGGAATAACAGTGACCAATACCTTCAGTAGATTATATGGAAGAATTATTAAATATTTGTTAGAACAAGAATACAAAGAAAAGGAGGATGAAGAACAAGCAGGTTTTAGAGCTGGAAGATCAACAATTGATCATATCTTTTGCCTACAACAAATTATTGAAAAAAAATGGTTCGGGCACAACCTATACATTTAGTATTCATAGATATAGAAAAAGCCTATGATAGTGTGCCTTTATCCAGTTAATGGAAAGCTTTAATATCAATAGGAATAAAACCAAGAATAATTAAAGCAATTCAAAATTTATATAAAAATTCTATTTCAAAAATAAAAATTGGTAAATACCTATCACATGGATTCCAAGTCAGAAAAGGATTACGTCAAGGATGTAGCATCTCACCTACATTGTATAAAATATATACAGAAGTAACTTTACAGAATTGGAAGAAAAAATGTCACGCTATGGGAATACCAATAAATGATAGAACAATATACTCGTTACAATTTGCAGATGACCAACTGATTATAGCCCAAGACTATGAGGACATAGAGTATATGACCAGAAAATTGATTCAAGAATGTAAAAAATCAGGTCTAAATGTAAACATGAATAAAACAAAGTACATGGTAATTGGTGGAGTGAATGGAGACTTAATATTAGAAGAAGGAATGGGAACAATAACAGCTACTGAGGAATATAAATATTTAGGTGTGAAAATTACAAATGATGGGAAACAGGACAAAGAAATTAGATCAAGAATAAATTCTGGAAAGACGACAATCTCTTTATTGAATGGAATTCTCTGGGACAAACACATAACAACTGATAACAAAATAAGGATTTTTAAAACAATAGTTAGGAGCATTATTACATATGGTTCAGAAGTGTGGACAACAAAATGGCAACTGAAATCAAAATTATTAGCCACAGAAATGGATTTCTGGAGACGTTCAGCAAGAATATCAAGACGAGAAAGAATAAGAAATGAAATAATCAGAGACAAGATGAAATGTAAAAATTCAATTATTGATTTCATCGAGCACAAACAACTTAAATGGTATGGACACATCAGACGAATGGAACAGGAAAGGCTACCAAAATGCATAATCGACTGGGTACCAATTGGAAGAAGAAAAAGGGGACGACCACCTGATACATGGATACAGGGAGTTCAGTCAGCAATGAGGAAGAACAACATTCCTGAAGATTTATGGACAAATAGAGAAGAGTGGAGAACAATAATTAGTGACTTACTGTAATCTAGAATAGGTGCTGGAAAAATGTACTCACATTGTAAATCCAGAATAATAATAATAATAATAAATAATGAAGTCTGCAACACTGCATGTAATATAACAAAAAAGGCCCTCAATGGCTAAGTACAAATAATCGGAGGTAAACTTTACAGTACATAGCAAATGCAATTTACACCAACTGTCTGTTCACTTCTAAGAGTGCACTAAACGACATCCCCTGTCTAGGTCAGCCCTGGACGATGATCTATAACCAAGTGGCCTAGGGCTGCTCTTCTATCTTCCGAGTAGGCTTCTGTCCGTTGTCGTCCGGTCATTGGCGGGTTGTACTCTTCCGACAACTGGCCGATGCGACGTCGATATCTTCATTCTCAGCGTCACCCGTGTCGCTGGTGTAACTCGCACAAGTGGCGAGTCTCTATGGCTGTGGCACCAGCTCACATCTTTGCAATTGTGGAGCTTTTGCCCTGCCTGTTTCTTGTTCGAGCGATACAGCACTATCCTTTTCAAGAACAAAAGTGACCAAGGAGAAAATTTCTGTATTTTTTATTTAAATGTTTATTATTAAAGGAAAGTATTAACCAATATAAACATCATTACATTTTCACTTTATAACTCCAAGAAAATTTATTGATATGTATGCCACTATGTACTCTAAAGTTACAAAATAAATAGGCGTAACAATTAATTTTCTTGATTTTTCTTTGTTTGCTGTACTGTCCGACGTGAAATTCGCTGAAACAAATTTATGAGAGCACAGTTCCGCATCTTCTTCACATATCGGCTCTGGTCATGCGATCTAGATATCGAGGATGACAATATTTTGAATTAGTTCCTTGGTTTTAATGACTGTTGTCAGATTCCTTTGTCGCCTTTAGTAGTCCCCATCTAACTTCGAGCAACAAGCAGCCTAAATTCAAGTGAATTCATAGGCTTTCTTGAATTGGGCTGTAATTTTTGACAGGTGATAAATGAACTGTGCATACTAATATCACTAAGATCAAGAAAGAACCTCCAATAGTACTTTACTTTCGCTTTCCTGGCAACCTCGTCTGATCCATGAGGACAACGCTATGCTTGTAGTGATTGTGCTGTATAGTATACCATTGAATAAAAGGCAGTCATTTTCTCTGAAGAACCAAACTGGAATCTTTTCTATGATGCTTTTGGAATGGGTGATGTAAAATGATTTATTGTCAGGACAAAGACAGCTACATAAATAGGCATGATACCCAAGTCCTAATAAAATTTTGGTTAGCTGAAGGGTTGCAGACTTATCAAATCCTACATCAGGTCCTGAGACATTTGTTCCACTGTACAAATAATGGTTTTATTTTTAATTAATTAGAGCTTTCTATTGTGCCCTTTGAATTTAATTATACGTTCGTCGAGAGACTGAAACTTTGTGCTGCTCAGAGATACCTGAAAGTTTTTGTCTAGATGATACGTTGCAGGTGTAATCTTTAGGTAAGTGGTTTGCATTGTGTGAAAATTGTAGTTATTTACGAATCTCCTGAAATCCGTGAAGACATTACTTGTACAAAATAAGGAGGACCTACTTATCTGATTCTGTAGACCAGTAGCTTCTGAATATTGGCGGAATGTAATATCCCATAACAAGGTTCATCCCAAGGAATGTTTTCATCTCTCTTTCGTCAGATGTAAGCATAGTGCCTTTTTTTCAGCATATCGAATACATTCAGGAATTATAATACACTCCTGGAAATTGAAATACGAGGGCAGTTCAATAAGTAATGCAACACATTTTTTTTCTGAAACAGGGGTTGTTTTATTCAGCATTGAAATACACCAGGTTATTCCCCAATCTTTTAGCTACACAACACTATTTTTCAACGCCACCTTGAAATGAGGGCCTGTATGCCTGCACGGTACCATTCCACTGGTCGATGTCGGAGCCAACGTCGTACTGCATCAATAACTTCTTCATCATCCGCGTAGTGCGTCCCACGGATTGCGTCCTTCATTGGGCCAAACATATGGAAATCCGACGGTGCGAGATCGGGGCTGTAGGGTGCATGAGGAAGAACAGTCCACTGAAGTTTTGTGAGCTCCTCTCGGGTGCGAAGACTTGTGTGAGGTCTTGCGTTGTCATGAAGAAGGAGAAGTTCGTTCTGATTTTTGTGCCTACGAACACGCTGAAGTCGTTTCTTCAATTTCTGAAGAGTAGCACAATACACTTCAGAGTTGATCGTTTGACCATGGGGAAGGACATCGAACAGAATAACTCCTTCAGCGTCCCAGAAGACTGTAACCATGACTTTACCGGCTGAGGGTATGGCTTTAAACTTTTTCTTGGTAGGGGAGTGGGTGTGGCGCCACTCCATTGATTGCCGTTTTGTTTCAGGTTCGAAGTGATGAACCCATGTTTCATCGCCTGTAACAATCTTTGACAAGAAATTGTCACCCTCAGTCACATGACGAGCAAGCAATTCCGCACAGATGGTTCTCGTTTGCTCTTTATGGTGTTCGGTTAGACAACGAGGGACCCAGCGGGAACAAACCTTTGAATATCCCAACTGGTGAACAATTGTGACAGCACTACCAACAGAGATGTCAAGTTGAGCACTGAGTTGTTTGATGGTGATCCGTCGATCATCTCGAACGAGTGTGTTCGCACGCTCCGCCATTGCAGGAGTCACAGCTGTGCACGGCCGGCCCGCACGCGGGAGATCAGACAGTCTTGCTTGACCTTGCGGCGATGATGACACCGCTTTGCCCAACGACTCACCGTGCTTTTGTCCACTGCCAGATCACCGTAGACATTCTGCAAGCGCCTCTGAATATCTGAGATGCCCTGGTTTTCCGCCAAAAGAAACTCGATCACTGCCCGTTGTTTGCAACGCACATCCGTTACAAACGCCATTTTAACAGCTCCGTACAGGGCTGCCACCTGTTGGAAGTCAATGAAACTATACGAGACGAAGCGGGAATGTTTGAAAATATTCCACAAGAAATTTCCGGTTTTTTCAACCAAAAATGGCCGAGAAAAAAATGTGTTGCATTACTTATTGAACTGCCCTCGTAAGAACACCGTGAATTCATTGTCCCAGGAAGGGGAAACTTTATTGACACATTCCTGGGGTCAGATACATCACATGATCACACTGACAGAACCACAGGCACATAGACACAGGCAACAGAGCATGCACAATGTCGGCACTAGTACAGTGTATATCCACCTTTCGCAGCAATGCAGGCTGCTATTCTCCCATGGAGACGATCGTAGAGATGCTGGATGTAGTCCTGTGGAACGGCTTGCTATGCCATTTCTACCTGGCGCCTCAGTTGGACCAGCGTTCGTGCCGGACGTGCAGACCGCGTGAGACGACGCTTCATCCAGTCCCAAACATGCTCAATGGGGGACAGATCCGGAGATCTTGCTGGCCAGGGTAGTTGACTTACACCATCTATAGCACGTTGGGTGGCACGGGATACATGCGGACGTGCATTGTCCTGTTGGAACAGCAAGTTCCCTTGCCGGTCTAGGAATGGTAGAACGATGGGTTCGATGACGGTTTGGATGTACCGTGCACTATTCAGTGTCCCCTCGACGATCACCAGTGGTGTACGGCCAGTGTAGGAGATCGCTCCCCACACCATGATGCCGGGTGTTGGCCCTGTGTGCCTCGGTCGTATGCAGTCCTGATTGTGGCGCTCACCTGCACGGCGTCAAACACGCATACGACCATCATTGGCACCAAGGCAGAAGCGACTCTCATCGCTGAAGACGACACGTCTCCATTCGTCCCTCCATTCACGCCTGTCGCGACACCACTGGAGGCGGGCTGCACGATGTTGGGGCGTGAGCGGAAGACGGCCTAACGGTGTGCGGGACCGTAGCCCAGCTTCATGGATACGGTTGCGAATGGTCCTCGCCGATACCCCAGGAGCAACAGTGTCCCTAATTTGCTGGGAAGTGGCGGTGCGGTCCCCTACGGCACGTCGTAGGATCCTACGGTCTTGGCGTGCATCCGTGCGTCGCTGCGGTCCGGTCCCAGGTCGACGGGCACGTGCACCTTCCGCCGACCACTGGCGACAACATCGATGTACTGTGGAGACCTCACGCCCCACGTGTTGAGCAATTCGGCGGTTAAAGGCGCTGCAGTCTGGAACCGCAAGACCGCTACGGTCGCAGGTTCGAATCCTGCCTCGGGCATGGATGTTTGTGATGTCCTTAGGTTAGTTAGGTTTAACTAGTTCTAAGTTCTAGGGGACTAATGACCTCAGCAGTTGAGTCCCATAGTGCTCAGAGCCATTTGAACCATTTGAACCAATTCGGCGGTACGTCCACCCGGCCTCCCGCATGCCCACTATACGCCCTCGCTCAAAGTCCGTCAACTGCACATACGGTTCACGTCCACGCTGTCGCGGCATGCTACCAGTGTTAAAGACTGCGATGGAGCTCCGTATGCCACGGCAAACTGGCTGACACTGACGGCGGCGGTGCACAAATGCTGCGCAGCTAGCGCCATTCGACGGCCAACACCGCGGTTCCTGGTGTGTCCTCTGTGCCGTGCGTGTGATCATTGCTTGTACAGCCCTCTCGCAGTGTCCGGAGCAAGTATGGTGGGTCTGACACACCGGTGTCAATGTGTTCTTTTTTCCATTTCCAGGAGTGTATGTCATAAGTGTGGTGTCACCGCCAGACACCACACTTGCTAGGTGGTAGCTTAAATCGGCCGCGGTCCATTAGTACATGTCGGACCCGCGTGTCGCCACTGTCAGGATCGCAGACCGAGCGCCACCACAAGGCAGGTCTCGAGAGACGTACTAGCACTCGCCCCAGTTGTACGACGACGTTGCTAGCGACTACACTGACGAAGCCTTTCTCTCATTTGCCGAGAGACAGTTAGAATAGCCTTCAGCTAAGTTAATGGCTACGACCTAGCAAGGCGCCATTTGTACCATTGCCTGTATCTCAAGATAGTCTCACTTGTCTCATCAAGATTGCTGTATACCAAAGGACGATATAAAAGTTAAGTGTTCTAGTAGCTACTTTCTTTTCTTTATCACATTCATTACGAATCCTGGTTCAGACTTCGCGCCAGTCGACGTGTGTGTACGTGTGCCTATCGGCTACCCGTCTCTGTGGACTGGCTGCCTTGTCAGTCCACTACAATAAGAATTTTGAAGTTCATTACAGAACAGAAAATCTCAGTTGCCTCTGGCACTGCACGACTACGTGAAATGTCGAATAAAACGACTCTAATGGATTACATTATTCTCTTTCTCGATCAATTTCCCCACTGGAAACGGTGTAATTCAGTTGAATTCTGGAAGTTCAAGGAGTTTCAACACAGTTGTACTACCATTCTCCACTCCTCTTGATTTTTTACAACGTTTCCTTTCTGCTCTTGTTTGATAACTGAAATCGACTTAGCTTCTCTTTGAGCCTTAATCAATAATATTTCCAGAATTTTCTATCCAGACGTTTTCCTCACTAGTGTCTTTTATATTCTCTTCTTGCGGTACTGCTTTTCAAATTGTAGACTGGGCAAGGTATTTAACTTTCTTTCTTTTTGGTACAGGATTACAAGTCTTTTCAGTATGTCTTATCATAATATTATCTCGCCGCTTTCATCATCCTGTTCTAAGCGTATGGCATCTTCTTCATCTAAAAGAATATTGTCTTCATCATCACTGTCATTTGCATAGAGGTCTTAAAGAGTTACTCCATCGTTAAGAAAGAACACCCTTCTTCTGTAAGAGACGTGAAAATAAATTATTTCGAAGTGGTATTCTTTACTCAAAAATATTTGTTCAGTAAAATAAACGTTAAATTGAACTTGGATATATATTTGTTAGTTTACTCGTGATGTGTCCTAGAGGCGACTAATTTTTGGTCTGATGTGCATATGTTAGATTGTGTTGAATTATATTGTCCTGAACATGTGTGAGATTTCTGCAGTTTTGTTTGTGTTTCTAATCCGTGGATGTAATCTCACCACGAAACAAAATCATGCTATTTTCATTAAAACTGTTGCTATGGGACTGACAGAAGAGCCATGCTGATTCAGCCCTAATTTCTATGAAGAAACAACAGACAGTCCTTGAGGAAAGATATTGATTCCTCCATCGATGTACAATTTTTTGACCAATTTTATTGTAAACCGATGCTAAAAATGTATCAAGCGTAGCGGCTCACACGCGTATTTTATCTTATTGTATGTTCATTCATTTTTATTTCTTTTTTTTTATCTGTCAGGTTCCATGGAAACATGCAAACAGCTGTCACTTGGACATGGACGTGTCAGTACATAGCTTACAAAATGATGATTAGAAAATTTGTAAACCAGAGAATTAAAAGCGAGTATGTACGAATGAATAAGATATTACGGAGAAATGTTCTCAACTACCGCGATGAATTCCTGTACAGAATAGGGGGAGTGTGCTACAAGGAAATCTTTCAACTTGGATTCGAGTACGAAGGCTTGCTGAAGAGTAACACTTCCGACGTTTTTACTCTGTTCTAAAGATCGATTGAGATATTAAGTGTCGTGCATATTACTGGCTCAACTTTCTCGCTTCGCCGAAGCAAGTTGCAACCCTTTGCCGCTAGAGGGCTCCGAATTGTGGTGTGTGAGATAGCGATGCGTAACGTAACTGTGTCGATGTACAACGATACCCTCAGAAAACTGAAAGCACGAATTCTCCTTGAGCATGACAATGCCAGACCACACATGAACCCTGCGACATCTGCAACAGTCCGACGCCTTCGATTCACTGCATCGACCGTCCCCTACATAGCCCCGATTTGAACCCATCCGATTTTTACCTGTGTCCAAAACTTTCGCGTGACTGCTACGGTCGCAGGTTCGAATCCTGCCTCGGGCATGGATGTGTGTGATGTCCTTAGGTTAGTTAGGTTTAAGTAGTTCTAAGTTCTAGGGGACTGATGACCTTAGAAGTTAAATCCCATAGTGCTCAGAGCCATTTTTTGTCCAAAACATTCAGAACATCTTCGATGACGTCATTTTGATAGTTATGAAGCGCTGCAAGCGGAGGTGAGGTTGTGGCTCCGTCCACAATGTCAAACATCGTAATGTTTGAACAAATACTTCAGAGCCATGATCGCATTTAAATATTTATTTTGAACTGTTGGCCGATTTCAATAGCAATTTCCTGTCGTCTAAGTAAAATACTTTACTCATAAATAATTGAACTGTCCAGAACAGGTTGCTTTGGAAATAAAACTAAGAAATCATGAGAATAGGTGGAGCCTGCCTTTCACTACAGTGGTCATTTATTTAAAACACACACACACACATTTTTTCGTATAAAACTAGGGATTCGTAGTGACAATAATATTTAAAGATTAAAAAAATATAAGCTTTTGTTGAATTGATTTAAGCTCCTATAAATATTACAAGTACATTGCAGCATAAAATTACCTGGCTGTGTTACTTACATGACGATATTGCTCCTGCTTGAAAGCTTGTATACTGACAGCTATCACTACTATCTAGTCCTTATAAAATGTCTGTAATTTTCTTTACTTCAGATCTGGATTACTTTAATTACTGTACAAATTTCCAATAAGCAAATTGTTTAGTTTATTTAATGTGAATGCAAACAGTGACACCTGTTACAGCGCTGCAACGTAGCGGACTTAAGAGGTAGCTTGTCTGTCACAGCACCAGAATAAATACAGCTCCAGATGAGCATGTGTGTGGCTGTATGCAATCGGTGAAAGTTGCATGGCAACATGATTGTAAATAGTATTTTTATTAATATCATATTGACTGGTTGCGATCTACGTGCTGGTAGAGCTTGCATTTCCAGCTATTTGACTTTTCAACACTGTCAAAATATATGACGTAGTTTTGAAAGATGAAGTGCGTTACCTATATGTAAACTATTACATTTATGTATTTTATTACTACGGGTACAGAAAATCTGATTACAAATACAGTGTGTGTTTGTGTGTGTGTGTGTGTGTGTGTGTGTGTGTATGTCGTATTGCAGATCCGAAGATGACAGGAAAGTACTGTTAGTTATTTCTTCAACAATTACAAACTGCAGATTGCCCCTTGAACAGAATATCTGAAATACATAAAGTCAAACGTTTTACAGTGATGGTATCAACTAACTGGTCTCTCGTTGGGAGAAATGTGATCGTCGCCATGGTGCCCATGTTGAGTAAGAAATATGTGGACGTGAATAATAAAGATGTAGAATGTTAGTAACGTTTGTTTTATTTAAAAAGCTTTAGAAGTTTTCACATAAAATATTCGGAGGCATTACTTTTCAATACGCCCTGGTACTTACGGTTTCTCAGGCAATTTTTTTTCAATTCTGCTGGACGCCTACTGAAAATGAATCCTGGTGCGTAGTGCACACCTTTCTGTACCTTCTTTAAGGAAGTGTTGTCCAAGTGCGTAATATTTTTCTGTCTAATTTTTACTGCCCAAGTTCACTGAGTTTTGTAATCTCTCATTCTGTGTTGCTCCAGTGTATAATCAGTCCATTATTTCATAAATTCTGATTTTTTTAAGAAGGATGGTACCTTTGTGCTTCACTTATGTAACACATTGTAAGCTCTTTGCCGATCGTATCACGGTGGAGGCTACCCTGTTTAATATTAACTAATGTGCTCAGGATTAGGAAATATGAAGACGGCAGCAAATAAAACTGCGTAGCGCTGGGGAGAGTAATGGACAGAGGGCAGCAAGCTAGCTCCTGGTGGAGAGGGAGATGGCCGGCCGCGGGTTGCCTTGGTGCGCTGTCCGGTCGCAGCAGCAGATTCCCAGCGGTATCGCTTGCACCGTTGCGGCTCGCATTACTTAAAGCGGCGAATCACGAGCTGGCCGCTACCTCCTCCTGCCGACCGTAAATTATTGGGTGATGCGTAAGTTCGTACCAGTCTATCAGTGGAGTAGCACCACTTCACGCAGTCTTCCTGGTCGTTGTTCTTGGATAGCGTCTGCAAGAGTCTCAATTGTTGACAATAAATATCGGTAGTAACGGTTATACATCGAGGAAACGATTCGTAGTACACAACATCGTCGCTTTTCCACCAGTTACATAACAATGTCTTTTGTGGATGCATGCAGGTCTTTGTACGGGGAACTGCTGCTCTGTTTGGGCTAAACCATTTCTGTCTTTCCTTTATGTTAGAATAAAGACACCATTTCTCGTCACCAGTAACGATAAATGAAAGTAAGGGTCGGTTTTGTGTATGAACAAGTGATGACGAGCAAGCCGAGACGCACATATGGCCACACACTGATGCCTGTGATTTTGGCCATACATCCGATTTTTTAATCTTCGCCGTTGCATGTAATGGTGGAACGATCACACTTCATCACATCTGCCAATTCCCGAGTATATTGATGTGGATAATGGTGTATTAATGTGATCAAACGAACTTCATCAAACCCCGAAGTTCTTCTTGACAATAGAGGGTCACTAATGTCAAAAAGATACTCATTAACGAGAGAACCATTTTCTTTCTCTACCCTGTCCAATGGCATTAACCCCTACACATGGCGCAAAACGTTCTGGATGCTTCCGCTACTATCACCCCTCTAATGAACTCAAACAGAAATGTTCCGATTTCTCCACTTGGCAATCCATTTTCTAACGTCTATAGCTCCACCCCCAGTCTCCAAATGACCAAATGACAATAAAGTATGTAAACTCAAACAGCAACACTGACTCATAGCAACCAGAATACCAACACGCAAACAAAAACGCGAATACTAGTAGCCTGATTGATCCAGGTTACGAGAAAACTGACATCCAACAGATACCGTCAGAGAAAAGACGACTACAATCTCGGGCTTGGGTGGATCGCCGCCTGTGCACCAGTGCTAGCTCGTCTGTATGGTCCACCAAAGGTAACCAGGTACTGTGTACCATTAGGACTCATAGTGTCATAGCATCACCGGCGTATAACATACACTGGCAAAGCACCTGGTCACCGTACTAGCTGCCACGTGGGCCACTCAGTTACATCAGAAACTCCCCACAATTTGTGCCTAAGAAAAGTAAAACTGGATCCAGGTAACATATTACTAAGTTTTGACGTCGTTTCAGTGTTCACCAGAGTTTCTCTCCAAGAAACGTTGACTTTACTAGAGCAACGTTTGGAACATCCTATATTAAACTTTTTCCGTCACTGCTTAACAACGACACAGTTTCCTCACGATAGGAACTACTACAAGCAGGTTTATAGGGTTCCAATGGGTAATTTGCGTCACCTAGCGTGGCGAGCTTATACACAGATGAATTTTAATCGAGCTGAGGAGTGAAATAAATGCAAAACTTTACAATAAAATCCGTCTACTTTATTTAACAGCATTTTTATTATTCCGACGTATATTTTGAAATCACAGGTCTTAAGTTGTTATGGAAGAGCTTTCACTGTGATGCAACATGCCAGAAACGAGTATTTGTGGTAATTATGGTGCTTTCGTAAATGGAGTTTCCAAAACTGTGGTGAAAATGTACAGTATTACAGAAGAATATAGGCAAATTTTTGTTAAATTTATAGTATAGGATAACAAAAATCATAGGTATATTATAAGTTCTAGTATAAGACTCTACATATGTTATTCTGTATTTTTGTATATAATCTCCCATGATTTAACAAATTGAAATTAAGACTGCACCATGGATAAATTCTTCTCGGATTATTAGCCGAGTGATGGCGTCGTCTTGTTGCAACGTTTCAATGAGTTTCGTACCCATCATCTTCGCCAGAAGCACTTGATGATGTTGACAGACATGTAGCGCCATTGGCCACAGAGAGATGGAGAGAAGCGGTGGTGGAGGGGGGTAGGAGTGTGATGGCCTTCATAGGGCAGTGACATGACGATGTCTGAAATCCAGGTATGTCGATGATGATGTCCTCGCAATATAACAAGTATAATTACGTGAACACCGGAAGTTGGAGTCAGAGATTCTGGGTACGTTGATGTTGATGTCATCAGTTCTGGGAATGCTGATAGTAAAATCGGCGAATTCGTGGCTCGAGCTCTCAGTGATCCTCTACAGTTGAGAACTTTAACACTGAATAATTTCACATAATCACGAAAAAAATTATCACTATCTGTCACAACTTCTAACTCTACAGAATATTATATCAACTTGTTAACAGAGAAGCCATTCCATCGTGACTTCCAAGACGGAATAACATTATATAAATGAGCTAATAAATTATGTCTGTCTGTCGCGACTTCTAACTCCGTATAACCTTACGTAAAGACGTAAACAAATTACGCCTGCCGTCGTAACTTCAACACTGAATAACCTTACATAAATGTGTAAACCAATTAAGCTTGTCGCTTACAGCTTCTAACACGGAATAGCCTTAAGTAAATTCGTAAAGAAATTAGCCCTTTCCAGTTGCGATTCCTACCGCTAAACACACACCTAATCGTAATCAAACTTGTGTTAGTTCCTGTAGATGAACACTAAGTAATCTGACAGTTCAGCTCTTAAATGAAATAGAAAAACAAACAAATGATTCTATGTGATGTTTATCCCGTCTTTATAGTAAACAAATTTAAACCAGAGTGCGCAATTTCCCTCCTTACGAACCTTTGTTTTTTGATCAGCAATACGTGTGGAAAAGTGAAACTAATAGGCTTATTTACCATGTACTACTGAGGAAAGTAACTGGTAAAACCAAATTAATAATTTAACTTTATCGCAGAATGAAACGACAGCATCTTGTCTGGCAGGAAGAGACACTATTACTCTGTGCCGACATCGATTAAAAGGTTCAGAGTGCTTTCCTCAAAGACTTAATCTCTTCCTGAACGTGGTAATTGCTCACTTCGAAATCGGCTGTGTTAAATGATAGAATCATTTGTTTTCCGTGCTTTCTTCGCTAAACAAAGAACTTACATGTTCTAAAACCGTAATACAATTGTACCACGATACCGGTAAGGCGACTGCGAGGCAACAGTTGTCCAAATGTGAGATTTATTTAATTTAAAAAGGCAACATATTTGGGAAAGATATAATCCCATTATCAAATTACATAAACAACGAAAACAAAAATCATTACTTCGCAATATTTCTCATACTAACATACGTGTAGTGAAAATCCATCTACATCGTCCATGCAGTATTACTTAACATAAAAGTATTATGCTATCAGACACAGTAAAAACTAAACAACAAACAAATATGTCAAATAGGCTCTCCTTCACACACATCATGCTATAATGTTCGTAATATAACATTAAATAGCATTTTTTAAATATAGTGTAGGCCTATAGTGCTAATACCATCCCGCTAAACCGTAAGAACAAATATGTAGAAAACACTTAAACAAATAGCCATGTACAACATTTTAAAAAAATAGTGATAGAAAATGGTTATGAGGCAGGTTTAATAAATAGGATTGAATCTGAAAACAACAAAATGAAATAAAACCGCAAAACCAGACAGTCTTTCCGTATTGGAGAATCATATCATATAAACTGGAGAACTTATTCAACAACAATGAACTTAAAATTACATTTCGGACGGATGATAAATAGAACCAAGGGCTGGAAAATAAGATAAGTGCAGGAGAAAATTGTATGAGGAAAGCGGGAGTACACGAAAGAAGATGTCATGATTGCGAGATGAAATATGTGGATCAAATGGGTAAACAATTTAAAATAAAGTCCAAAGAAAATAACAATAAAGAGAATTTTTTATCTGCGCTAGCAAAGCACTTTCATAACTAACAACACTCTTCAACAGTGATCTCTATACCACCTGGATGTTGAACTTCAGCTGTCTGAACGTGCCAGCCATAGATGTTCATATTTTGTTTCTAGCCAAACCCTTCGACCATAAATATAATAGACTGGCCCTGACGTCGCTTTCGTTGCTCCAACATCTCTGGGCTGAAGTCACGTGATTGTTGGCAAAACATGGTTGTTTCGTGTTGCGCTTATGGCTGAACTCAGCGTTTTGTCGGGGGAAATGGCATTACATTTCACGTGTGTTTCTATGATAGTGCAGATGCGTTTATTGAAATCTGCTGAAGTGACTTTTATATGTTTTTTACAATTGAAATAGAGTATCACGTAAATTAAAGTATTGAACGTGATGCCTGTACAGTCAGACTTACATTACATTTTGGAAAGTATCTGTGATAATTCGGTTACAGAAGTAAGTATAATCGTTTCTCGTTTCTACTTATAGGCTCCCTAAGGATGAAAACCGAAGGCAGCTTTGGATACAGGCCCTGAAACGGAAAAACTTTAAGCCATTTGCACAAACGCGCCTTTGCTCGAAGCACTTCGCGGAGAAGTGTTTTGATAGGTTAGTTATTATTTACAATGTATATCTATAATTTGTATTTACGGTGTCTGTCGTTTTTAAACTTAGGCTCCAAAATTATTTTCTGAAACTTCAAAGTCTCACCTTTCATCTAAAATATCATTTTTTTAAAAAACTGATAGTTTAAACTTTTGTAAAAATAGTGGGAACTGAACCTTTGAAGTGCACCTAAAATTGATACTCTAAAATGGACCTGCTCCTAAAGTCAACAATTTTGACACCTATAGTTGACATAATTCCCATATCCTATTTTCTTTTATAAGTGACTAGAACTCAAAACGTGGCGAATCCAATGTTTAAAGTCTTGGCACGAGCCCACTCTTACTGTTTAAAGGAATTTTAACGACATTTTACTGTAATTGATAGCTATAGTAATTTCGTCCCGCTGCCCACCAGAGTGGCGTCCGATGTATTTGTTAGATTTTATAAATGGTACTGTGAACAAATCCAGGTCAAATGTAGTTCTGGCATAATTTTCACAAATAAAAAACTAATTTTTGTTGGAAGCGTTTGGCAGTCAGTTGAGAAATGTGGGTAAAATACGATACAAACATAGGATGGCAGGCCGCTGATTTGAAATCCCACCACGTTTTGCCAACAGTCACGTGGTTTATGTTGGAGCCACACTAGCCCCATAGCTTCTGCACAGCAAGGCCAGTCTACTAGTATCTATGGTCGAAGGCCAAACCACAACAGGCTGCTGAGAAATGTCGCTAGAGCACGAAAAGAAAATACTTTTGATTCCTCTCCCGCATCAGCCTATTACATCACATGTTGATGTAATGGTCAAAACAAGAACTCAGTCTGCAATTCCTTGTTACGTACAGACCGATGGAAATTAGTTTGACAAACTACAACATGGCGGACGGTGCAGAGCACATATTATAAATCTGCACTTTTATACTCAGAGACCAGACTTCTACATCCAGGTTGTATAGAGATCACTGCTCTTCAACCATAGATACTAGTGTATGAACGACGAGAGCGCTCGTTAGGAAGCATCAAAGTCAATCTGAACATATTGCATCTTAAAGAAACAGATTTGTTGCTGTCAAATTTGAAGGAAATACAAATATTTTGCGCTCTCAGAAATAAATGCTTTAAGTGTTAAACGAGGCGACAGACGCGTCCAATGGATATCTCTGGGCCAACTTCAGCGATGTACTTGTGAAAGCAACCACCAACCCACTCTCCTTACAAATAATTAAGTTTTTATGTTTGCAACTTGTAATTTATAATGTACTCAGTGAGCACATTTTGGAATGAGGATCAAGCATTAGTCATAAGGATTCGATTGGTTGTCAAGCGTCGTGTGTATGGGTTACTATGCTAGTGAATGTTATGTTCTGTCAAATCTCAAGAGATGCAAACATTGTAACATAGATGTAAGATAGTTTTTAGGTTTTTCTGAAAAAAAAATATTCAAAGGTCTTTGAGTCGACAACTATATCGTTGGTGGCACTGATGTATATGTAATATGATATTACGATCTTTGGTAGATCAGTGGCAGCTAACTTTCGTTTCTAAACAGAACTCTGTGGATGTATTAAGCAGCATCAGTAATTACGAATGTCATGACAGGCTATTATCCTGTTTCCACATCGAAAATATAACAAAAAAATAGTCATAGCAAGGAAACATACAAAACAAAGTGTACAACATTCATAAACAGATGGCAAGCACGACTTTCCCTGCCGGCGATGTGGTGAAATGAATGCTGTCCAGCCACAGAAATAAAATAATTGCCACATCTAAGATCGAAGACTGCCTAATATTTAGGCATCCAGAAAAAGAGTGCAATCCAGGACAGCACACAATGAATGTCACGTAACTACTGAAGAGTTGTGCGGGGGAAATCCAAATCCAACTAAAATTCCTTTCCTGTAAACCGAGGTATGACAATGTTGGATTCGCCTGCTATGTTTCTATACTACGCTTTTTTGTGATCCATTGACCAACTACGGGGCGGCGGCGACTATTTTTGCTTCGATTTTTGCATCGATAATTTGATATTTCACTTCTGGAAACTCAAAGTCGATTACAGTTCAGTACTGCACAACCAACCACGGCAGTTAGTTCTACCTAATGTTCATTCTACTTAATATTAATTCCCCGCTACCTAAAGTTTCAATTTGCCATACACGTAACAGGTACCTGCAGATCACTCGAATAGGTAACCTGAGTTTAGTCTAAAACATGGCCTGTGATCCTGTGATCTACTGGCCACTTGCTGACATCTCAGCCGCATCCACTGGAAAACACCGGCTGCAATATGGTCATTGATAGTACGGTATGCTTTCCGCGAAATAAAGAGAAGCTGGAGCTAGTGAAATCTGGATCTAGTGTTCAACCTTGAGAGATTCTGATCGAAAGGAAGCCCTTCTGCAAGACACAAACAAGGGACACCTGGCACATTTATTATCTGAAAATTTGAGAATGTTTCGGTATCCTGTTCTGTTACTTGAAGTAATTATACGCTGGTTAGTTAAAAAGTAAAAATGCTGGCCCTAAATGTGGAATGTTCGAATATTACACTTGCCTCGCCGTATTTCATGCAGGCCGGCACACAAAAACATTTACGAAATCTGTGACACTTTCATCTGTCAGTCTCCTTAAGGCTAAATATAAATTTCGTAAACTTCTAGAAAAAATAGACATTGTCCTACCCACAATTCAACATTTACCGAAAACAGCCATCCGAGGCAATCGGTTAGAACTTCTATATCGATAGCACCGACTGACAACGAATACTACGTGGAATAGACCATTGATTGCTCCGCAACAATTTGAATATGGGTCGTGGGCACGAACATCAATATTTAGGCTGCGAGCCCTCTGCTTGAACGTAAGAAAGGTCACTTGCGTCATACAGAAATCTAAACAGCTCTTCCAGGTAGAAATCTTAGTTAATACCAAACTTTTCCACAGTGGAGAAAGGTTTTCTTGATATGGTGAAGTTACTTGGAATCTTCTAGTCATATAAACTTGAAAACTACGATTTTTCAAATGGAACCCTCGTAGACTTGAATTGACACATTAGGAAATATTAAAATGTAGACTTTCACGGCCGGAAATGTCATGTCCATTATAATTATCCGGGCTGTTATGCCGTGGTCGGTTGACGAATTCTGTGTTAATTCCCAACGTTTCGCCTCCGTCTGCGGGAGACATCTTCAAGGGGGTGTGTAGTTCGATGGAAGGTCCAACACACCCACTGGCTCGCTACTGACTGCCGCTAAATTCCGTGTCCGCGCGCTCCAGCGCCGCGGCGTGACGTCACGTGTTTTGAAGATGTCTCCCGCAGACGGAGACGAAACGTTGGGAATTAACACAGAATTCGTCAACCGACCACGGCATAACAGCCCCGATAATTGTAATGGACATGACATTTCCGGCCGTGAAAGTCTCCATTTTAATATTTCCTAATGTGTCAATTCAAAACTCAGTCTGCTTTAAATTATTAGAATTACAAGCATGAAAATTGATACAGTTTCATTATATTATGTAATAAATGATGTGCTATAGTTTTTAATCTCTACATTAGGCCAAAAAGGTTGATAATTTGCAACGATTATAGTTTTTATATTACAAACACACTTCTTCTTAATAACTTGGGAAATACTGAAAATAATTAAATAAATTTCCCGGGAAGATGTTACCACACTAAAATAAACATGCCATAAAAATTTCAACTTTTTAGCTTTTGAACTTTGGCGGGATTCAAAATTACTAAAACAAACGATTGTCTCATGAACTAATCATTGTACTGGCTCCAAACTCATAATACTTATTCTGGTATACATCTAACCATGTTACATTATTTTTCTATGTTTGCTAATGAACAACAGTTTTAATGTTGTGGTACTGTGCAATAGCTAAAACAGCCACCCAGAGCTGCATTCACACGCAGACTCCAGCAATCAGAATGAGAAGGAGCTCCGTTCTCTCACCGCATAAGGTGAACCATCATATTGCTAGTGCGCTACAAGCTCGCTCACTTCCCCACACAACCATCATCCATTTGGAAGCTTCGGTTACGCCAGAGGGTTTCTATGTTATGTAAATCTCGTCTTTTAGATTTCTTTTCTCAGTCAGAAACAGAAAGAATTCGCACAATGTCAGATCTAGTGAGCAGATTGGCTGCGAAAACGCTATCATTTTCTTTTGGCCGAAAACTACCAGACACTCAAAGCTGCGAAAGCTATGAGACTCGTAACGTTTTTGTAGTGGAGAGTCCAATTTCGATCACCACAAGTTTAGATTTGGTGTTAACAACCATGATTGAGTCATAAGTCTGAAAGATGTTAACAGAAGAGAGGTGGAGAGTGACAGTGTAGATACCAACAATGGAGAGGGTGCGAGGCTGCAAGGAGCTCAAGCCAGTCTCAAACAACGGCGAAGATGATTGTGGTAACCAAAGTGAACGTGTAAAAGTTATGAAATGTAGAGAAAAATGTTCCAACGTTAAATACCGTCGAAAACAGGATTGCACAAAACTAGAAAGTAGGTCCCTTTAGAAATGCCAGTTTGTACCTGGCCAGGCTTCATTGAAAAGTCTACAGGCCGAATTGAATTTCCGCTATACTCCGTCTTCTCATGTTGCTACAAATCATCGTATAGAATCGTGACATTTAAAGTAAGGCTACGTTTCATTTATTTTATTGATGAATTGAGATGGTAATCTTTCTCGTCTGAAGAGCAATAATTTGTAGCCACTGACAGCCCACATCCATTATGTAGATAAAAGTAAAAAAAAGAAAAAAATACATATAAAGTAAAATAAATTAATACTGCAACGTTAGATGGGATATCCCAAGGTATGAATTCAGCCGTCTGTTGGAAAGGGTTGTTTTGCGCCGTGCACAGTGGCTCCTTTTCCTGCGGACATGTGAGAGTTGCGTCTGTGTATTTGTTGAGTGTAGGCTAATGTAATGGTTGTAGGTGAGTGTAATGATTGTGTGGTTTTATAATGCATGCTGATGATGAGTGAAGGGAGAAGGTGACACTCCATCTAGACACATAGCTTACTCATCTCGATGCACCAAGGGGCCGCCAGCTTGGCATCCCCATCCAATGTAAGGATCATTATCAACATTAACACATGCTCTCGCTTCATGACACATTGCAGAGGGGTTTGGAATTTAATCCAGGATATTGGTAGAAATCTCGGTGATCAAGAACTTTTCACCGCTACCTCTCCTCCTCTTGCTGGATAAATACTGGCGTCCACCATCAATGTTCGAATCTGCTTACATCCGACTCGAGCGCCACTACCCAGCCTTGCGTCGGCAACTTCGGTTACAGGGCAGGTATAAAAATACGAGGGCTATTCGGAAAGTAAGGTCCGATCGGTCGCGAAATGGAAACCACAGTGAAAATCCGATAAAGCTTTGCACAGATGTGTTGGGTAGTGTCTCTAGTATAACCCCAGTTAGCATCACGTCGCTCTTCTCATTTCTGAGCCCGCAGTGAGTGCGTAAAGATGTCTAGAAAATAGTGTCTGCCGCCAAGTACGAGGGCCTGGTGAGAAATTTCCCCTGAAGCTATGCAATCAACATTACATAACTGTCGTGCTGTTTCGTCTTCAAGACAATTCCCGGCCGCATTCTGCAGGGGCAATGAAAATGATCCTGCATCGTTTTCAGTTGGAAATGTTTGATTATCCACAATACAGCCCGTATTTGTCTCCCTCTGAGTTTCATCTCTGCTCACACGAACCGCTGGCTATGACGACAAGATTTTGGCACAAGACAACGAGCCGCAGGCCAGCGTAGAGCATTGGCGGAAAGCACTGGCGGCTGCCTTCTATAGCGAGGGTATGGAAAGTTGGTACAACGCTACGATACACGTCTAAGTCGGATCGGCGACTATGGAGATAAGTAGCTGCAAGGTGTATCTAACTGTTGCCAATAAAACATTTTTGATTTTTACCGTGGTGTCCATTTCGCAACCTATCGGACCTTACTTTCCGAATAGCCCTCGTATATATAAACATGCGTTCTAAATTAGCTGCATATTACTCCAAAAAGATCCGTTTTGTTCAGAGAATGTTTATTCGGAACTGAGCAATATTCACCAGTTTCATCACTGGCAGATTTCTACGTGTTATTAATTCTGTGGTGCTACAGAAGAATGCTAAAGATTAGATGGGTAGATCACATAACTAATGAGGAAGTATTGAATAGGATTGGGGAGAAGAGAATTTTGTGGCACAACTTGCCCAGAAGAAGGGATCGGTTGGTAGGACATGTTCTGAGGCATCAAGGGATCACCAATTTAGTATTGGAGGGCAGCGTGGAGAGTAAAAATCGTAGAGGGAGACCAAGAGATGAATACACTAAGCAGATTCAGAAGGATGTAGGTTGCAGAAGGTACTGGGAGATGAAGAAGCTTGCACAGGATAGAATAGCACGGAGAGCTGCATCAAACCAGTCTCAGGACTGAAGACCACAACAGCAACAACAACAATTGATTCTGTCAGTTCTTTCTCCTGTCTTCTTTTTAGCAGACGCACTATAATGTTTCTTACCAAGAAACATTATAGATGTAAAGCTACAACATTGTGCTTTTTAGTCTTCTGACTGGTTTAATGCGGTCTGCCACCTCTTCTTCTCAGATTAGCACTTGCAACACTCGTCCTCAATTATTTGCTGGTAGTATTCCAATGTCTGACTTTCTCTATAGTTTTTACTCTCTACAGCTTCCTCTTATACCGTGGAAGATATTCTTGTCCCTTCTTCTTGTCGGTGTTTTCCATATCTTCCTTTCCTCGTCTTTTCTCCGGAGACCTCCTCGTTCCTCACCTCATCAGTTCAGCTAACGTTCAACATTCTTCTGTAGCACCACATCTGAAACGCTTCGATTCTCTTCTTTTCCGGTTTTCCCATAGTGTACACTAACATATAGTGCAGAGCTCCAAATGTAAATTCACAGAAATTTCTTCCGTAAATTAAGCCCTATGATTGACTTGAGCAGAAGTGCTCTTTTTGCCAGTGCCAGTCTACTTTTGACGTCCTCCTCGCTCCGTCTGTCACGGCTTATTTTGCTGCCTACGTAGCAGAGTTCTTTAACTCCATCTAACTCGTGGTCACCAATTCTGACGTTAAGTTTCTCGTTGCTCTCATTTCTGCTACTTCTCATTACTTTCGTTTTTCATCGATTTAGTCTCAATCCATATCCTGTACTCATTAGACTGTTCATTCGATTCAGCAGATCATGTAATTCGTCTCCACTTTCACTGAGGATAGCAATGTCATCAGCGAATCGTATCATTTATGTCTTTTCACCTTGAATTTGAATTTAACCCATGAACCTTTCTTTTACTTCCCCCATTGCTTTTTCGATGTATGGAATGAACAGCAGGGGCGAAAGACTACATCTCTGTCTTAGACCCTTTTTAATCCAAGCACTTCGATCTTGGTCGTCCACTCTTACTATTCCCTCTTGGCTCTTGTACATGTTGTACTCTACTGGCTATTAAAATTGCTACACCAAGAAGAAATGCAGATGATAAACGGGCATTCAGTGGACAAATATATTATACTAGAACTGACATGTGATTCTAATACTAAAATGTAGACTATCACGGCCGAACATCGACATGACATGTGATTACATTTTCACGCAATTTGGGTGCATAGATCCTGAGAAGTCAGTACCCAGAACAACCACCATGGCCGTAATAACGGCCTTGATACGCCTGGGCATTGAGTCAAACAAAGCTTGGATGGCGTGTACAGGTACAGCTGCCCATGCAGCTTCAATACGATACCACAGTTCATCAAGAGTTGTGACCGGCGTATTGTGACGAGCCAGTTGCTCGGCCACAATTGACCAGACGTTTTCAGTTGGCGAGAGATCTGGAGAATGTGCTGGCCAGGGCAGCAGTCGAACATTTTCTGTATCCAGAAAGGCCCGTACAGGACCTGCAACATGCGGTCGTGCATTATCCTGCTGAAATGTAGGGTTTCGCAGGGATCGAATGAAGGGTAGAGCCACGGGTCGTAACACAACTGAAATGTAACGTCCACTGTTCAAAGTGCCGTCAATGCGAACAAGAGGTGACCGAGACGCATAACCAATGGAACCCCATACCATCACGCCGGGTGATACGCCAGTATGGCGATGACGAACACACGCTTCCAATGTGCGTTCACCGCGATGTCGCCAAACACGAATGCGACCATCATGATGCTGTAAACAGAACCTGGATTCATCCGAAAAAATTAAGTATTACCATTCGTGCGCCCCGGTTCGTCGTTGAGTACACCATCAAATGGTTCAAATGGCTCTGAGCACTATTGGACATAACTTCTAAGGTCATCAGTCCCCTAGAACTTAGAACTACTTAAACCTAACTAACCTAAGGACATCACACACATCCATGCCCGAGGCAGGATTCGAACCTGCGACCGTAGCGGCCGCGCGGTTCCAGACTGTAGCACCTTTAACCGCTTGGCCACCCCGGCCGGCGAGTACACCATCGCACGCGCTCCTGTCTGTGATGCAGCGTCAAGGGTAACCGCTACCTTGGTCTCCGAGATGATAGTCTATGCTGCTGCAAACGTCGTCAAACTGTTCGTGCAGATAATTGTTGTCTTGCAAACGTCCCCATCTGTTGACTCAGGGATCGAGACGTGGCTGCACGATCCGTTACAGCCATGCGGATAAGATGCCTGTCATCTCGACTGCTAGTGATACGAGCACGGCGTTCCGTATGACCCTCCTGAGCCCACCGATTCCATATTCTGCTAACAGCCATTGGATCTCGGCCAACGCGAGCAGCAATATCGCGATACGATAAACCGCAATCACGATAGGCTACAATCCGACCTTTATCACAGTCGGGAACGTGATGGTACACATTTCTCCTCCTTACACGAGGCATCACAACAACGTTTCACCAGGCAACACCGGTCAACTGCTGTTTGTGTATGAGAAATCGGTTGGAAACTTTCCTCGTGTCACCACGTTGTAGGTGTCGTCACCGACGCCAACCTTGTGTGAATGCTCTGAAAAGTTAATCATTTGCATATCACAGCGTCTTCTTCCTGTCGTTTAAATTTCGCGTCTGTAGCACATCATCTTCGTGGTGTAGCAACTTTAATGGCCAGTAGTATATATTACCAGTCTCTCCCTGTAGCTTACCCCTATTTTTCTCGGAATTTCGAACATTTTGCACCATTTGACATTGCCGAACGCGTTTTCCAGGTTGAAAAATCCTGCCGGCCGAAGTGACTGCCGGCACGGTAGCTCAGCGTGTTCGGTCAGAGGTTTAACAGCCCTCTGTAATAAAAAAAAATTGAGCTAATCGATCAACAACGAACTTAAACGGATGTCTTACGACGTCCGCCCCGAACAGATGCAACGAACAACAGTGAACAAAATGAGATTAAGAAAAAAAAAAAAAAGTGACCGTGCGGTTAAAGGCGCTGCAGTCTGGAACCGCAAGACCGCTACGGTCGCAGGTTCGAATCCTGCCTAGGGCATGGATGTGTGTGATGTCCTTAGGTTAGTTAGGTTTAACTAGTTCTAAGTTCTAGGGGACTAATGACCTCAGCAGTTGAGTCCCATAGTGCTCAGAGCCATTTGAACAATTTTTTTTTTTTTGAAAAATCCTATGACCGTGTATTGATTTTTCGTTATTCTTGCTTTCATTATCAACCATAATTTCAGAAGTACCTCTCTGGTGACTTTACTTTCTTAAAGCCAAACTGATCGTCATCTAACAAATCCCCAATTTTATTTTCCATTCTTCATTGTATTATTCTTGTCATCGACGTTAGCATGAGCTATTAAGTTGATTGTGCCAGTTGTCAGCTATTGCAGTGTTCGGAATTGCGTGGCTGATGTTCCCCCGAAAGTCAGACGGTATATCGCCAGAACGTGAATAGTCGTTTTGTTGTCACTCCCCCTCCCAATGACTATAGAAATTCTGACGGAATGTTACCTATCCCTTGTGCCTTCTTTAATCTTACGTTTTCCACAGCTCTGCATATGTAATATTTTTGAGGTGGTCCCCTCAGCAAAAAACATTGAGTTATGTACTAGAGTAAGCTAACGCCAGCACCCCATGCGGCATAGAGGTTGTGTTTTCGTCGTCGCCGGCGAATGCTGGTTTACAAATCACTTGTTAATGTGGACGGCACTCTTGGTGCTCCGACATCTTCTACGAAGGGTAAAAAGAACGAAATAAGAGGAGTAGGGAAAACTACTCAACCTATACGTGCAGTTTGTGTTATAGAAACAGGATACCAGGCATCAAACAAGATCCTCTCCTATCTCTTCTACAGAGTGTTTTTCCAACCATGTACAAACGCTAAGGATTGATCGATGAGAGGATATAGGATATAGAACAAAAAAGGTCTAATGAACGTACGTCCGGAAATGCGTGATTTCCATGCTATGCTAGAGACCATTTATTGAACCATATTTTGTTACAGAGACGGCGGTCTACTATTCGCTGTACTATGCAGCCACAGTTACAGTACGTGTTGAAAATGGTTTCCAAGTGCCTCAACTCATGCTTGTACGCACCATAGCATATTCTGTCTCACGCATTGACATCGGCCAAGCTGCATCGGAAAAGTATCAAAGGCAGCATGAATACGCTGATTCAGTGCCTCAACATCTGGAACGGGCTCTGCATATGTAATACTTTTGAGGTGGTCCCCTCAGCAGAAAACGCGTGGGTTATGTACTAGAGTAAGCTAACGCCAGCACCCCATGCGGCATAGAGGTTGTGCGAAGATCGACAGAGGCAAAAAGCAGACTCACAGAGAATGCACCGCCAACAAACTCTCGGCCGCCAGTATTTAGATAGCCGCCACGGACCGGAGGGCCAGTTAGTTCGAGCCTCTCACAGTCTGTCACACCAAGTTCCAGTGTCGTGAGTCGCAGCCCAGCGGCAATCACAGTAGCAGTTAGCTCCGCCACTAACTCGGAGACAGGCAGCACATGAAAACCATAATAATGTACATAGCGGACTTTGTACCTCATCAGCAGTGAGGCTAACGTGGACTATACAGAAGAGCTTGTACCACAACGAATATCTTAAGTACACTTTCGATCATTATGCATAAAGAACCCAGTTAACCTATACGTGCAGTTTGTGTTATAGAAACAGGATACCAGGCATCAAACAACATCCTCTCCTTGATCCCATAGTACAGCTCAACAAACAACGAGACGACATAAAAGATGACGACGAGAATCCTTCAGTGAAGAAGAATTTGCTTGCTTCTCTTGTGTTTCAGAGTGCAGGAGTGATCATACTCAAGTGTTTGCTGAATTATTGTTGTGTCTTGGATGCATTCCAGGAGGGCAGCGGCAAAACTAATGAAATTTCTCTTCTCAGAGGCTTTGCTTGATTTTTTTTTTTTTTGCATAATGTATTTGTATAAACCATGGCTACCCCACCGCCTCCACCCCTGCCCACGCGTCTTAGCCGCAGATGGCCAATGTAATGAATCTAATACAAGCTTTTCAGTTTCAGAACCAACAAACTGCTGCCTTGCTGACGACGGTGCAACAGCTTCTGGCTGCACAAACAGCAGCGACCGCACAACAACAAAGCCAACCGACCGGCACACCCAATAAATGCCGCCTACCAGCATACCACTGTTCCAGCAATTTAATGACACAGAAGAGGAATGGTACGAATACCTGACCCAGTTCCAAGCCCATCGTGCAGTTCAGCGCATTCAAGGTACTGTGGAGCTACAATACTTTCTTTCGATGTGGGGTCCCCACTGTTCAAGTTAATACAAAAACTTTTCCCAACTGCATCTCCCAACGGACTCAGTTGACGAAGTAACGCGGCATTAACTCAGTACTATGATCAGCAAGTTCAAGTAGCTGCAGCCAGATATCAGTTACTTCGTTTGCAGAAAAAGCCGGAACAGACGTACCGTCAGTGGTATACAGAATTAACGGGCATGACTAGGAAGTGTAAACTGTGTACTTTAGGCTACTTTTACAGTGACTTAATGACTAGGGATGCTATAACATTCAATGTCCTAGATAGTAGAACGCGGGAACAGGTCCTAAAGCACTCTGATCCTTCAATTCCTCAAGTGTTGCAAATCTTAGAGCAATATGATTCAGCTATCATAGCGGTCGATAAGTCTGACCAGGTGCCGATTTGTCGGGTCCAGTCGCCCCTGGCTCGCGAATGTCCCAAGCGCCACAACAGCGAGCGCTTACACAGCCGTGCATACAGCCACGTAAACATGTAAACAGACCTGTGAACTTAGTGAATTCTGCCCTACATGTTTTGCTCGCCACAAAAGACAAGATTGCCCAACACGTAACGCAATTTGTTACATATGTGGAAAAAATAGACCATGTCCAAATAGTTTTTTTGCAGCCTCATAAAAACGCCAATTTTGCTCGCTCACACACAAAACAGGCTCATACACATGCAGTGAACGTTGTTTTCCAAACCTGCAACAGTTTCTGACAAAAGCAAGATTAAGGTTGTGCCTCCTTCTCACCCTAGTGCTGTGCCACGACGTTCTAACAAACTGTTTGTCTCATTACGATTTGTTAGCCGTCATGTGAAGTTTCAGTTAGGCAGAGGTGCATTAGTCATTTTGATTAATCGTGCCACGAACGAACAGTTAGGCTCACCACGCCTTTCTAAATCTAGCAAGCACCTCACTGCTTACAACAGACAGGAAATCCCAGTGCTTGGACAGTGTAGTTCGCCTGCCACTCACAAATCTCACACCAGGACATTGAATTTTACTGTGTTGAAATCGAGAGATAGTGAGAACATATTCGATTTAGAAGCCTTTCATTTGTTTGGTCTTAGCTTCCACGACAATGTACTGTCGGTCTCTACATTTGTACCTCAAGACCGTGTAGATAGCTTGCTTAAAGAATTTCCTGAACTATTTTCATAAGGAATGGGAAAAGCTAATAACAATGCACAGCCTAATTTTTTCCGGGCCCACCCCGTTCCAGTTGCTATAAGAGACAAAGTACCCACCGAATTCAAAGAATTGCAACATAATGGTGTAATTGCTCCCAATCAAGTTAGTCAATGTGCAAGTCCTAACGTTTTGTTGTCTAAGCCGTATGGTCGCATTCGCATTTGCGTTGACGTAAAGTTTACCTCGCCCTGAGGAACTCATGGACAGGCTTGGTGCAGGATGTTACTTTTCCGAGAAAGATTTGCGTGATGCCTATTTGCAAGTCCTATTGAATAAAGAATCACAGAACGTGTTTGTTGTAAATACACACTTAGGACTGTTCAAATATTTGCGTTAGCCCTTCGGCAGTGCTTCCGCACCCGCCATTTTCCAACATTACTTGGAACAGCTGACTGCAAAAGTGCCATTTTGTTCAAACTACCTTGACGATATTTTTGTCCCAGGTCGTACACCAGAGGAACACACTGTTAATTTGTGCGCTCTTTTTCGAGGGTTGTCAGAAGCAGGACTCAAGTCTCACCTCGAAAAGGGTGACTTTTTCAAACTTAACTACAGGGCTTAGCTCATGTGATAGTCAAGGTGTCCACCCCGTCCAATCTCATTTCCTTTGTTATCCGTCATCTGCCTGTTCCTCGCAATGTACCTGAACTGCAGTCAGTTCTAGGCAAGTAGACGTGCTTCATTCGAGCCGGCCGAAGTGGCCGTGCGGTTAAAGGCGCTGCAGTCTGGAACCGCAAGACCGCTACGGTCGCAGGTTGGAATCCTGCCTCGGGCATGGATGTTTGTGATGTCATTAGGTTAGTTAGGTTTAACTAGTTCTAAGTTCTAGGGGACTAATGACCTCAGCAGTTGAGTCCCATAGTGCTCAGAGCCATTTGAACCATTTTTTTGCCTCATTCGATTCATACCACATGCCGACCAGATCGCGGCTATATTGCATCGCTTGCGTCGCAAAAATGCGCCTTTTGTGTCGACTGAAGATTGTTAAGATCCATTTCAGAAACTCAAAAATGCTTTTCTTCGTGACAGATGTTTAGTACATTTTAACCTGCCAAACCAGTAGTTTTGCAAGTCGATGCTTCTTCTTACGGAATCGGCGCTGTACTTTCGCACAGAATTGGTTTGGGTTGTTTGGGGGAAGAGACCAAACAGCGAGGTCATCGGTCTCATCGGATCAGGGAAGGAAGGGGAAGGAAGTCGGCCGTGCCCAGTCAAAGGAACCATCGCGGCATTTGCCTGGAGCGATTTAGGGAAATCACGGAAAACCTAAATCAGGATGGCCGGACGCGGGATCACAGAATTGGTACACAAGACAGACCTACTGCTTTTGTCTCAAAGTCGTTAATTCAAAATTAGTGCAATTATTCGCAAACTGAAAAAGAAGCTCTCGCTATTTTGTATTATGTGACAAAATTCATCACTATATGGTTCAGATGGCTCTGAGCACTATGGGACTTAACTTCTAAGGTCATCGGTCCCCTAGAACTTAGAACTACTTAAACCTAACTAACCTAAGGACATCACACACATCCATGCCCGAGGCAGGATTCGAACCTGCGCCTAGAACCGCTCGGCCACTCCGGCCGGCCATCACTATATGTATGGTCGCAAATTCTCTTTAGTGACAGATCACAAGCCTTTGCAGTTCTTCTTTCATCCGTCAAAGCAGATTCCCACACGCACTGCTCAAAAATTGCAACGCCGGGCTTTGTTGCTTTCGCAGTATCATATGAAATTGTGTACAGACCTACGGCAAAGCATGGCAACGCAGATGCCCCGTCTCGCCTTCCGATTGGCCCAGAGTGATTTTGATACATCTGCTGCTTCTTGTTGCCAAATCGATGCGCAGGACTCTGAATTGCTGGAATCATTTCCCTTGCACTACAGGAAAATAGCACAGGCCTCGGAATCAGTCGCAGATCTCAAGATTTTGTTGCATTTAATTCGCACTTTTTGGCCTTGTTCATTGAACAGTATCCAGAATTCAATTGCACGTCGATATTTTGCACGTCAGCATAGCCTTTTGGTTCAACAATGTGTGATTCTAGTTCAAAATGACAATGGACAGTCGCATGTGCTTAATCCCAAAGTGTTGCAAAAGGATATGTTGCGATTTCTCCACCAAGGAAATTGTTCGTACTAAACAGTTAACGTGCTGGCATTGTACTTCGCAGGGCATGGACGCCCGGATTGAACAGATGACCTCACAGAGTCGCGCATGCGAAGAGAACCAATCCGCTCCACCACAAACAGTCTCAGCTTGGCCTAAGACTCAATCGCCATGGCAACGAGTGCACAAAAACTTTGCAGTATCATTTTCGAACACTCGTTAGCTCATAGTGGTAGACTCCTTTCGCAAGTTCCTATTTGTAGTACCTATGGCTCCTACCACATCACGTACCACCATTCAAGCGCTGTCCTCTATATTTTGTATAGAAGCCGATTAGAATAATTGCAAATATTTGCAATGGTTGGATTACAGTTGCTGTTGTTCGTTTTGATGGTAATAAAGTGAAGAATGTTACTGGTTTGGAAGCATTTAATGCAAGAGATGTTATTGCTTACCGTACTTTTCATGTTGGAGAAGTGTATAATAAAGATTTGGGACTGTCATACTTTGTATCTAACCAGTCATTTTATGTAAGAACAAGAAATCATCGTAAAATAAGTGAACAAGAGAGTGTGTGTATATGGATGAAAGGTGCTGGAAGATGTGCTAAAGTGCAAGTCACTGGAGATGTAACACATTATTATAGAAATTGAAATAAATAATTTTTTTAATTATTAACTTCTTTTATTTCAAAACCTAATTTAATAATTATTCTAATCGGCTAGTTTCTGATCATCGGACGTACGCTACATTGACCGGAGGCCATAGAGTTGGAACAGTGTGATGCAATATACTCTGAGCTGTGACGCATAGCGAGGCATCTGTCGCTTATTTTGTATCGGACAATGGATCACAGTTCACTTCATGTGATTTTAAAAAGTTCTGGTCACGCAACAACGTCCCGTCATCTGACAAGTGTTCCATTTCACCCACAGTTCAACGGAGAAGCAGGACGCTTTCAAGCAACAGATGGCCAAGCTTCGCACCATCTACGCAGGGGAACAGGCGCTACAACTCTTTCTCGCCTCCTATCTCTCCCACTCACGAGACGGACCATCACCGGCCGAACTTCTGCATGGCTGCAGCCATCGGACGCTGCTACACTTACTCCACCAATCGCAGCATCTGGCGCCGCCAATGATCCATAAGTATCGCTTTCGGCCGCGCAGTCTTGTTCTTTTCAGGGTTATGGCAACCGTGGGCGCAGGGAAAGAGACGTGATCCAGGAACGCATTTGCTCTTATATATATTTAATTGCAGGTCCAGATGGTTTGCAGTGCTGCCATCACAACCAAATTCGCGCATGTCATTTGCTACGTGATTCTTCTGCTTTTCTTCCCCCCCCCCCTTCCCCCCCCCTCAGATTCACGGCTTCACGTGACCAAGCGGCCTTGGCAGCTGCCCGCTTGTGCCACCATGACACCCTAGGAGGAGCGAATGGATGATGGGCCCTCGCCTCCGCCCCCGCGATCCCCGCTCACCGACCCCATGGACCTGGATGCGCCATCGCCGTCGCCGTCATCGCCCCAGAACATGCCATCAGGCCTGGATGTGTGCGTGGCAGCAGTTTTCTAAAGGATGTTCCTGTTGCCTCACAAGCCAGATGGCACGGCACGGTCGAGAGTATGCCGTCCCCCACAGTCACAGCTCCCGGCCCATCGCTACAGCCAGCGTCCTGCCTCCCTCCCCATCGCAACCTCACTACACGACAACGGTGCAGCTTTTCAGGGGGGAGGATTGTGATGGTGTAAGCTGGCGCCAGCACACCATGCGGCATAAAGGGTGTGAAGATCGGCAAAGGCCAAAAACAGACTTTCAGGCAATGCGCCATCAACGCCCTCCCGGCCGCCATTATTTAGATAGCTGCCGCAGACGGGACGGTCAGTTAGTTCGAGTCTGTCACACCAAGTAAGTTCCAGTGTCATGAGTCGCAGCCCAGCGGGAATCACTGTAGCAGTTAGCTCCGCCACAAACTTAGAGTGAGGCAGCACATAACAACCCTAATAGTGTACCAGCAGTGAAGCTAACGTGGACCATATAGAAGAGATTGTATCACAACGAATATCTTGAGTTAAGTAAACTTTTCATTTTTATTAATAAAGAACCCAGTTAATTTGTGCGTGCAGTTTGTGTTATAGAAAGAAGATACCGGCCACCAAACGACATCCTTCCTTGCTCCCATGGTACAGCTCTACAGAGACAACGAGGCGACATAAAAGGTTGAGATTCGGTGAACGAGCAGGACATGCAACCAGATCGCATCGGCCTATCCATCGGCCAGGGAAGAGACGATTGAGAAGCGTCCGAACGTTAACGGCGAAGTGGGCTGGAGCATCATCATGTAGCAGCCAAAGTAACCCTTCGAATCGTCAATGGCACGTCTTTCAGCAGGGGAGGTAAAGTCACCCACAAGAAACGCTGGTAGTTACAGTTTGTTAGGCGACGTGGAAGGAAGATTGGTCCCAAAATACGGTTGCCAGTTATCTCGGTCCACACATTCCAGCAGCACCGATGCTAATGATTCGTTGTCACCATATCTTGGGGGTTCTGCATAATCACAGACGACATAACACAGATGATATAACACTCCGCTTAACAGTGGCCTCATCTGTGAATATAATGGATGACACATATCCTCGAATCGTGATTGGCTCGTGAAGAAACCAGCGACAAAAGTGCTCCCAATGTGGAAAGTCTGTCGTTAGTAAGACCTGCATACGTTGTAAGTGATAAGGATAGTAACAATTATCATGGAGAATATTCGACACGGTCGTCTGGCTTACCCTGCACTGGTGGGCCAACTGCCTGGTACTGACACGGCGAGCGCCTTCCACAGTGTTAATCACGTTCTCCTCCAGGTCTGACGTCCCAACATTTCGGGTACGTCCTTCATGATTTCCTGCTTCCTGAAACGATCCTGTCTCGCACAAATGGCGAAACACTGTTGGAAACATTGAATGCTGTGGTTGTTGTCGGCGGGGATAGGTCTCCTGATACAACCTTGCTGCCCACCGCCCATTGCCATTTGCCTTTCCGTAAGTAAACACCACTTCGGCAAGCCCTCGATTCAAATACGGAACAATAATGTACAACGCTGTATCAGATCCACTACAAGGTGAGCCAGCAAGAGAATTGAATGGGACACAACATTACCAATTACTATGGCAGGAGGAAGCCCTAGGGCATGACGCATGAGGAACGGTACCATCCTCTAGGAAAAAACCAAGCACACTGTAACTGTGGCAACATGTCAGCGCGTATGAGACCGCAGTCTCTGTGAAAAAGTATGATTGAATAAATGGTCTCTAACATGGAAACCATGCATTTCCCAACATAACTTCATTAGTCCTTTTTTGTTCCGTATACTCGCATCGATCAATCACTAGAGTTTGTAAAAGGTGCAAACAATTCACCCCATATATCGCATCCAGGTTTTTCTTCTATCACATCCTCAGATAGGTCCTCCTTCGTATTGTAGGCTTTAATTGAATAACATTAACCTGTAAAAATAAATCAACAGATTCGTAGATCGACAGAATAAAATGATCTGAACGTCAACTTTAATTTCCAAGTGACCAGACAAGATAATGAAAGTGGCACTTTATAACTGTAATGAACTACTTTCTTACATTGAGTGATGCTTTCGTTACAGAATATGATGATACGGATATCTTCAATAACGAACATGCACAGATGATAAACGTAACATGCTGAAGTTTTATTGTCTTGCAATTACAGTAATAAGTCTAGTGTTCCGCATAGCCACAATAATTAACAGTAATGTATCATTATTTTTGTAATGCAATTTTTCGTCAAGGAATAAGCTATCTAATTGTCTCGACAAACTCTAATGCAAAAGTGATCTTTTAAATGGCCACTATTCTTTATAGTATTATATTATAAATCCTCATTGTCAGTGATTAGAATGAAAATGACTACAGAAATCTTTGAATATGGCGTGGGGAGCACCTCTGGAATCTAACTCAGCAAGCAGGCAAAGATATGGAACTCGTTAAAAATGGCTCAAAATAAAACGGTACGGCATCTGATTACCTGAATACCATATATTGTTCACTGCCCTGATTCCACCTCTCGACCAGCATTTCGGTGCTTAATACGGAATGACACGTACACTGGTTCAGTTCAGAACTGCCGTTATTACCATAACCAATAAATTTTCTGCTACCAGACTCTGTCCTGCATCTTCATGGATCAAAACTATTGAATCTAGGACAGAGATGAACTGTTCTAAACTACATTCTGACACAATAACCAGTTTCTCTCTTACTTGGAAAATTGGTGGTAAGGTCTTATGGGACCAAACTGCTGAGGTCATCGGTCCCTAAGCTTACGCACTAGTTAATCTAGCTTAAACTAACGTACGCTAAGGACAATACACACACCCATACCCGAGGGAGGACTCGAACCTTCGACGGGGGCAGCCGCGCGGACCATGAAAAGGCGGCCGAGACCACGCGGCTCTTTCTTCTACGAGTAGCTTTTAAAATCTGTAACATATCACAATGTGTCATGAGGTGGTCCCAATATCTAGTTTTATTTCTAAATGTTTCCTAAGACTACTCTGACGTGCCTGGAATGGTTCCGGATTAAAAATTTATTTGCAAAATTGTTCCTGACTCCAGCAGACCAGTATTTTGCGAGGAAAGATTTCTCAAATTCTGCATATATGTCACAAGTTTCTACCACTTCAGTGGCCCATAACACGATCTTGCCTTGTGTGTAGCCATTGAGTGGTCCTATTTTCTATGCCTCCATCCTTGATCTAAGCATTACTTCTCAAAATGAACGAGTAAACATGTCAGGATGAGTTGTTCTTTCATCGGAAGCAAATATTTGTAACTGCCTCTGATGTATTAGACTTTCTTCTGACCTTATCGTTTTGAACAGCGTCGCAGCTCATGCGTTGCACGGCAAATCACGTAACAAAGCCACAGATGACTCCGCACTGCAACTGATTTAACATAGGTTCAAGAATGTGTCCAGTCTCTGAACCTTGTGCTACCGAAAGATTATCTTGCAGGATATCCCTCTCTCTGGCTAATTCTCTTTTAACACTGTCAGTTCGTTCACGGACAGCTTCCTGCCGACTTCAAAAGACTTGATGTAAAGTTTTCATCGTATTCAGCAACTCAGTTCCTGTTTGACTGTGAGTATGGTCACGTTTCACTACCGTGACATTCGTCGTCTCACTGACGACTTCTTCAACTTTGATTTATGACCTGATTGATTTGTTTGTCCCTTCGAGAAGTTAAAGAAGTAATTTCTTCACCAAATTGTTTTCTTCATTGTTCAAATTGCTTTTGCAGTGTTTTTCTTACTCTGTTGCTGTATTGTTCATCCTCGCAGATGATCGGTGAATTTCGTCAGCTAATTTTTCTATCGCTTCCTGTAATTCTCTCGCCAAAATATCTCATCTCTCTGAGAGCTCTTCAATGTTATCCATGAAGTGTCCAACTTCTGTGACGTTTTTCTCATTTTGGAGGACAGTTTCTCCTGGTTTTATGATATTGTCTCTTGATCTTGTGAAATTGTTTTTCATTTCGGATGACATTGTCTCCTGGTTTTGTTAAGTTTTTTGTCCCCATTGAAAACACAATTTCTAATCTTTTCGAAGCGCTGTAAGTTGATCTCTTGTATAGCTGATTCTGTCGGTGTGGATTTCCCCATTGCAGATTCCAGTTCGACAATATTATTCTCTCCCGTTTCCATGGCTACCTTTCGTGACCTGGTTTTTACAATGCTCCGAAATCACTACAAATATCGTTAATAAAATCCCTGTCTGATAAATATCCTGAATATTAATACTCATTACATTCATAAAAACAAGGAACAATAATGGTTGCAAGGCGACATGTACTGAGTGTGTACCCTGGTCTCTGTCAAAATTGTTGCTATTCATTCAAATCTCAGCCGTCTCTTCGATGACGGAATCCCGATTATGTCCGGCACAAATTGTTTGAAAACATGAGAGTCTTGGCTCATGTGTCAACATACAGGGATTGCATTATAAACGAGGCGGCTGAGATTAGAATGAATAGTAACAATTTTAAGAGAGACCAGGGGTACACAGTAGGGCGTGGACGCGGGCTTTGGACGTCGAAGGGAAGCAACGACGAATGATTGACGCTTCTAGGGAGGCGGGGGCGGCTGTTTTCAACGTGGCGCCGGCTCCTCGCGCCACCTGACGTCACTCGGGCCTCTAGGGCAGCCGGAACTGTTACGACCTGCCCAATCACCTTTCGCACAAGCGTCGTTTCGGCGCTCTGTGATTGATGTCAGAGGCTGCAATCATGGTTATATATGGGGAAACCATGGTGGCCACTTTATGAATGTTCTTGCCAGGAAACCCTATAAATATACAGCTACAACAGTAGCAGTAGTTATACCCGTTTCTTCAAATATCAGTATGCAGTAGTCACTACTGCTCATCTTATCTAGTAACTGATGGCATAGGGCAAGATCCTTCTTATTGCAGGCTTTAATTAAGTAATATTAATCTCTGAAAATGACTTATGCAGCAGATTCTTGAACCGACAGAATAAAACAGGATGCAGTCTGGAGCTGCGCGACTGCTACGATCGCAGGTTCGAATCCTGCCTCGGGCATGGATGTGTGTGATGTCCTTAGGTTAGTTAGGTTTACGTAGTTCTAAGTTCTAGGGGACTGATGACCTCAGAAGTTGAGTCCCATAGTGCTCAGAGCCATTTGAAAGATCTGAATAAAACAGGCTGAATACCGATTTCAGTTTCTTACCAACCAGATAAGATTGTGAAAGATGCAACGAAAATGACTACACTTGATGTCTGAACTTGGCGCGCAAGTTTCCCTGGAAAGACATGGAAATCGCGAAAAATGGCTCGAAATAAAACGATATACTATATAACCTTCCGTTGCTAACTAGTGCATGAGACTATACTTGTTCGATAGCTTCCTCTCCAGATCATTAACGTGTTTCCTCAATCGGTAGAGCGACAACTGGCAGAGACTGATGTGTAAATGGTTGCCAAATGATAACTAGAGAATTTTGTATTCTTGCGTCGGTGCCACTAACAGAGAAGGCTTATATGTAGCAGGCTGAACTAAGCGTTTGTCGAAACCCCTACCGAGCGAGGTGGCGCAGTGGTTAGCGCACTGGACTCGCATTCGGGAGGACGATGGTTCAATCCCGCGTCCGCCCATCCTGATTTAGGTTTTCCGTTTTTTCCCTAGATCACTCCAGGCAAATGCCGGGATGGTTCCTTTGAAAGGGCACGGCCGACTTCCTTCCCCATACTTCCCTAATCCGAGCTTGTGCTCCTTCTCTAATGACCTAGTTGTCGACGGGACGTTAAACACCAATATCCTCCTCCTCCTCCTCCTCCTCCTCCTCCTCCTCCTCGAAACCCCTTGCTGTAATTTGAAGAGTCTGATTAGTGGTAACAATTTCGGAGCAAACATGAATCTCTCGAGTCAGAGTCGTGGAAACAAACACGTGCCAAACGTAAACGTCACGAACAACACTCGCGAGAACGAAAGTCGGGCCAAATGTAAACATCTTGAGTTTAACTCGTGGGACGAACACTTCTCAATTACAATCGTAGTTTAGTTCTTATCATTACTCCGCGAGAATTGGTCACAATTTGTTAAATCTACTTTACAAAATAAGTGTACAACTGGTTTTGTACTTTCATTTTTGAAGAAAAAATTTAATAAATCCTTACATAATGTTAAGAGAGGGGCGTTTGCATGGACGTAGTGATGAAGAATCCAGTCAAAGCGAAGTGATTATACAAAATAGAAAACGTGCAAAACGTTTAATTGTAGATGACGATAGTAAGAGGAAAATTCAGTATGTAATCACGTGTTTCATGGATTTGGTTGGCAGGAAGCGAAAATCACATCAATAGCTTGAAAATATTCTGATACTCGTGGCTTAAAAGCATCTGTCTCAAATCATTTAAGTGAACACTTAGGATTATTAGAAGTACTTTCTGTTATGTTTGATGACAAATTTTGAAAAATCTTTCTTACGCAAACAAAGCTCTTCGCACGTCAGATAATAGACAGCGAATGGAAAAAAGAGAACGTAGACAACGTTTGGTACGCCGCCACTCTCGCCAAAGTTAAGGTCTACTATGAACTGTGCATTTTGATATCTTACGTTACAAAACCAAATACCCAAATATATTGGTCTAAAACAACAGTAGTAGAAACACCAATACTAAAAAAAGTAGTGCCTTTTAAAGATTTAAACAAATTTCCAGATTCTTACATTTTTACAATAATCAAACTGCTGACTGTACTGACCGACTTAGAAAGATTAGACGTATCATCAATCTTTAGAATGAGAAATTTAAAGAAAATCACACACCGGTTGAGAAAGTCAGTACAGACGAATCCTTAATGAAATACAAAGGACGTTTAGCATTTAAACAATGTAATTCTGCGAAAAGAAAGAAATTTGGATTAAAAATTTACGAACTGTTATCCGAGCAGTATTCAGCAATAGGCAAAACACGCCAAAAATATTCAAAAATAAATTTTAAAGAAAGGAGAAATTTTATGGAGAAGTTGTAATAATGTATTGGTTCTGAGATGGAAAGAAAAGCGTCACATACATATGGTATCGACTAAATACAAAAGTTTAGAGATGGCTGCACCCACAGACCAACAATTTAGGAAAAGAATGAAAAACAAATGCATCCTAGAATACAATAAGGGAATGGATATAACTGATCGTCAAGATCAGATGCTGACCTGTTTCCCAATCAGGAGAGTACGAAAGTAATCTGCAAACCAGTACACGGTCAATGACAGGAAATATATGTTGATTACCGAATAAATACAGCAGCAATGATTTTAAAAATGTACAGTTACCGAACTTCGAAGAATGTGGAAAACCTTCACAAGGTGAAACATCCCTTGGACTCCAAGTGCAATATTGGGTCCATTTTCTAAAATACGTCAATCCGAAACCTAAAAAAGAAGGAAAATCACATTAAGCATGTTTACACACAAAGTACGAAGCGAATGCAAGATGTGCAAAGCTTTCGGAATTACCATGCCATGCCATGCCATGCAAGAATGCTAATTTTTAGAGTTGTAGCTATTTTCCTATTAGAAATTCGTTCAAGGGTATATTCTCTTCTTGTAATTAAATTTTTTTCTGAACAGTGTCTACTTTTGAGTGTCCTGTTATTACACACCTTGTGAAGAAGTCACACCTCAAGACGCCCAAGAAGATTATAATTTCCATTGAAGTATTGTTTTGTTTCAAAATTTATAATTATGGTTATATTTTCACGTATTGTTTGGAACACTGTATTGAAACATATGTGTATATATAAAGGCAACAAGAATTAAATTAGTGTTGACGTCCACAAGAGCAGAATCATGTGAAACTAATAAGCATACAGCTACATAGCGGATATCCGAGTGTCGGCATGCATTGTGATTGTATCGAGCATCACGTTGGACATTTTAGGACGCATTGTCTCCAACTGCTTGGGCATTGATTTCGTCGAACTAAATGGTACGGAAGCGGTTAATCGAACGTTGGTGTCGTGCTCGAGGTTATGCGCTTCGGTTTATGAAATGGTATACCACAAAAAGCATGCAGCGTGCGAACACCGACCGTGTATGTGCTGTTACAGATACCATCATCTGACCCTATTCAAATATTCACAGAAGCCTTCAGAAACAAAGTAATGAAACAAAAGTGGAGTGGCAGTACGAGTGGGGCACAAGCGCTTTTGGAAAGGCTTCACTAGCACCAAACATCTGGTGCCCTTGCCCGTTCAGATCTACTGCTATCATAAACATTGGTCACACTGGCGGGTGGGACTGCTGGCGGCAGTCTTTAGAGGAGTTAATGGATTTATTTCCACATCGTTCCGAAGTTGTTGCCCCAGAAGGAACCATGACGGTCAGTGACGAGCATTCTCTACAAAATGACAGACGCAGATGCCTTATGCTGTATGGAAATGGATAAACTTGCGACTCGTTAGTTTGATTTGGGGGAGGGGACCAAACAGCGACGTCATCGGTCCCGTCGGCTCAGGGAAGGGAGGGTAAGGAACCATCCCGGCATTTACCTGAAGCGATTTAGCGAAATCACGGGAAACCTAAATCAGGACGGCCGGGCGCGGGTATGAACCGTCATCTTCCCGAATGCGAGTTCAGTGTGCTAACCACTGCGCCACCACGCACTGTGTGACGCAGTAGCTGGAGGTACTTTCAAATAAAATATTTTCCGGAAGTACATTAAACGAATTGAAAACTAGTGCAGTAGGTGCAGCAGAAGTACATTTATTGGAAAAGAGAGCTTTAAAGGATGTAAGCACAACAATAATGTTTGTATCTTCATTGTGTATTTGTTGACGTCATAGGACACGCAGATAAGTAGTTTCATCGATCAACGCTCTACCCTCAGTCAAACGTTTGACTGATCTTGAAAGTATTTAATGTGTCTGTACGTCCATTTACTGGTGTTCAAATAATGCATACAAACATGTTCTATAGCAAACGACAGGCTTGTATTTGGGCTTTTACGGCAGCCTCTGCACCTCAAAAGTTAACTTTGTTGGTAAGAAGCGTTGCTTTTAATGGAATTTTTCAGACGCCTACATTAGTCGGAAAACGGGTCACTTACACAAACATTCTATCTTGTGGCCCTTTGTGTCAAGGAGTCCGTCAAACAGGGAGATAGCTGGTACAAATGTCTTTAGAAGTATGCAGGCCAACTAGACACTTTACGCGTATATGGTAGGAAACATTGGTGTGTAGACGCGAAAGGTGTGGTAGAGGGTTCTGACTGTGTGACGCTGTGCCACGGAGTAAGGAACGTGAGAGGCATCATACTGACGAAATTTCTTTCCCTTTCAATCAAACTATTTAGAGGAAAATTTTTTATTTTAAATTGTGAGCACGGAAAAAACTTTATACCGTATCCCCAACTAATATTAAAGAGATCAAATGCAAGATATTTCTACTGCTAGTGGTCTGTCAGGTAAATTATTCAATTTAATCTTCCGGATAACTATTCGGTTCCGCATTAAAGCATTAGAATGTCTACCGAGTCCCGCTGCCATACGATAATTACAGTCCACCCGCTACATTGAATCTTGTATGAACGTCCTCGGGGAAACAATCCTGATATTGCTTGGCTTTCCTTTCAGTTTCTCAAGAGACATGATTAATTCAACTTCATTAATAAATCTTCGACAGTCAGTTAAAACACTAGCGAATATTCATGTTGATCTTCTCACTAAACTTGGATTCAGGATGAGTAGCCGAGTCAAAACAATTGATCCATGGCTCGCTTATTAAGGTACATATGGCTCTATTTTAACCTGCATACAATATCCGAATACTGGTAACCGTATCTTCTCGAAACTACCCTTTTTTCAGAATGTTGCGAAATGCGCGTTGAATTTCTTCAAGATGGATAAGCGTAGAAATCAGTGTCGAAATAGTTCATTTAGTTCGCCTTGCGTTTTCAGCAGCTAGTAACACGTGACCACTGCGTCGCTTGAAAGAGTTCTGAGTGTTTGTTTTTAAGTATGTTTGGTACTTATCTCTCTAACTAAAGTTGTGGCGGACCCAAATTTTTGAAACCGTGCAAACGTGATACCCTTTGCAGGGGACAGGCGCAACTTTTCATTATGAAGGCTGCGGTTCCGTTAACGAACGCAAGGCAGCGGCTCAGCTTTCCCTGGCCGCGTCGTAAATCTCTGAGGAAGATTACTCCCGCCGTTGTCCTTAATGCGACTGTCTCGGTGCGCGATAAGACCGGGGAAGGGCGCCTCGGAGTGCAGATCGCAGAGCGTCTCTGCCTGCTCTCGACCAGAACCACCAAGGCGGAGAGTTCGAGACTGGTGGAGGGCACTTCCTGCATGGTGGAGACGTTAATCGCCGAACCCACTTAAGGAGCAGCATGATACCTTGCGAAGACGAACTTAAGGCCTACGAGTTCTCGTTAGTCGCCTAAGAGATTACAGGAAACTGTTGCGAACAATAAATACTGAAATAATCTATTCAGACGTAGTTAATCAGAAGTTTCAAACATTATACACTCCTGGAAATTGAAATAAGAACACCGTGAATTCATTGTCCCAGGAAGGGGAAACTTTATTGACACATTCCTGGGGTCAGATACATCACATGATCACACTGACAGAACCACAGGCACATAGACACAGGCAACAGAGCATGCACAATGTCGGCACTAGTACAGTGTATATCCACCTTTCGCAGCAATGCAGGCTGCTATTCTCCCATGGAGACGATCGTAGAGATGCTGGATGTAGTCCTGTGGAACGGCTTGCCATGCCATTTCCACCTGGCGCCTCAGTTGGACCAGCGTTCGTGCTGGACGTGCAGACCGCGTGAGACGACGCTTCATCCAGTCCCAAACATGCTCAATGGGGGACAGATCCGGAGATCTTGCTGGCCAGGGTAGTTGACTTACACCTTCTAGAGCACGTTGGGTGGCACGGGATACATGCGGACGTGCATTGTCCTGTTGGAACAGCAAGTTCCCTTGCCGGTCTAGGAATGGTAGAACGATGGGTTCGATGACGGTTTGGATGTACCGTGCACTATTCAGTGTCCCCTCGACGATCACCAGTGGTGTACGGCCAGTGTAGGAGATCGCTCCCCACACCATGATGCCGGGTGTTGGCCCTGTGTGCCTCGGTCGTATGCAGTCCTGATTGTGGCGCTCACCTGCACGGCGCCAAACACGCATACGACCATCATTGGCACCAAGGCAGAAGCGACTCTCATCGCTGAAGACGACACGTCTCCATTCGTCCCTCCCTTCACGCCTGTCGCGACACCACTGGAGGCGGGCTGCACGATGTTGGGGCGTGAGCGGAAGACGGCCTAACGGTGTGCGGGACCGTAGCCCAGCTTCATGGAGACGGTTGCGAATGGTCCTCGCCGATACCTCAGGAGCAACAGTGTCCCTAATTTGCTGGGAAGTGGCGGTGCGGTCCCCTACGGCACTGCGTAGGATCCTACGGTCTTGGCGTGCATCCGTGCGTCGCTGCGGTCCGGTCCCAGGTCGACGGGCACGTGCACCTTCCGCCGACCACTGGCGACAACATCGATGTACTGTGGAGACCTCACGCCCCACGTGTTGAGCAATTCGGCGGTACGTCCACCCGGCCTCCCACATGCCCACTATACGCCCTCGCTCAAAGTCCGTCAACTGCACATACGGTTCACGTCCACGCTGTCGCGGCATGCTACCAGTGTTAAAGACTGCGATGGAGCTCCGTATGCCACGGCAAACTGGCTGACACTGACGGCGGCGGTGCACAAATGCTGCGCAGCTAGCGCCATTCGACGGCCAACACCGCGGTTCCTGGTGTGTCCGCTGTGCCGTGCGTGTGATCATTGCTTGTACAGCCCTCTCGCAATGTCCGGAGCAAATATGGTGGGTCAGACGCACCGGTGTCAATGTGTTCTTTTTTCCATTTCCAGGAGTGTATATACGAATGCATGGTCTCGTCGTGACGTATGCTAATATTTTCCCGAGCTTCCAGTACTAGACTGGACACTGGTGACGTCACAGATGGTGTCATGGCTATGGGACAGAAGCAGCAACTGCACGAAAGTCACCATTAGGCAGTTCTTGAGGAGTACTTGTCCAAGAGTTCGTGGATTTTTAATCACTTGACGCGCCTGGAAGTTTGAGAAAATTTTATTGACAAAACCTTATTTGTTTCAAAGACTCTGGCAGATGAGGATTCACGATTATTTCCTCAGCAAATTTTTCCAAACAATTTCTGACAAATCAGTGTACCTTCCCTATAATTAACTGTGACCGTTATCTTCCCCATTTTCCGGTCCCCATTAAGAGCTTGAAATCTACTTAGACGCTTTATTGTCACTAAGCAGTTGTATTTAGTTATTTATTACTGTTTTATTACTAACGTATTAATATATTTAATTATTAGTGTAGTGTCCGCATTGAATCTTCTCAAATTTCACAGAGTATACATGCGACACATGCGGTCCCAAAGCAACTCAGTGTAAACTGGGTGTTAGTTCACTATTTACCCATCCAGGGGGAGCCAAGAGCCAAATAAACATAAGTCGAAAGCATTCTCGGACTCTGTGAGCCGGTGTACAAAGGATGGCATCCTTGGTTGCTGCTACGCTTTCTACGGCCATCTCCAGACTCACAAGAATATTGGGAACCAGACACAAATTTAGCAGTGTAACTATAATTAAATATTAGGATTTGTGCCGCAGTTTGACACCGAGCAATGTACTCGATATGTCTCCTCTTCACGACCGTGCTCCTGGAACGAATCTCAGTATCTATAGCACACATAATTTTCCACGTAAAAAAATTTTTTTCATTCCGCCAATTGATGTGCTGAATCTATACTTCCCTCACGATAGGACACGCAGTAGCGACCACCATATACTCACACATATACTGCGAAGACTGTTGTACAAAGGCTGGGTCGGTTCCCCTTGGCACAAAGGCGTCACTGTTTTTGGCCCCAACCTATTTGCTCGCTTGCTTTCTACACCACTCTCCAGACAGTGGAATTACAAGAACATATGTAATTTCACACGTTTCGTCAGGATATCATATCATTTTTCTCGCTATACTTTTCGATATCAAGCACATAACAGTAGGCTCTGAGCACTATGGGACAACCTCTGAGGTTGGTTGGTTGGTTGGTTTGGGGAAGGAGACCAGACAGCGTGGTCATCGGTCTCATCGGATTAGGGAAGGATTGGGAAGGAAGTCGGCCGTGCCCTTTCAGAGGAACCATCCCGGCATTTGCCTGGAGTGATTTAGGGAAATCACGGAAAACCTAAATCAGGATGGCCGGACGCGGGATTGAACCGTCGTCCTCCCGAATGCGAGTCCAGTGCCTAACCACTGCGCCACCTCGCTCGGTCATAACAGTAGGATACTGATTGCGTGCATAGTATAATTCCGAAGATACAGACTAGAAATTATTTCTCTAGAATCCCGAAACTTTTGTGACGTGGAACGTGCTATAATCCACTGAATAAATAGAAACCAATCCCGCCTGCTACGATCTTTACGTGAAAACTCGAAAAAAATAGAGGAAACTGATGTTTCCACTCACGAATACCGATGTCGGTGATATAGCAGATTCCAAATCATCCTTATAATTTACAAAGCCAACTAAGGTGTGTCTCATGTCTAGAGAACCAGCGAACGTGTCTTCCATCTGTCTTTCACCTGCTAGATGCGCACAGCACAATCGATGTTCTCTCAACTAAATAAAGATGGAAAATGTGAAGAAGCAGTCAATCGGACAATTTACATAGGAGGGGATAATGGTCCAGTGCAAACACATGTCCTTATTGAAACTTCTCAAATTTCCATGCGACCACGAAAGCTATCCAACACATACTAAGTGTTAGTTCGCTATTCGACTGTCTAGAGGACGACACGGTGTTAGTCAGCTACATTCCTGCGTCCCAACAGGCCTTTCCATTCGGACAGTTCCTACCGTTAGCCAGAGATGTGAATCATTCCCGCCGCAGGCTACCGCCGGCGCGCCACGCACCCCTACACAAAATTATTCTAGGAAACCAGTCACAAACATATTTGATCACTATACTTACAACTAAATATTATGATCGCAGTCTCAATTGGGCGACATTCGAGAATGAGCAAAGCGTCAAATACACCCTGCTGACAGCTGTGGCCCTGGAAATAGAAATATCTGTACCATTCTTATGACCTGACATACTTTTTCCTTTGCTATTACAGTATTCCACGTCACATCCATACCTTCCTTACGTTCGGACATAGTCATTTCCTTTGCACATGTCGGTACACACACACATACTTTATCAGCCTGATGCTCATGGCGAACCTATCCGCACCCCCTACTACTAACTATAATACTTTGCCAATAAATGATTGCTGGCAATATGAAACAATACTGACAGAAAATCAGTGATGGGAGGACATGTCTCGTAAATTTTTCTTGCTCGTGGTACCACTTTGTCCTAGAAAGAGAGGCATAATCGTCTTACAAGCCGCCAGATGTTAGAAAACACGATCGCAACGACCATATTACTATCACGATCGGTCTTGGTTCTACAGGTGCACGCAAGTATCCATGTTAAAAGCTATACCGGCTTTATAAATTGAGGTATGGCATTACCTCCAAATGAAGTGGTTGTTCCAGACAAACACCGCGACACTGAATATAGACGGAGATCGCCAGAGTGTATATTATCAGACCAAATGCGGTTACATATCGCTGATAGTGCAACCTCGTGATAAAATCACCGAATCTAGAAAGCAATTCGGCAAAGGAACGTGGTATGAAGCAGGTATTTGCAACGCCCTCACACCGCCTCTAGATATTTCACCAGTGTTTGTAACGCATTCTGTCTCGATGCCACGTCAGAGCTTTGGGTTATATATCGACTGGTTTATAGGTGATGGTTGGCTGGGAAGGATCACAAACAGTAGATGGTGTACTGATTGAGGTCGTAAGAAATGTACTACTGTACTGTACTCTTCAGACCTTTAGTGCTTCGCTTTCTGGTAGAAATGATGTCTATGAGTGCCGGCCTCTGTGACTGATCGGCTCTAGGCGCTTCAGTCCGGAACGGAGCTGCTGCTACGGTCGCAGGTTCGAATCCTGCCTTGGGCATGGATGTGGGTGATGTCCTTAGGTTAGTTAGGTTTAAGTAGTTCTAAGTCTAGGGGACTAATGACCTCAGATGTTAAATCCCAAAGTGCTTAGAGCCATTTGAACCATTAACATTTGATGTCTATGACTTGGAATCAAGTCTTTCCATTCAACCACATACCTGCATTGTAACCGATAGAGAAGTCCTTTAATGATTACAGCTACTAGTGAATCATACTTCTGACACTCTCGTATCTCGAAACAAATCACCTTTTTCTAACCTACCAGCTACAGTAAAATTTTAGATAGTCCCTATGCCTCTTGCAACTCCTGCCATTTATGCAGCTTTCTGCATCTGATCATTCCAATTTAAGTAGGAACTGAGCAGAAGTCGGAGAGAGCTGTATCTTCCACCTTCTGCAACCCATGCAGAAACAGAGTGACCTGAGTTAGTGTGACAGGACTGTGTTTTGACCATTCAGTGGAAATAGGAACGTGTTGTCATATCTCCACCAACAATGCATGATATGTAAGGTGAGTAGCAAACGAAGCCTGTTCCTGCAACACGAGGTAGTATAAAAGACAGTACAGGAACTGGGGGAGGATGAGGATTTTGCTACTGCAATGTAATGCGCCCCCAAACTACAAACAAGAACTGCTGTCCAAAGCAGATCCACATCCCTCAGGGCCATTCACATCTACACCCCAACATTCTGTCTTCGTTATTCTGTAATATCCAACACAGAAAAATTATGAACTACACTACTGGCCATTAAAATTGCTACACCAAGAAGAAATGCAGATGATAAACGGGTATTTATTGGATAAATATATTATACTAGAAATGACATGTGATTACATTTTCACGCTATTTGGGTGCATAGATCCTAAGATCAGCACTCAGAATAATCACCTCTGGCCGTCATAACGGCCTTGATACGCCTGGGCATTAAGTCAAACAGAGCTTGGATGGCGTGTACAGATACAGCTGTCCATGCAGCTTCAACACGATACCACAGTTCATCAAGAGTAGTGACTGGCGTATTGTGACGAGCCAGATGCTCGACCAACATTGATCAGACGTTTTCAGTTGGTGAGATATCTGCAGAATGTGCTGGCCAGTGAGCAGTCGAACATTTTCTGTATCCAGAAAGGCCCGTACAGGACCTGCAAAATGCGGTCGTGCATTATTCTGCTGAAATGTAGGGTTTCGCAGGGATCGAATGAAGGGTAGAGCCACGGGTCGTAACACATCTGAAATGTAACGTCCACTGTTCAAAGTCGTCAGTGCGAACAAGAGGTGACCGAAACGTGTAACCAATGGCACCCCATACCATCACGCCGGGTGATACGCCAGTATGGCGATGACGAATACACGCTTCTAATGTGCGTTCACCGTGATGTTGCCAAACACGGATGTGACCATCATGATGCTGTAAACAGAACCTGGATTCATCCGAAAAAATGACGTTTTGCCATTCGTGCATGGAGGTTCGTCGTTGAGTACACCGTCGCAGGTGCTCCTGTCTGTGATGCAGCTTCAAGGGTAACCGCAGCCATGGTCTCTGAGCTGATAGTCCATGCTGCTGCAAACGTCGTCGAACTGTTTGTGCAGATGGTTGTTGTCTTGCTAACGTCCCCATCTGTTGACTCAGGGATCGAGACGTGGCTGCAGGATCCGTTACAGCCATGCGGATATGATGCCTGTCATCTCGACTGCTAGTGATACGAGGCCATTGGGATCCAGCACGGCGTTCCGTATTACCCTCCTGAACCCACCGATTCCATATTCTGCTAACAGTCATTGGATCTCGACCAACGCGAGCAGCAATGTCGTGATATGATAAACCAAAATCGCGATAGGCTACAATCCGACCTTTATCAAAGTCGGAAACGTGATGGTAAGCATTTCTCCTTCTTACACGAGGCATCACAACAACGTTTCACCAGGCAACACCGGTCAACTGCTGTCTGTGTATGAGAAATCGGTTGGAAACTTTCCTCATGTCAGCACGTTGTTGGTGTCGCCACCGGCGCCAACCTTGTGTGAATGCTCTGAAAAGCTAATCATTTGCATATCACAGCATCTTCTTCCTGTCGGTTAAATTTCGCGTGTGTAGCACGTCATCTTCGTGGTGTAGCAATTTTAATGGCCAGTAGTGTATAAAAGCTCCACTAACTTTATACGGTAGAGAACTCGATAAGATTTTTACCGCATCTCTATCCTCCCATATATCGAAAACAAATACAATTTGCGTGCCTGCATCGAGCACATGTGACGATCCTATTAAATATACAGCTATTGATCCATTGGATGGAACAGTGTATAATTACATCTCTTGTACTGTAAGAGAATGATTGTATCTCACAAACTATACTATAAGTCGAAGAGACCCTTCCTGTGACCCTGTGTAATTGTTCGACACTTTTTTTTTCTGCTGTGACACTCTTTGTACACCGCTATATATTTTGTTTTTCCGCCATGACTTCGAGGTCTGTGTCAGGTTTTAAACTGACACTAACACATTACAATCCATTGCTTCTCACAGAAAACTGGAAGTCCCATAGTATAAGTCATGTTCTTACTGCTGCCATAACCATAACACACCACAAACATTGGATAATTTTAAATAATAGATAGTTACAACTTAAGGAAACTGGAAGAGTCTGGCGACATTGTGGAGAGTTTCCAAACTGCTGTCCAGAAGTGATTGACAATCTCTACATTTAAACTTATCTGTCACAGTGACGGAATAGCTGATGGCTATGTGTTCCATATCGACTGATTCCTCATATTGCACCCATGTACATGATCACTGTTTTGGTGCTAGCCATCCCCAGAAGTGTTGCCCCTCCACCAAAACTCTTCTCCATCTCAAACAAGGGATATCAGTCCATCATTACGTGGTAACCAACAGCATACTAGTGGATGGATGAGATGGAAAACGCACTGTCGGTGTACTGTAATAATAAGCATCACAGTTGATAGTGCGAACAATTTTAGCAATTTTACAGTAATCTCAACACTAACCAATGATGCGACAGCATGTTTCCCAACTTCAGTATCGTAGCTAACCTGCCCCTTCTCTGCTTTGCGGATATCATTGCGAATGTACAGGGTGTTTCAAAAATGACCGGTATATTTGAAACGGCAATAAAAACTAAACGAGCAGCGATAGAAATACACCGTTTGTTGCAATATGCTTGGGACAACAGTACATTTTCAGGCAGACAAACTTTCGAAATTACAGTAGTTACAATTTTCAACAACAGATGGCGCTGCGGTCTGGGAAACTCTATAGTACGATAGTAGTAGTAGTGGTTAGTGTTTAACGTCCCGTCGACAACGAGGTCATTAGAGACGGAGTCCTAGCTCGGGTTAGGGAAGGATTGGGAAGGAAATCGGCCGTGCCCTTTCAAAGGAACCATCCCGGCATTTACCTGAAACGATTTAGGGAAATCACGGAAAACCTAAATCAGGATGGCCGGAGACGGGATTGAACCGTCGTCCTCCCGAATGCGAGTCCAGTGTGCTAACCACTGCGCCACCTCGCTCGGTATATAGTACGATATTTTCCACATATCCTCCATGCGTAGCAATAATATGGCGTAGTCTCTGAATGAAATTACCCGAAACCTTTGACAACGTGTCTGGCGGAATGGCTTCACATGCAGATGAGATGTACTGCTTCAGCTGTTCAATTGTTTCTGGTTTCTGGCGGTACACCTGGTCTTTCACGTGTCCCCACAGAAAGAAGTCACAGGGGTTCATGTCTGGCGAATAGGGAGGCCAATCCACGCCGCCTCCTGTATGTTTCGGATAGCCCAAAGCAATCACACGATCATCGAAATATTCATTCAGGAAATTAAAGACGTCGGCCGTGCGATGTGGCCGGGCACCATCTTGCATAAACCACGAGGTGTTCGCAGTGTCGTCTAAGGCAGTTTGTACCGCCACAAATTCACGAAGAATGTCCAGAGAGCGTGATGCAGTAATCGTTTCGGATCTGAAAAATGGACCAATGATTCCTTTGGAAGACATGGCGGCCCAGACCAGTACTTTTTGAGGATGCAGGGACGATGGGACTGCAACATGGGGCTTTTCGGTTCCCCATATGCGCCAGTTCTGTTTATTGACGAAGCCGTCCAGGTAAAAATAAGCTTCGTCAGTAAACCAAATGCTGCCCACATGCATATCGCCGTCATCAATCCTGTGCACTATATCGTTAGCGAATGTCTCTCGTGCAGCAATGGTAGCGGCGCTGAGGGGTTGCCGCGTTTGAATTTTGTATGGATAGAGGTGTAAACTCTGGCGCATGAGACGATACGTGGACGTTGGCGTCATTTGGACCGCAGCTGCAACACGGCGAACGGAAACCCGAGGCCGCTGTTGGATCACCTGCTGCACTAGCTGCGCGTTGCCCTCTGTGGTTGCTGTACGCGGTCGCCCTACCTTTCCAGCACGTTCATCCGTCACATTCCCAGTCCGTTGAAATTTTTCAAACAGATCCTTTATTGTATCGCTTTTCGGTCCTTTGGTTACATTAAACCTCCGTTGAAAACTTCGTCTTGTTGCAACAACACTGTGTTCTAGGCGGTGGAATCCCAACACCAGAAAAATCCTCTGTTCTAAGGAAAGACCATGTTGTCTACAGCACACTTGCACGTTGTGAACAGCACACGCTTACAGCAGAAAGACGACGTACAGAATGGCGCACCCACAGACTGCGTTGTCTTCTATATCGTTCACATCACTTGCAGCGCCATCTGTTGTTGAAAATTGTAACTACTGTAATTTCGAAAGTTTGTCCGCCTGAAAATGTACTGTTGTCCCAAGCATATTGCAACAAACGGTGTATTTCTATCGCTGCTCGTTTAGTTTTTATTGCCGTTTCAAATATACCGGTCATTTTTGAAACACCCTGTAGATAGATGACTGTGCAGGATCCCATTAGCATCATCAGGAAGAATGCATTTGGTGTTAATTGATGCTATTTTCGTAAACAGGTCATGTTAGGACAAGCTGAGACACCATGAAGGCTCCTACAAAAGAGACTGTTAATTATTTCTGTGATACTTTACAAATTCTGAGATGGGACTGATAAGTAATGGATGGGCTGTCCCGTTAGGATCGCTAGGGAGAATGCACCCTGTATTATTCTTGGAAGTATTGCAAAAGATTTCTATAGCGCATTATGAGGCTGTTATTCACATTGTCATGTGACGACAGTATAACATTTTGTGGCGACGCATCAGCCATACTGGGTAGGTAAATGTGTGCATGGCTAGATGCAGCTTGCATGTCCCATTAGGATTGCTAGGAACAATGCGCACTGTGCTATTCTGGGAAGCATTGGAACAGATTTCTATAGTGCAACCTCTGATGTCAGTATCCACAGGTAGATAGGTATCGCGCCAGCAACAGTGCCAAGGTGGTCACGTATTTCGGCAGTTATTTCTTTGGTCTCATGTATGAAAGGGATGCCATCACCTCATCCTTGCGGGACGTGAACTGACACCTGCATGTGGTTTGGCAGCTGACGGCTGCGTCGTCACTTAGAGGGGGGCCACCAGTTCATCCCAACTCCTGGGAGCGTGTGTGGTAGTGTCCTGTATGGGCCAGTGGACAGGGGACAGCAGGCAGTGCATGCTTCATGACGGAAAGATTTTAACTGTGTAATTACGTGTGATGTGTGTTTCATGACAGTATTCGTTGCGCATTCGGAATAAGAAAAGAAATGTGATCGATGTAATTACTCCTTGTAAGACCTGCATCTTTCCAAATGACAGACAGTGATGAGCAAGAGTAATCCAAGCCCTGAGCAACTGACTTAAAAAATAAAAAAAAAATAAATAAAAAAAAAACAGTATGCCCCTGAATTTCCCCCTTGTGCGATACTTCTTTTCCACCCCAGAGCCACCAATTTCCATGTCAAGATGTGGTGGGGTAGAGGGGGGGAAGGGGGCAGGGATGGGGTGGTGAGGATAGTGGTCGATTTCCTGAAAAATTCTTTAAATAATAAATAAGCTATATTTCATTCACTGCCTTGAATCCCCTAAATTGTTTAAATAAACAATATTCCACACATTGTCTGAATTGTTTAAATAATATTCCGTATACAGCAATCGACTTCCAGACAAATTCTTCAACTAAATAAATAAACTATATTCCATACACTGTCTTAAATAACTAAACAATATTCTATATGTTATATAAATTGCTTAAACAATATTCCAAACACTACAATCGAATTCCCTCCAAATGACCAATCAACTGAGTCTTTTTACTGCCAATTACCAGGAGAAAGGGTGGGAGGGGAGGGGGTTCATCAGAGGGGGAGATGTTAATTAATTGAGCAATTTAATTAAGTAATCAGTCAAACTGATATGAGTGAGAGGGGCTATCCAAAAACTCGGACCTGAAAGTGTAACTGTAACAGTATGGGGGAGGTTTCCTGAGTGGGGAGGGGTGTGGGGGAGGGGTGGAGGGACAATATGTTAAGTGCCTGTCACTCTAAAGGAAGGATCCTTCTAGCAGAACAATAGGTTAAGGACCTGTCAATCAAAGGAGAACAATAGGTTAATGACCTGTCAGTCAAAGAACAATAGGTTTTCCCCTGAGTGCATACCTGCCCCTGATGTAGGCAACCTGCACTAACGAAATGTGCCACAACGAAGCTTGTCCCACTACTCATATCATCAGATATCAGTTTTGTGTGTTGACAAACAGGTTGTCTGATGTTAGAGTTAATTTTGTTGTAGGTTTCATCAAATTTTTTGTGTATGTGGAGAAAGGAGAATAGAATTTCTGTTATTGGTTCGACCTGACAAACACCCCTCCCCATACCCCTTCATCAATAAAATTCTGCCATGTGTAGCGCTGTTGCACCAAAGGCCCAACAAAAGTTCGCCTTTCATCACTTCATGCAGGATTAGATGCTGTTACAATACTCACCACAAGAGTGCGAGGCAGACGAAACTTTAATGACAGGGTTTTGGAGTAATTTAAAGACTGTAGATGTTTGTGGGACAAGTTAATCAAGGAGTATAGAAATAGGGATGCAAAAAATGAAGCACCTGTTCGTTTTTTAACCTAATGGTTTCATCTGGCACATAGAGAGGGTAAAAGATATATAGTTTATGAATAAAACGACACTTAGCGGAAATGAAACCTAAAAACCGAAATTACGACGGATTAGATCTGAGATTTCATTTCCGATATGTATCGGAATTAAAACCTAAAAACCGAAATATAGATAGTCAGTGGACTTGTATTCATAAAAATATACTCGTTTTATTGTTAAAAATGTTAAAAAAATCCAGGCTGTATCCAAACCTTCTACTATGAAGAGCAAAATCTAGGTCTTTTTTTGTACAGTTATAATAGTTGCTACATGTTTCACCTTTTATGTATCTGTTGTATTTATCACATGACATGCGCCACCATCACCTGTAGTCTTTCTTCTTCCAATTTCAAATGAGTTTCTTAAACTTACAGGGGCATCACATATATAAATTAATTCATAAAGTTCACATGAATATCTTTTTTTTTCTGCCATGATGTATTTCCCCTCAGTCAACTATAAATCACGTTGCAGGTTTCAGGAATCGTTTTCGACAGTAACTGTAGGGAATGGGGATACAAATACACTGCCAATGACTAGAAAACGTAATGTAACAAACAGCCTCACCTCGCAACTTACAGCAGCGCTAATGACTGTCCTTTTTAGTTAAGAATGGTTTGATGATGTTCAGCAGCTTGGAAATGCACATTTCATCCATCATCGTGTCCTAGCTCCTTAAGTAACACATTGTGGGTGAAGTTCTTTTTTTGCATTAGTCACTCTTTTCCCACAGCTTTCTCTCGGCTTTTTTGGACTAGTTATCTCTAAAACAACCAAGGCGGTCGTTTTTGTTTCCGTGTAAAACCAGTGGAAACTAGTAGAACATAAACTCAATTTTTCGAAGATAAACAAATCACAACAACAGGTTGGATCTGTAGTCGCTGAGTCTAGTCAGTCACAGCATATTTAGGCTACCATTAAATTGGTTGGTCCGTCAGTTGGTCAATAAATTGGTGCACATTTAGGGCCCTTTATAAGTTTCCGATACTGTACTGGTACAATTAAACAAACTTGCTTGTATAAGCTTCAAAAACGCATATAGCATTATTTGAGCAACTTAATGTTTAGAAATGATGTAGTGAGTTTTTCTAACTGGTACTTCATTCTAAAATATTAATCTCAGCATACATAAAGAAGAGCATATTTGTGTGGTTTTGTGTGTTTGTGTCTGGTATCTCCTCCCAAACCCTTAGATTGATGTCAACCAAATTTGGCACAAAAACAGCAGACCTCATAAGTATCAGCACTGTGGATTTGATAACCTCTTAGCTCCAGTAGGAACAAAGATAACCAAAAACGTGATTACTCCTGACTCTGGTATATAGGCTACCCTGTGTGATAGTCATGTTGTATTGGAGAAGCGTCAGCTGCCTTACTGACATGCTTTGCAGGGCAGTCTAGGTGTCAGGATCAAGAAACAGTTTTCCAGCCCCTAACATTTACAATACTTAACTTTGGATTTACGAGTTGTCGCAAGCAAAGGGCGACATGCAAACAGTGTCCTTCACTACACAGGGTGGTCCATTGATCGTGACTGGGCCGAATATCTCACGAAATAAGCGTCAAACTAAAAAACTACAAAGAACGAAACTTGTCTAGCTTGAAGGGGGAAACCAGATGACGCATTGGTTGACCCACTAGATGGCGCTGCCATAGGTCAAACGGATATCAACTGCGTTTTTGAAAAATAGGAATCCCCATTTTTTGTACATATTCGTGTAGTATGTAAAGAAATATCAATGTTTTAGTTGGACCACTTTTGTCGCTTTGTGGTAGATGGCGCTGTAATAGTCACAAACATATGGCTCACAATTTCAGATGAACAGTTGGTAACAGGTAGGTTTTTTAAATTAAAATACGGAACGTAGGTACATTTGAACATTTTATTTCGTTTATTCCAATGCGATACATGTACCTTTGTGAACTTATCATCCTGAGAATGCATGCTGTTACAGCGTGATTACCTGTAAATACCACAGTAATGCAATAAACGCTCAAAACGATGTCCGTCAACCTCAATGCATTTGGCAATACGTGTAACGACATTACTCTCAACAGATAGTAGTTCGCCTTCCGTAATGTTCGCACATGCATTGACAATGCGCTGACGCATGTTGTCAGGCGTTGTCAGTGGGTCACGATAGCAAATATCCTTCACCTTTCCCGACAGAAAGAAATCCGGGGACGTCAGATCCTGTGAACGTGCGGGCCATGGTGTGGTGCTACGACGACCAAGCCACCTGTCATGAAATATGCTATTCAATACCGTTTCAACTTCATGCAAAGCTATGTGCCAGACATCCATCATGTTGGAAGTACATCACCATTGTGTCATGCAGTGAAACATCTTGCAGTAACATCGGTAGAACATTACATAGGAAATCAGCATACATTGCACCATTTAGATTGCCATCGATAAAATGGGGGCCAATTATCCTTCCGCCCATAATGCTGCACCATACATTAACCCGCCAAGGTCGCTGATGTTCCACTTGTCGCAGCCATCGTAGATTTTCCGTTGCCCAACAGTGCATATTATGCCGGTTTACGTTGCCGCTGTAGGTGAATGACGCTTCGTCGCTAAATAGAACGCGTGCAAAAAAATCTGTCATCGTCCCGTAATTTCTCTTGTGCCCAGTGGCAGAACTGTACACGACGTTCAAAGTCGTCGCCATGCAATTCCTGGTGCAAAGAAATATGGTACGGGTGCAATCGATGTTGATGTAGCATTTTCAACACCAACGTTTTTGAGATTCCCGATTCTCGCGCAATTTGTCTGCTACTGATGTGCGGATTAGCCACGACAGCAGCTGAAACACCTACTTGGGCATCATCATTTGTTGCAGGTCGTGGTTGACGTTCCACATGTGGCTGAACACTTCCTGTTTCCTTAAATAACGTAACTATCCGGCGAACGGTCCGGACACTTCGATGACGTTGTCCAGGATACCGAAGAGCATACATAGCACACGCCCTTTGGGCATTTTGATCATTATAACCATACATCAACAGGATATCGACCTTTTCCGCAATTGGTAAACAGTCCGTTTTAACATGGGTAATGTATCACGAAGCAAATACCGTCCGCACTGGCGGAATGTTAAGAGTTACCACGTACTTGTACGTTTGTGACTATTACAACACCATCTATCACAAAGCGAAAAAAGTGGTCCAACTAAAACATTATATCTCTTTACGTACTACACGAATATGTAATAAAAAATGGGGGTTCCTATTTAAAAAAAAAACGCAGTTGATATCCTTTTGACCTATGGGAGCGCCATCTAGAGGGCCAAATATAGCGCCATCTGGTTTCCCCCTTCAAGCTAGTTGAGTTTCGTTCTTCTTAGTTTTTTCGCTTGATGCTTATTTCGTGAGATATTTGGCCCAGTCACTATCAATGGACCATCCTGCATACAATGTCCATATAAGCATTCAACACTCACTCATAGGTCACTGCTATGGTTAATTTCACTGCTCATCTAGGTCTCTCTGCTAGCGTCCATTATCTACTGTGCCGGAGCTTGTGGTTACACCAGAACATGTAGGCTGCCCAGCATAACAAGCATGTTGTGTTGAGTAGTATCGATCTATCTTATTGACCTGCTTTGCATGGCGTCCTATATGTCTGGGACAAGAAACGGTTTTCCAGCCGAGTACGTGTAGGCTGCCCTGCATGATAGGTTCATTGTGCTGGAGCAGTATCAACCTGGATGGAAGGATGGATAGGGAGGGAGGGAGTGAGGGAGGGAGGTAGGGATGAATAGAGAGAAAGGGTAAGGAGGGCAGGGTCAGAGAAGGAGGAGAAGGACAAAGAATGGGGAAGGAGGAGACAGGCAGAGAGTGTGGAGAAGGGGAAATTGGGCACTTTAGAGAGGGGTTGGAGGAGATTGACAGAGAGACAGGTGAGGAGGGGATGGACAGAGAGAGGGAGAGGAGAAGATGTATTGACAGTGGGGGAGGAGAAGGTGTACAGAGGGAGGAGGGAGGAGATGGTCAGAGAGAAGGGAGGAGGGGGAGATAGAAAGACGGTTGGGAAGGGAACGGACAGGGAGGGGAGGAGGATATGTACAGAAAGGGGAAGGAGGAGATGGTCAGAGAGAGAGGGAGAAGTAGATAGAAGGAGGAAGAGGAGATGAAAAGACAGAGACAATGGGGAGGAGGAGATTGACAGAGGTAGGAGAATAAGGTGCACTGAGTGACAGAGGAAGACGTGGATATAAAGGGGGGGGGAAGAGAGAGGTGTGGGTTGTAATGTGTCAAACGCATATGCCGGCGAAGCTGTGGGGAAAAGACTAGTTAAATAATTATTTCGTATTATAGCACGATGGAAAATGGAGCTCGGATGAATAGCACTCAGCTATAACAGTATATCTAAACAGCGATCGTGGATTATGTGAATATACACAGATATAACATGTGCCTAAACCAACAATTAATATGTGTGCTGGAAATAAAAATAAATATAAAAATAAAAATGAGAACTGAGATATTAAAATTTTTGGCTCCAGAAAACTATATTTTTCAACGGAGTTGAAAATGGATTAGAAGATCATATTCTTACATTTGCAGAGATGATGATCAGTTTATGCACGTTGGACGTAAGGAAACTTGCTTTCTAGACTGCAGAAAGAATCGGATTCTTCCATAATTTCAATGTGGAAGAAGCCATGGCAGGCAAAAAGTGAACTGATGGAGTCCATCCAACAAATATCATCAAATCCTAGAGAAATGTTGAACCTTCCAACCAAAACCTCAAGCCTATACAAGGAGCCTATGAACTGACGAGCAGCCTATGCAAAGAAAAAGTTAACCGAAGCATAGGCGAATAAATTTAGAACTACAGGTTCTCCTGTGGAAAAGAAGTGTTTTAGAAACTCTGTGAGGAAGCCATAACAGGAACTCATTTGTAAAAAAAAAAAAAAAAAAAAAAAAAAAAGACAGTAGTGCGAAGCAGATCAAAAGGAAAAATTGATCAAATGCATTTTCATGCATTTTTCATTCATGGTAAGTGTGAAGGGGCTGGGAAAGGAGTAAAAAAGTTACATTGTAATGCCTGCAAATACTGATGTGACAGCTTAGAGATGGAACATTTACTTCCTAGTACATATCTTCAAGCGCAGGAACCTAGTTCACAAAGATGGTACAATTTATGCACCCACTGGCACAATTAAAAGACCAGGTCACTAACTTATACCACTTGCAGATGTTAAGAAAATTAAGTGTAGTGTGTTTATTTTCTCAGAATTTCCATTCTTTAAATCAGGAACAAAGAACAACGTCCTACAGTTGAGGATGACATTGTTAAATAATTTTGTAACTTACTGTTTAGTCTATAATAAATTAAATTTCAAAAGGCCAGACAAACGTGTGGTTCCTGAAGAGGGGCAGCAACCTTTTCAGTAGTTGCAGGGGCGACAGTCTGGATGATTGACTGATCTGGCCTTGCAACACTAACCAAAACAGCCTTGCTGTGCTGGTACTGCGAACGGCTGAAAGCAAGGGGAAACTACAGCCGTAATTTTTCCCGAGGGCATCCAGCTTTACTGTATGGTTAAATGATGATGGCGTCCTCTTGGGTAAAATATTCCGGAGGTAAAATAGTCCCTCATTCGGATCTCCGGGCGGGGACTACTCAAGAGCACGTCGTTATCAGGAGAAAGAAAACTGGCGTTCTACGGATCGGAGCGTGGAATGTCAGATCCCTTAATTGGGCAGGTAGGTTGGAGAATTTAAAAAGGGAAATGGATAGGTTGAAGTTAGATATAGTGGGAATTAGTGGCAGCAGGAACAAGACTTTTGGTCAGGTGAATACAGGGTTATAAATACAAAATCAAATAGGGGTAATTCAGGAGTAGGTTTAATAATGAATAAAAAAATAGCAGTGCGGGTAAGCTACTACCAACAGCATAGTGAACGCATTATTGTGGCCAAGATAGACACGAAGCCCATGCCTACTACAGTAGTACAAGTTTATATGCCAATTAGCTCTGCAGATGATGAAGAAATTGATGAAATGTATGACGAGATAAAAGAAATTATTCAGGTAGTGAAGGGAGACGAAAATTTAATAGTCATGGGTGACTGGAATTCGAGAGGGAAAAGGGAGAGAAGGAAACATAGTAGGTGAATATGGATTGGGGGAGAGAAATGAAAGAGGAAGCCGTCTGGTAGAATTTTGCACAGAGCATAACTTAATCATAGCTAACACTTGGCTCAAGAATCATAAAAGAAGGTTGTATACATGGAAGAATCCTGGAGATACTAGAAGGTATCAGATAGATTATATAATGGTAAGACAGAGATTTAGGAACCAAGTTTTAAATTGTAAGACATTTCCAGGGGCAGATGTGGACTCTGACCACAATCTATTGGTTATGAACTGTAGATTAAAACTGAAGAAACTGCAAAAAGGTGGGAATTTAAAGAGATGGGACCCGGATAAACGGACTAAACCAGAGGTTGTACAGAGTTTCAGGGAGAGCATAAGGGGACAATTGACAGGAATGGGGGAAAGAAATACAGTAGAAGAAGAATGGGTAGCTCTGAGGGATGAAGTAGTGAACGCAGCAGAGGATCAAGTAGGTAAAAATACAAGGGCTAGTAGAAATCCTTGGGCAACAGAAGAAATATTGAATTTAATTGATGAAAGGAGAAAATATAAAAATGCAGTAAATGAAGCAGGCAAAAAGGAATACAAACGTCTCAAAAATGAGATCGATAGGAAGTGCAATATGGCTAAGCAGGGATGGCTAGAGGACAAATGTAAGGATGTAGAGGCTTATCTCACTAGGGGTAAGATAGATACTGCCTGCAGGAAAATTAAAGAGACCTTTTGAGAAAAAAGAGCCACTTGTATGAATATCAAGAGCTCAGATGGAAACCCAGTTCTAAGCAAAGAAGAGAAAGCAGTAAGGTGGAAGGAGTATATAGAGGGTCTATACAAGGGCGATGTACTTGAGGACAATATTATGGAAATGGGTTTATCGGTTCTAGGCGCTCAGTCCGGAACCGCGCGACTGCTACGGTCGCAGGTTCGAATCCTGCCTCGGGCATGGATGTGTGTCATGTCCTTAGGTTAGGGCCCGCATCTCGTGGTCGTGCGGTAGCGTTCTCGCTTCCCACGCCCGGGTTCCCGGGTTCGATTCCCGGCTGGGTCAGGGATTTTCTCTGCCTCGTGATGGCTGGGTGTTGTGTGCTGTCCTTAGGTTAGTTAGGTTTAAGTAGTTCTAAGTTCTAGGGGACTTATGACCACAACAGTTGAGTCCCATAGTGCTCAGAGCCATTTGAGCCCTTAGGTTAGGTTTAAGTAGTTCTAAGTTCTAGGGGACTGATGACCACAGATGTTAAGTCCCATAGTGCTCAGAGCCATTTTTATGGAAGTGGATAAGGATGTAGATGAAGATGAAATGGGAGATACGATACTGCGTGAAGAGTTTGACAGAGCACTGATAGACCTGAGTCGAAACAAGGCCCCGGGAGTAGACAACATTCCATTGGAACTACTGACGGCCTTGGGAGAGCCAGTCCTGACAAAACTCTACCATCTGGTGAGCAAGATGCACGAGACAGGCGAAATACCCTCAGACATCAAGAAGAACATAATAATTCCAATCCCAAAGAAAGCAGGTGTTGACAGATGTGAAAATTACCGAACTATCAGTTTAATAAGTCACAGCTGCAAAATACTAACGCGAATTCTTTATAGACGAATGGAAAAACTGGTAGAAACCGACCTCGGCGAAGATCAGTTTGGATTCCGTAGAAATGTTGGAACACGTGAGGCAATACTGACCCTACGACTTATCTTAAAAGCAAGATTAACGAAAGGCAAACCTACGTTTCTAGCATTTGTGGACTTAGAGAAAGCTTTTGACAATGTTGACTGGAATACTCTCTTTCAAATTCTAAAGGTGGCAGGGGTAAAATACAGGGAGCAAAAGGCTATTTACAATTTGTACAGAAACCAGATGGCAGTTATAAGAGTCGAGGGGCATGAAAGGGAAGCAGCGGTTGGGAAGGGAGTGAGACAGGGTTGAAGCCTGTCCCCGATGTTATTCAATCTGTATATTGGGCAAGCAGTAAAGGAAACAAAAGAAAAATTCGGAGAAGGCATTAAAGTCCATGAAGAAGAAATAAAAACGTTGAGGTTCGCCGAAGACATTGTAATTCTGTCAGAGACAGTAAAGGACTTGGAAGAACAGTCGAACGGAATGGACAGTGTCTTGAAAGGAGGATATAAGATGAACATCAGCAAAAGCGAGACGAGGATAATGGAATGTAGTCGAATTAAGTCGGGTGATGCTGAGGGAATTAGATCAGGAAATGAGACACTTAAAGTAGTAAAGGAGTTTTGCTATTTGGGGAGAAATATAACTGATGATGGTCGAAGTAGAGAGGATATAAATTGTACACTGGCAATGGCAAGGAAATCGTTTCTGAAGAAGAGAAATTTGTTAACATCGAGTATAGATATAAGTGTCAGGAAGTCGTTTCTGAAAGTATTTGTATGGAGTGTAGCCATGTATGGAAGTGAAACATGGACGATAAATAGTTTGGGCAAGAAGAGTATAGAAGCTTTTGAAATGTGGTGCTACAGAAGAATGCTGAAGATTAGATGGGTAGATCACATAACTAATGAGGAGGTGTTGAATAGAATTGGGGAGAAGAGGAGTTTGTGGCACAACTTGACAAGAAAAAGGGACCGGTCGGTAGGACATATTCTGAGGCATCAAGGGATCACAAATTTAGCATTGGAGGGCAGCGTGAAGGGTAAAAATCGTAGAGGGAGACCAAGAGATGAATACACTAAGCAGATTCAGAAGGATGTAGGTTGCAGTAAGTACTGGGAGATGAAGAAGCTTGCACAGGATAGAGTAGCATGGAGAGCTGCATCAAACCAGTCTCAGGACTGAAGACAACACCACCACCACCACCATATGAAGTAAATCCTTTTATAGAAGAAACCCTTCGACCCATTTCACTTCATCAAATTGGATAGTGACCTCACATAATGGGACGGCCTTCATAAAGATTTCTTCTTTAAGCCGCATGACGTAATGGCTTGCTTCAGCAATACGGACAAAGCATTGAGAAGAAATTTAAGGGGGCTAAACAATTAAGATTTCACAGATCATAACTCTTCACACTGCGTTCGATTCGCCGTACATTCATATATCATGTACAATGGTATATACAATTAGGGAAAAAGTCGAGAAGCCAAAGTAAACGACATGAAATTGCGTTTGTAATTACGTCGCTAATATTGCAGGAAACTGTGAGAGACAAAGCACCTACATCGGTGTCACTTGACATCATCTGTTTGTGGCAGGAGAACTACACTGGATATCAATAGGCAAATAAAACGATGCTCAAACGTAGTCAGAGAAGGTTAGATCGTTAAGTATCATGCTACTCTTTCTTACATGTAACAACAAAAATTAATAATCTCGTTTTCAGTATTCAGAAGGTTTAGTGAAGGACGGCCAAAGGCTACGATGCACATATGTGATCAATGTCACCAAAGGAGCTCGGGAATTATATAGCTTCGCCTCGCTTACGCACCGCAGTCTGCCGTCACTTGGACGATTCCTTTCCTTCTGTATGGATTGCTCGTGTAGACACTATACCATTGAGGGCTAGATCACAAGAACATAAAGATAGTGATTTTTATCCACGAGGACACGTGAAATACCTATAACATGAAGATGATATTTCTCCCCCATCACCCCGCAACCGAAAACATAACACGCCTGTCACGTGACACGAAGGGAGGTACACATGACTGATCGTCTTCTATAATTATTCTGCGAAAAGCCACATTTGGCACCACGATTGTCATTAAGAAGCGCACATCCGCCTTGTATTTCTACGCATTTAACTGTATCATAATGCTGTCGCATTCACTTAGTTCGGGATAAACGTCAGTAGTCCTATTTTGTACATTGTGCTTCTTTGCATCCTTTATAATGGGCTTCAACCAATATAGTTCAGTTTAAGTGTCTCAAAACGTCTTCTAGGGCTGTTGGGAATAGCTTTTCTGATACAGATTGTCATTGCTTATATAATCTGCAATTCTGATTTTCCTGTTACACTGATGACGTTTAACGGAAGCTGTAACGTTCACATATATTCTTCAGTATGCTAGTACGTGTGCAATAAACGCTTTCTGAAGATCAGTTAGAACAGATTCTGTTGACACTAAAATATGTCTCAATTCTCAATGCCTACAAATTTCTAAGGATAGTTGCCAAATGAGCTTCGATAGATTTATGGTCTCTTCGACAGTCAAATTTCTGGAGCTACATCAGTGCAAAACAGCGGTGATTGCATAAGCATCATTATTTACTAGAAATTTTCATGCAGTGTAGTTGAAGGGATGCACAAAATGGGAAATCGCGTTCTACCTCAAACTGTAGCAGAAAAGAAAGATATTTGCGACTATACGAGGCACAGCCTTCTTGTAATGTGACTAGGGAAAGCTCCCGATTATCCAATTTGCAAATTATCGGTGCACTAATCGGTGACTTTTGGAAAAAAAAAGCCTGAAGTATTCAGTTGTAACTGGATCTAACATTTTGTTTAAAATACTCTATTATGCATGTGACTCATGCTTACTGCCGTAAGGAGCAAGAACGATAGGTAACGCAGTGGGCTTTCAAATATAACTTATAGCATGTTTTGTAAATACAGTACCGGTAAATAGTGATTTCCGTTAGAAACATGTTTTTTCGATTGTAGGTATTTTCTGTAACCGTGCAGTCTGGGACCCGTACTATCCCGAGTAAACGAGAGCTTGCTTTCTGCAATTAGTATGTTACCAATTAGCTGTTAGATGAACTTTAAATTGTGCTAGATTACCGAAGACACACCGTGTGGTTGACGGGTGTGACTCCAGACGCAGCATGTTGAAAGTTCTCGCGGAACGAGGAGTCATCCTGTTTTGTTTTCGTTCTCCACAGCAGTAAGATATATTGTACCTAATCAACGTATTGTAATAAATGAGTTTAGAATCAGCGAAATTTTACTGACTTACGACAAGAGTTTACATAGCGTATTTAAAAACATTTATCAATTTACATTTTCTAAACTGTGATGCTGTCGTGTTCAGTTCGAATACTGGTTTTATGCAACTCTCCAGGTAGTTTTTGTTTGTTTGTTTACTTGTAACACGTTCCATTACAGCTTTTTTGTAATATATATTTGTGTGTGTGTGTGTGTAAAGTCCAGTGTAATGTTCGTGTTGTATGATGATGATAGATGATACTGAGGGAAGGGAGAGGGTGAAACCTGTTGCCGGCACATACTTACTCCTTGCGAATAGCACCAAGGGGAGCCGCCAAGCTTAACTTCCTCATACGACAGACGGGTCAGCATCTACAGCGTCACATGCCCTCACTTCATTAGACACTGCGGAGAGGTTTGGTATTTAAACCAGGACATTGGCGCAAAGTCTGGTGATCAGCCACCTCCTCTCCTCCCCTTGTAGGCCAAACACTGGCAGTGAAGATTTTTTCCACCACCAAAATTCGAACCAGCTTATACCCAAGGACGAGCGCCGCGTGAGTTAGCGACCTTGGTTACGGTGTCTCCACGCTAGTGTATCCTGTGTAGGCCTGTTCATATTTGTATAACCAGTGCAACCTACATCAATTTCAGCCTGTTTTCTGCAGACAAGCCTGGGTCTCCCACTATAATTTTTACCCGTGACACTTCCAACCATTATCAAATTGGCCATTCCTTGATTCCTCAGTATGTGTCCTATGTTAATCACGAATTTTGATTACTTTGACTATGCTGTAGCAGAACCTGTCAAAGTACCTAGCTAATGGCGTTTCATGCGACGGACCTTAGCTTCCGAGGAAACAACTGTTGAAGTTTCATGGGTAAATCGTATACCTGTAACATACATCACATTTCGACAGAGCGAGGGTAGCGAAGGGGCTAAGGTTAATATCTACCACAATGGCTGTGTGGATTCAGACCTTGCCTGTCTAGTTTTTTTTTCAGTTTTATCGTACAAAATGCCATAAAATAGTATGTGTCATGAAAAATTATACAAAAATAATTATTTTCACCGTAGAAATTTCATAAATAAATTGATCATTGCGGCAAACTTTCTTCAAATAACACTCCGTTTGGGGTTCGTAGTCAAAATTCCAAATACTGCGATAGCTCCAAAGAGTTCTCAACCATGAACGAAGTATTAGCAGCTGCGGAAGGATTGCAGATACAGACGACAGCGCTCATTCCTAATTTTTATTTCGATTATGTAATTAATATAGATCAATAACAGCCGACGTACAATAGATCCCTTGCGGAACAAGGAGCGAAAACTAATTTGAAGAAGATTAATCATTGCTTCACAGCACAGTATACTATAATTGCGTCAGGAAAGATATCCCCTTGCTTTCCTAATGTATGCAGGAACCAACCGAGAAATTTGGTTGGAATGTCTTAGGAATGCAGGAGAACGTAGTAGGTTATCTTCAATCAGAAAGATTTCCAATATTTAGTAATAAAATGATATTTATTAAATATGAAGAAATACTCATCTTAAATGATGCTTCTTCCAGTGAAGCGTCACGTACAATTAGACGTTTGAAATTAAAGTCCTGTGACTGTGCCTCTGAGTGATGCCTTCGTAGAGTTCAGAACTGGCTTACAATGCCTGAGGAGCCTAAGTCTCGGAGACGACGGACGGACACTGCAGCTTGTAGACTCGGCGGTAGCTGGGGACTGTACACGACTTGGCGCACTGAAGACAACTGTCTGCGTGGCGTAGAGCTCCGGTATTCAACGAGGCATCGACCAATCGCTATCCACACATGGGATGCCCATGGGTTGGCAGCTGCGGCTGCTGTCGGATCCCGGTACCGTTCGTACTGCCAACCCATACATATGCTGCGCTAACGAGTGTTTCGAGCGCGGCTTGTCGATTGTGGTGCAATACAGTCTGCAGTCGTGGGTACCGTCACCTCAGAATGTTCAAAAACGAGGTTAGGAGTTGCCTCACAGATTAAAAAATTAACTGTGACCTGCACAAAATCAAGGAAGTCCACGAAAGGGCTGCACGAAGAGTTTTTAAAATCTGTCGTTTTTCCGTTGGTGGAACAAGAAAAAGTTCTTTACATTATTGATCCGGAGAATGATCAAACACTTTGCGATCAAATCTTTGTAGATGAAACACAAAACATGCACCTGTCCCGTAGAGATTATCCCCATAAATGTACTCCACTATGCCAAACCTGTACTGTTTATTTTTACAGGCTACTTAAAATTTTCATGAAAAAAGTTCAAGATGATTCCGACTTGCTAGAGACTAATAGAGATATCGCTTTGAGGGAAGATTCCGTAAAAATACAATATTTAACTCTGCATTATTTTAGTGCCCCTCTTTTCACAGGAATGTTCAAATTCAGGTGCTTCTTATCCGAGTTGGTCGAAGGCAGAACACACTTTCCGAAATTAAACGAACTGTGTTTTCCGGTATCCCGTCTGAAAATCGATGTACCTGCAAGACAATAGCTTTCATTACATATGCGTGGCGCCACAGCAATTTGTGTTTCAATTGCTTCTGCGACAAATACCATCTGGAATTCTGTTCTAGCACGGTAAGCGATAGCAAGTAAGATGATTCTGTAATCTATTGTGTAACAAACGGAAGACACATTGGAGGAAAGTCTGCTGTAAAGATCGATTTATTAATGAAATTATTACACCAAAAATGACTACTTTTGCATAATTTTTCATGACGTATACTGTTTAATGGTATTCTGTGCTATGAAATTGAAAAAGGAAGTGGACAGGCAGGATTTTAACCCGGACGGCCAGTGTGCTAACCGTGAATTTAAACGCCTGTGCTACGCTCGGTCAGTGGGAAGATAATGAAAGTTACTGGTAAAGAAGGTACACATAAAAATTCAAGATAGATTTTCTCGAAAACTAGGGGCCTTACCATGAAAAGTCGCCAGCCAATTACTCAGGACAGGTCCCTGTACAACATACCCAAGACTCATCGAGATCCGTGATTAACAGGTTTGATGGTCCCCTTGTTTATCAAGCTGTGCCATGAGTATTTTCCCAAATTCGTTTCAGCATCTCTTAACTAGTTATCAAATGCGGCCATCTATATTGGGATGACAAAAGTTATGGGATGCCTCTTAATATCGTGTCGGACCTCCTTTTCCCCGGCATAGTGCAGCAAGTCAACGTGGCATGGACTCAACAAGTCATCTGATGTCCCCTGCAGAAATACTGAGCCATGATGCCTTTGTAGCCATCAATAATACGAAAGTGTTGCAGTATTTTGTGAGCGAATTCACCTCTCGATAGCGTCCCATAAATGTTCGATGGGATCCATGCCGGGCGATCTGGGCGGCCAAATCATTCACTCGTATTGTCCTGAATGTTCCTCAAATCAACCGCGAACGATTTTAGCCCAGTGACATCGCAAAAATTTCATCGTTGATTGGCTGCGAATGGTCTCCAAGTACCCGAACGTAACCATTTCTAGTCAAAGATAGGTTCAGTTGGACCGGGAAACCCGGTCCATTCCATGAAACACAGCCTACACCTTTATAGAACCACCACCAGGTTGCACAGGGCCTTGTCCACAACCTAGGTGTATGGTTTCGTGGGGTCTGCGTCACACTCGCACCCCACCATCAGCTTTTACCAAGTGAAATCGGGAGTCATCTGATCAGACCAAGGTTTTCCAGTTGCCTAGGGTCCAGCCCAAGAGAGACGCTGCAGGCGATGTCGAGCTGTTAGCAGACACTCGCGTCGGTCGTCTGCTGCCATTGACACTGACGCCAAATTTCACCACACTCTCCTAACGGATACGTTCGTCGTACATACCGTATTGGTTACTGCGGTTATTTCACGCAATGTTGCTTGTCTTTCAGCACTGACAACTCTACACGAATGCAACTCTCTTTGATCGTTACGTGAAGCGCGTCAGCCACTGCATACTGGCGAGAGGTAACGCCTGAAATCTGGTATTCTCGGCACAGTCTTGGCGCTGTGGATCTCGGAACGTTGAATTCCCTAACGATTTCCGGAATGGAATATCCTATGCGTGTAGCTCCAACACTTTCACTGTCTGTTAATTCCTTCTTGCGCCCGCAACACGTTGGACACCTTTTCGCACAAATCACCTGAATAGAAATGACAGCTCCTCCAATGTACGGCCCTTTTATACCTTGTGTACCTGTACTACCGCCATTTTTATATATGCACATCGCTATCCCACGACTTTTGTCCACTCACTGTAATCTTCAGTATTCGTCTTTAATACCACATTTAAAAGCTCGCTGTCTATTCTTGTCTGAACTGTAGTGTCGCACGACAAATTAGTTCTCTGTAGATGGGCGTGTTTGGTGCGGTGTTCAAGCCAAATTACCAACTGATGTCTACATTACTATAGTCCGATCCACGAACGATGGTGGTTCGTGCAGGTCGAGACAAGGACGAGGACTGCATTATTGCTGGTTCCAAGCGACAGTTACGGTACTCGCATACACGCCCTTTGCGCCTGATGAAAGCGTGTATTCCGCAAACTATGTCTCTCGCTTGCTTGTGCAGAATTTGTCACGTACCACCACCATCAGCCATGACAACTCGCAACGAATGGGATAAAAATTCACTAAATAATTACACAAAAAGGGTGATAAATCCTGCACTAATAATTATCGTCCAATTTCTCTGATACCTATTTTTTCAAAAATAATCGAATATTGTATACAAAAGCAAATTAACATGCTTAACATGCATTTGTTAAAAAAACAATATACCGACTAAGTCTCAATATGGTTTTAGGGCCCAGTTATCAACAATTAATGCTGTTGAAAATGTTGTTTCTATTGTGCAGTCTTCTTTTGAATCCAAATTATCTGCTGAAGCCACACTAGTGGACTTAAGCAAAGCATTTGATTCTGTAAACCACACAATACTGCTGGAAAAACTATCGTGTTATGGCATTAGGGATCTGGAACTCTCCCTCATTAAATCATATCTCAGTAACAGAAAACAAACTGTAAGCTACAATGGTCAAAACCCACAGTTACTGAATGTCACTAGAGGTGTTCCCCAAGGATCAGTGCTTGGGCCGTTACTGTTTATAATACTTATAAATGACCTGCCCAGCAATATGCCATGCAAATCTGTGCTTTACGCAGATGATACAACTTTCATCAATTCAGGGAAGGACATAAATAAACTGAAGGAGCAAAGTAAAGATTTTCACAGATTATCCAATATGTGGTTCGAAGCCAATGAGTTAGCTATTAACTATGAAAAGATTTTAAATATATCCTTCAGCTTATCCAATGCTGATATTGAGTACACTTCTACCAAACTTCTTGGCATGTACTTAGATACGAAATTAACCTGGCAGAGTCACATAGACAACATATCTCGAAAGCTTTCGCAAGTTATCTATCTACTGAAAAAATTAGGCACCTGTGTCACTGAAAGCCTGCTGATTAATTCCTATTATACATTCTTTCATTGCCATATTAGCTATGGTACTCTTCTATGGGGTAATTCTCCATGGTCCAGAAAAATTTTTATTTAGCAGAAGAAAGTCATCAGGAGCATCTCTGGGATTATCAAAAATAACATATCATGTAGGTCATACTTCAAAGAATTACAGATAATGACAGTCCCTTCTCTTTTTATATACAGCTGCCCGTTGTACATAAAAGAAAACTTTAACAGTTACAACCTTAGGCAATCCGTTCATAATCATAACACTCGTCAAACATTTAAGATAGACATACCAACAACTCTACTCAAGAAAACACAAGAGTTATGAATACATGGGAATAAGGCTTTTCAACACATTAGCTGTGCAGGCACATTCTGTCTCTCTTAATATATTTAAAAGTAAGACTAAAAAATGGCTGAAAGACAAAGCTTTTTACAGTGTTAAAGAATTTGAAAACTCTTCAAAAATAGACCTGACTTACGAAACAACTTGCAACTCTGTTTGTACCTCTTCCTAAGCTTTTTTTGTCTCTGTAGTTCCACATTTAACTGTTAAACATGTGGAGAAATCCTCATGTATGAAATGTATTATGCATTGCATGCAATTCGATTCCCGGCGGGGTCAGGGATTTTCTCTGCCTCGTGATGGCTGGGTGTTGTGTGCTGTCCTTAGGTTAGTTAGGTTTAAGTAGTTCTAAGTTCTAGGGGACTGATGACCGTAGCAGTTAAGTCCCATAGTGCTCAGAGCCATTTGAACCATTGCATGCAACATTCATAGCAGAGCGCTCAGAACACTGCTGAGCACTCATTGGCTATAGTTAAAGCGTCTGAAAATGTGTTGTGGGTTGGCCGTGCAATCTGCAGCCGAGTGAACAGTGGAAGCAAAGGATGACTGCGGCGTGTAGTTAGCGCCCGGCCGGCCGGTGGCTGGAGGTGAAAGCTCGCGCGGCCGCAAGAACGCGCTGGCCGCGGTCCAGGTGAGCGGCGCGCACGCGCACGCTGCCAGCCTTGCTAACTGTCGGATCTCTGGCCGCTCTCTGCGCTGTACGCTACCGTTTACTCTACTAGCACCAGTCTTCATGCGGCTCTTTCTTGTGCCAATCAGTATAGCCCAGCACTCACGCCCAACCTCCCCAGTTATTCTTTACGGGATGTCCCACGAGAAATGGTCAATACTCAAGGATATGACGGGAAACGATCATTCGAAGCAAAACATGGGCTCTAAAATGCATACCTTATAAGCTATGAGCGCTTTTTTATCTTCGATACAGGGAAACAAACCTCTTCTACTGCTAACTCTTTGCTTTCCATATTTTGAGAGATGGAAGTATGGACCAAAACAAGAAAAACACGTCCAGTAGACGCGAACTCTAAATTGCATACCTTAAGAGCTATGAGCACTTGTTCATCTTCGCTGCTGTTAAACATATCTCTTCTACTGAACAATGGATAATAGCTCTAAAGGTATGCATTTTAGTGCCAGTGTTTACTAGAGTTTTTGGCTTCGAATGATCGTTCCTGTCATATCCTTGAATAGTGACCATTTCTCCTGGGACACCCTATATACACGATCTGATCAAAAGAACCCGGACATGTAATGTGGAACTGACCGTTACATGTCACGAGAGGCGGACGAGCCTTAATACACTACTGGCCATTAAAATTGCTACACCAAGAAGAAATCCAGATGATAAACGGGTATTTATTAGATAAATATATTATACTAGAACTGACATGTGATTACATTTTCACACAATTTGGGTGCACAGATACTGAGAAGTCAGTACCCAGAACAACCACCTCTGGCCGTCATAACGGCCTTGTTACGCCTGGACATAGAGTCAAACAGAGCTTGGATGGCGTGTACAGATACTGCTGCCCATGCAGCTTCAACACGATACCACAGTTCATCAAGAGTAGTGACTGGCGTATTGTGACGAGCCAGTTGCTCGGCCACCATTGACCGGACGTTTTCAATTGGTGAGAGATCTGGAGAATGTGCTGGCCAGGGCAGCAGTCGAACATTTTCTGTATCCAGAAAGGTCCATATAGGACCTGCAACATGCGGTCGTGCATTATCCTGCTGAAATGTTGGGTTTTGCATGGATCGAATGAAGGGTAGAGCAACGGGTCGTAACACATCTCAAATGTAACGTCCACTGTTCAAAGTGCCGCCAGTGTGAATAAGAAGTCACCGAGACGTGTAACCAGTGGCATCCCATAACGTCGGGTGATACGCCAGTATGGCGATGACGAATACACGCTTCCAATGTGCGTTCACCGCGATGTCGCCAAACACGGATGCGACCATCATGATGCTGTAAACACAACCTGGATTACAAAATTGTTAAGGCTTTCGTGGCCACTTGTTGACAAACTGCCTATTGGCTTCTGTCTCGGGTTCTTCGGCCGACGTTCATCTAATGATTTTTCTGACGTTTCGCCAGCACGAGTGGCTGGCATTGTCAAAGCTTCACCCTCCATTGCCGGTGGTGAACTGGAGGCGAGCTCGCGGCCGCAGACTATATGTACCTGGCGCGCCAACGTCCGAGGGCTTCTCCGCGGTCATTTCCGGTGCGGTTCTCCTCTTGCTACCTGCGACGGTCGTTCGCTGCAGTACGGGAAGCCAGGATCCGTTTACCTTAAGGCTTTCCTCTTTCTTGTTGAAACTGTTCGCGTGTTTTTGGATTTCTACAGCTTCTCTGAACAAGCGCGTGTGATAGTGCTTCTCTACAGCCAGAACTTCCGTGTCGGCGAATTTTATTACGTGGTCGGTCTCATTCAGTGCGTGCTCTGCCACGGCCGATTTCTCCACCTGCCCCAACCTGCAATGTCGCTTATGCTCTTTGATCCTGGTGTTAATGGATCGTCCAGTCATTCCGACATAAACTTTTCCGCATGCGGAAAAGTTTATGTCGGAATGACTGGACGATCCATTAACACCAGGATCAAAGAGCATAAGCGACATTGCAGGTTGGGGCAGGTGGAGAAATCGGCCGTGGCAGAGCACGCACTGAATGAGACCGACCACGTAATAAAATTCGCCGACACGGAAGTTCTGGCTGTAGAGAAGCACTATCACACGCGCTTGTTCAGAGAAGCTGTAGAAATCCAAAAACACGCGAACAGTTTCAACAAGAAAGAGGAAAGCCTTAAGGTAAACGGATCCTGGCTTCCCGTACTGCAGCGAACGACCGTCGCAGGTAGCAAGAGGAGAACCGCACCGGAAATGACCGCGGAGAAGCCCTCGGACGTTGGCGCGCCAGGTACATATAGTCTGCGGCCGCGAGCTCGCCTCCAGTTCACCACCGGCAATGGAGGGTGAAGCTTTGACAATGCCAGCCACTCGTGCTGGCGAAACGTCAGAAAAATCATTAGATGAACGTCGGCCGAAGAACCCGAGACAGAAGCCAATAGGCAGTTTGACAACCTGGATTCATCCGAAAAAAATGACGTTTCGCCATTCGTGCATGGAGGTTCGTCGTTGAGTACACCATCGCAGGCGCTCCTGTCTGAGATGCAGCGTCAAGGGATCGAGACGTGGCTGCACGATCCGTTACAGCCATGCGGATAAGATGCCTGTCATCTCGACTGCTAGTGATACGAGGCCATTGGGATCCAGCACGGCGTTCCGTGTTACCGTCCTGAACCCACAGATTCCATATTCTGCTAACAGTCATTGGATCTCGACCAACGCGAGTAGCAATGCCGCGATACGATAAACCGCAATCGCGATAGGCTGCACGATCCGTTACAGCCATACGGATAAGATGCCTGTCATCTCAACTGCTAGTGATACGAGGCCATTGGGATCCAGCACGGCGTTCCGTATTACCGTCCTGAACCCACAGATTCCATATTCTGCTAACAGTCATTGGATCTCGACCAACGCGAGTAGCAATGCCGCGATACGATAAACCGCAATCGCGATAGGCTACAATACACGAGACATCACAACAACGTTTCGCCAGGCAACATCGGTCAACTGCTGTCTGTGTATGAGAAATCGGTTGGAAACTTTCCTCATGTCAGCACGTTGTAGGTGTCGCCACCGGCGCCAACCTTGTGTGAATGCTCTGAAAAGCTAATCATTTACATATCACAGCATCTTCTTCCTGTCGGTTAAATTTCGCGTCTGTAGCACGTCATCATCGTGGTGTAGCAATTTTAATGGCCAGTAGTGTAGAAGACGTCGGGGAGTACTGCGCTGTCAGTTGAGAAGCAGTAACAGCAGAATTAGTCTGTCAGGAAAGCTTAGTGACTTCGAACGTGAAGTAGTCACCTGAGTGATATATATTCATAAGGGGCATTTGAACCCCATTATAGCTGCTCAAGTCGACTCTTGGTCTACATCTACATCTACATCTACATCTACATTTATACTCCGCAAGTCACCCAACGGTGCGTGGCGGAGCACTTTACGTGCCACTGTCATTACCTCCCTTTCCTGTTCCAGTCGCGTATGGTTCGCGGGAAGAACGACTGTCTGAAAGCCTCCGTGCGCGCTCTAATCTCTCTAATTTTACATTCGTGATTCCTCGGGAGTTATAAGTAGGGGGAAGCAATATATTCGATACCTCATCCAGAAACGCACCCTCTCGAAACCTGGCGACCAAGCTACACCGCGATGCAGAGCGCCTATCTTGCAGAGTCTGCCACTTGAGTTTATTAAACATCTCCGTAACGCTATCACGGTTACCACATAACCCTATAACGAAACGCGCCGCTCTTCTTTGGATCTTCTCTATCTCCTCCGTCAACCCGATCTGGTACGGATCCCACACTGATGAGCAATACTCAAGTATAGGTCGAACGAATGTTTTGTAAGCCACCTCCTTTGTTGATGGACTACAATTTCTAAGCACTCTCCCAATGAATCTCAACATGGTACCCGCCTTACCAACAATTAATTTTATATGATCATTCCACTTCACATCGTTCCGCACGCATACTCCCAGATATTTTACAGAAGTAACTGCTATCAGTGTTTGTTCCTCTATCATATAATCATACAATAAAGGATCCTTCTTTCTATCCGCTGCAGATCTGCTTGCATTTCGCTACAATTTTCTAATGCTGCAACTTCTCTGTATACTACAGCATCATCCGCGAAAAGCCGCATGGAACTTCCGACACTATCTACTAGGTCATTTATATATATTGTGAAAAGAAATGGTCCCATAACACTCCCCTGTGGCACGCCAGAGGTTACTTTAACGTCTGTAGACGTCTCTCCATTGATAACAACATGCTGTGTTCTGTTTGCTAAAAACTCTTCAATCCAGCCACACAGCTGGTCTGATGTTCCGTAGGCTCTTACTTTGTTTATCAGGCGACAGTGCGGAACTGTATCGAACGCCTTCCGGAAGTCAAGAAAAATAGCGTCTACCTGGGAGCCTGTATCTAATATTTTCTGGGTCTCATGAACAAATAAAGCGAGTTGGGTCTCACACGATCGCTGTTTCCGGAATCCATGTTGATTCCTACATAGTAGATTCTGGGTTTCCAAAAACGGCATGATACTCGAGCAAAAAACATGTTCTAAAATTCTACAAGAGATCGACGTCAGAGATATAGGTCTATAGTTTTGCGCATCTGCTCGACGACCCTTCTTGAAGACTGGAACTACCTGTGCTCTTTTCCAATCATTTGGAACCCTCCGTTCCTCTAGAGACTTGCGGTACACGGCTGTTAGAAGGGGGGCAAGTTCATTCGCGTACTCTGTGTAGAATCGAATTGGTATCCCGTCAGGTCCAGTGGACTTTCCACTGTTGAGTGATTCCAGTTGCTTTTCTATTCCTTGGACACTTATTTCTATGTCAGCCATTTTTTCGTTTGTGCGAGGATTTAGAGAAGGAACTGCAGTGCGGTCTTCCTCTGTGAAACAGCTTTGGAAAAAGGTGTTTAGTATTTCAGCTTTACGCGTGTCATCCTCTGTTTCAATGCCATCATCATCCCGGAGTGTCTGGATATGCTGTTTCGAGCCACTTACTGATTTAACGTAAGACCAGAACTTCCTAGGATTTTCTGTCAAGTCGGTACATAGAATTTTACTTTCGAATTCACTGAACGCTTCACGCATAGCCCTCCTTCCGCTAACTTTGACATCGTTTAGCTTCTGTTTGTCTGAGAGGTTTTGGCTGCATTTAAACTTGGAGTGAAGCTCTCTTTGCTTTCGCAGTAGTTTCCTAACTTTGTTGTTGTACCACGGTGGGTTTTTCCCGTCCCTCACAGTTTTACTCGGCACGTACCTGTCTAAAACGCATTTTACGATTGCCTTGAACTTTTTCCATAAACACTCAACATTGTCAGTGTCGGAACAGAAATTTTCGTTTTGATCTGTTAGGTAGTCTGAAATCTGCCTTCTTTACTCTTGCTAAACAGATAAACCTTCCTCCCTTTTTTTATATTCCTATTAACTTCCATATTCAGGGATGCTGCAACGGCCTTATGATCACTGATTCCCTGTTCTGCACATACAGAGTCGAAAAGTTCGGGTCTGTTTTTTATCAGTAGGTCCAAGATGTTATCTCCACGAGTCGGTTCTCTGTTTAATTGCTCGAGGTAATTTTCGGATAGTGCACTCAGTACAATGTCACTCGATGCTCTGTCCCTACCACCCGTCCTAAACATCTGAGTGTCCCAGTCTATATCTGGTAAATTGAAATCTCCACCTAAGACTATAACATGCTGAGAAAATTTATGTGAAATGTATTCCAAATTTTCTCTCAGTTGTTCTGCCACTAATGCCGGTGAGTCGGGAGGTCGGTAAAAGGAGCCAATTATTAACCTAGCTCGGTTGTTGAGTGTAACCTCCACCCATAATAATTCACAGGAACTATCCACTTCTACTTCACTACACGATAAACTACTACTAACAGCGACGAACACTCCACCACCGGTTGCATGCAATCTATCCTTTCTAAACACCGTCTGTACCTTTGTAAAAATTTCGGCAGAATTTATCTCTGGCTTCAGCCAGATTTCTGTACCTATAACGATTTCAGCTTCGGTGCTTTCTATAAGCGCTTGAAGTTCCGGTACTTTACCAAAGCAGCTTCGACAGTTGACAATTACAATACCGATTGCTGCTAGGTTCCCGCATGTCCTGACTTTGCCCCGCACCCGTTGAGGCTGTTGCCCTTTCTGTGCTTGCCCAAGGCCATCTAACCTAAAAAACCGCCCAGCCCACGCCACACAACCCCTGCTACCAGTGTAGCCGCTTGTTGCGTGTAGTGGACTCCTGACCTATCCAGCGGAACCCGAAACCCCACCACCCTATGGCGCAAGTCGAGGAATCTGCAGCCCACACGGTCGCAGAACCGTCTCAGCCTCTGATTCAGACACTCCACTCGGCTCTGTACCAAGGTCCGCAGTCAGTCCTGTCGACGATGCAGCAGATGGTGAGCTCTGCTTTCATCCCGCTAGCGAGACTGGCAGTCTTCACCAAATCAGATAGCCGCCGGAAGCCCTGCTGATGGGTGCACCCTGTACCCTTCATGGCATCCGGAAGGACCCTTTCCACATCTGGAATGACTCCCCCCGGTATGCACACGGAGTGCACATTGGTTTTCTTCCCCTCTCTTGCTGCCATTTCCCTAAGGGGCCCCATTACGCACCTGACGTTGGAGCTCCCAACTACCAGTAAGCCCACCCTCTGCGACCGCCTGGATCTTACAGACTGAGGGGCAACCTCTGGAACAGGACAAGCAGCCATGTCAGGTCGAAGATCAGTATCAGCCTGAGACAGAACCTGAAACCGGTTCGTCGGACAAACTGGAGAGGCCTTCCGTTCAGCCCTCCGGAATGTCTTTTGCCCCCTGCCACACCTTGAGACGACCTCCCACTCTACCACAGGTGAGGGGTCAGCCTCAATGCGGGCAGTATCCCGGGTAACCACAGTCGTAGTCCGATCGGGGGATGCGTGGGACGAGCTGGCCGTCCCCGACAAACCCCCATCCGGACCCCCACAGTGATGCCCATTGGCAACAGCCTCAAGCTGTGTGACCGAAGCCAACACTGCCTGAATCTGGGAGCGAAGGGATGCCAACTCAGCCTGCATCCGAACACAGCAGTTGCAGTCCCTATCCATGCTAAAAACTGTTGTGCAAAGAACGTCTGAACTAATCTACAGAGAGCGCAAACAAATCGACAAAATTTAAACGGTTATTAAAATACAAGATTGCCTAGTAAATGCAGTAATGCTGCTACTTGCGCACTGCTGACACACTGCTCGGCGGCGGAAGGAGACTACGCGATTTTACACTATTCAGGTACTAAAACGCGATGCTGGTGCGGTGATTGTGAACTGGAAATGCGAAGGAACAACAACAGCTAAACCAAGACCACGCAGACCTTATGTACTGACGGTGGGGGATCGCCGAGCAATGCGGAGGGTGGCTGTAAAACATCGCGGGAAATCAGCTGTAGGGATCACTTGTAAGTTCCAAAGTGCCACCAGCAGTTCAGCCAGCACAAGGTGTGTAGGAAGTTAACGAGAATGGGATACAATGGTAGAGCAGCTCCTCATAAGCCACGCATCTCTGCAGTCAGTGCTGAGCGACCTTTGAGGTGGGGCAAAGAACGACGCCACAGAACAATGGATGGCTGGTAACGGGTGGTTTGGACTGATGAATCACGCTATATCCTGTGGCAGTCTGATGGAAGATTTTGGGTTTAGTGAACCCCTGGAACACGTTACCTGCCATGACGTGTAGAAGCAAGACCAAAGTATGGAGGAGGTGGTTTTACCTAAAGGTTATGTTTGTCGTGGTCAGAGTGTAGCCCGCTTATTGGACTCAAAAAGACGCTAAATTTGGAACGGCATGAAACATTTTATAGCATTGTGTACCACGAACAGCAGATAACAGTTGGAGACGATGACTGTTTATATCAGCATGCCAATGGATCCTGTCATAAAGCATCACTTGTGAGACAATGGTATGTCAACAACAATGTTACCGAGATCGACTGGTCTGCCCAGAGTCCCTAACTGAACCCAATGGAACACATTTGGGATGAGTTAGATCCTCGACTTCGCTTTTGACCCATGCGTCCGACATTACTACCTTTCCTGTTATCCGCTCCGTCAGAGACAGCAAAGGACTTGGAAGAGCAGTTGAACGGAATGGACAATGACTTGAAAGAAGGATATAAGATGAACATCAACAAAAGCAAAACGAGGATAATGGAATGTAGTCGAATTAATTCAGGTGATGCTGAGGGAATTACATTAGGAAATGAGACACTTAAAGTAGTACAGGAGTTTTGCTATTTGGGGAGCAAAATAACTGATGATGGTCGAAGTAGAGAGGATATAAAATGTAGACTGGCAATGGCGAAAGAGTTTCTGAAGAAGAGAAATTTGTTAACGTCGAGTATAGATTTAAGTGTCAGGAAGTCGTTTCTGAAAGTATTTGTATGGAGTGTAGCCATGTATGGAAGTGAAACATGGACGATAAATAGTTTGGACAAGAAGAGAATAGAAGGTTTCGAAATGTGGTGCTACAGAAGAATGCTGAAGATTAGAGGGGTAGATCACATAACTAATGAGGAGATATTGAATAGAACTGGGGAGAAGAGGAGTTTGTGGCACAACTTGACAAGAAGAAGGGATCGGTTGGTAGGACATGTTCTGAGGCATCAGGGAATCACAAATTTAGCATTGCAGGGCAGCGTGGAGGGTAAAAATCGTAGAGGGAGACCAAGAGATGAATACACTAAGCAGATTCAGAAGGATGTAGGTTTCAGTAGGTACTGGGAGATGAAGAAGCTTGTACAGGATAGAGTAGCACGGAGAGCTGCATCAAACCAGTCTCAGGACTGAAGACCACCACAACAACAACAAGAAGGAAGAATAGGCTGTCATTCCACCAAAGACATTCGGACATTTAATTGAAATTACAAGCTGTCATAAAGGCGAAGGGTGGTGGACACACCCATATTATTATCCAGTTTTTATCAGGTAGTGCTTTCTAATCTCTGAATCTCTGCCTTCCCCCACATTTCTAGCCCTCTACACCTCCCTGTAGCACGGCGCTTCGGGTAGAAAGCACAGAGTTTGTATACAAAGGGTTATATTGTCCAGTCACATCAATGTGACCATCTGTCAAAAGCAGGAATAACCACCTTTTGCAGAGTGGACCGCTGCAATACGTGCGGGAAGTGAGTCAATGACGTTCTGGAAGGTACCGACAGGGATCTGGAGCCATGCTGACTCCAGTGCCGAGGTCAGCTGCACTAGGTTTGTCGGTTGAGGATCCACGGCACGATCAGATTCTCGATTAGGTTTAAATCCGGAAAATTTGGCGGCCAAGGGAGTACAGTAAACTCATCTTGGTGCTCTTCGAACCACACACGTAAACTGCGAACTGTGGGACACCTTGCATTATCCTGCTGGTAGATGCCACTGTGCTCAGGAAAAACAGACTACATATAGGGGTCAACATGTGCCCCAAGAGTATATACGCACTTGTACGGATCCATTGCGCATTCCAGAATGACGAGATCACAAAGGGAATTCCAGGGAAATTTGTTTCTGAGTGTTTGATTTCAGACGTTCCACGTCTTACATGCCAATGGCCATCTGTCCGATAGAGCATACACTACTGGCCATTAAAATTGCTACACCACGAAGATGACGTACTACAGACGCGAAATTCAACCGATAGGAAGAAGATGCTGTGATGTGCAAATGATTAGCTTTTCGGAGCACTCACACAAGGTTCGCGCCGGTGCCGATACCTACAGCGTGCTGACATGAGGAAAGTTTCCAACCGATTTCTCATACACAAACAGCAGTTGACAGGCGTTGCCTGGTGAAACGTTGTTGTGATGTCTCGTGTAAGGAGGAGAAATGCGTACCATCACGTTTCCGACTTTGATAAAGGTCGGATTGTAGCCTATCGCGATTGCGGTTATCGTATCACGACATTGCTGCTAGCGTTGGTCGAGATCCAATGACTGTTAGCAGAATATGGAATCGGTGGGTTCAGGAGGGTAATACGGAACGCCGTGCTGGATCCCAACGGCCTCGTATCACTAGCAGTCGAGATGACAGGCATCTTATCCGCATGGCTGTAATGGATCGTGCAGCCACGTCTCGATCCCTGAGTCAACAGATGGGGACGTTTGCAAGACAACAACCATCTGCACGAACAGTTCGACGACGTTTGCAGCAGCATGGACTATCAGATCGGAGACCATGGCTGCGGTTACCCTCGACGCTGCATCACAGAAAGGAGTGCCTGCGATGGTGTACTCAACGACGAACCTGGGTGCACGAATGGCGAAACGTCATTTTTTCGGATGAATCCAGGTTATGTTTACAGCATCATTATGGTCGCATCCGTGTTTGGCGACATCGCGGTGAACGCACATTGGAAGCGTGTATTCGTCATCGCCATACTGGCTTATCACCCGGCTTGATGGTATGGGGTGCCATTGGTTACACGTCTCGGTCACCTCTTGTTCGCATTGACGGCACTTTGATCAGTGGACGTTTCATTTCAGATGTGCTACCACCAATGGGTCTACCCTTCATTCGATCCCTGCGAAACACATGTTGCAGGTCCTGTACGGGCCTTACTGGATACAGAAAATGTTCGACTGCTGCCCTCCCCAGCACATTCTCCAAATCTCTCCCCAGCTGAAAACGTCTCGTCAATGGAGGCCGAGCAACTGGCTCGTCACAATACGCCAGTCACTACTCTTGATGAACTGTGGTATCGTGTTGAAGCTGCATTGGCAGCTCTACCTGTACACGCCATCCAAGCTCTGTTTGACTCAATGCCCAGGCGTATCAAGGCCGTTATTACGGCCAGAGGTGGTTGTTCTGGATACTGATTTCTCAAGATCTATGCACCAAAACTGCGTGAAAATGTAATCACATGTCAGTTCTAGTGTAATATATTTGTTCAATGAATACCCGTTTATCATCTGCATTTCTTCTTAGTGTAGCAATTTTAATGGCCAGTAGTGTAAAACGCGATTCAGCTGAAAAGGCTCCGTATCGCCACTGACTAGACGTTCAGTTGCAGTACTGGCGTGCAACTTCCAGCCCTCATCGCAGATGAACAGCTGTCAGCACGGACGCTTGAAACAGGCGTCTGCTATGGTGGCCTATACGCTGCAACGGTCTCTGAACAGACGCTGATGAGACACTGTTCGTAGCCTCTTCGTTCATGTGGGCGGTCAGTTGCCCAACACTTGCAGTTCACTTACCCGCACGTATATCCGCAGCCGTCATTCACCTTTCTAATCTATGGCCCGCTGTGCACCACTGTTGCCTCAGTGCTAGATTTAGACGGCACCGTTTTGCCGTCTACGGTATACTTTTATCATAGCGGCACGAGAACAATTTACAAACTTAGCCGCTTCGGAAATACCTCCACCCTTAAATCGAAAGCCATCATCATGGCCTTTTGGACATCAGATAAATCGTTGCGTTTCCGCGTTACGACACCGACTGCACTGTTTTCCGCGTCCCCCGAACGCATCACATACGCTCCACTGCTAGTGTTGCCAACTGCTGTCTCTGGGTGGTTACTGCACACTGAGGTCGAACGTAGGCGGTGGTCACGTTAATGTGACTGGACCTTGCGTATGTAGTAACGGAAACTGACCCTAGTCAAACTGTCTAATAATAGAAGCAAAAATGTTCCAATAATTAACATGTGTCTGCAAATGAGGTGTTTTTGAGATTATCGTGAGTGTGTGGTCACGTGCTGCCACTGGCTTCAGAATCAATTATTGTCCTAGTTAGCACTCATGTATTTGAAATGTAACCTTTTCGATTAAGTCCCCATCTCATTGGACTCAAATTTCAGCCGATGCCTACTTCTGCACGTTGTATATTTCAATTTACTATACACTCAAGCCTTTTAAATGAGGTGTTCCATGTGTCATTCTCACATTAGAAAGCAATATTGCGCTAGTTTCTGGACTGAGTTACGAATCCTTTCAAACAACCTCGGAGCATTTGACAGGTCTTGACAAAACTGTAGAATTCTCTACTCTAGGTTCTTCAGTCGTGTAAAAGTGAGTGCTACACACTTCACGTCTGAGAAGATACGAGACAGAAAAATCCAGAGGATTGAGGTCAGGTGATCTTGGAGGTCAAGATATAGGCCCTTCTCGACACATCCATCTTGGAACATACTGATGCATGGCATGTCTTACATCAGTAGTAAAATGTGCCGGTGCTTCATCGTGCGGGTACCACATTTCCCAACGTTGCACGGGATAAGGTAGGCCATAAGTGAAATTTGAGACTAATTTGACAGGGACTTCATCGAAAAGTTTAAATTTCAAATACATTTATACTAGGACAATATTTTATAGCGGAGCAGTGGCAACACTCAACCACACATTTGCAGTTATCTTGCAAATGGCTACTTTGCAGACCCATGTTTAGAGAGACATTTCTGCTTCTCTATCGTATTGTTATCCTTTCACACGTTTCAATTTTTGGTATTAATTGTGGTTCAGAGTTTTACGAAACGACACCGACAAACTTCGAAGCATTGTAGAGGATGCTTCGAGGATAAAACTGAGGATAGTAACCCGTGTCCAGAAACATCATCCAATGACGCTGTGGACAGTAGAAGTTGTAAACAATGGCGCCTGCGTCTGCCCTTCAGCAGCAAACGTGATTTTGTACACTGACGGACCGAAAGCGGAACGTCTCGCAATGTTGTTTCTTGTTCTGTGATAGCGACTGAACGTCACGATGGCCAGTGATGACGATGGAGCTAGCTTATGCGTAGAAAGGCCTTGTTTCCTTTGAATGTGGTGCTCTGTTGCCTTAGTTAACAGTTTCAGACGTGGGTTTGCATCTGTATAACGAAAAACAATGGAGATTTTAGAGGATTCAAGAACAAAAATAAATAGCGGATGGACATGTGTGTCCAAAACCGTCATTCGCCTAGGCAACACAGCATCACATTGATAGGGGACAAGGCTCATCTATGCAGCAGCTAACCCTATCTTACCCACTGGCGATCGTGGCAATCAGTCGTGATCACCGAGTGACAAACAAGATTGCGAGATGTTCTATCTACGCTCCATCAGCGTACAAAGTTATGTTTGCCATCGGAGTGGTGGCTCCGTGGCAAGTGCCGGCACTTATAACTTCGACGCTCAGCAACGTTGTTGGATGAAGTTTCTAGACAAGGTTCCTGCCCTCAATTTGTTCCGCAAGACACCCTCAACAGCCCCTCGAAGATTGTCGGTATCATTCTGTAACGCTCTATGTATAGCGTAATTCAATTGCCCCTGCCCTATGTCATTTTATGCAGTGTTATATCTGGCCTTCACAAACCACGTGCGAAATTTTCATATTATCCTGCTCGCTAAGCGCAAACTACTAGTCCTACAGAAGAAATGAACGGGAACTTTTTGTGGGATATTTAGCGTAGTTCAATTTTGTACCGGGATATGTTTTCCCTAGAGGCCACGGTTTTCGAATTATCGAAGGAAAACGTACAAAAGTGACCTTAGGAGGCACCTCCCCCCTCACACTCATCCCTCGCCACTCAGTTGTTCTTAACCCTCCCTCCTATCACTGTACAAAAATTTCCGACTGCGTGAACTGTTTCCGATGGAGGGCGTTTCCTATCTGTTTTGGTCCCTATTGATTGGGCTATTACGTCACCAGCAAAGTCACTATTTCGTTGACATCATTAAATTAAACGTGCTCACGAGGGTAACGAAAGAAGAAACGACTTTCTAAAACGTCACCCTAAAACTAATTACGTTGGCATTCGACGCAAACTCAGCCCTTATAAGCACAGTAAATTCGTAGTCAGAAGGCCTAACGGATACAACGATAGAACAGTTTATTTTATGCTGTTAAAATTTACAAAATATTTGGTAAATTTACACAAATGCCAGTTTTACAATCTGTAGGTTCTCGACTAAGCCGGTAGCGTAATAAGGCTAGGCCAGTCAATGAAAACTAAAAAAGGTCGAATGTGGCAAATAATTCGTGCAGTCGCAAATTTTTGTGCATTGGTAGAAGGAAGTGCCACGAACAACATACGAGAAATTCTGAACAATAGGGGCTGAGTGTGGGAGTGGGTGTGCGCTTGACTGTCATTTTCGTACGCTTTTCTTGAATAACTCGAGAAGTACGGCCTCTAGCGAAATGTAACCCAGTATATGGAAGAGGCAGTACCTATCCAACTTGATAAAATCGAAATCCAACCCACTTCTCCTACTAAAATTAGGAAAATAATAAATTCATTTGAAGTAAAATTGATGGCATTTCCAACAGAGTACTAAAACTTTGTTCCCAGCAAATAAATACGGTTCTCAGCCACATGTGTAGTAGCTCACTGAAACAGGGCAGTTTTCCAGATAGACTGAGACTGAAATGTGCTACTGTTGAACCATTGCATAAAAAATAGGATAAGTTTGACGCTAACAACTACCACCCAATCTTACTTCTGCCAGCTTCATCGAATATTCTTGAAAAAGTAATGGATTCAAGAGTAGAATCACATATTTGTAAAAATGAAGTACTAACAAAATGTCAGTTTGGTTTTCAGAAAGGCTCTTCAACAGAAAATGCTATATATGATTTCACTGATAAAATATTAAATCCTCTGAATAACCGAACATCTCCCATTGGGATACTTTGTGATCTCTCAAAGGCTTTTGATTGCGTGACTCACGAAATTCTTCTACATACGCTTAAGTATTGTGGTATGAGTGGGACAGTGCACAAATTCACATTTAACTGGAAGAATGAAGACGGTTGAAATTAACTGTACAGATAGTCTGCAAAAATTAGCACAGTCCTTTGTGAAGGTATCAACAATGGTGTCCCACAGGGTCCCACAGGGTTCTTAATATGTGTATATAAATGACATGACTTGCCACTCTACATTCTTGAAGACGCAAAGCTAGTTCTTTTTGCTAATGATACAAGTGTAGTAATGACACCCAACAAACAAGAATCAGCTGCAAATGAACTCTCACTAAATTTTGAGAAAACCCAGTACATACAATTCTGTACAGTAAATGGCATAATACCATAGATAATTATAGAATTTGAACAGAAGTCTGTTGCTGAGGCAGAATATTTAGAATTTCTGGATGTCTGCATTGATGAGAAATTGAATTGGAAGAAACACACTGATGATCTGCCGAAACGGCTAGTTTCAGCTACTTATGCTATTAGCGTTATTGCAAATTTTGGTAACAAACATATCAGTAAATTAGCCTACTATGCTTCTTTTCATTCACTGCTTTCATATGGCACCATATTTTGGGGTAATCCATCATTAAGAGAAAAAGTATTCCTTGTACAAAAATCTGTAATCAGAATAATAGCTGTAGCCCACCCAGTCACCTCACAGACATTTATTTAAGGAACTCGGGATATTCACAGTACCTACACAATACATATATTCACTTATGAAATTTGCTATTAATAACCCATCCCAATTCAAAAGTAATAGCAAAGTTCATAGTTAAAACAATAGAAGAAAGGATGATCTTCACTGTTCTAGGTTAAATCTGACTTTGGCACAGAAAGGTGTGAATTATGCTACCACAAAAACCTTTGGTCATTTGCCAAATAGAATTAAAAGTCTGACAGATAGCCAACCAATACTTTAAAAAAATTAAAAGAATTTCTGAATGACAAATCCTTCTTCTCAATAGGTGAAGTTCTAGATATGATGTAATAACTGGAAAAAAATTAATTATATGTGTAAAGAAAACTTACATTAAACTAACATGTTCCACATCATTACGAAATGTCATATTCATGATGTGTGGAACAAGTATTAATTTGACTAGATTAAATTTACTACAAAAAAAAGGCCTGTTCATTCTTGGTTTTTTTTTAAAAAAAAGTGTTTTGGTACTGTCACTTTCTGGGGAGTGTCTTGAAATTTAGACTTTTTAAAACTTTATTTTTATGCTTTTCTGAGTATTTTAGAAGTGTGGCCAGAACATTTGTACTGGTAAAAAAATGAAACCCTCATGTGCACCAGCAATCTTTATAATATGCTTTATTAACTAAGTTAAACATTTATCTCAATTTACGATTTCTTACAAAAAAGAAACTACAGTAAGATGAACATACGAAATCTGAGTTACAAGATACTGAATAAGGAAAAAAATCTCAAATGTTTAACTTACAGTTCTTACAACTGCCCAAAACTTTGAAAGGATTTCGTTGTATGTCCCTCCACTTCCTTGCTGTTGCTGTATATAGTGGTGTGTCGTCCACAAAGCAGCCAAGTTTCGATGTATTTTGAAGGGTCAAAATGAGTCAGCGGTGGGCCAGAAACAGGTTTTGTTAATAGAGTGTCTCTGCCTTCAGTGATGATCAGATCCACATTCACTAGATGACAATTGAACTGTGTTGATGATACTTGTAAACAGAAGCTAATTTGTGGAATACTTTGCTTTGCTTTCACAATATCCAGCAAAGCTCTCGTACCTACAAGCACAGCAGTAGTAGCAGAACCAACATATGAAGTGTCAGGAACAGCATCACCACCAACAACAAGAACAGAAATGGCAGTATTAAGTACATTAGCAGCTGCACCAATAGCGACAACAAGCAACTCACCACAGCCCAATGTACAGGTATGACCTTAGAGGTGCAGGAAACCTGTCCTTTTCAAGTATTTTTGGTATCTCACCAGGACACGGGAATGAATATGACTGCACAAAATGTAAATAAAACTGTAACCAATTCTCATCCTAGTCACCCACAGATTTTAAGCCTAAATATTCAGTGCCTTAGAAATAAATCACTAAAACTGCTTGTAGCAAAGACTTGTGCAAACATTGACTGCATGTGCATCATGGTGCATTGGTGCAGAAGTTTCGAACTATGTAGATTAATATTCACCCATATAAGTTGGCAAGTCAGTATTGTAGAAAAAATGCCAAAAATGGAAGTGTATGCATCCGTACTAAATCAAGTATCAGGCAGAAAAGAAGATGTGAAGCTGAATCATTGAGTGTGGAAAATCATTTTGAAGCAGCAGCTATACGGTTGTTTGAAATACAGGGAAAAGACATAATCATAGCAATATGCAAACCACTTACTGGGGATACAGACATATTCATTAATCAATTAGAAGCACTGCTAAACATTCTTTTTACCGAAAGAGCCTCTGTAGTTGTCTGTGGGGATTTCAACATAAAATGAAAGTAAGCTAAAAAATCAGTTCCTAAATCTATTATGTATTTTCAGTCTGCTTCTGCACATACAGGTACCCACAAGAATAACATAATAAAAACAGTCTTATAGATAATGTATTTTCAAATGTACGATTCACAGAAGTAGAAGTAACAAATACTGATTTGGGATTGTCAGACCATAATGCTCTTGTCCTCAAAATTCCTTCAGTGCCACTGCAAGAAAAAAAAGTGTACTTCATGTATAAAAGAAAATTTTCTACTGAAAACTGTGTATAATTTACAAATATCCTAGCTAGTGGGTCCTGGGCAGAAGTGCTGTCCCTAACAAGTATGAATGATGCATGTACCAGTAACACTTTTTCTTCAATTTTCATGGGATATTTTGAAATGTGCTTTTTAAAGAAGCTGTCAAGAATCACATCACATCACCATACAAAGCAAAGTTCTTGGATCACAACTGGCATCAAAACTTCGTGTGGAACTCTAAAGAGTCTAAATTCAAAATTGAAGACATCTACAGATCCATAGTTCATAGAATATATTAAGAATTACAAGAGGGTATACCGGAAAGTAATTGCCAAGGCAAAATCAAAAGCCATATGGTGTATTGTGAAGACTGAAACAGGAAAGAGATGTGAAGACCAGAATATCATTCTCAAAAACACAGAAAATGTCAATATTAAAAAAGAAGATCTGCCAAACTACATCAACAATTATTTAATAAATTCCACAACTTCATTAAGCTCAAAATTTACAAAACAAGAAAAACCAGAATTTCCAAAAGCTGCTTGCAGCATGAGGATAGATCCAACAGATGAACAAACGTGTTCAAAGTGATAAAAAGCTCAAAACATACAATGTCAGCAGGAGTAGATAAGGTGCCTGTTTGTATCATAACAATGACAGCTGAACAAATTGCATGGCCCTTGGAATACATAGCCAACTTATCATTTAGTGAAGGAGTGTTTCTGGAAAGGATGGAAATGTCAAAAGTGAAGCCATTACTCAAAGATGCCAATAAGCATAAGATAGAAAACTATCAGCCAATCCTATTCTGCCAGCATTTTCCAAAATAATAGAAGAATTAATGAAGCACAGAATTAACAGATATCTAAATGGCTACAAGTTACTAAATAGAAATCAGCATGGCTTGCAGGCAGGTAAAAACACAGAAACAGCACTAATGTGCTACACTGAACAAATAATCAAAAATCTAGAAAAAGACAATTGCATACCATCATGGCATTCTTTTAGAGAAACTGGAAGCATTAGGTATTCATAGGACAGGGAAAAAGTGGTTTGAATCATACCTACAAAACAGAACACAGATTGTAGAACTAATGTCAGATTACCCCAACCACAAAATAAATTTAGTATCAGATGCAAAAGAAGTGGAAATAGGAGTACCACAAGGCAGGTCCCTTATTGTTCCTTGTCTACATAAATGACATTCACATGTCAGATGGACCAGCAAAGGCCATACTATTCACAGATGACACTAGTGTGATAGTAGGTGCATGAAAGAAAATGCTGCAAACAACTACTGATCAAGTAATAAAGAATGTCCACACTTGATTCAATGCAAACCAGTTGACATTAAATGCAAATAAAACAAATTAAATGCAGTTTGGAAAAATATGGCAAAATGTAAATATTGATCTGGTGTTAGGTGACAAGGCCATAGACAGAGTGGCATCAGCAAAATTGCTAGGTATTCATGTAGATGAAAATCCTAATTTCAGTGTCATGTAATGAAACTTATGCAGAAACTTAAGTCAGCCTGTTTTGCTCTTAGACTTATTGCAAATGTTTGAGTCACAGAAATGCATATACAAAAAAGACAATATGGCTTTCAAAAACAGTGTGGGAGAAGGTGAGTGGCACATTATTTGGTGCATGTGGGGAAAAACGTTCTCAAACCTATCGTGCTCATATGATATTATTAATAAAATATGTCTCTTTTGTTACGATGGTGATGATGATGAAGTCCGATACTCCTTCACAGAGCGTAGGGGAACGATGCTGGAGACCTGCACCGCCGTACCAGGCAAGGTCCTAGTGGAGGTGGCTTGCCTTCCTCCAATCGTAATGGGGATGAAACGATGATGATGAAGACAACACAACAACACCCAATCATCTTGAGGCAGGTGAAAATCCCTGACCCCGCCGGGAGTCGAACCCGGGGCCCTGTGCTTGGAAAGCGAAAATGCTACTGTGAGACTATGAGCTACAGACATCTCTTTTGTATGACACAGAAATGTGTATTTTCCTTGTTTGATTTATAAATAAAATTTGGACGATGTTTAAACAATTTTCAGCTACTTTCATGGGAAACTTTCTAAAACTTAAATGCTTACTGGTGAGTTGTCTTCATATATAGAATACAACTTACACATACAGCATACAACATGTAAATTTAAAATTAGATAATTTTTTGTACTTCTGCCTCACTTTTTCTATTGGAAAAAATGATTTGTAAATTATGCAATTAAAATGCTGCACTATTAATCTAAAAAAATATATTTTCATTCTTCCCATATAGTTTAATACATTTCTATTGAAGCTAGAGCAATTCTACAGGTCTAGTTCTCTCTGCTTTCACTAAAAGCTTTAAAGGACCTCAGGAACTATTTGAATGCAAATGAATTCCTTCAATATTTATTTCTGTTGCAGATGACTGTATATGTAGTACTTGTGTTAGAAATGGAAAACGACTCATTTCCACAATCATTAAATTTATTTTCATTATTTAATGTCGTACAAAGCATTCTAGGAAGGCAGGCACCAAATGATATGTTGCTTGTGTGGAAAAATATTCTTGAATTGGCCCTGCCCTCTAGTATTATGGAAGCTATTTTTTATTTTTTAATACATGCACTGTCATTCTCACCTTGTTTCTAATTAGTATATGCCACATTTCCATATTATCGCCATTTTTGTGGGCAACCTCCTCATTTCTTATTTTGGCAGTCCACTTCATTTTCATTACTTTTCTGTAACACATCTCTAATGCTTCAGTTCTCTACTGTACTATTTTTGGCACAGTCCATGTTTCTTTTCTGAACATTCTCAGAAATTTCTTTCTCAAATTAAGTTTGTTTGACTAGATATGTTCTCTTTGCCTGAGATAGTATACTTGTTATGTCCTCCTTTTCTTCATCTGTCATGTTGATTTGCTTCGAATGCATCTGATTTCCTTCATTTTGTCAATTACAGGGTCCCAAATTTTCAAGTTAAGTTTGTTGCTAATCCCATTTCTGTCTTCCTTTGGTTTACTTTTGATCCATTTTCTTTGCTCAGTGAAGTGTTCAATCCATTAGAAAGATCCAGTAAATCTTCCTCATTTCACAGAGGATAGCAGTTTCATCGGTGAATCTTATCATTATTTTTCTTTTACCTGGAGTTTAAATAGGTCTAACACTTCTGAATCTTGTTTTCTGTTTCATTGTTCCTTTGATATACATCATTGTCAGATGCCCTTTAATCTGAGCTCCATTTTCATAGTCTTCCATTCTCCTCGCTCCCTCTTGACTGTTGCAAATATTGTATAACACCCTTCCTTCCCTATAGCTTACACCTAATTTTCTGAGAATTTGGAATATCTTGCTCTATTTTTAATTGTCAAACACTTTTTTGAGGTTGACAAATATTATGAATATGTCTCCATTTTCTAGGATTTTGTTTTCATTGTCAATCCTAACACCAGAATTGCTGGTCTCTTGCCTTTACCTTTCCAGAAGACAAACTGGTCCTCATCTTACAGATCCTCAGTTTTTTTCCATTCTTCTGTATATCATCATGATCAGCAACTTGGATGTATAAGCCATCAAGCTGCCTGGTAATTTTGCATTTTTTCTTCTCTTGGTGTCTTCACAATTAGGTAGATGATATTCTTACAAAAGTTTGATGGTGTGTCTCCAGTCTCATAGATTGTACATAGTAACTTGAATGATCCTTTTGAACACCACTTCCCCCAATTAATTTAGAATTGCCAAAGAAAAGTTTTCTATTCTTTCTACTTGAATCACCATTCAAAGATAAGGGAAATTAGAGCTCATACTGAGGCATTCAGACAGTCGTTTTTCCCTCGAGTGACCCACGAGTGGAACAGAAAGGGGGGGGCGGGGGGATATATGACTTTGGCATAAATTGTACCCTCTGCAACACACCACTTGGTGGCTAGCAGAGTATATATGTAGATATCTAGATGTAGATACTTTGTTTATGTGCAAGTCTTTCTAGTCCTTGTATAACTTTGACTCTATTACTGAATCCCTTATGTCATCCAAATTAACACCCATCATATTCATAGGAGGTTCCTTCACTTCTGCCTATAAATGAAATATAAATAACATGGTGGAGCATTATACAGGAGAACAGCAAGTAAAGTCCAATACAAATAAAAGATGGATGAAACATGAGGAGTTGCATGAAAAATTATCAAAATAAATGTAAATACTTTTGGAGTGAAACAGACCACTCACAGAAAAGCAGAAGCATTATGTCTTCAATAGGCACACGAAAACAGAAAACTTGCTAGCTTTCAGAGTAATCCTTTCTTGAGCTAGAGTACAAATACACGCAGAAAACATACACATACAAACTCACACGCCTGCATACACACGCCTGGACCTCTACATAGAGCCACCTGGATATAGTGTCAGTGCTGGATTTTGGTAGAAGGGATAGGACGAGGTAGCCATTGCATTGGTGGGGTGGGCAGAGGGAGAGGGTGTGGGAGGCAGGGAGAAGAAATGGGGTGGGATGGTTAGTGTCTCAGAGGGATGCAGCTGGTTTGTCAGCTAGGAATGCAGGAAGGACGGCTGGCAGGTATATGTAGGATTTCCAACTTTTTGCAGAGAAAATGAGGGCTCATGGAGGGATCTACATCTACATCTACAGACATACTCCGCAATCCACCATACGGTACATGGTGGAGGGTACCTCGTACCACAACTAGCATCTTCCCTCCCTATTCCACTCCCAAACAGAACGAGGGAAAAATGACTGCCTATATGCCTCTGTACGAGCCCTAATCTCTCTTATCTTATCTTTGTGGCCTTTCTGCGAAATATAAGTTGGCAGCAGTAAATTTGTACTGCAGCCAGCCTCAAATGCTGGTTCTCTAAATTTCCTCAGTAGCGATTCATGAAAAGAACGCCTCCTTTCCTCTAGAGCCTCCCACCCGAGTTCCTGAAGCATTTCCGTAACACTCGCATGATGATCAAACCTACCAGTAACAACTCTAGCAGCCCACCTCTGAATTGCTTCTATGTCCTCCCTCAATCTGACCTGATAGGGATCCCAAACGCTTGTACAGTACTCAAGAATAGGTCATATTAGTGTTTTATAAGTGGTGTCCTTTACAGATGAACCACATCTTTCCAAAATTCTACCAATGAACTAAAGACAACTATCCACCTTCCCCATAACTGCCATTACATGCTTGTCCCTCTTCATATTGCTCTGCAATGTTGTGCCCAAATATTTAATCAATTTGACTGTGTCAAGCACTACACTACTAATGGAGTATTCAAACATTACGGAATTCTTTATCATATTCATCTGTATTAATCTACATTTACCTATATTTAGAGTTAGCTGCCATTCTTTACATTAATCACAAATCCTGTCCAAGTCATCTTGTATCCTCCTACAGTCACTCAACGACAACACCTTCCTGTGAACCACAGCATCATCAGCAAACAGCCACACACTGCTATCCACCCTATCCAAAACATCATTTATGTAGATAGAAAACAACAGCGGACCTACCACACTTCCCTGGGGCACTCCAGATGATACCCTCACCTCTGATGAACACTCACCATCGAGGGCAACATACTGGGTTCTCTTACTTAAGAAGTCTTCGAGCCATTCACATATTTGGGAACCAATCTTATAGGCTTGTACATTAGTTAGGAGTCTGCAGTGGGGCACCAAGTCAAATGCTTTCCGGAAGTCAAGGAATATGGCATCTGTCTGATACACTTCATCGATGGTTCGCAAGACATCATACGAAACAAACATTTCAAACAGGGTTTTCTACAAAGAGCAGTACAAATATGTTTAAAATGTGTGTGAATATTTTATTTTACAATATTGCTTGTATTAATTTATAAACTTCACTTATTTCTGCAAAGATTCATTCAAATATTTGTATATAAAGAATTCTCTACAGTTAAAATAAAAATTCATTGATACTTGTGGTTCTGCTTTTATAAGCTTGTTAGTACATTTGTTACAAACCGCTGTTCATTTTTGGTTCATTAGAAAAAAAAAATTCTGCCTCAGCATTTGAACCAGGAATGCTTAATACAAATCCAGCTACTTTCAGTAAAACTGGAACCTGAATAATTTTGGTTCACAAGGTACAGAAAACATTAACCCACCTTCCATTTGTGTTTCCTTCTATGGACATGTCTTGCTTCAAAACAAACTTTGCATTACAAAATTTGTCATTCAAAGTTACAAACAATCTTCATCTACATGAAATGTCTGAACTGAGTCAATTATTTCTTGAAGACAATTAAATTTTAGCTTGGAATTTAGACAAAGATGCATCCAGGACTCTATTGGCATTGGCAATTGATGTTCAAATTTGGAACTCTTGATGAAATATGTTTTCAGTGACACATAAAATTCCATAAGATTATCTGCAATGTGTTTTCTGGTTCCAAAACAAGTTAATTTATTAAAAACTTTATTTGCACCACTATCAAAGCACCTATCACTCATTTTGTGCTCAGTTTTACTAATTAGAGTCTTGGCTGCTCAAATATTCCCAGTGTACTAGCCTCAGTGCTCTCTAAAAACTTACAACAATCTTTTTCAACTGTACCAACATGAAAAAGTTAAATAAATCTGCAATGTTAAATTTCTTTCAGTGTTGTCAAAATCATTTAAAATATCTGTAGAGCTTTTGGACAATCATCACTACTTTTAATGTAACATTCAACATGTTTCTGATTTATAATGATGTTGTCAACTGCTGGATCTAGGAATATGTTTATTTCAAAAGTAAACAGTAAACTCAGGTTTTTAGTTTTGTTGCTTGGGGATGATTTCAGCCTATCTTCTTCATTAATCATATTAAAACAATATACAACAAACTCTGAATCTGAGCCGAAGAATGCTCACTTCCCCTAGCTTAGCATAATGCGGTCCTTCCATGAGTTTCCAGGCCACAGGCTGGCAGAGCAGACTCATAGCATAAGTCTGATGCTGGTTTGCTTGTTCCTTGTTCACCACAGAACCATAGAGTGTAGGGAAAGCCATGGTATCTCAGGCAAAATGAATTATTTTAACTACCAAATTATCAGACATTGAAAAAAAGATGCAGATCGTTTTAGACATTTGCAGATGGATTAAAGAATAACTGAACAAATACTCTGTAATAGCAATGAAAAAAAAAAAAAACAGGTAAATTATACCTTGAGTAAAAAAATCCAATAATTGGAATAAATAGGAAATAAAAACTTCTAGAACCTAAATATTAAATTTGGAGGATTGCCTATGCTGAAATAAAAACAAATTAGGATAACTATTGATGAAAGAATGAAAATGATAATGTAAGGACAAAATGAAATAATAATCAACACAGTAAACATGAAGAAAGATAAGGAACACAAGTTGTAGCATGAAACTAGCTGGCATATGGAATGACAAAAAATTAAAACGAAATCAAAGATGATGCTAACCTTACACAAATATACTGCTGGCCACCGCAACAGTTGGAAGGACAACAGTTAACAAAATAAGGATTAACTGAAGCCTCTGATCATGCTTCACCAACTTGTAATGAAACTTTTGCCATTCAAACCCTAGACTTCTGACTACTCTAAAGTTCAGTATTCCACCCAACTAAGATTTCATGTTCACATTAATTGACTTCTCAAAATCATAAACAAACTATCACTTTTCAACCTAACTTATACCTCATTCTACGCTATAGGTCAATCCGCCACCACAGTCTGTACTCCATAAAATAAAATCTAAGGGAAAAAAATGTTACCAGTGTTCTGTTTTCTTACTATTTGTACATGTATATCATCACAGAATCATGCCAACATACAGAAGTGTAAATTCAGTTAACTCTATATAGTGACCAGTAGTTCTTTAGAAATGCAAGCAGTCTTTTTTTTTCTAATTTCAAGTTAATGCCAATGTATGTAAAATAACTCATCCACAGCAGATCTTAGAAAGAAATGGCACTGAACATTAGACAACTGTGAGTTGAGATGCATTCTAACCACTTATCTTACTTATGCTGATGCTCATGATGAAGCTTCTTGAATGAGAGTAGCTCACCTGCAGTACCATCATCAGTGAAAATATAAATGTTCCTTTTGAAACAAATTTTCATAATATTTTAAAAACAATGGTCTATTTTCCTGATCACTTCTTATTAATGCCAAAGTTATTTTAAAGCTAGTTCCAACAAGGACAAAAAAAATAATTTATATTTAAATTTGCTTCCTTGTGTATGGTTCAGAATTGGGCTCTGCATTCTGTTGTGAAGATCTTCCATAAGTTTCCATCTAACAGAGAGCACAACTAAGAATCACTATAAATTCAAAATAAATTTAAAAATGTGCCTAGAACTATGACATGGGGATTCCAATGAGTACCAAGTTGGTGACACGTACCTACAAACAAACAAAAACTTAATTATGTAACTTTATCTTTTTGAGATCTTAATTAAACTTTACAACTTCCATGAAATCCTGGACGAAACACCACTTTATCATTGAGATGTTCCATTTTGTTTTGGTTCTAGTGCCATGGCATGGAACTGTGATGTGGGGATTCAGATGCTCTGCATTTGCATTTCTACAAATTATTTGAATATCAAGATTCAAAGATTGAGGACTTTTCTGCATGACAAGAAGTGCTAATCATTATAAAAGAGGTAGTCATATTCCTCCAGTTACCACATTGAAAAAGCAGTCTGTGACCAAGAAACATGGTGATGGTGTTAAGTCTTTCTCTACATATTCCCCTTTCAATGAAATACTTTTTTTTCAATGACAGATGACTCACTGGAGACACTGGCTGTAGAAGTCTGCATATTTGCAGTGTGGGAAATGTTCCATTTCAAAAAATATCTTGTTACCATTTTGGAAATCCTGCTTTGCAATGGTTTCTTTATCCTTGGAAAGAGTGAAAAGTCACTGCACACCATGCCAGGAGTATAAAAGGGTGTGGGTGAGGGGAGGGTTGAGGCAAAATGTGATAGCTGAAAAGTAGCTACTGTGTAGAATGACCTTGGGTACTGTCATGCAACAAAACATGCAACAGCTTCATGTTATGCTTTGTCTTGAGAGCCTCCAGTGACCCATCAGGAGATTTTAGTAGGGAGAACCAATAATGATTTGCCCCTTATGAACACACTATGGCTATCCCAAAAAACTCTCAGCATCAGTTTGCCCGATGATGATGGGCCCTTTGCCATTTTGACCATGGTGAATCCAGATGCTTGCTTTGCTCCTTCATCCTGAGGTTGTAGAGATACATCCAGCATCCATCATAATCATTAGATGGCTAAAGAAGTTATTGAACTTTGTTAATAGACTTTTTCGGGATAGTTTATGATTATCCTCAAGAGTCTTCCAGTTCAGTTCCTTCTGTATCTCTGTGATACTCTCCCAAGATTAAACAAACCTGTGACCATTCATGCTGCCCTTCTCTGTGCACATTTGATATCCCCTGTCCGGTCTGGCATGGGTCCCACACACTTGAGCGATATTCTATAACTGGTCTCACAAGTGACTTGTAAGCAATCTCCCTTGTAGACTGATTTGCCCTTCCCCAGTATTCTACCAATAAACCAAAGTGTACCACCTGTTTCACACATGACTGAACCTGTTCGATCATTCCATTTCATCATTTCATATCCCTACAAACTGCTACACCCAGGTATTTGTATGAGCTGGCCAGTTCCAACAACAACTCACTGATGTTAAAGTGATAGGATACTATGGATTTTTTTTATGTGTGTGTGAAGTGCACAATTTTACATTTCTGATCATTTAAAGCAAGTTGCCAATCTCTGCACCACTTTGAAATCTTATCAGGATCTGACTGAATATTTATGCAGCTTCTTTCAGATAGTACTTCAGTATAGATAACTGCATCATCTGCAAAAAGCTTGATTTTACTATTAATATTGTCTGCAAGACATATACAACATGAGCAGCAAGGGCCCCAACACATTTCCCTTGAGCACACCTGCAGTTACTTCTACATCTGACAATGACTCCCCATTTTAGATAACATACTTCATCCTCTGCACCAAAACGTCCTCAATCCAGTCACAAATTTCACTTGATAGCCCATATGATCGTACTTTCAATAATAATTGTAGGTGTGGTACTGAGTGAAATGCTTTTCGGAAATCAAGATATACTGCATGTACCTGATTGTCCTGATCCAAAGCTTTCAGTATGTCATGCGAGAAGAGTTGGGTTTCACATGATCGATTTTTTTGAAATCATGCTAGTTGGCATTTTCATTCTGCTCAAGATACCTCATTATATTTGAGCTCAGAAAATGTTCTAAGATCCTACATCAAATTGATATCAAGAATATTGGACAGTAGTTTAATGGATCACTTCTATTATCCTTCTTGTAGATGGGTGCAACCTGTGCCTTTTTCCAAGAACTGGGCACAGTCTTTTGTTTGAGAGATCTATGATAGGTAGTTAGAAGAGTGGCTACTTCAGTGGCAAATTCAGTATTGAATCTGACAGGAATTTCATCGGGTCCTGTAGCTGTGTTCAGTTTTAACAATTTCAGCTGTTTTTCAACACCACTGACACCAACACTTATTTCATTCATATTTTCAATGGTACAGGGATTAGATTGGGGCAATTCTCCTGAGTTTTTCTTTATAAAGGAACATTTGAAAACAGAGTTAGGCATTTAAGCTTTTGCATTGCTACCTTTAATTTCAGTTCCTGTCTGATTCAGTAGGGACTGGACATCAACTTTGGTGTCACTAACAGCCTTTACAGATCACCAGAATTTCTTTGTGTTCTGTAAAAGATTAGCTGATAATATTCTGCTATGATAGTCATTGAAGGCATCACACATTGCTCTCTTGACAGCCAAAAGCATTTCATATGGCACCTCTCTATCTATAACCCGAAGCTTTGTTTTACATCCATTTTTCAGTAATGTCTGTTCCTTTAGAAATTTCCTTACAGTGACTGTATACCATGGAGCCACCCCCCCTCCCCCCTCCATTATGAAGTGCTCTACTAGGTACATATGTATCCAGTGCTTGGTCAACTATTCCTTTAAATTACATGTTCCTGCTCTGTGATCAAAGTTTCAAGTTCCTTATTGAGATATGACACCACTGATTTTTTTTACCTAGTTTAATGAACATGTATATCACTCTGCTTGCTTTTGTTGTCCTTTATACTTTGGTAATGATTGTAACCACAACTGATATCAGTTTCAGTGTCAAGATCCTCAAAGAAGTTAGGTCTGTTGTCATTCATTCCAAAATATTTCCATCATGAGTGGGTTTTGTAACTGTCTGTTCTAGGTAGTTTTCAGGGAAGGCATTTAGTAAATTTTTACAGGATGCTTTATCAAACAACAGCTAACAAAACTGTAATTTACCCAATTAAATGCTGGGCACTTAAACTCTTCACAGATGATTACAGTATGACTGTGGAATTACATACAAGTGACCTGAGGTTTTCTCTAAAGTTTCCAGTTACATCAGGAGATGAGTTTGGTGGGTGGTAGAAGGATACAGCTATCATTTTATGCCCACCCCTGGTACTGAGTCTTGCCCAAACAATCACAAATGCAGCTTCAGTTTCTACCTCAGTTGATTTGAGTTTCTTGTCTACTGTGACAAATGCACCGCCTCCATTTCCCATTTGTTGTTCTTTCAATATACACTTAAATTTTCTCCAAAAAATCTCACTGCTATCAATTTCAGCTTTCAACCAGCTTTCTATACCTAATATTATGTTAGCTCCACTGTTTTTAATGAGTACTACAAACTCTGGCACTTTGTTGCAAATGCTTCAGCAGTTTACCATTAAGATTTTAATACTTTCAAGTCTGGGAGGCATTTCTTTCAATCTTACACTGATACTTCTGGGTTTCTCTGGATTGGATGGAGATTTGCCTAATACATAAAACCCTTGCATGCACCCCACAAACAGTCAGCTACTAGGGTAGCAGCCTCTGATGTGTAGCACACATCTGTTCCATTCAGGGGGCCCTTACAGTTCTCATGGTGCAAGTCCAGGAAGTCAAAGATCCACAATCAGTCCTGGTGACAATGCTGTAAATTGTGAACTTTGTTGAAACTCCATGTGCAAGGTTGGTCTTCTCAATCTTAACTGCCAGCCACTGGAATGATGCAAGAATGAACTAGGAGCCCAGATGACAGGCATCATTTTGTTCAAAAGTGTGCCACAAGCTACAATTAGTTGCACCCTGTCCCCTCAGTGGCTGCCTCTTCCATTTTGTTGACTCCTCTACTGCTGTGTCTTTTTTGACTTGATAATTAAACTTTCTGATTTCCATTCATAAACATGTCTCTGTCTTTAAGGTACATAGATAACTTTCATTCTATGATAAATATCAGTGTGTCATATAGATATCAAGAGATAAACAGCAGTTATTTAGAATGACTGAGAACAACAGGTTTTTGCAAAGTAGCACTTTCTTGTCAATTTTATTACAGTAAGCTTAAGCTGAATAGGCACAGATGATCTATAGTGGGCTTAGTAATGTACATAGTTATTCATTTAGTTTCTACCAACTGCTTCATATTGGTTATCTGCACCTTGACTTTTTCACACATCCTTGAAATATATCCTTTGTGTTGGATATCAGTTAATTGTTGCCTATGTCATCTCTGTAGATGTCTTCATTTCTGGAGGCAGTATTTCTTGCTATTCAGTTACTTAGAAAAAATAAGGTTTCTTAGTTATCCATCCAATATTGTTGTAAGCGACTGGGACACAACCACATTTAACTTTGATTGAGGTGGTACCTACTTGTCATAGGAAACTGCTCCTGGCACACTTCTGTGGGATATCTAGGAATCATAGGGAGCATAACTGCATATAATATTTTAGGAAAGAGGGGACATATAAGTCTCAAAGAAGACATCTTAGTAAACATCATGTTGTGTTACGCAGCACTTGGAGTAGAATAATGTCGCAAGAGTAAAATAACCTGCAAATGTCATGTATATTAATCCTATGAAGTACATATGGCATGATCTTGCACAGAGCTCACTGGTTTTGGCTTCATTCATTTATTCCTTCCTTCCTTCCCTCCTTCATTCATTCATTTATGATGTTCTGTAGATCTCATCGAGAAGGAGAGCCTTCAGGGATGTGGAATGAAACAAAGGTCACATTAATATAAGAAGAAACACCATACAAAATTAAGACTGTACACTGCATTAACAATCAACCAACTCGCTGCTGCTCGACACTGTTCATGCTCATGCCATCTAAATTTATCAATTGAAAACATAAACTCGGAAAATGAGTCCATGATCATAATGTGTCATTTAATTTTAAAGGTCCATCTTGATCAGATAAATTTTTACAATTCACTATTACTTTTTTCAGCTCCTGCCATCTTCAGATCATAAAATATTCTGATTTAGGTATCACTGTCAAATTATACATGTAGGTAAATTGTAGGTGCAATTTAATTCTTTAAATCAGTAGGAAAGTTTCTACTTCCTTGGGTTTCCTGTGTAGCTACTGTTCCTCCATTACTTAGTAGCTTAATAGTTATTTGCCATATAATTCATCTATAGATCCAACTTACTTGTAGAAAGGGTGGCTAATAAGGTAGGCTTTTAATTTTCTTTTGAACTGGTAGAGATTTCCTATTTCTTGCTTCATAGAAGATGGAACTTGTATATCTTGCCACCAGAGTACATAACTGCATCCTGAACCCTTGATAAGGAGGCAAATTCTGCATGAAAATTATTTTTGTTTCTTGCATTATGCTTGTGCATATGACAGTTCAACTGAAGCTGATTTTTATTATTAGTCACAAAAACCATTAAGAAGAAAATGTATTGGGAAATGAGAGTAAGAATTCCAGTATCCATAAAAATGCTTCTGCAAAATATATGGTTATCTACTTTACACAGTATTCTTACTGCTCACTTCTGCTGAACAAACACTATTTGCTGTTGGCCCACTGCTCTACTGACTGAGCTAACCAATCACAACTGATTACCTGCCCTCACAGCTTTACTTTCACCATGCCTCCACAATATCCTTTCTTACAAGAATGCTTGTTCTGCAGTTTTCAGAGGAGAGCTTCTGTGAAGCTGGGAAGGTAGGAGATGAGGATGGGCTGGGAGTTGTGCTTGCATAGCTCAGTCAGTAGAGCCCCAGAAATGCAAAGGTCCTGGGTTTGACTGCCAATCCAGCATACAATTTTAATCTGCCAAAAAGTTTCATATCAACACACACTCCACCACAGAGTGATAAATTCATTATGTAAATGAGCCCCAGGCTGTGGCTAAGTCATGTCTCTGCAATTTCCTTCTCCCAGGGGTATCAGTCCTGCAAATTCTGCAAGAGAATGTCTGTGGAGTTGTGAGGGCAGGAGATGAGGTACTAGAGGAGTAAAGTTGTGAGGATGGATTGTAAGTCATGCTTGGATAGCACAGTCGGTACAGTACTTGCCCCTGAAAGGTGAAAGTCCCAGGTTCAAATCCTGGTCCAGTACACAGTCTTAACCTGCTAGAAAATTTAATATCAGCACACACTTCACTGCAAAGTAAAAAATTCATACTTGAAAGGCTGATTAGCATAACATTCATTAACCTCAATGGCCTATATTTTTTACATATGTAGCCAATACCCCATTCTTTTTATTGCTTCTACAGCATGATTTTAGCTCCTCTCTATCAAGATCAGTCTGTTCCATTTTGGTGATTTCCATATGATGTTTTTATATGTGCAACAAATCTGGTGAAATTCTATCTACCTTTCTTTCTACTTGCTACAAGGTAGGTGTTCATAAACTGTTATGTGTGTACTTGGCTTATATATGTAGTCACTCAATTAAGTAGGGGAAGAGTGGGAACAGTGAGACACAAAAAATTGAAATTCAAATTACACTTTAAAAAAATCTTTCTTGGTTTAATACCTTATGGTAACCACATATACTGTGCTTAAGTATGTTCAAAGTGGTACAATAATATTATAATGTATTGTCTTTCTTTTTAAAGAAATTAATCATAAAAGTGTCTCACTGTACCTATGGATTTTTAATGGTGGGTACAGTGAGACAATGCCTCAAATTCTAACAAACATCATAAGAAGCAAAGTTGATCTCAAATGAAACAGCAGATGGTTGTCTTTTTGTCTTGATATGAGTTGTAGTAGGGTTAGGCTATAAAATTTTTACACATTTTGTGTCAATGAACGAAATATCTGAAACTATAGGCATCACAAATTTGTTCTCTAGTTTCAAATTTTTCTTAAGAAATGTAACTTCACATTCGGATGACTCTCCTACAATTGAAAGAATTTTTCCTACATAATCTATTTTCTTTTTTGCCTCAGACTCTACTAAAACAAAGTCACCCACTTTGGGTGAGTGCAGTAAGTTTTCAAAGTTAACCATTTCCAATTATGGAATCAGTTGTGTCTGATCAAAGGTCTCATCATATGAAGAATCTTGCAAAATTAATTCACTTTTGTCAGCATCCGTTTCATCAACAAGGAATAAAGCTCACTTTGCTTTAGGTCCCTTAATGTCTTTTCGTTTCCTTTTCATTTGTAGTTCATTCCTTTCTGATGTGTTGATTGCAATCATTGTTCTTCCTTTAGGCTGTTGGCGACTGCAACTTTTTCTTGGTTTTGCCTTTGGGAAACCTCTTATGTCGTTTGGAGAGAGATAAGACATTGGTGCAGATTTTCCATGTAATTGTGAAGTACTGGATGATACAGACTGTGCTTCACTTTCATCATGTGATGCGAGTCCCACATCAATTTCAGGTTTAAGGTCTTTTCTGGGTGATATGTGTGTTTCCAAGCTTTCATTTAGAGGTCTGTCAGTAACAGAGGTTGGAAGAAAATCATCCTCATTGAACACATGGTGATATAAAGGAAATATTCCTGTCTTCTTAAATCCGGCAATGATTTTGACAGGAGTCATTCCTTGGGGATATCCTATCCCCACACAGTGAGCAACATTGTAAATTGAAAATGTTTCACCTGGATGAGACATCATCCATGTATCTACAGAAGCATCATAAAATGTATGGAAAGGTTTCATTACACTGACATCAAGAGGCTGCAGTTTATTGGTGCAATGAGGTGGAATTGTCAGAATCGTTATCTCATTCTCTTTGCACAGATCTATTGCCTCTATTGAGAGGTGGCTCGCATGATTATCCATCAGTAACAAAGATGGATTTGTTTTTGAGCTGGCAGAGAGCTAGATGAAGTGATGAATGACCTTCACAAAACACTGAGTTCATCCAGCCTCCTTTAACAGCAAGACCTAATGTGCCAGCAGGTGCTCCTAATATCATATGATTTTTAAACTTCACACGTGGAAATATCATGACAGGGGGTAGACTGTTACCGAGAGAATTTATAATACAACATGTTGTAACCAGTGTTCCACATTCTGCACTGGTAGCCTTGTTAACCTGTTTTGTGCCATTTAAGGCCAAAATCTTCTGTGAATTCTGCACCGTTGTTGTTCCAGTTTCATCAAGACTGAAAATTCGTGATCCATCAGCAAAATTTGGATGACGTTTGAATACTTCTTCCAGTTTATCAAAGAAATTTGACACATTAAATTTATTAAAGCCTGTAGCTTTAGATAAGCTGCATCCTTCCGGGGTTTGAAGAAACAGTTGAGGGAACCTCTGTTGAAAATCTTTCATCCAGTTGATAGGTGCTATCTCACTTTCAGTCCAGGTTTTGGGTAAAACAATGTTATTTTTAATACCTACTTCATAAGCTAAGGTACGGTAGTTGTTTACAGTAAGTCCATAAAACATTTTAGAACACATAACTAGATTTTCACAAAAACTAAGCTCCAATTCAGGTGGAAAAATGCGGTTCACTGAATAGCTGGGACACATGTTTGAAGTGTTATCCTCATGATATTTCTTAATGTATCAACTAATTGTTTGAAAGGATAAACCTTTCAGCTTAGATGCACTCCTGATATTCATTTTATTTTCGATCACCAGCATGACAGCTTCTGTCATTTATAACCTGTCTTAACTCCACGTAATAATGGGGTTGTTCATAGTTACTCATGATCTGGTGCAGTCGTCGTCCTGAGTACATTGACGGTCACTGTAAATTAACTACTGTAGAGTTAATTTAGTTTAATCTTCTGTTAAGTTTCATCATTTTTATTATACTTTCAAAACAAAATCAAAGTATTACTACATTAGCCTACACTACTTACAATACAAAAGGAGCAGCTACATCCTCATTGCCCAAAAACCAAAACCAGACAGACTTCCTTTGCCAACATGACTGTAACTATTTATACCTTCTTAACAATCCCAAACAACACTCAATATTGTTTAAAATGATTATTTGATTAATTAGTAATTAAAACTCTCATCCTAAAACAAAAGATACATTTCCATGATTCTTATATATAAAACACATAAGTGAATTCTAGTCTCTGTATTAATTGTAGTGTGTATAAACGCTTAGGTATCAAATGTTAACAATACAATTGTTATATTTACTAATTACAGAAGATTCATATCATATAAAATGTTCCTACCAATTATTGGACTTCTACACATTAGTGTAATTAAGATTCCGTAATTGTTTTCTTCACAAATTTTTCACAAGTACACATTTTGTTGTGGTTGGCAGGAGAGCCAACACTGTTTTACTAGAGGAGGCCGAAATGCACGCGTTTTAGCTCACGCAGGCTGCCGTGAGGTCTGGAACATGACAAGGAAATTAGAATTTAGAAAAAACAGACGTAGCTGGTGGAATACTTAACTTTAATCCATTAAGGATGAATGTCGGTCTTGACAGTACATGATTCACAATATCAATAGTAACTGATAATGGCGCCTTGCTAGGTCGTAGAAAATGACGTAGCTGAAGGCTATGCTAAACTATCGTCTCGGCAAAAGAGAGCGTAAGTAGGCAGTGAACCATCGCTAGCAAAGTCGGCTGTACAACTGGGGTGAGTGCTAGGAAGTCTCTCTAGACCTGCTGTGTGGCGGCGCTCGGTCTGCAATCACTGATAGTGGCGAAACGTGGGTCTGACATATACTAACGGACCGCGGCTGATTTAAAGGCTACCACCTAGCGAATGTGGTTTCTGGCTGTGACACCACATTCCTCCCCCGCAAATCGGCGTACGGTGGTGGCATAAGGCTTCTGCCCACCGTGGAGAGGACGCCATGTTGACGTATGCGACGAGGTGGGGAGTCTAACAACAGGTGAGGCTGTGCCACCCGCACCCTGCCATTCGGACCATGGGGAGCTAGGAAACGCCTGAAAACCTGCTCCAGGGTGCACGCCAACATGCAGTGTATGCGCCCGTAGAGAGACGGGAGGGGCTGAAGGGTCAACCTCCATCGGTCCGGGGCACCCGACGGGCGAAGACGACACATGGTCTGGAGCGGGCAAGAGTTCCATGTCGGAGGACAACCGGTCCCGGGAAGCGATCGGCGTCGTGTGACCCCTGGAGGCATCCGGCGGCTGCAGCAAAGCATCCACTGCGGGCGTCGCCAGAGGGAGAACAGGAGGTGGCGGTGGCACGTCACCATGGGGCAAAATGGAAGGCAGCGTCGGTAACACCTGGGGCTGAGGCGAGCCAGTAGATGGGACTCCAGGGCGCTGACCGGACGGCACCGTCGCTGAAAGCAGATGGGGAGCAGCAGATCCCGTGCAACGACAGAGGCCCAGCTGATTGAGATGCCGACGCACCTCACCAGAGGCCCCCAAAACCAGATACATAGCACGGCCGAGGCAGTGAAGAATGTGCCCTTCGAGCCAATGCCGTGAACCTCGATAGTGGCAATAGTAGACAACGTCGCCTGGAGCAAAAGCAGGTGTCTGCCGCTGCACAGGAACCTGATGCGGCGGATGTAGCAAAGACATCAAGGTTCGATGATGACGACCGTGGAGCAACTCAGCTGGCGAGCGACCATCTCGGGGCTAAGAGCGATACGAGGACAGAAAGAGCAATAACGCGTCCTCCTGAGAATGCGACTCTTTTAACTTCAACATCTGTGACTTGAAAGTCCTGATCAATCGTTCAGTGGCACCGTTTGACTGTGGCGAAAACGGCGCGGACGTCAGATGTTGAATACCATTGGCCTTGCAGAATGACTGAAATTCTGCGGACATAAATTGTGGGCCATTGTCGGAAACAATAGTCTGTGGAAGACCTTCAATGCAAAAGATAGCAGATAACGCTTGGATGGTGGCAGATGACGTTGTGGAAGACATCCAGACAACAAAAGGAAAATTACTGAATGAATCTACCACAACCAACCACCGAGCATTCCAGAATGGACCAGCAAAATCGATGTGTAAGCGTTGCCAAGGGGAAGTGGCTTTTGGCCATGCAAAGAATTTCCACGGTGGTGCTGATTGTTGTTCGGCACACACCATGCAAGAAGAGCACATATTCGTAATCGTGGCATCGATTCCGAACCAAGTACAGTGCTGATGAGCAAGTTGTTTCGTTCTCACTATACCCCAATGTCCTTGGTGGAGAAGCTGTAAGACAAGAGGACTGTAATGAACGTGGTACCACGACCCTGGACTGATCATTATCAGAACGCAACAGCAAAACACCACATCGTACAAAAAGTCTCTCCTGGTGAGCAAAAAATCGGCGAACCAATGGATCTCCGATCCGTGACTTTGACAAGGGCCATTGCGTAGCAACAAAACGCAGAACAGTAGCAAGGACAGGGTCGGCAGCTGTGGCTGTAGCTACACGACGAAAATCAATCGGAAACGATTCGACCACGTCATCGGTTTCCGGATCAATGAACATGCAAGCAGGTTCGGATGAATCGAATGCCCTATCCTCAGCAACAGGCAAGCGGGACAACGCATTGGCGTTTCCGTGCTTAGCAGTGGACTGATACAAGATATCGTAGCGGTACTGCAAGAGGAAAATAGACCAGCGAATGAATTTCTGCACTGCACGTGGAGGTACAGGCTTGGTCGGATGAAAAAGCGATGTCAAAGGTTTGTGGTCTGTGATTATGGTAAAGTGACGACCATACAAGAAATCATGAAACTTTGTAACACGAATTACGAGAGCCAATGCTTCTTTCTCGATCTGGGAATAGTTTATTTGCGCAGACGAGAGCAATTTGGACGCAAAGGCAATAGGGCGATTGTGCGATCCATCTTTGTGCGCAACCACAGCATCGATCCCGAAATCCGATGCATCCACCAAAACAAAAGGGGCTTCTGGGGATCGATGGCATAAAGCAAGTATTGGAAAGCAACGCCGATTTCAACTGGCGAAAGGCGCATTCGCATTCCGTCGTCCAGATGAATGGAACACCTTTACGGCGTAAATGATGAAGCGGAGCTGAAATGGAAGAGGCATGTGGCACATATCTGTTATAGTAATTTATTTTTCCCAGCACACTCTATAGCTGCTTCAAATTCTGCGGTGAAGGCAAGTCTTGTATGGCACGAAGGTGTGTGGGACTGGGCTGTATGCCTTGGGCATTGAGTACATGTCCCAGGTATGGCAAGTCACGAGCAAAAAACACACATTTGTCCTTCCGCAAGTGAAGACCATTTTGTCGCAAGACCTGAAATAATGTTCTGAGATTGGCCAAATGTTCTTCTTCCGTCTTTCCAGAGATCACAATATTGTCCAGATAGTTTGCTGCTGTAGGGACCAACGCACAAACAGTTTGTAGATTTTGCTGAAACAATGCAGGGGCGGATGCACACCTGAATGGCAGTCGTTTTAATCGATACAAACCAAGATGCGTGTTAACCACCAAAATGCACTGGGATTCTTCGTCCACCAGTATTTGCAAGTACGCATCTGCTAGGTCCAACTTCGAAAAATATTTACCTGGGCACATTTTGTCAAAAAGATCTTCCAGGCGGGGTAAAGGAAAAGTTGCAATCACTAGTTGTGGATTCACTGTTGCCTTGAAGTCCACACAAAGTCTCAATTTTCCGGAAGGTTTTGTCAAAATTACTAAGGGTCATGCCCAGAGAGAAGCCTGCACACGTTCAATTACACCTTGTGATTCCAAATCGTGTAATGTTTATGCGACCACATCACGCGATGCGTGGGGAACATTGCGCGCTCTGAAATATTTCGGATGCACATTTACTTCCAGTTCCAAATGTGCTTTATAGTTCTTAGCGCAACCAAGGTCCGGTGCAAAAATGTCTGCAAATTCTTCACATAGACGAGAAACTCTGTCGGAAGGCACAGTCTGGTTCACTGATAGGACCTGATTTACTATAGACAAGTTAAACAACTGAAATAAATCGAAACCAAACAACTTCACTGCAGAAGAAGAACGAAGGACGTAAAATGACACAAGTTTTGTTTGTTCTTTATATGTTGCAATAAGGCTGCACTGTCCTAACACAGGGATATCTTGACCTGAATAACTAGTTAACTTAAAATTTGCGGCATGCAACGGAGGTGTGCCCAGCAGTTTGTACGTGTCTTGATTGATCAGTGAAACTGCAGTTCCAGTATTGAGCTGGAATGGTATCACTTTGCCGCTAATGTCCAAGTCTACAAAAAGTTTATTGTCCTGCTGATGACAAGAGCGACTGTCTCGTGCAATGTGAACTGACACTGGTACAAAATCACTTGCGACTCGATGGGATTTCCGGCGATGTCGATGCACACTATTTGTGGGACGAACACAGTCACTGTTAGAAAGAGTGGCACTGAGCGGAGTGGAACGAACTACATGAATTTCCATGGGCGAAGTTTCACGAGCCTGAGTATCCTTGGTTTGAATCCGGCGCGAAGCAAAGGGCCTGGAATGGTTGCGAGTTTCCGATCTGAGCTTTTTCTGGCAAACACTCTGAACATGTCCTTTTTTATTACAGAAAAAGGAAATAGCTTGGCATGACGGGCAATTCTCACGCGAATGTCTAGTAGCGCACCGCGGGCATGATTTGACCACTGCATTTGCTTGCCGGCGCAGCACACGTGGCTGAGAGCCTGGCGTCAGCGGCGCGGCGCGGCCGAGTGCGAGGGCTGTTTACTGCTCCGTGCAGCTCGCCCGGCGGGCCGGTTAACCTGACACACGGCTGGTGAAGTTTCAAATGATTCCTGAGCAAAGTCAAGTGTGTCCTGCCGATCCAATATGTCCATCACTTGTTGAAGGGAGGCATTGACTAGTTTCAAAATCTGTTCCCTTGTACGAACATCAGAAACATTCTGTGCAATTGCATCACGTACCATAGTATCTGAATAAGGGAGTCCACATTGACACTCAAAAGCACAATCCCTAGTAAGGCCTTGCAAGGTTGCAACCCACTCCCGATTAGTCTGACCTGCCGTACGTTTTGTATGAAAAAAGGTATACCGTTTTGCAACTACATTGACTGATTCTTTGAAATATGTATCTAATGCAGACAAAATTTCTTCATAGGACAGAGTTGCTATGTCGCATCGGGGAAATAATTTGTCTATCACATGGTACGTGTTCACCCCGACTGATGATAACAAAAAAGGCTGCCGCTCGTTACCTAGAATTCTGTAGGCGGCGAGATGGAATCCAAATTGGCGTGACCACTCCGTCCAGTTCTCCAGTGCAGCATCAAAAGGTTGAAAAGTTGGTGCAACTGTGTGTTGTGGCTGCATTAGCGGTGGACCGGCTGCTGCCACATCGTTTTGCCTCACACGTTGACCCTGGACGAGCTGTCCAAGGGCATCCAGTAATGCCTGCATCTGCTGATTCTGTAAGCGATAAAATTCGGACAGTACATCTGGAGATTGTGGTGAAGCCATTACACAAGTAAATCAGGGCAATATCGATAAGAACGTGGTTTTGCCTCGTCGCCAATGTTGTGGTTGGCAGGAGAGCCAACACCGTTTTACTAGAGGAGGCCGAAATGCATGCGTTTTAGCTCACGCAGGCTGGCTTGAGGTCTGGAACATGACAAGGAAATTAGAATTTAGAAAAAACAGACGTAGCTGGTGGAATACTTAACTTTAATCCATTAAGGATGAACGTCGGTCTTGACAGTACATGATTCACAATATCAATAGTAACTGATAATGGCGCCTTGCTAGGTCGTAGAAAATGACGTAGCTGAAGGCTATGCTAAACTATCGTCTCGGCAAATGAGAACGTAAGTAGGCAGTGAACCATCGCTAGCAAAGTCGGCTGTACAACTGGGGCGAGTGCTAGGAAGTCTCTCTAGACCTGCCGTGTGGCGGCGCTCGGTCTGCAATCACTGATAGTGGCGACACGTGGGTCTGACGTATACTAACGGACCGCGGCCGATTTAAAGGCTACCACCTAGCAAGTGTGGTGTCTGGCGGTGACACCACACATTTCCATACAGCTCTATGTCAGAAATTACTGTTTATGGTTAAAACTTTACGTGTTTAAATAGATTTTGATTATAGACTGTTACATTTCAACAACCCCCAAAAGGATCTGTGCAACTGAAAGTTGAACAAAACATTTTCTGACAGATCTAGGTGACAGTCCTCATTTTACAATCAATTGGATGAACAAACAATTTGCGAAAAATATGTACAACCAAATATGTAAAATTATCATAAATTATTTTGTATCAGATTCAACTAGATTAAACAAAATATTGATTAATAGCACAAAGAAAGAACAAGTTAATTCACAGGATCTGTCTGCTGCATGTATTACAACAAGAATATGAGGTAAATCTATTTCAATCAGAAAAATTATCTATTGGGAGTTAGCTGAATTGGCCTTGTTTCTGTATATTTATGTCTGTCATTAGATCCTCCAGGTTCTCGTGAGTGCAATGGAGACACTGGTGTGTATAACCTTTTCTCAATATTGGCAATGCATTGTGGAATGAATGTTGGTATCGGATACTACAATACTCAAAATACATATTAGTTTGTATTTAGTCACCTCCTATCTTTGGCAAGTACACTAAGTATTAAACCATAATATAACAAAGAGTTCAGTCTCCTCTATGTGCAATGAAGAGCACTGAACTGAAGTACACTGGATCTCTGCTCGTCGGAAGTTCTTCTTTGCAAAAACCTCAAATGTGTCTCACACTCCACTCATTATGACCATCATATATATTGTGTAATAGAATAGAATAGTTCAATTCAGCAAAATTCCAACGGTTCATACTTAAACATTTCCTGTCTTAAATCTCATATTGTAATTTTAACTTGTTCTTTGATAACACATCACTGAAATCATACTAGTACAATTTTTTTTAAAGTGCTACAGCACTATTCTCCGCAATTTATGTTGACATTTACATATAGTACAAGACACTTACATATAGTACAATTGAATTCTTGGTGTATAGTTCCTCCGCAGTTAACATAATTCACCCTACATATATAGAATGAAATGTCTGGCCAATGTCCAAGCTTTCCATTTTTCATTTGTCAAGACACTTCCAGCGCCACTTTCCCACCTTTACAATCATTCTAACATTAATTAATGTATTTTTTCAGAAATATTTGCGCAACACAGTTGTTGCTTTTCCCTTCACAGTAAGTGCTAACAATAATGGAATGAGACATAAGAGTGCAGTTACATATTACTTTGAGTGACAATATACAATAACTTGAATAAGTGACTAATACAGCATATTAGTTGTGTTTTATAAGTAATTGAAACAGCACCAGCAACTATGTGGTTGGGCCTTATATATGGGTACATGTTCACCACTTGGGTGTGAATACTCAATAAATGAATCATAAATGATTGGTACATCATGACAAAACATGGTTAGGTATTATACACCGATAAGTGTTCAACACTTAGGTGTGAATACATGATAAATGAATCATAAATAATTGGTACATCATGACAATTACGTGGGTGAACATTATACATTGGTAATTGGTTCATATTTGATAGATACATCATGAGATTTATGGTTGAGTATCATACATCAGTAAATCTATCCCTACCAAATCCAACTGTTTATGTGGTACTACATTTTGTAAAAATCCCTTGTTGTTTTTGTTACTAACTTTCGTTCTTTGACATCTATCACAGCAGGTGAGTAAGGTCCTAACTCTCCTAGACATATTATGAAAATATATACACTCTTGTATCTTTTGAATACATTTCAACACGCCACAGTGTCCGCAGCTTTCATGTGTGTACTTTATCAAAGTATTTATGTGAGAATCTGGCCAGCAAACTTTCCAAGCATCACTATCTGTGCTGTGTCTCTGAAATAGAATACCTTTGAAGACCTGATAATACATTTCTACTTTCTCATGACCTTTCTTGGGTTGGGTTGTTTTGGGGAAATAGACCAGACAGCAAGGTCATCAGTCTCATAGGATTAGGGAAGGACAGGGAAGGAAGTCGGCTGTGCCCTTTCAAAGGAACCATCCCGGCATTTGCCTGGAGCGATTTAGGGAAATCACAGAAAACCTAAATCAGGATGGCCTGATGTGGGATTGAACCATCCTCCTCCCAAATGCGAGTCCAGTGTGCTAGCCACTGTGCCACCTCGCTCGGTGACCTTTCTTCCCTAAATAACCTTTAACAAGCTTCCAATGATCCAATTCCATTTTGATATCTTCGCAATTGATTACAGATTTTTCTAATTTCACTTTCCTCTTTGACATTTTTAAAATACATTATTTTAAACTTTCACTCCTGAATATTGTTTCCATTACCATTTCCATTCCCCACTGGCATTCTTGACAGGGCATCTGTGATGACATTTTCCTTACCCTTTATAAAATGAACTTTGTATTTAAACGGCTGTAAGAACATTGACCATCTGGTAATTCTCCCATGATACAATTTACACTCTTGTAAGTAAGTTAATGCTTTATGATCTGTATAAACTTTGACTTCATGCCCAAACAAATAACTTTTAAATTTTTTGAATCCCCATACAATTACCAAAAGTTCCTTTTCAATTATCATGTAATTTCTCTCATGTTTTTGTAAGGTTCTGCATGCAAATGCTATAGAATGATGTTCAATTTTCCTGTTAATTTCTTGCTCTTAAAGGGTTTCACTTTCTGCCAATTCTATCTTAATTCTGTCAAAAGCTATCTGGCATTCATCAAACCAATCCCACACTGCATTTTTTCTTAACAGTTGTTCAAGCATGGCGCATTAAGTACCTGTGTTTTCACATATTTTCAATAGAAGTTTACTAACCCAAAATAAGATTTTTAATCTATTTTATTTCTAGGTTTTGGGAATTTTGCAATGGCCTCAATCTTTTCTCCATCAGGCAAAATCCCTTTTTCATTTAAGTAGTGGCCAAGAAATTTTAATTCTTTCATTGCAAACTTACATTTTTCTAATTTCGAAGTCATAACCCCCTGTCTCATTTTCTCTCCAATTTCCCTTATAATTTGAATGTGTTCCTCACAGGTCTTACTTGATACCAAAATGTCATCCACATAAATAATTAACTTTTCTAAGAGTTCTTTACCCAAAACAAAGTCCAATCACCTAATAAATTCTGTCTCAGATATATTTAAACCGAATGGTACAACACAATATTGCAAACATTTCCCATTAAACAAAAATGCAGTGTGTTTTCTAGAAACTCTTTCTAATTCAATCTGATGAAATCCAGAAGTCAAGTCAAAGCTAGTCATACATTTTACATTTTCAAACTTATTTAGAAGTTCATCTATACTTTCAGGGTGGTCAGTTTCTCTCTCCAAATATTTATTCAGGTGTCTAGAGTCGAGCACTAAACGAATATCCCCATCTCATTTTGAAACTACCACTAATGGGTTATTGTAAGAACTACAACTTCTTTCTATTATTTTCCACCTTTCAATTTTCTGAAGTTCTCTTTCTACCTCCTTTCTCATACAGATAGTAATAGCATATGGTTTTATGAAAAAGTGTCATGAGCTTTCAATTTTAGTCTACATTGATACCCTGGTTTTATATCAAATATGTCATTGTAATCCTACAAAAAATTTTCAAGCTCTCTCCTGTTCTCTGTATTAAGGCTTTCAGTTTCAGATACCTTTTTAGCTACTAGTTTACTGTAATAATTAACACTACACCTCATGTTGTTGTTGTGGTCTTCAGTCCTGAGACTGGTTTGATGCAGCTCTCCATGCTACTCTATCCTGTGCAAGCTTCTTCATCTCCTAGTACCTACTGCAACCTACATCCTTCTGAATCTGCTTAGTGTATTCATCTCTTGGTCTCCCTCTACGATTTTTACCCTCCACGCTGCCCTCCAATACTAAATTGGTGATCCCTTGATGCCTCAACACATGTCCTACCAACCAATCGCTTCTTCTAGTCAAGTTGTGCCACAAACTTCTCTTCTCCCCAATCCTATTCAATACTTCCTCATTAGTTATGTGATCTACCCATCTAATCTTCAGCATTTTTCTGTAGCACCACATTTCAAAAGCTTCTATTCTCTTCTTGTCCAAAATATTTATCGCCCATGTTTCACTTCCATACATGGCTACACTCCATACAAATACTTTCAGAAATGACTTCCTGACACTTAAATCTATACTCGATGTTAACAAATTTCTCTTCTTCAGAAACGCTTTCCTTGCCATTGCCAGTCTACATTTTATATCCTCTCAACTTCTACCATCATCAGTTATTTTGCTCCCCAAATAGCAAAATTCCTTTACTACTTTAAGTGTCTCATTTCCTAATCTAATTCCCTCAGCATCACACGATTTAATTCGATTACATTCCATTATCCTCGTTTTGCTTTTGTTGATGTTCATCTTATAGCCTCCTTTCAAGACACTATCCATTCCATTCAACTGCTCTTCCAAGTCCTTTGCTGTCTCTGACAGAATTACAATGTCATCGGCGAACGTCAAAGTTTTTATTTCTTCTCCATGGATCTTAATACCTACTCCGAATTTTTCTTTTATTTCCTTCACTGCTTGCTCAATATACAGATTGAATAACATCAAGGAGAGACTACAACCCTGTCTCACTCCCTTCCCAACCACTGCTTCCCTTTCATGCCCCTCGACTCTTATAACTGCCATCTGGTTTCTGTACAAATTGTAAATAGCCTTTCGCTCCCTGTATTTTACCCCTGCCACCTTCAGAATTTGAAAGAGCGTATTCCAGTCAACATTGTCAAAAGCTTTCTCTAAGTCTACAAATGCTAGAAACGTAGGTTTGCCTTTCCTTAATCTAGCATCTAAGATAAGTCGTAAGGTCAGTATTGCCTCACGTGTCCCAACATTTATACAGAATCCAAACTGATCTTCCCCGAGGTCGGCTTCTACTAGTTTTTCCATTTGTCTGTAAAGAATCTGCGTTAGTATTTTGCATCCGTGACTTATTAAACTGATAGTTCAGTAATTTTCACATTTGTCAACACCTGCTTTCTTTGGGATTGGAATTATTATATTCTTCTTGAAGTCTGAGGGTATTTCGCCTCTTTCATACATCTTGCTCACCAGGTGGTACAGTTTCGTCAGGACTGGCTCTCCCAAGGCCATCAGTAGTTCTAATGGAATGTTGTCTACTCCCGAGGCCTTGTTTCAACTCAGGTCTTTCAGTGCTCTGTCAAACTCTTCATGCAGTATCATATCTCCCATTTTATCTTCATCTACATCCTCTTCCATTTCCATAATATTGTCCTCAAGTACATTGCCCTTCCACCTTTCTGCTTTCCCTACTTTGCTTAGAACTGGGTTGCCATCTGAGCTCTTGATATTCATACAAGTGGTTCTCTTCTCTCCAAATGTCTCTTTAATTTTCCTGTAGGCAGTATCTATCTTACCCCTAGTGAGATAAGCCTCTACATCCTTACATTTGTCCTCTAGCCATCCCTGCTTAGCCATTTTGCACTGCCTGTCGATCTCATTTTTCAGACGTTTGTGTTCCTTTTTGCCTGCTTCATTTACTGCATTTTTATATTTTCTCCTTTCATCAATTAAATTCAGTATTTCTTCTGGCACCCAAGGATTTCTACTAGCCCTCATCTTTTTACCTACTTTATCCTCTGCTGCCTTCACTACTTCATCCCTCGAAGCTACCCATTCTTGTTCTACTGTATTTCTTTCCCCCATTCCTGTCAATTGTTCCCTTATGCTCTCCCTGAAACTCTCTACAACCTCTGGTTTAGTCAATTTATCCAGGTCCCATCTCCTTAAATTCCCACCTTTTTGCAGTTTCTTCAGTTTTAATCTACAGGTCATAACCAATAGATTGTGGTCCGAATCCACATCTGCCCCTGGCAATGTCTTACAATTTAAAACCTAGTTCCTAAATCTCTGTCTTACCATTATATAATCTATCTGAAACATGTCAGTATCTCCAGGATTCTTCCATGTATACAACCTTCTTTCATGACTCTTGAACCAAGTGTTAGCTATGATTAAGTTGTGCTCTGTGCAAAATTCTACCAGGCGGCTTCCTCTTTCGTTTCTTACCCCCAATCCATATTCACCTACTACGTTTCCTTCTCTCCCTTTTCCTACTGACGAATTCCAGTCACCCATGACTATTAAATTTTCGTCTCCCTTCACTATCTGAATAATTTCTTTTATTTCATCATACATTTCTTCAATTTCTTCGTCATCTGCAGAGCTAGTTGGCATATAAACTTGTACTACTGTAGTAGGCATGGGCTTCGTATCTATCTTGGCCACAATAATGCGTTCACTATGCTGTTTGTAGTAGCTTACTCGCATTCCTATTTTCCTATTCATTATTAAACCTACTCCTGCATTACCCCTATTTGATTTTGTGTTTATAACCCTGTAGTCACCTGACCAGAAGTGTTGTTCCTCCTTCCACCAAACTTCACTAATTCCCACTATATCTAACTTTAACCTACCCATTTCCCTTTTTAAATTTTCTAACCTACCTGCCCGATTAAGGGATCTGACATTCCACGCTCCGATCTGTAGAACGCCAGTTTTCTTTGTCCTGATAACGACATCCTCCTGAGTAGTCCCCGCCCGGAGATCCGAATGGGGGACTATTTTACCTCCGGAATATTTTAACCAAGAGGACGCCAACATCATTTAACCATACAGTAAAGCTGCATGTCCTCGGGAAAAATTACGGCCATAGTTTCCCCTTGCTTTCAGCCGTTCGCAGTACCAGCACAGCAAGGCCGTTTTGGTTAGTGTTATAAGGCCAGATCAGTCAATCATCCAGACTGTTGCCCTTGCAACTACTAAAAAGGCTGCTGCCCCTCTTCAGGAACCACACGTTTGTCTGGCCTCTCAACGGATACCCCTCCATTGTGGTTGCACCTACGGTATGGCTATGTGTATCGCTGAGGCACGCAAGCCTCCCCACCAACGGCAAGGTCCATGGTTCATGGGAAGAGGAAGCCTCATCAATACCAAATTCTTCCCCTTCCTCACAATAACCATCACTGTTAGTCTCTTGTATCCCTCTAATTGGACTACTTAGACCATGATCTTCCATTACAATACTCATTCTCACTTTTTGGTTCAACAAATGTTATTTTCATATCACCCCAGATAAAATTTATATTAGCCTTAACAATCCAGTTCGTACCTAGTATCAAGTTTTCATTCAAAACATCAATTACTAAGCAACCTTGTATAAATTGTGCATCATTAATCTTAAATTCAAGTAAGACTTGTCTGGTAATCCTGTCACCCCTTTTATCCTTACCCCTGTTACTGGAAATTCTGTGAAATTTTTATTATTTTTTATCCTGTCTCTTAGCTTTCTCGATATTCCTGTAATTGGGTTACCTGTATCCAGGAGATAATTTCTTATCCAATCATTAATCTGTACTATAATATATGGATGTCCAAATTCTTTACCCATTTCACTGACCTCATTTTCAAACAACAAATCCTCTTCTATGTCCTGAAAATTCACCCCTTTATTGCAATCACTACCTTTTACTACAGATTCTACACATTTACTAATCATATTACCACCAGGAGACTTTTCCATAATTTTCATGGAAATTTTATCATCTGAGTACACACTTTGACAAATTTCACTTCAGACCTTACACTTTTGATCACCATACTGGCATTTGTTACTATAGTCATTGACTACAATTAGTACTCTATCACTAATTAGATCTTCTTTTCCATTTTCACAAACATATTCAGACACAACATCACTAACATCAGGCACTGCTCTACTGGTTTCTAACTCATTACTCGCCCACACACCAGAAATTCCAGAATAATTTAACATCAAATCATCAACTTTAACTTCTAAAAATACCATCCCATCTAATTCTGTAAGTAACATATCATCATCAACATCATTATCATAATCATCTGAATCATTCTCATTAGAAACATCACCATCACACTTAATATTATTTTCAACACAAAACTCATTTCTCTCTCCACACACTTCTTTAACAACCTCAACACTGTGACTACTCTGTTCTACCACATCCTCATTTTCCTGTCTATTATCTACAGCAATTTCATTTGGAATTACTCTGTCATTCTCACTTCCATTGCCAAGCACATGAACATCAGCTTCCATACATACAGCACCAGTGTCAGCATTTTCACTCATTTCACAGTCACTCAACATTCTCACTAAACCATACTCATCAGATCAGTTCTCATCACTATCAACAACTACTACTGCATTACTACTGTTGAAGAAATTTGTCAAAGTGTTTTCTTCTAATTCAAATTCAGATTTTCTACTTTTTTGTTCATCTTTGTTTTCAGATAAAATTTTTTTCCAAAATTCCCTATCAAACTTCATTCTACTCACTTCAGGTTGTATTCTGGGTACAAAATTTTGGTATGTTCTATTTCTTCTGCCCCCTTACCCTTCTGAAATTACTATGATGTGCCTGACCATAATTCCTATGTCTATTTGCCCCATTTCACCAGGCTCCGAAAGAGGCAGGTCTTTGTTTACTGCACCACTTCTGTTTTCAAAATTGTTACTATTGTTTCCCTGATTCCTCCCCCTCCCCCTCCCCCCCTCCACTGCCTATTTCTTGGTTCAAAATTCCTGTCCTCAGGTCTCTGCCTATCGTTCCTCTCCCCATTTCTTCTGTCATCATTTCCGAATATGCTATTAAAATAGCTCTGTTATTGTTACTCCTGCTATCATCAGGTCTGTTGTTCTGTCGCTTAAAGTCTCATCATAAATTATGTTGTGAATCATATTGACTGGCAGACGAGAGAGGCGTCCGATGAGTAATGCATGAGCAGAGGCATATTTGTTGCTCTTGGGTGGGTTCAGCAACAAGTCACTGATGAGAACAGGGTGGTCATGCAGGTGGTTCACTAAACACACAAAACAAATGCTGTCATCCGCAATACCATGCATGTCCAACAAGATGTCTACCAAGGTAAACCACTTCACTGGGTTGTCTGGTTGTAATGGCAGCAGCTTCAGAAAACGACCAGAGGCCAGTGCTTGCAGGGCTGTAGGAAAGGCACGAAATGCACAGGGATTCTGCACGGTGTTCACTGGTGCGAACTGTGCCTCAGTGATGGGCGATGTGTTGCGTTGAACGTCCATTAGCTGTGTAGGTGAGATGTGGTATCCAGTCCTTGTAGGCAGGGAATCTGTATGGTGATACAACAAGCACAGCGTGGTAGGCACGGAAAGATCAACTGCCAATGCAGCCGAAATCTCAAGCAGAGGCACAAGATCAAGATTGAGTGATGAGTAACGAGACAGAACCACGGCAGGTGCGTCGCCTGAGGTGTGTGCAGGGCGGCACGACAGATGCGTGTGTCCCTTCGGTCGGTGCGGAGGGGGACACGTTAAATGCCGGGCCGCTCTGAGGAGGGGGCGACCATGCGTGTGGACCCCGAAACTGGACAGCTGTGTGGTCCATGTTGTGTGGTAGAAACTCAGGTGAGGGGTTTCCAGGATCTTGTGCTGAAGGAGCATTCTGTTGAGTGTAGAATGCCGTAGAAGGTGTCTGCGACGATGTGTACAGCATTCGGTGTGGTATGCCGGCAGAGGTTAGAGTCATCCGGCCAGGCGAGGCAAACATCAGAGATGCAAACATTCCCGGTATATCAGTAGCACACGGGGTAAAGCGTTGCGCTTCACAGTCATATGTCCATTCTGCGGTCGCGGCATCCTGCACTGCTGGAAAAACTGGAGGCTGCGACATTGTCTATTGGCATGAAACCGGTGATACACAGCGAGCAAATGCAATGTATTTTCGTGACTCAGGGTCACCAATGTGGGATTTTTGGCTATAGTGACGGACCATACACAGAAAACTCCAACTTATTATGATAAGACACTTTTATTAAGGTTCATATAATTACAGAAACCACAAGAAAAACAATACAGCAATTCATGACATGCGTATCACTCCGTCAAGTAGTAGACAGAAACTCCCCAAAGAAGTTTGTGTCTCCAAAGACCATTTACTCTGCACTTCGCTGCTGAAGTTACTAGGGGTCGACTGTCACCACAGATATAATAGATCTAAATCAAATGGACCTGATTTTGAAAAACTGTTAGAAACACATTCTTTGAAGAAATGATTATATATGGTTGAAGTTATTAAATGCAAAGCAGTGAGCAAATATAGAAAAGGAAAAAAATAGATGGCATTTAACCAGCTACAAAAACTGTGCTGTATAGACACTGTATGTTAGTAGGTAGTGGGATAGTTCTGTAGCTGTATCCCACAGGTAACAAATTGTGTTTCCTAAGTATTGAAGTGTTCCTGCTCACTATTAAGTTGTAAATCAATTGAAATGTCACCTTATGATTTGCAGTAACCTGTTTATAATACAGAATTACTTGCAAATGAAAAAAAAAAAAAATTCAGAAGGTAATAATTTGTATCTTGAGCATAGTTGATTATTTGAGCTTTTGATGATTATTTATTAATTTACCACATCATTCTTGTTCACTGCAGATGTTCTGGGGCTGTTTCTTTTTAGATTGCATGGTATTCTTATGTAATTCTCATTTCTTCTTTTTGAAATAAAAACTCAACACACAAGATCTTTCAGTTCTCCTCATTTATTCTTAAAAACTGTTATAAAAAAATCTGCTCTAATATTGCCAACACTGAGCCAAAGTTGATGGCTGACTGACCTCTGCAGTTTCAACTGATATGGTAATTTAAAACTAACATAGTTACAATGATTATTTTTATTAACATCTCCCTTTTTTGTTAAAATTACAAAATCTCTTGGATTTATATTTCACTTCTCTTATTTTAACTTTCATTCTTATTTACTTTGGTCTTTAATGTTTTCCCATGAGATTTAGAATGTTAATTAGTATAATGGTTTTTCTAGTAAGTATAACTATTCAAAATTGATGTGTTTTTATGGAAAGACATGAGTTATGTAAGATTAACAATATAAGTTTTTATGTACATATTCCTGTTATTAACTGACTTAGTTAGATTTTTCATCAATAGAATAATGAAGACAAATTAAAGAAAAATTACAAAGAAATGATCATAACTGAAGAACACCAATGCAAGAATATGAGGCAATTAAGGGATTGAAATATAATCTGCAAAAAATGAAGTATACTTTTGTATTATATTCCATATTAATTATGAGTATTGTATTCTGCAATATGTGAATGTTTCATTTCAGTATGTATGTTGATGAAAGAGGATGAATATATCAGAGAACTTGTTAAAAAAAAAAAAAAAAAAAAAAAAAAAAAAAAAAAAAAAAAAACTCAGTTTTCTATTCCTACAAATATTAACATCTAAGAATGACATACTTTGTCCACATATATTCTGTCATTATTTATGGCATATTGTTCTGTGCCTCAAATGCTCAGAATATGGGAAATGTGTTCAAACTGCAAAAAATGTGCCATCAGAATAATAACTAATAGTCACAGAAATTGTGCATTGAACTGGGTTTGCTCATTTAATAATAGGTGTGGGGATGTATACATCTGTTTCTTAATTAGTAAAATTTCTAATTGGCTGAGTTGAGCCCCCTTTTCCTCTGTGTGTAAGAGATGTACATCTATTATATATTTGTGGTTTTTGTTAAGGCAATTTTCTGCAAAGGCTGAATCAGGCTTCCTCAATCTCCAGATCCTATGATGTTCTTTAAACCTGGTGCAGATTGACCTCCCCATCTGTCCACTGTAGAAGGCTGATACTCCTGGTCTATGATCTTATAAACCCCACTTTTTGTAATGGCTGGTTGTTTGTCTTTTGCACTGAACAAGCAACTACTTATTGTCTGAAGAACATGGAAAAGCACAGAGAAACCTTCACCTTCAAAATATCACTTATCCTATTTGACTTTTTCCCTAAAAAAGATAATCTGCACCATTTCTTCTCCAGTTAGTCTGTGTTTTTCAATGGGGGCCAGTAGGAACCTGGCTTGATTCTTTGTCTTGTTACTCAGAATTTTGTCAACAATGTTAGGGTCAAATTCATTATTTGTGGCTATTGTTTATATTGCATTAAGTTCCTGATCAAAGTTTTCTTGGTACATATGGATAGAAAGGAGACAGTGGAGCTTGTGGTGGAATGTTGCATGTTTATAGGCCGTGAGATGTTGGGAGGAAGCCAGTGTGAACAGTCAGTCAAGGAGTCTTTTAAACAAATTTTAAATTTATGGTTGCTGTCTTTAAGCTAATATAGCATTTTATCTAAAAATCAAGGTGTGTTATAAGAGGAGTCATCTGTTTCATTTCTGCTGTGCAAATCACATCTGTTTCTTCAATCTTACTTCGTGTAATTGAGCAATAAAATAGGGTATATTTGCCTGTACATGAATTTCTTATATATATTGTTTTTTCCATTGTTTTATCTTATGAACATCAACTCTAATTTATGTGTACTGAGGTGATGAAAGTCATGGAATACCTCCTAATATTGTCTTGGACATCCTATCCTGGTGAAGTGCAGCAACTTGATGTGGCATGGACTCCACAAGTCATTGGAAGTACTCTGCAGAAATACTGAGCCATGCTGCCTTCATAGCCATCCATAGTACAGGAGTGTGCAGGATTTTGTGCACAAACTAACCTCTCAATTAGGTCTCGTGTTGGGTGATCTGGGTGGGTAAATCATTTGCTTGAATTGACCAGAATGGTCTTCAAACCAGTTGTAAACAATTGAGGCCTGGTGACATGGCACATTGTCATCCACAAAAATTGCATCATTGATCGGGAACATTAAGTTCATGAATGGCTGCAGATGATCTCAAAGTAGCCAAAGATAGCCATTTCCAGTCAATGATCAGTTCAGTTGAACAAGAGGACCCAGTCCATTCCATTCAAATACAGCCAAGGCCATTATGGAACCACCACCAACTTGTACAGTGCCTCGTTGACAACCTAGGTCCATGGCTTTGTGGGGTCTGTACCACACTTGAACCCTAGCATCAACTCTTACCAACTGAAATTGGGACTCATCTAACCAGACCATGGTTTTCCAGTGATGTAGGGTCCAACCAATATGGTCACAAGCCCAGGAGAAGCTCTGCAGGCAATATCAAACTGTTAGCAAATACATTCTCATCAGTCATCTGCTGTCATAGCCAATGACACCAAATTTCGCCACACTGTTCTAAGACATATGTTCATCTTATATCCTACATTGGTTTTTGCAGTTATTTCATGCAGTGTTGCTTGTCTGTTAACAGTGACAACTCTATGCAAACACCACTGCTCTTGGTTGTTGAGTGAAGGGCACAGTCACTGCACTTCAAATTTGGCATTCTCAGCACACTCTTCCCATTGTGAATCTCAGAATATTGAATCTCCTAATGAGTTCCAAAATTAAATGTCCCTTGCATATAGCTCCAACCACCATTTCGCATTCAAAATCTTTTAATTACCACCATGTGGGCATAATCACATTGGACACCTTTTTGCACAAACCACCTGAGCCCAAATAACAGCTTCACCAATGCACTGCCCTTTCATACTTTGCATATGCGATACTACTGCCATCTGTGTATGTGCATATCTATAGCCCATGACTCTTGTCATCTGAGTGTATATATATGGATAGTGATGACACCCACACAGAGAAATTTGTATATGAATGAATAAATAACAAAAGAGATAATTGCAATAACTGTCAGTTAAATTATATTTAGCTACTGGTTTTGTGAAATACTGAAATTACACAAGGCCAATAACTGCACAAATTTAATGATATTTTTGTGAAATTAAGTATTATAACTTAGCTTTTATATACAATGCTTAGTCAAACTTTCTCATTATAACATGTATTACTTTTAGGTACACATATGCAAATATCGCTGCAATCATAACTATCATAAAATTAAGCTTCCATAGCTATGATATTGTAAACATTAGTCTCTAAACTATTAATTTAGCTAAACTGGACAGTAATTCAGTAACCTTCTCCCAAAATATAGAAAGCAAAGAGCCTGCAGTAGAAGAGATTTCTTTCACAGTATCAAAGATGAAGAAGTGCTCATAGTTCTTAAGGTATGTATTTTCCACCTTAGTAACTGGTACTATTGTTGGCAAAAAGCCAGCGACAAGACAGTGACTGTGTGCAATCAGTTTTGCTTTATTTGCTTCTTTTACATCTTACCCAAAAAGTGAACTCTGAACTTGGGGCAAAGGTGTTACAGGTTTGATGTACTTGGAATAGGTTCTGCAGATAACAGACTTTTTTGTTTCAAATCATTGTTGCTGTGATATCCCCATATATTGATAATTCCTCCTGGTGCACCCTGTAGGCCTGTACACTGTCTGATAAAAATAATCCAGACCCCACTTTGTAATGTTGAATTTACCACTAGATGCCATGAGAGGCAAACACACCAGTATAAAAGGAGGTGAGTATCATTGTGTTGTCAATAGAGAAGCAGTAACAGCAGAATGGGCTAGTCAGGTTGACACAAGAGGAATTACAGACATTGCCTGTGAGCAGTGTTCATCAAAATCAATGGGTAAAGTTGAAATTTGTGCCAGACCGGGATTCGAACCTGAGTCTTGTAAAGGGACACCTTCCTCTAGCATTATTTTTTTGTAACAGAAGTTATCAATATCAAAAATACTTTCTACCTTTTACTGAGGTTAATATTATCTCAGCTAAAAAAATTTCATATGATTTTGTATACAATGTGGTATATTTCAGGCTAAAATGTATAAAAAGATATTACTTTATTTTCATTGCTACAATTGATATGTACTAGCTCTGTATGTACAGTTAAAATTACTTTTCTTTTAGAAACATTTGAAATTACAAAATATCTGGCACATCTAAAATTTCTATTAGTAATTGCACAATCAGACAATATTTATTATGTTTACTTCTGGATTCATTTATAAAATAATGATATAAATTGGTGGAAGTTCATTTGTCATGGACATTTGTAAACTCTTTGTAGTACTGTTAGTACCACAGAATGGAGTAGATGTGGGTATGCCTCTGATACGATAAGACATGTTTTTATTTCTGGAAATTACAATGTAGTTTTCAGTTTTGAAGTGGAAATGGCAAAGACAGTGTGATTGAGAAAAATGTGAGAGATTAAAATGAACTATTCAGGCAATTCTTCAGAAATTATTACATCAGTTGGAACCATGAGTTTCTTCAGAAATTATTACATCAGTTGGAACAATGAGTACCTATTATATCAAAAATTTCAGCTTCAAAAATCAACTCCCAGATGTTAAGAACTGGAGCCAACTACAAGAAAAGAAAATAAGTAAGAAAGTTTATTGCAAATCTCACTCTTCATGAAGCTTATTGAAACAGTTTATTATGAAGTCAGTGACAATCAACAAATGATGTAAGGGAGGGGTTGATTACAGTCTCCTGTTTGCTAGGCTGGTGCTCCAACCATTAAGCCATCTATACAGTAGTCATTCCAATTCACAGACTACCATAACACGCCTCCCATCAGACCCAAATTCTCAACTTACCCACATACTGCTAATATAGTACTCCTTGCCAATTATCCTCATTGCTCACAGCATTTCACTGATTACCATAAGAGTCTGAGCTTGGTGTGCACCTGAACTGGATCGAACATCTGCAATCTCTCCTTAATACTCATGGGATGTCACTTGAGTACTGTATTCATAAAGGACATTTCAACCCCTCTATAGCTGCTAAAGTTGACTATTGTTGATGTGATTATGAAGTGTAAATGTGAAGAAACCATCACAGCTAAACCAAGGCTAGATAGAACTCATGTGCTGATGGAAGGGATTGTCAAGCAATGCAGAGGTGGTGGTAAAAATGGCACAAAATCAGTGGAATGGATCAGTCTCAGTTATAAAATGCTACCAGCAGTCCAGCTAGCACAATGAATGTGCGTAGGAATTTAAAGAGAATGGGGTACAACAGTCAAGCAGCTCCACATAAGGCACACATCTTTTAGTCAGTGCAAAGTGACAGTTAAGATGGTGTAAAGAGCATGGCACTGGACAGTGGATGATTTGGAGTGATGAGTCATACTATGTCCTGTGGCAAGCTTATAGAAGGATTTGGGTTTTGCGAATGCCTAGGGAACATTATCTGCCACGAAGAGTAGAGGCAAAACCAGAGTATGGAGGAGGTAGTGTTACCTCATGGGGGTGTTTTTTGTGTTTAGACTGTTGTCCACCTATTGTACTTAAGAAAAAGCTAAATGCAGAAGTGTATGAAAACATTTTATATTATTGTGTACTGTGTATAGTAAAGGAGCAGTTTGGAGACTACCAGCATGTCAATGGCCAATGCATCTTGTCACACAGTATCATCTGTGACGTAATGGCTTGTAGACAACAACAACCCTGAAATGGACTGGCCTGCCCAGAATCAATACCTGGAATGAATTAGAAAGTTGACTTTGGTCCAAGCCCCAGTATCCAACATTACTTCATTCTCTGTTTTTGGCATTTGAGGAAAAATGGGCTGCCATCCCAACATTGACATTCAGCCGTCTCATTGAAAGTACCCCAGCAGTGTTTAAGAATTTTCGTGTGACTGTAACCATCCGTGTAACGGCTGAGAAGCTGCCACAGAGATGTGTGACACTGAACTTGAACTAAGTGTGAAAAATGAAGTACTCAAAGACTTAAAAGCAGCTAGAAAGTACATTAAATTACTAGAAAACATGATTCAGCTTCTTACTGAACCCGCTGAAACATCAGTATTTACGCCAAAAACATCGTACTCTGCCAACAGCACAGAAAATGAGGTAGGCCTAAATATTTACTCTGATAGCCACGGACGCGGTCTTGCAGAAATTCTCAATAATCATCAAGACTTAAAAGCCCACAGTTGTGTAAAACCAGGCACTCCAATGCAGGAAATTATAAAGGACGTCATAAAAGACAACAAAAAAAGCACAAATCATTATATTTTATTAATTGGAGGTGCCAATGATGTGTACAGGAATGAGTTACTGAATGCTGTGCAGAAATTAAGGAAATTTCTGGACGGTACTAAGAAGCAGAACGTGATTGTCACTAGCATTCCTTGTAGACATGACCTTATCCCCACTTCGTGTGTAAACGCGGAAATTAGGGAAGCCAACTCACAATTTCAGGAAATATGCAAAATGTATCCAAATACAAACTTTCTTTGTACAGATTTTCTTAAGAGAGACTGCTTCCCGAAACATGGGATGCATCTGAACAAAAAGGGCAAGAAACTTTTGTGTGGAAAAGTCAGTGAAATGTTAGAGAGACTGAACAAACATAGTGACAGCATGTCATTACCATTAGCTCCAACAGTTTTAAAGCAAGCACCTAAAGAAGTATTTCCACAAAAAATACAAAAAGCATCAGAAACAATCACAGCAACAACAACAACAAAAGCAGCAACAGCAGCTACATCAACAGCAGAGCCACCTCTGCTACCAGCAACAGCAACAGAATCAATGGTAGCTGGACCAACTCCGCCAAAAGTAGTAAAAGCATCAAGAACAGTTACACAATCAACAGCAAAAGCAACAGAACCATCATTAGCAATAGCAGAACCATCCACAATAGCAGCAGAATCAACTCCAACATTAGCAGAACCAGTACTGTCAACTAAAAAAACTTCAGACAGCAGACGGAAGCCAGTGCCTCCATCCCATCTAAATGATTTTTTAGTGGAAACCAGAAAGAAGAGGAAGCCCACAAGAGAAACAGAGATTTGACCTTATTTAAGTCGGTAAAGCAGAGAAATCTAGAACAAGGTATTTACAACTTTAAAATAATCCACTAGAATGTACAGGGCTTGAGCAAGAAATATGAACAATTAGACGTGTTTGTAAATGAAACTATGCCTGATGTGCTTGGTATTAGTGAACACTGGCTATCTGATGCCAAATTAGAACTTTTTAAACCTCTAAACATGCTACTAGCTAATAAGTTTTGCAGATTTACTATCAGAAGTGGGGGTGTATCAATGTATATAAAGAGCACATTTGATTTTAATTCTGTAAATGTAAGTAAATATTCATTAGAAGGAACAATTGAATTATGTGCAGCATGTATAAAGATACCAAATGATGAAATTTATGTTATATGTTTATATAGACCGCCAGGTGGAAACTTCGAAGTTTTCTTAACAAAGTTTTGTGACATGATAGAGAATGTTTTTATATCACACCTAAACAAGTTAGTAATTATAGGAGATTTCAACATAAATGTATTAGCAGATAAGTTACACACTAGACTATTCAAGAATACTCTGCTTGAATATAATGTAAGATACCTGATAAACACTGCAACCAGGGAGACTGAAACATGCCAGTCTGCAATAGATAACATAATCACTGGTATTCGTCTTTACGATCTTACATCTTCTGTTATTATAAGTGCTTTGTCAGACCACCATGCAGTAGAACTAAGTGTGCACATAAAAAAGGTTCCTACACACAGTTGCTATAGATATATTAGGATGAATACAGACCAAAATATAACTCAGTTGAATAATATGCTAAGGAATGTGGATTGGAACAGTGTTCTAACTACACTTCATAGTTATGGCAAATTCTCAAGTGAACTATTCTACATTCTTAATCAAGCCTGTCCATTAATAAAAAAGAGAATTCAGTCACATGCTAAATTAATAGTTTAGAGACTAATGTTTACAATATCATAGCTATGGAAGCTTAATTTTATATTTATGATTGCAGCGATATTTGCATATGTGTACCTAAAAGTAAGTTCAGTCACTGAAGCTAGAGAAAAACTAAGATGGTACGAGTATGCTATGTTAAATGACTTGAGCAATAAACAATTAAAATAAGAATTCAAAAAGTATCAGAAATACTATGTAGACCTCCTAATTTCAGAAAAACAGAAACATTTTGAAAGTGTCATTCAGAACTCAAATAATATCTCCAAAACATCGTGGTCACTAGTAAATAGAGAAATTGGTAAATCTGGGAAACATACAACTGAAAATCACTTGATGATAAACGGCACAATAGAAACTGATCAAAATAAGATAGCAGATCTATTTAACAATTACTTTGCTTCTGTTGGTTCCAGCATAAACAATCAGCTTAAAAATCATAAATACAAATTCAGAGGAACGCCAGTGTCAGGAAGTATATTTTTGATGCCAACAAGTAAAGAAGAAATAATTAAAATAGTGAGTAGCTTAAAGAATTCCGATGCAGCAGGATATGATGGTCTTAGTCTGGACACTCTTAAGAAATGTATACATAAAATTGCATCACCTTTATCAACAATTATCAATTCTCATATGGAAGATGGTCTATTTCCAGATGAGTTGAAAATTGCCCGAGTTGTGCCTATTTTTAAAAAAGGAAACAGGAATTTAGTAGAAAACTTTCGACCCATTTCTGTTCTTCCAATAATATCAAAGTCTTTGAGAAAGTAATATACATAAGAATCTGGAACTTCCTGGTATGCAAAAAAGTGATTTCTAAGGGGCAGTATGGGTTTGTCAAGGGGTTATCCACCACTACAGCAGCATCCAACTTAATCGAAGGTGTCCCTCAAGCAATAGATAATAAAGAACATGTATGTGGCATCTTTCTAGACTTACAAAAAGCATTTGACTGTGTTGATACGACCATATTGCTGGACAAACTGTGGAACTATGGCATTCGAAGCACAGCCCATAATCTGATGAGATCCTACTTGGCAAATAGGAAGCAGTTTGTGTCTATTAGCACTACAGAGGGAGCATGCAAATCAAACACCACTGACATAAATTTTGGTATTCCACAGGGGTCAATATTATGACCACTTCTTTTTATTATCTATGTAAATGATATTCAGTCCATAACAAACCATGCAACAGCTATCTTATATGCAGATGATACCACGTTAATATGCAGCAATCAAAGCTATTCACAGCTCGAAGTGGAATCCAATACTGCAGCAGGCTTAATTCTGCAGTATTTTAATGAAAACAAACTAAAATTAAACACAAATAAATCTGTCTATATTGAATTTGATCTTGGGAGGCAAAAAACTCATGAAAACAAACTCTTAATGGGTGACAAATACATTAAAAAACAATACTTGACCAAATTTCTTGGCCTGACACTAGATGCAGAGTTAAACTGATCTGATCATGTGAATGATATTTGCAAAAAGCTATGTACTACCATATATGTCCTAAGAAAACTGACACCTTTTTGTAACATCACCACTCTGAGGCAAATATATTTTGCTCTATTTGAATCCCATCTAAGTTATGGGATAGAGGTATGGGGATCCAGCAGTAAAGGTAATATGAAAAGTGTACTTACCTTGCAAAAGAAGGCACTTAGAATTATGGGAAAGAAATGTGCCAGGGAGCCCTGCAGAAATTTGTTTAAAGAATTTAAAATACTAACTGTTCATAACCTGTATGTGCTGAAGATAATCATTACAGCAGTAAATAGTAACAAAAAACTTAATAAAGAAATACACGATCACAACACTAGAGGCAGAGAGAGACCCCACATCATCTTTCATAGAACAACACTTTATGAGAAAAGTCCTCACTATGCAGGCATAAAACAACTGAATTGCTTCCATCCTAATATCTCCAAATTGCCCATTACAAAACTAAAAATGAAATTAAAATTATGGCTCCTAAACAATCCTGTATATTCAATAGGTGAGTTTCTAGATTTAGTACACTCGTATGATGGAAGACCATCTATCTAAAAATATTCGTAATCTCAGATCTTAGACTGTGTCACAAACTGTAAATATTTGAATGTCAGATATGAATACTGTGTTACAAACTGTAGATATCTTAACCTAAGTATGGCAATAACAATTTTGTTTCTGTATAGTCAATATATGTAACTCTGTTCTCTCAACTAAATTTAGAAAAAGTTGTGTAGATAAAAGTGCCAGCTAATAATTTGTAACCCTAGTAAGTAAGGCTCTGACTTATCCAGAAGACTGGAACAAAAAAAAACTTTTTTTGTAATCAGTTGATGTTGGATCAAAATAAATAAATAAATAAATAAATAAATAAAGAAGCCATAAAGATGAACGGTGGACACACCCCTTATTAACATCCACTAATAGGTATTCTGATACTTTTGATCAGATATTGTCTTCTACTCTCTGTCTACCCTACAGTTTTAGTCCTCTACATCCCTCACCCCCATCCCCCCCCCCCACCCCCTTCCCTCCCTTCCCCACAGCAAGGTGACTGGGGCACCAAGCACAAAATTTGTATACAGAGAGGGTGTATTAGACTCTCATGTCACATTAATGTGACCACCTGTCAAAAGCCTGAGTAACCACTTTCTACAGTGCAGACCACTGCAAGCTGTACAGGATGAGTCAGTGAGGTTCTAGGGGTTACTGACTGGGATGTGAAACCATGCTGACTACAGTGTTGCGGCCTGCTGTGCTAGATTTCTCAGTTTAGGATCCAGGTGTGAACAGCTTGATTGAGGTGGTTCCACAGATGCTCGATTAGGTTTAAATCCAGTGAGTTTGTTGAATAGGAGAGTACAGTAAACTCATTCTGGTGCTCTTCAGACCACACATGTACACTTCTACCTATGTGACAGAAATAAATAAATAAATACATTGTCCTGTGGGTAGATGCCATCATGCAGAGGAAAAATGAACTACATGTAAGGGTGTACATGATCCCCAAGAATATATGCACACTTGTGCTGATGCAGTGTGCATTCCAGAATGATGGTATCACCCAGAGAATTCCATGGAAACATTCCCCATACCATAGTATTCTGATGATTGTTTCATGGTGTTTGCTTTCAAATGTTTCACGCTATACATGCCAACGGCTATTTGTTCGCTGGAGCATAAAATGTGATTCATCCAAAAAGGTCACCTGTCACTACTCACTGGACATCTAGTTGCATTACTCATATGCAAAGTCCAGTGTTTGTCACTGACAAGCAACAGTCACTATGGGTTAAAGAACCTGGCACCTGCTAAATACCTAGGAAATACAATTATGAACAATTGAAATTGGAAAGAACACATAGAAAATGTTGTGGCAAAGGCAAACCAAAGACTGAATTTTACTGGCAGAACACTTAGAAAATACAACAGATCTACTAAAGAGACTGTCTACACTGCACTTGTCTGTCCTCTTCTGGACTACTTCTGCATGGTATGGAATCCATACCAGATAGGATTAATGGAGTACATTAAAATGTTCAAAGAAGAGCAGCACATTTCATACTACCATGAAACAGAAGGAGACTGTCAAAAATACTGACATGATACAGGATTTGGGGTGGACTCCACTAAAACAAAGGCATTTTTTGCTGCAGTGGAATCTTTTCATGAAATTTCAATCATCAACATTCTCCTCCAAATGCAAAAATATTTTGTCAACGCCAACCTACATAGGGAGAAAAATTCATCATAATAAAATAAGGGAAATCAGAGCTCACACAGAAAAATATAAGTGTTTGTTTTCTCCATGCACTGTTCCAAAATGGAATAATAGAGAATTATTGTGAAGGTGGTTTGATGAACCCTCTGCCAGGCACTTAAGTGTGATTTGTAGAGTATCCATGTAGACGTAGATGTAAATGTAGACCCATGTGAGGTACCATGGGCAGTCAGTTTCTCAACAGTTGCCCTATTCACCCATTCATATATCTGCAGCTGTCATTCATCCCTGTCATCTATGGCCCATGATGACCACAGTTGCCTCGGCGTGTGTTTTTTGTAGCACCATTTTGTCATGCATGGTATTCTTTAACCATAGAGACATGAGAACTTAGCCATTTCAGAAATACTTCCTTCCTTGGCTTCAAAGACAATGATCATGCCATTCATAACAATTCTATATAAATAATTCTTTGGACAACAATGTTATTGTTCCCGAATGTTTATATGAAAACAACGGAAACAATGAGTATCTTCACTAATGAACAGTGATTAACAGAAAGCAAAATGTCATAAGAGTTGATATTCATACAGAAATCATTCAACTGTAGTTCAGCATTGGAAAATGAAGGATACTTTGTTTATAAATTAATGTAATTAAAAAAAGTCCACATAGTATTGTTTAGTTTAGTAATCATATATCATGTTCTCTGATACTACCCAACATTTGGCAGATATGTTACACTATCACCAAGCTACAAATGGAGTAACAAAGTGGCTGCACCATTGCATACAAGTCTCCTTCAGCTAATGTGAATCTGAACACTGGACTTGATATTCTCCCCTTAGTACTGTTAGGTTTGCAAAAAGCTTTCAAAGAAAATTTAAATGCAACAATGGCTGAGCTAGCTGACTGTCAGATACTTTGATTGTCTCATAAATCATTGAAGCATTGTGGTTTTGCAACACATCCTTAAAGCTGTATCTTGATATACCAAGAGAACTTAATACTCAGTGCTCTTTCATTTTTGTTTTACTTCCAGTTATGCAACAGGTTTCCACATGACATGATGCCATTTGCAAGTCACTGCAACTTCTTTACAATGGGCTGTGTGTAGTACTTGTACAGAATTACCATACATTTGTAGCTCACATTAATTACACTCAAAGCAAGGTCAGTATTGATTAACATAAATCAGTCATCACCACAGAAGATACTCAGTCTTCCTTTATGAGAAGACTCACCATAAGACACTACATTTGATGCATTCATTCCATAGCCTGTGTACTCAATTATTAATAGAATTATCCCATTGTCTGAAGATCAAGCACATTTCAATATCAAATTCCATTGACATTTGTTGGGGACTGATGAGGTTATTAGCTCTAAACATGCTTTGCATGTTGTGCAGAGCCTATGGATGCATATTAATCATTGGACTCAATAAAGTGAATATACCAGCTGCACAGTAGGGAGAAAAATTATCTAAAATGAACCATGGTAAATGTGAAATCTGAGTGTATATATGGAAACTGTATAGAGAGCACTGAACAAAAAGGCACATTATTTATATGCTTAGAATTACAGCAAATCTGTAGTTAAACATTAGGTAGTGGCTCAGTTACATAACTACAAGTCATGCAGCTTGAAGAGGCAATGCTGTAGCAATTGCCAAAAACATAGTATTGTTGCACAACATGGATAACACAATTCAGCCACAATGATGCAGTCACTGACTGTAAAGTGAGGAACGTAAATACAAGCTGTCACCCCCATTAAAGCACACTGAAGACCAAATGCTCACCAAAATTAAATGTTCATGATATCTTTTGCCACTTCATAATTTATTTTTAGAAGGAAATTAAAATCTCTCTCAAAATGAGTCCCTTTGTAACAACTAAACTGTGTGTATTAATTTACCAAAAATATTGAAGCAGCAGTATGAAATAAAGTTTTAGTTATAGATTAACAGATGTTTTGAGAGTGTAAAGAATGAAACAAAATGACTGAATCAAGTGTGTTTAAAATTAGTGAATGAACAAATGAAAGAGAGTAGTATGGATACACCTGAAGAGATTACTTGAAAATTATATCATGCAAAGCAGTACAAGCACCGAGTAGGGTAGCACTATGTGAAAGATGATTGTGAGCATCAGAATTGAAACTAAAATGATAAGTATTTATTTTTCAATATGTCTCTTCTCCTTTCTGAATTTTTAAAATCAACAATTGTGTAGTCCCCATCATAGTCAAATTTATTCGCCTTTTATTTCTCTGTTTTCTGCAGGTTTGCTTGTTCAATGTTTTTAACAGTAAATACACATAAATGGTAATTTGGAGTTTCCTCATTCATTTGATTATTTTTTAATTAGATATTTCTTCTATTTCTGAATATCAATGAACTTTTATTACAAACATGTGAGTACAGATATCTTGTTTGAGCAGCAGGTGAGACTTACACACTTACATAAATTATTACTTTTTATTCATTAGAACTGTTGTCTTAAACATTCATAGAATTACATAGGAATGGAGTACTCTGAAGTCCTCATTGGCACTCCATGATGTGTTGGTAGGTCCAAGCATCACCTGCTGTGACATAAGGATTCTGATTGTTGAACCCCATCTGCTGCATTTCCCCCAAGGAGACAAATAATAAAAATGCAAAACAAATATTCTGGACATATGCAGGATATCATCTATTTATAAATAACAATTTTCTTGACTATTCTTGTTGCATTTAATTATTATTGAAATTATAACAAAATCAGTTGTATCTATGCTTGCTCATTTATAGATGAGGATACGAAAATTTTTACACCTCTAATGTTTATAAGAAAATCCCCAAATTTAATTCAGCTGAATACTGTACCCTCTCACATCATGTGCTGTGTAAATGGGTAAGCATTTTTATATTTTATAAACTACCTAATTCAAATATAAAATATGATAAGAAGAATCATTCCTTTCAATTATAGTATACAACAAATACTTAAGTACTAACTGTGTTTCCTTTTCCTTTTGACTGCTGCAGAGGTCTGAGTACTTTCCAAAGGCCTCACCTTTGACCAAAAACCTAAATTGAACAATGCTGGACTTGTAAAGGACCTTCTTTCCTTTACCCATTCTCTGCAGTGGAAACATTTCTTTGCCACATATCCCACTGACAACAGCTCACCAAAATCCCACACAGAACATTGTGTAAAACAGTTCCAATCACCTTCTAACTATGATCCTCCTCCCCTTACACACAGCGTTCCCCCGGTTATGTCTAGCCTGGCCGCACCTTTCTTTCCTAAATCCTTCCCCATTGAGTCCAGAATCACCCTTATAGAACACACAGCCATCTGTAGCCTGGAAACCAATCCAGACCTTATCTTCTTTCCTGCTGACAAAGTCTCCACCATAAAGCCTGTGAATAATAGTGTCTCTGTGGCTGGGGGTCTCCACCAGTTTTCCAACACCTTTGCATGCAAACCTTATGATCATGAACACTTTCCAAAAGTCCAACAAGACCTTCAGCATCTACTTGTGTAGTAGATTCTTATCCCCATCATTATCTAATGAAGTTTCCGCCTCAGCTTGTACAGAAGTAATATAAATGAGTAATTTATCCTCCATTGGATCTCTATTGCGATCAATTCCTCCACTACCAGTCGATTCCAGCCACGGTACCACTTATTTTCTAAATCCTAAAAGCATTTCCACATTCATTGTCATGGCTCATTCCAAACTACCAGTTCCCTCTATTAATTATTTTTCTCACATTTGCACTCTATTCCCTAGAATAGCCTATACTAATTTAATCACAAGTAAATGCTCAACTTTTCTCTCTAACTATTCTTCCAGCAGGTCTAGGCAATCACCTAAATCCTTATTTATTTATTTATTTTTATTTATTTATTGTTCTCTGAATCAATACTGTACATGACATGCACATGGTGATGCACAAACATACATTTGAAGTTGGACATTATGATAATTTGCTGGCATGAAGTAATATGCCGAAAGTTTACACAAACATGAGTTTACATACATATTTTCTGAGAATTTATGAACACACAAATTACATATTCAGTTACACATTTGTATTTTAGTGCTTTATTCCTCTCACACATATACACAACAGTACCTGGTTGAATATTCTTTCTGCACTTAATTTTCTTAGTAGCAGATGATATAGACGCAAGATATTTTGAACATACTTACATAAATGTTTTACTCTTTACAAAATTCTTTGCTGCAATTTGTTTCATGTTTCTTTTCACCCATGTGGAGCAGAAATTCACTTGCACTGTAGAAACAATGATCAAGTAGGAATGATTTTAATTTTTTTATTAAATACAGTCAAGGAGTTACTGGTTTTTATTTATGATGGCAGGCTGTTGTATATTTTAATGCATTTGTTAAAGGGAGAGTTTTTAAAGGCAGAGATGCGAATTTCTTTAACATGGAGTTTCATTTTCTACCTAGTACCATAGTCATGGACATTTACATTTTTATTAAATTTTGTAATATTACTTTTTACAAATTTGCATAGTTCTAGTATATACAGGCTGTCAAGGGGTAGGATGAGCAACTTTTGGAAGAGAGGTCTGCAGCTATTAGTCAGCTTTGCCTTATTCATTATTCTTATAGCTCTCTTTTGGGCGAGGAGAATGTTTGGGCCTTGTGTAGAGTCTTCCCAGAATACAATATCATACTGCATTACACTGTGGAATTGTGCGTAGTAGGCTGTGTGAACAGTTTCTGGGCTTGTGCAGTATGCGAGGATTTGTAGGGCATAGCACGCTTTGTTTAGCTTGCTATTTGTTTTATTAATGTGTGTTTGACATTTTAGATTATCCTGGATCCATAGGCCTAGAAATCATGTTTCTGTATCTGGGGATATTTGGGAACTGTGTAATTTCATATCAGGCATAATTTTATTTGTTCTTAGGTGGAAGTTTAGGTAAGTGGTTTTCTTTCTGTTAACTATAAGCTTGTTTTTCTCAAACCAATCGTCAAGTTCATCTGTATTTCCGTTTATGGGCTCTTGGAGTTCATGTTCATTTTTACTTGTTATGAGGGTACTGTTATCATCTGCGAAGAGTGTACAGGTGCTGGCATTGATGTTTGACGGTAGGTCGTTTATGTACACAAGGAAGAGCACTGGTCCAAGTATTGAGCCTTGGGACACACCTTGTGTAATATTGCAATAGTCAGAGTAGTATGTTTCAATATGTCCTTGATTGTTATGTTTTATTGGCAATTTTTGTTTCCTATTTGTCAGGTATGAGCTGAACCAGTTTAGTGGGGTGCCTCTGATGCCATATGACTCCAGTTTGTTGAGAAGAATCTTGTGGTGTATGACATCAAATGCCTTGGACAAATCTAGGAAGATCCCAACTGCTTTTTGTTTTTTGTCTAGAGCATCTAGGGTGAAGTGTAAATACTCATATATGGAAGTTGTCGTGGATTTGTTTTTTCTGAAACCATGCTGGGCATCAGATAGTATCTGGTTCTTATCAAGAAAATTTATTAGTCTTTGGTGAACTAATCCCTCCAAAAGTTTACCAAACACAGGTAATGGCGATATGGGTCTGTAATTTTGTGCTTTGAGTTTTTCACCTTTCTTAAAGATTGGGATGACTTTAGCCACTTTCATGCGGTTTGGAAATGTACCTGCCATCAACGATGAGTTGTATACATTTGAGAGTGGGAGAATTATTTTGTTTACACAGTTTTTATAGTAAAAACTGGGATGTTATCGATTCCAGGTGAGAATTTATTCTTGAGGTACTTTGCACTTAGTACAATTTATTCGGCAGTAGTTTCCGAGAAGAACATAGATTCTACAGGAGTTGTTATTTTGTTTTGTCTGTTGGGTGGGGGTTTGTTGATGCTTTGTAACAGATTTTTAACAATATTTTCATAGTAATTGTTGAAAATATTTGCAATTTCTTGTGGATTAGTAACTCTGGTGTTGTTGTGGATCAGAATAGTGTTTTCATGTTTATGTGGCTGTTGGTCTGTTTCGTTCCTTACGATGTTCCACAGTGCCTTGGTTTTGTCTGAGGATGTTGCCATGTAGTTTCCATTTGCAATTCGCTTTGCTAGTGCTATGACTTTTTTAAGGATTTTGACATATTGCTTGATAAATCTTTCTTGAGATGGGGTGGGGATGGGGTTCTTATATTTTAGATACTTCAACAAATCTCTCTTCCTTCTGCAGGAAATCTTTATACCAGTTGTTATCCATGGCTTCTTATTGGGTTCTTTTGATGTGGTGTGTTTGAGTTTAAGTGGAAAGGCAATACTGAAGTGATATAGAAAATGTGTTTAGGAATGATGCCATTTTCTTTTCTGTATTGTCTGCTTCATATACTTTGTTCCATGTTTCTGCTGCTAAGGAATCATTGAAGATTTTCATGTTTTCATTGATGTAATTTCTTACTTTAGTTGTGTATTTGTTGTTGCAGTCCAAGGGGAGACCATTTGTAAGGTATAGGACTTGGCCACAGTGACCACTATAGCCTGTGTCCAGAGGTTCAACTTCCTGGTAGGGACAGTTTACAAATATATGGTCAAGTGTGGTTTTGGTGTTGTTTTTGCACCTTGTAGGGAATGTTACTGTGGGATTCAGACTGAATGCGTTAGTGAGATTCAGTAGGGATTCTTTCATGTGCCCTGTAGACTGGAAATCAACACTGAAATCACCACATAAAATTAGTATCTTTTTGTTTTGGTGAAGTTTGTTTAGGAGTATTTCAAGGTTTTTTTTAGGAAGATACATACATTGCCTGTTGGAGAATGATAGATACATCTTATGATTATATTTGATTACAGAATTTCGATTACAGCTGCCTCAAACTTGTTTTATTTATTTAAGTGGTCAAACTGGTCAAAACTTCTATAGTTTACGGAATTTTTTATAAATATGGCAGCACCTCCACCTTTCTGGCTTTTCCTGCAATAGTGGGAAGCTAATGTGTCACCAGGTATGCTAGCTGAACTAATTTGGTCTGGTTTCAGCCAATGTTCTGTAATACAAATTAAATTTAAATATTGTAGGTCTGTTGTGAATAGGAGTTCGATTTCTGCAAGCTTGTTTGTTATTGACTGCACATTTTGGTGGTAATGGAGAAGTTATATGTATGAGGACACTGACGGCTCTTTTTTATTGCCTCTGCGGAGGTAGGGGGCTTGGCCACAAAAAAATTTCTAGATTAAACATCCTACCATCCTTGGCGTAACCTGTATGGTTTACACTGGTTTTGTCTTTGGGTGCAAGGTTTTTACAGTTATGTTTTGTCCCTTAAATCTAAGAGGTATTATAGGACTGCTTTGTTCTTTTTTTTACTCTACAGATTGTGATACGTGATTTGCGATTTCTCATCTGCCAAGGTTGTTCAAGTGGAACCCATTTCATTTGTAGTGCTCTCTGAAAAATTTGCTAGCTTCAATTATGGCGACATTTACGAATTTTGAACAGAGTTTATAGATTTGTGAGTTTGTGTTTGTTACGTCTGTGTTTTCACGTCACCTGTTTGGAAGGTCGTCTCTAAATGGTATGTCCAATAGGAACACTTTCTTTGATGAAATGCACAGTAGTTTGTTTCTTAGTGTTTCTAGTAGATTCTGGCTGTTGTTGCAGGCGATGTTGTTTGTTCCTGCTGCAATTACAACAGTGTCAGAGGTGTATGTTTTTGGAGAGTTTTGATCCTTGTTTTTTAGGACAACACTTGCATTTGCTTGGGGATGGACGTAACCAAAATGTTGAAGGTGGTCACCTTCATTTAGAAATTTTGATATATATTGTGGCCTTGGCTATCACCCAAGATGATTGCCTTAAACTTTTGTTCACTTTTTTTTTTTTTTTTCACAGAATTTCGTAACCATTTCCACGTTGTTTTGGGGATCTTGTACTGTATATGTAGTAATCCCAATTCCACTTCTTTTCTAGTTTCTCTATTCTCCTTTTTAACTGAGAACCCAAAATCAAGCTGTTTATTATCTATGCCAGAAAGTCTTCCATTTGCTTTAGAAACCATTTTATATTTGAGAACAACTTTTGTTTACTTCATAAAGTTTGTTGTCTGTGAAAAAGCTTGTATAATTTCAAATGCTTCATTAACATCTACGAGAACCATATCATCAATCTGCTCATAAATAATAATTAAAAAGAGTCAAGGTATTTAGGAAGAGTCTAACATTGAATGATATGCGGTTCTTTTATCTAAATAGTTCATAATCCAATGAAACAGACTGAACTAGTTCACTGTCTAATTTGAAAAATCATCTATAAAGCTCACTGTATAAGTTGAAATTTACGGAGAAATCTCACTGTATAAATTGAATTGCAGATTAATAATCAATTGCAAAATAAGTGTTATCCTATCTCAACAGAATGCACCAGATTTTGATGGCTTGAACACAGATTAGATTTTGTAAAGGCCCCACCCATCCACTGCTCATCTATGGAAGCTGCACATGCTCAGTTGTCATTAGATGTCCATTGCACTGACAGCCCCCAACATCTCAAATAGCTATATGTAATTGCCACTAAACAAATACAGCTACAGGGTTTCAGGAGCAGCTTGCCCACTGAACTCTCTGTCCCCATTGTCCCAAACTATTGTTCCCAGAAAGCATGATACTTTCTCTTCATACAATTAGTGTATGCAAAGCTTATATATGTAACTTTGACTTTCAGCTTTTTGTTCTTCATTTCTCAAGGCCATTCAGAAATAAATTTTCTTTGTGTTTGGTAGCAACCACTAAATGTTCCAGAACAATGTTTATTACCTTTTGCTCTTTTGTTGAATATCTTGACTCCTTGTTGATTACTGTTGTTATGAAAATTCACTATTACTCATACTGTGAGTACAAGATTAACTGTTTTAGAAATGTGTAAAGTTCAAATCATGGAGCATTAGATAATATCCTGATGCACGAATAAAGTGTTAGTCTGATTTTTGATCAAAGTTGATTCCACATTGTTATAAACATTATTTGCATTTAGGCTAATTCATACAGCACTAAATCACAGTACTTCAGTATACTTCAAATAATCTGTCAATTCATTTCAGAAAGTAAATTGTTGTTCCAATCTTCAGGTTCAAACAAAATTTCAAAATAATCACAAAGTCTTCAGTTGTTTTTAAGCTGTACAGTTGCTAGCCCTTAAATACTTTACCGTACAGTCTGAAAATCCTTACAGTGTTTTTACTTTTTTTTTTCATTTCCATGACTAACTTAATGTTCAGTATCAATCTCCATAGGTCCATGATATCGCATCTTCAAGCAGTAAGGAAACCTCTGCACTGAATTATCACACATATTGACTTCTCAGAGTATCCACTGCACACCTGAGAACTGTCTTCAAATTCACAACTGCATACTGAATCGTCCCACGACAGTAAAAGCTGGTCACAGCGTTGGTAACTTGACCGCAATAAGCAAGAAAAGACTTCTTTCTATCATTGCTGACAAGACTTTTATTACCAAAGTTTCAGAAATATAACTGCTTACAGAGATCAAAGACACAACATATAAGTTATAGAATAGTGTAGATAAGAACTGGGGTCAAAACCTATTTATGTTTCACAGTGGCAGAATGACTGAGGAGGGAGAGGGACTGCATAATGGTGAGGTTCAACAGCAGGAGGTGAAGTGAAGGTTGCGACAGATACATGCTAGGTGAAGTGAAGGTTGCGACAGATACATGCTAGGTGAAGTGAAGGTTGCGACAGATACATGCTAGAGAATTGGGGCATCAGTGCTCATGATAGTAAATACCCCCAGCCCCAATCCCTTCTCCATCCCCTGCCTATGAAGTCAGTGATTGTAACAAAAAGATGTCCAAGGGTGCAGAACTGGATTTTTTGTGCTGGTTGAGCTGAGCATGTTGCTGACTGCCAATTTCAAACATTACTGTAGGTTCATATATATTACCAAATAATTATCCATCATAGTTGCATGAGAATGAATTATTTTAAGTTTAAAATCTTTATACATTGTAAAATCTTGTCAAAAACTAGTATGTATGAGGTGGTCCATTGGTCTGTTGCACTATAGTATGAGCTGCTACTGCCTTAGACTGTGTAAATTATGTACAAACAAACTGTGTTAACTATTGAAAACTAGCATGTAGTTTTTAAAGACAGTTTCACATACACATTTTCTCATTCATAATGTTTGTAGTTTAAGTGAAATATTTTGCACCATGACCTTGTATTACACGGTTAGTTAGTGACTTTTGCTGGGTGTTATGGGTCACCTCTAAACAGTTTTGATGCTGTGTCTTATGAAATTGCAATTATGATGGAATCATGTAATGGGGGTGAATGGTGGGGTGTGGTGGGGGTGGTCAGATGCTATTTTTGCATTTATACTATAGCTATGAAGTTAGTGTGAAATGGTCATTTCTTTTGTAGAAGTGAAGTATTGCTCAGTATTATACTGGAAGTAGAAACCTGTATGAAACAATGTTATGCAGAACAGCTTTTTTTAATTATCCCGTTAATACTTTGAGGTATCCATTAACTTTTGAAAGTAGAAAAAAGTTTTTGTGTAAAAGGAGATCACGTAAAGTAAAGAAGAATTTTGTGGGAAAGAAGTAATGATTGCTCTTGTCACAATCAGGATAAAGTAATGTTGAATATGCAGTGTTCATGATGTTAAGAGTATTTGATGTATACACTCCTGGAAATGGAAAAAAGAACACATTGACACCGGTGTGTCAGACCCACCATACTTGCTCCGGACACTGCAAGAGGGCTGTACAAGCAATGATCACACGCACGGCACAGCGGACACACCAGGAACCGCGGTGTTGGCCGTCGAATGACGCTAGCTGCGCAGCATTTGTGCACCGCCGCCGTCAGTGTCAGCCAGTTTGCCATGGCATACGGAGCTCCATCGCAGTCTTTAACACTGGTAGCATGCCGCGACAGCGTGGACGTGAACCGTATGTGCAGTTGACGGACTTTGAGCGAGGGCGTATAGTGGGCATGCGGGAGGCCGGGTGGACGTACCGCCGAATTGCTCAACACGTGGGGCGTAAGGTCTCCACAGTACATCGATGTTGTCGCCAGTGGTTGGCGGAAGGTGCACGTGCCCGTCGACCTGGGACCGGACCGCAGCGACGCACGGATGCACGCCAAGACCGTAGGATCCTACGCAGTGCCGTAGGGGACCGCACCGCCACTTCCCAGCAAATTAGGGACACTGTTGCTCCTGGGGTATCGGCGAGGACCATTCGCAACCGTCTCCATGAAGCTGGGCTACGGTCCCGCACACCGTTACGCCGTCTTCCGCTCACGCCCCAACATCGTGCAGCCCGCCTCCAGTGGTGTCGCGACAGGCGTGAATGGAGGGACGAATTGAGATGTGTCGTCTTCAGCGATGAGAGTCGCTTCTGCCTTGGTGCCAATGATGGTCGTATGCGTGTTTGGCGCCGTGCAGGTGAGCGCCACAATCAGGACTGCATACGACCGAGGCACACAGGGCCAACACCCGGCATCATGGTGTGGGGAGCGATCTCCTACACTGGCTGTACACCACTGGTGATCGTCGAGGGGACACTGAATAGTGCACGGTACATCCAAACCGTCATCGAACCCATCGTTCTACCATTCCTAGACCGGCAAGGGAACTTGCTGTTCCAACAGGACAATGCACGTCCGCATGTATCCCGTGCCACCCAACGTGCTCTAGAAGGTGTAAGTCAACTACCCTGGCCAGCAAGATCTCCGGATCTGTCCCCCATTGAGCATGTTTGGGACTGGATGAAGCGTTGTCTCACACGGTCTGCACGTCCAGCACGAACGATGGTCCAACTGAGGCGCCAGGTGGAAATGGCATGGCAAGCCGTTCCACAGGACTACATCCAGCATCTCTACGATCGTCTCCATGGGAGAATAGCAGCCTGCATTGCTGCGAAAGGTGGATATACACTGTAGTAGTGCCGACATTGTGCATGCTCTGTTGCCTGTGTCTATGTGCCTGTGGTTCTGTCAGTGTGATCATGTGATGTATCTGACCCCAGGAATGTGTCAATAAAGTTTCCCCTTCCTGGGACAATGAATTCACGGTGTTCTTATTTCAATTTCCAGGAGTGTAGTTAAGACTGATGAGATGGATATTGATACACTATTTTCATAAAGTGGCAGTTAGGTGAGAGGTAACTGAGTAAAATTTTTATTAATCATCATTTTTTGAAGCACGTAATATGAGATCATGTTACAGATTATGTTGCCGTTTGGTTTCACATTTAGTATATACTAGTACGTAGATGGCATTTCTCTGTTTAGTCTTCCTTATGAATGATTTAGTTTCTTAGAGCAATATGCACATAAGAAACACATGGAAATTTTGAGACTACATTTCAACCATTATTCATTAATGTTTCTGAAAATAAATGTATAGTTTAGGGAGAGGCATCAACCAGATTAATCTGTTTCTCTTTTCCTTTTGCTAATGGTTGTATCTTCTACATTGTTCCTTCTCTGTAGGCTCTGAGGCTCACTCCCATTAGCTGTGGATTCATGATCACTAGGTGATTTTTTGATTTCCCAGATTTTATGCTCCATTGCTCTGTCTGACACAGAAGGTGAAATTACAAAGGAAATTGCACCCGCTGCAACACTTAACTTGTAAGTGTGACTCTGCCACTGCTGCTGGTGAATGCTGCATTGCTATGCTGCTGTTGCAGTCGAATGTGGAGCATCTTTCTGATGACTGAGTGAGCAATGGCCAGGATCTCTGGGTGAAGCAGTCTGCCTTAGCACAAGCTGCATCATACAGCAAACTGTGTAGTCCTGGTGGCAATTGCAGCTACAACAGTCAATACTTCTGTAGTGCAGCTGTGCTCTCAGCATGCTGGCATGTAGTGATGTTGAGTGAAATATCTACTGTCGAGGCACTGTTTCACATAATGCAATCCTGTTCACTCATGTATCCCAGATGAGCTCCCATATGTGACCATAGGGATTGTAAACGGTAGGTGCATGTGGTGTGGATGGCAAAGTAAAATACAATCTCTCAAATCAACTCACCGAAAACCAAAGTTCTAAACTGTTCACAAGTTCTTTATCAGCTTGGAGCCACCACGTGCTACTGCATGGAAAGATTTGCCCACACATTACACAGCCCAAGCACTTCAATGGGTCCCTGTAAAAATGGCAGGACTTACAAATTTGGCTACATTTCATCTATGGGGCACAAACTCACATTTGTTCCAATGCACCCAATGTTCCACAAAAGTATTTAATATAAATGCAAGTAGGATTTGCTATGCAAAAATCACATATTCACTCACATATTTTTTAAAGTTTAACAAATTTACCGAGCGAGGTGGCGCAGTGGTTAGCACACTGGACTCGCATTCGGGAGGACGACGGTTCAATCCCGTCTCCGGCCATCCTGATTTAGGTTTTCCGTGATTTCCCTAAAATCGTTTCAGGCAAATGCCGGGATGGTTCCTTTGAAAGGGCATGGCCGATTTCCTTGCCAATCCTTCCCTAACCCGAGCTTGCGCTCCGTCTCTAATGACCTCGTTGTCGACGGGACGTTAAAACACTAACCACCACTTTAACAAATTTGAATGTATTTCCAGTATGAATATAGAAAAATCGAAAGTACAGTTCACAATAAATTAATTTCAGAGCCTGACTGAGTTTCTTAAGATCTTGGAGGCAGTTGAAAAATCCACAATTAATGGTGTGAGTTATCTTTAGAAAACTGTTAAAGTTACACAGTATCTCAAACTATAAATTCCACAATGGCTACCCACTGAGACCTTGTAAGTGTGGCTTGTACCATATGCAATCCAAAAAATAACAAATTCATCAGATGCTGAAAAAATTCTGTGTCTGAAAGTAGGAACTTTGAATAATTCACACACGCAAACTAGTGGCTATTTCACCATTCATCAGAAAAAACTTTCTCGAAACACAGCCTTACACAACTTACCACCTGCAATGGTGCCCAAACATAGACTCCTCTCTGAAATACCACTTTTCACCCAAGAAACATTGATAAAGCATCACTAAAGTCAGTTAGACTACAGAAAACAAAAATTGCTTAAATTCTTGATTTTTAACCTTTTATACACATATAATACATCAAGACACATGGAAATTTTCTGAGAATGGTTATACTGTTATCAACTTTCTTTTATTTGCTGCAGTTTATTTATAAACAATAATTTCTATGATTTTCTTCTGTTTTCAGATTTATAGGTGTAAATAATATATTAAATAATTTCTTAAATAGCTAAAGTTTACAGTACTGCTACTACTTTTAAATGTTTCACTACTTGTTTAGTAAGTAAAGCTGTTCATAATTTCATGCAATCCACTTTTCAACTTCTTATTTAAACATGTGAATAATTTCAGTAAATCTGCTATCACAGTCCTAAACAGTTCTAAGAGATGTATCTATAGTCACCTTATTTGTTGCAATTGCATGATGCATTGCTGAGATATTCAGTTTTACAATTCAGGGATTATTTACAACACTTAAATTACAATAATACAGTAATACAATAGTACAATAAACTGATGTGGATATCAAAGGTACATCTTCAAACATGCAACTGTCCATCTTTTCTGCTTCAAATGAACTTACTGACACCTTGGCAACACATATTGTTCAATATTTATTAATTTTGGGGTAAGCTTTACTTTTGCACTGGATGCAAAAAGTGGCCATGAGAAATGAGCAGCCATTGTACTGCCCAACAGACAGGTTTTCCTGGTCGTGCAGTCATGTTAGCAGCCAGTGGAAGTCCAGAGACAACCCCATTTGTGCAGCATAGTGTGAAACTGGCCCTCCATTTGCTCCTGTCACGCTGATTTCAGCTGTCGATATGAATATGGTTAGCTGTTAGTCACTGCCTGTGCATCTGTGGTTGTGGGTTCATGACTCTTCCCTTTACAATAGGCTGTCATGTTACAATACCTCCATTTCCTACACTACACAAAAAGTAGATGGTGTTGCAAGCAGCACCAAACATAGTACTGGATTATTATAAATAATTTTCCCCAAAATCTCTCACACAAAATCCAAAATAAATTAACTAAATGAATCTATGAATGAACTTAAATCAAACAATGGAAAATCCACGATGGAATATAAAAGTATTATGAAAAGGAAAGTTGCTACTCACCATATAGTGCAGATGCTGAGTTGCAGATAGGCACCACAAAAAGACCGTCACAAATAAAGCTTTTAACACAAACACACACACACACACACACCAGCAGTCTCAGGCAACTGACCCACTGTCAAAACGAACTTATTGTGCCAGCACTTTCTAACTGAATCTAAACATGATCACTCAAAACAGATATGAATGACATTACACTCTCTGTCAAACAATAAATGAATAAATTTAATGTCTGTGGACAAATTCCAACAGCAATTTAATATCACACTTTTACTTATTTCTTTCATTGTAAACAGTTTGCACAAACACTACACAACACTGTTCATTATATTCATACAAGCCTCATCGTAACTGTGATGCACCTGATATCTTTGATGCCATTTTCCAAGCTCTCCTGCCAGCCAGTTGCCATGACACTAGCAAGAAACCAAAATCACCCAATTAGTTTCCTATCAGCAAAAGTGTCGGTGTACCAAGGGGGTCAGTCAGATTAAAAACCCACCCCCTTTGCCATGCAGACTTGCCTTCACACAACCAAATTAATTTCAGGATGAAAAATAACACAGACAAACAGATGATCATGTGTGCAAGGAATGCATGCTAGGTATAGATTTTTCATTTCAGTAGCAACAACTTGTTCTCTTCAAGTACAGAAAATCACAAATCATTGCAGCTGTACAATGCAAAGACAAAGTTTCTTCAACCAAAGTGAAATGAAATTGTGACAAGGACAGTGTTCAGAATATCTAGACACATGATTTGTTTCATGGTAGATGTCAGCTACAATCTTGGCTACTCCTTTTGCGAACATTAAGTTAACTGCTGTTGATTACTATTTGACCTAAATTTTATGCAAATGAATATAAGTAAAAATTGATAAATATCATATTACACAACACAGTACAGAATCTCATTCTAATCACACTAAATAAAGTAACCCACAAACATATACACTCCTGGAAATTGAAATAAGAACACCGTGAATTCATTGTCCCAGGAAGGGGAAACTTTATTGACACATTCCTGGGGTCAGATACATCACATGATCACACTGACAGAACCACAGGCACATAGACACAGGCAACAGAGCATGCACAATGTCGGCACTAGTACAGTGTATATCCACCTTTCGCAGCAATGCAGGCTGCTATTCTCCCATGGAGACGATCGTAGAGAGGCTGGATGTTGTCCTGTGGAACTGCTTGCCATGCCATTTCCTCCTGGCGCCTCAGTTGGGCCAGCGTTCGTGCTGGACGTGCAGACCGCGAGAGACGACGCTTCATCCAGTCCCAAACATGCTCAATGGGGGACAGATCCGGAGATCTTGCTGGCCAGGGTAGTTGACTTACACCTTCTAGAGCACGTTGGGTGGCACGGGATACATGCGGACGTGCATTGTCCTGTTGGAACAGCAAGTTCCCTTGCCGGTCTAGGAATGGTAGAACGATGGGTTCGATGACGGTTTGGATGTACCGTGCACTATTCAGTGTCCCCTCGATGATCACCAGTGGTGTACGGCCAGTGTAGGAGATCGCTCCCCACACCATGATGCCGGGTGTTGGCCGTGTGTGCCTCGGTCGTATGCAGTCCTGATTGTGGCACTCACCTGCACGGCGCCAAACACGCATACGACCATCATTGGCACCAAGGCAGAAGCGACTCTCATCGCTGAAGACAACACATCTCCATTCGTCCCTCCATTCACGCCTGTCGCGACACCACTGGAGGCGGGCTGCACGATGTTGGGGCGTGAGCGGAAGACGGCCTAACGGTGTGCGGGACCGTAGCCCAGCTTCATGGAGACAGTTGCGAATGGTCCTCGCTGATACCCCAGGAGCAACAGTGTCCCTAATTTGCTGGGAAGTGGCGGTGCGGTCCCCTACGGCACTGCGTAGGATCCTACGGTCTTGGCGTGCATCTGTGCGTCGCTGCGGTCCGGTCCCAGGTCGACGGGCACATGCACCTTCCGCCGACCACTGGCGACAACATCGATGTACTGTGGAGACCTCACGCCCCACGTGTTGAGCAATTCGGCGGTACGTCCACCCGGCCTCCCGCGTGCCCACTATACGCCCTCGCTCAAAGTCCGTCAACTGCACATACGGTTCACGTCCACGCTGTCGCGGCATGCTACCAGTGTTAAAGACTGCGATGGAGCTCCGTATGCCACGGCAAACTGGCTGACACTGACGGCGGCGGTGCACAAATGCTGCGCAGCTAGCGCCATTCGACGGCCAACACCGCGGTTCCTGGTGTGTCCGCTGTGCCGTGTGTGTGATCATTGCTTGTACAGCCCTCTCGCAGTGTCCGGAGCAAGTATGGTGGGTCTGACACACCAGTGTCAATGTGTTCTTTTTTCCATTTCCAGGAGTGTAGATAGAAAACTATATTCCACAAAAAATATTTTAATCAATTTTTATAACTTATTGTACACTATTTTGTTCCCATCCTCTGACCAGTCAGTCTCATCTGAACTGTAGACTTCACCACCATGCACCAAAAAGAAACTTGGTGTGTGGCCAAAATAACCATCGATACGAGAATGCATCTGCATTTGTCACTATCCAAAATAACAGTAAGTAAAATTTCATCCACAAAGTTAACTGCTGCACAGTAACCGCAACTGATGTAATTTGTAGACCAACAGTCCCTCACATCTGTTACTCTACAGTTATCATCCCCCAATGTACCTATCCCCTTCAAAATTCTTAAATCTAGGTTAGGCAGTATATATTACCCCTTAAATATACAAACAAAGAAATTAAATTCACATATCAAAAATTACCGTACCAAAATCCTTAAGCTAAGCCCACATATATACACAGAGGTGAAAAAGAGAGAGATAGAGTGATAGAAAGGGGGGGGGGGGGAGCAGTAATCCCCAAAATATTAATGTAAATGTGTGCAATTTAACAAACATATATATTTCATATCATCAAAATGATCTATGACTCATTGCACTTGCTGTTTGTACAGCCAGAGCTCAGTCACATTTCTGAGTTCCAGTTGTCTCTGTGACTTTGGATACTCCAACCTGTAGGTACTTCAGTGAGGACAGATTGCTACAAGAAATGGGTCATGGTATACTTCAAAAAGCTTTTTGGTCTCATCATCCATTTACTTTGACCATTCCTTTGTTTTATCTAGCACCAGATTGGCAACCTTATTCTTCATTGGCATATACCTATAGTCATGCCTACGTTTCCTCTGTAATACCCCTCTTCCCATTTACTCCACAATTAATTTCTGTCTCTCCTGTTCAGTGATAGGTGTATCTAGTGGGAAACTCACTATTTCGGCCATCAGGTTGGCTGCCTTCTTGTTCCACATCATTTCGTGTGGTGTGAACTCAGTAGCATACTTTTCATACTGATCATCACATTCTCAAATATGGTTACGTACTCTGCCCAGGAGGTATCACAGATGTCCAAGCTTGTGCATGTACCATTCATCCAAATTTCCTATTGAGTGATAAACTGAAGTCCTGATACACTTCACACCTGTCTGCTCCATGAAATTTCCCATGCCTTCAAGATGAATTGGTATACATTGTCAGAAAGCATGGCCTTTGGGTTTCTAGGTCCTTAAAGTAAGACTCCAATTTATCATAGTTATACTAGTGGGCTTTTTCAGTCCATGTAACTTTACATGTTTGAAAAACACATCTCCACAATCAGAATATATTCTTGTCCATCTCTACTGGTTGGCAAGTGGCTGAACACACCAATTTCAAGACGTTCCCTCAAATTTTTGTGCAAGATTTTCTGCATTTCTCCTTGGATCTCAATGGTGCTGTGTAGGGGTGCAAAAAATAACGTAACTGATAGAAACAACCGGTTACTGAGAAGTAACAGTTACTGCGATAACTGTTCCTCACACCATCTGTTGACCGAAGATCGTACTACGCTTTTCCGTCAACTCATCGGAGGTCTGGCTAGGAATGAAGGAGAGGGTACACCATTTGGAAGGTGTTCTATAGGCCATGGGAATAACTGTGAGACAGCGTGCCATCTGTTGATAAGAACTGTGTACTACATTGTGCACCTTCGTTACTTTTAGCACAAACAATTAAATTAAGTTAATGTCCGAGCGGTGGCTGATAGGAGCTGCAGTACAGGCATTAACAAGTATGGTCGTTCCCTTAAGCCACCGCCTCATATGTCAATTTAGCTTGGACGGGTAGTATAAAGAGAGGTACCATAAGGAATTCGAGTGACTATGGAAATAACCGTCAGAGATCGGTATTTTCCTCTGGCAGTTATCGTTATTGGCTCACAGTTCTCACTCTCTGGCAGTTATCGGGCTACCATTACAGGTAACTTGGAAGTTGTTAACGGAATAACTGTGTATCTGTGTTCCTGACACAGTGACTCCAATCTTAGACCCCGGTGATATTTCAGAGACGATAGTTACTGGAGCGAACAAATATTTATGTACTTCTTCGGAAATAGCCGCTGGCCATCGCGAATGACAAATAACATGTCAGAAAGTATAACACAATACAGTTGAATATAATAATTATTATCCTCATCATTTGTCAGGAGATTGTCAAAATATGTGAATATATTACAGTAACTGCTAATATTTACAGAATTGATACACTGTCAGAATAAAACACAGTTACGCACTTTTAATAAATTTATCATACACAGAATACCCGATCTTGACTGTTGCAACCAAGTGCTGTCAAAACTGAAATATAGCAGAATTTTTACCTAAGCTGATCTATCAGTCTCTGTTACGATATTCATCTACAGAGTAGAAGGAGGGGTCAATGGAAGCGTCCGATTCCACCCGTCTGTTTCGACGTAAAGGTGTTGTGGTGTGTGAATGTCATTACGTCACGGTGTTTATGAGTTGGTTTTTGTGTGTGTGTGGGGGGGGGGGGGGGGGGGGGGCGCTGGCCGATCTAGTTTGCAGTGCCAGATTTTGCTGGTGATAATTAATCTTTTTGTGTGTGTGTGTGTGTGTGTGTGTGTGTGTGTGTGTATGTGTGTGTGTGTGTGTGTGTATTTATGGAGTATTGAATGTGATTTAATTTATGTAGGGATGATTGATTTGTGGACTTTTGGGATTGTGGTTTTATTTTTCGCAGTTGTAGGTGTTGGTTTTCTGGCATCAGTAGCTGTGGTGGGCCTATATAGGTCACCGGAAATGACCGATTCCCATTCTCATAGTTGTACGTGTTGATGTTTTGGTATCGTCACATGAGGTTGACCTATGTAGGTCAAGGAAAATGTCCGATTCCAATTTTTGTGCTTTTAGTTGTGGGTATTGGTGTTTTGGTGTGGTCACCTATGGTTGAACTATAGTGTTCAAGGGAAGTGTCCGATTCCCGCAGATTTTTGTTGGTGTAGCAGAATGCTGTATTTTTTTCTTTTTGTTCTTCATTTTGTGTTTTGGGATCATGGTGTGTTTTTTTACTAGCTTGTCCTCACCCTAAAACCCCCAACTTCCAGCAGTTGTCCCGTTGGTTTGATTGTATTTTTGGTGGGAGATGTTATTGTATTATTTATATGTATCTTCGTGTTTGTTGCCATGTGTATGTAGTGACATCATAGACACACTTAAAATAGCCATTTCCGGTATATTGATGACGGGTGGAATCAGACACTTCTGTATCATAAAGTCTTTCAAACACACTGTAAACCATGCTTTATCCGAAACCAAGTTTTTAATGGTTGCTGACTTGCTGGCAGTTTATTGAAAATGCATGTTCCTGAATATTGGACCCCTTTTGGACCAATGTAAGTGATTTTAGGTCTTTATGTAGATTGCTGTTCCTATTTCTAGTACTGATGTTATGTATTGAGCTATTGGTTGGAAATACTTGTAACAAATTTCATTAAGGAATAAATATACTAGGAAGCAGTGGTTAGAATACAAAGTTCCTTGAACAGGTTCCTACATGATGTTCTTGAATTTATACCACAAACGATTTTTATTACACACTTTTACATGCGAAAAACTTTTGCTACGATTGATAAGTTACCACAGAATATGCTCCCTTATGAAATAATAGAGTGAAAAAATGTGGTATGCCCTTCCCAACTGAATTTATTAACGAGTTGTAGTGCCAGAAATGTAAAACTGTCAACCTTTTCGATCTGCATGTCTTCATATGTTATAAAACATGCTGTAGCTGGAGAAATCGATCAGTTTCCAAATCTCACATAAAACTTGGATTAGCATACTTGCACTTTCCCCAATAGGACTAGTTTTTACAGCACAGGAGTAAACGAATCTGTTCCATTACGTATATTTTTTGTTGTATTACAAGGCTGTACAACTTATTCTATTATGTTTGCAGCACAAGAAATTAAGCTTCGAATTTAACCTACAGTACTCAGTTTACATATTACTTCATACTCAAAAATGCACATTGTTAACATTTTACTTAAACAGTGTTGTGGCGAAGTTCCGCGTACTTTCTGATGCAGCTATGAAGATAATATTTCTAATAGCGACCGATAACCTACAAATATATAATATGAAACACTAATAATCATTCTAACATCAACTAAAATGTACCCGGAGTTAATAATCTAAGGTTATGACACGATTTGTACGACATTCCTGCCATTTCACACTACTCACAGTTAAACTGATGGATGCCAACTATGTCATTATTTAACTGTAGCCCCTCGGAGTATTCAGTATTCGCTAGCGAAAAATAACTTGGCAGTTATTAATAACCGTTAACAATAACTGTTATCAAAGAATAACTGGAACTGTGATAATGGTTACTCCAGAATAACCATTTGGCCCACCTCTAGTGCTGTGTTTTAACCTGTGGCACCTGTCATACACACCTGGTTGCTCTGATACTCTACAGTACATGGATCTGTAACATTCCTACACATTTCTATACTCCATAATGTCCATGGCTCAGATGCACATAATCTGTGAGTGACTGTACATGTTCCTCATGCAAGCACAGTTGCCACTCTTCTTTATTTTCATTCTTTTTGCAAAGCAACACCTCTTTGTAAATCTTATAAAACCTGTCCAACTTCTCATGCCCCTTGATTCCCAAACTGCTTCAAATTAGGATGACCATTCTGTATCCATTTTATGTCCTTACATATATTTCTAATGCATTTTTCCCCTTCTACGTCCATGATGTACATCATTACAAACTCATCCCTCTCTTCCCCTTCTTCATTATTTCTGTCACTTCCAACTGGCAAGCATGAGAGTGCATGAGTAACCATATTATCACTGCTCTTGACATATTCTATCTGCTATTGAAATCTTCCCAAGAACATTGCTCATAGAGTGAGCCTTTTATTCTGTAGGTTATAGTCCTGTAAGTAACTAAGAGCCTTCTGATCTGTCCTCACAATGGTCTCATATCTTTCCTGATATATCCAAAATCTCAAGAATCCCCATACCACTGCCAGTAATTCCCTTTGTGATATGCCATAGTCCCACTCATCTTTTTTCAGCACCCTACTGGCAAATGATACACTCTGGTGTTACAACTTTCCATCCACTAGCTTCCTCTGAAATAGAGGATCACCTTTGCCATAGTCTCAACTATTTGTGGCAAGATAAAATGGGAGAGACATGTCTAGGTAATGGACTAGACTACTATTACTCAAACTATTCTTTATTTTATTAAAATCCTTAACACAGTCAGCTGCCTGCACCCAAGGCACATTTTTCTTAAGCAGGCTTGACAAATTTGTTGAATTTAGACTCAAATCATTCGTGAATTTCCAGTAGAAACTCTCCATTCCATGGAATGACGTTAACTGTTTATGATTCCTTGGCTGGGTACACTCTGTTATTCCCTTTATTTTGTCTTTGTTTGTTACAAGACCTTCTGATGACAACACATGTCCTTAGAAACTTATTTATGCCTTGACAAACTCTCACTTTTTCAACTATAGAGTCATAGCGCCATTTAGCAAAGCTGCAAACACATCCTGCAACAAACAGTAGTGCTCCCTTCTAATTGGCATGGCAATCAATATGTCATCCATGATATACGGTCAGTCTTCTCACCAGCTCAGTTCCCAGCCCTTAACTCAGAGCCCACAAACACAGCAACATATGTGCAATGTCCATAATGGACTACTTTGAATAAAGTGTCTGTTCCTTTTACAATAGGCTGTTGGGTTACAAGAGGGGATCTCAGTTTACCTTGCTTTCCTAATGCTGGGTCTGTAAGTAATCTGAGAACATGTTCTTGCAAAATTTCACCTAAATCATCTACTAAAGGCCATCAGATGTTCCATATACTATTCCCTCTCTTAGTAACTTCACAATTGGGCTCCAAAATTTACAGAAACAATCTTTCCCACAAAATGGGAAGCCATTCAAACTCATGTCACTGTCACTATCATCACACAAATCAGTTGGACTGGAGCCACTGTCTTAAGTACGTTCATCTACAATTTTGTTCTTAGGTTTCCTTCTTTCTTGTGTTGACGTTAGTTTCTCCAGTATTTATTTCAAATTGTTGAAGAACATTGCAAGGTTGTGCCCACTAAACCTTTTTGAATGAACTGGGCTCATTGCTTCAAGCTTTCTCAGCTTAGTCATTCTTGGCATTTTATGAAGTCTAGGTACCATTGTTTGCCAGCTTCTATATTTTCTGTCCAAAATGGAGCCAAACTTACATTCAGCAGTGTACCAAAGTGAAATGTCAAATTTTTGAACTCAATTTGAGACAATACATAGCACAATTTGGAGCTGGTTACAAGATAATCATGCAACTCTTTTTCTTCTTAAGGACTAAATAACTGTTTGACTGCACAATTTTTTTGAGAAACATAATTAAGGTTTCCCCCCCCCCCCCCCCCCCCCCATGAACCATGGATCTTGCCGTTGGTGGGTAGGCTTGCGTGCCTCAGCGATACACATAGCTGTACTGTAGGTGCAACCACAATGGAGGGGTATCTGTTGAGAGGCCAGACAAACGTGTGGTTCCTGAAGAGGGGCAGCAGCCTTTTCAGTAGTTGCAAGGGCAACAGTCTGGATGATTGACTGATCTGGCCTTATAACACTAACCAAAACGGCCTTGCTGTGCTGGTATTACGAACGGCTGAAAGCAAGGGAAACTACAGCCGTAATTTTTCCAGAGGACTTGCAGCTTTACTGTATGATTAAATGATGATGGTGTCCTCTTGGGTAAAATGTTCTGGAGGTAAAATAGTCCCCCATTCGGATCTCCTGCTGGGGACTACTCAAGAGGACGTTGTTATCAGCAGAAAGAAAACTGGCGTTCTACGGATCGGAGCGTGGAATGTCAGATCCCTTAATCGGGCAGGTAGGTTAGAAAATTTAAAAAGGGAAATGGGTAGGTTAAAGTTAGATATAGTGGGAATTAGTGAAGTTCGGTGGCAGGAGGAACAAGACTTTTGGTCAGGGTTATAAATACAAAATCAAATAGGGGTAATGCAGGAGTAGGTTTAATAATGAATAAAAAAAATAGGAGTGTGGGTTAGCTACTACAAACAGCATAGTGAACGCATTATTGTGGCCAAGATAGACACAAAGCCCATGCCTACTACAGTAGTACAAGTTTATATGCCAACTAGCTCTGCAGATGATGAAGAAATTGATGAAATGTATGGCGAGATAAAAGAAATTATTCAGGTAGTGAAGGGAGACGAAAATTTAACAGTCATGGGTGACTGGAATTCGTCAGTAGGAAAAGGGAGAGAAGGAAACATAGTAGGTGAATATGGATTGGGGCAAAGAAATGAAAGAGGAAGTCGCCCGGTAGAATTTTGTGCAGAGCATAACTTAATCATAGCTAACACTTGATCCAAGAATCATGAAAGAAGGTTGTATACGTGGAAGAACCCTGGAGATACTGACAGGTTTCAGATAGATTATATAATGGTGAGACAGAGATTTAGGAACCAGGTTTTAAATTGTAAGACATTTCCAGGGGCAGATGTGGACTCTGACAACAATCTATTGGTTATGAGCTGTAGATTAAAACTGAAGAAACTGCAAAAAAGTGGGAATTTAAGGAGATGGGACCTGGATAAACTGAAAGAACCAGAGGTTGTACAGAGTTTCAGGGAGAGCATAAGGGAACAATTGACAGGAATGGGGGAAAGAAATACAGTAGAAGAAGAATGGGTAGCTTTGAGGGATGCAATAGTGAAGGCAGCAGAGGATCAAGTAGGTAAAAAGACAAGGGCTAGTAGAAACCCTTGGGTAACAGAAGAAATATTGAATTTAATTGATGAAAGGAGAAAATATAAAAATGCAGTAAATGAAGCAGGCAAAAAGGAGATCGACAGGAAGTGCAAAATGGCTAAGCAGGCATGGCTAGAGGACAAATGTAAGGATGTAGAGGGTTATCTCACTAAGGGTAAGATAGATACTGCCTACAGGAAAATTAAAGAGACCTTTGGAGAAAGGAGAACCACTTGCATGAATATCAAGAGCTTTGATGGAAACCCAGTTCCAAGCAAAGAAGGGAAAGCAGAAAGGTGGAAGGAGTATATAGAGGGTCTATACAAGTGTGATGTACTTGAGAACAATATTATGGAAATGGAAGAGGATGTAGATGAAGATGAAATGGGAGATATGATACTGCGTTAAGAGTTTGAGAGAGCACTGAAAGACCTGAGTTGAAACAAGGCCCTGGGAGTAGACAACATTCCATTAGAACTACTGATGGCCTTGGGAGAGCCAGTCATGACAAAACTCTACCATCTGGTGAGCAAGAAGTATGAGACAGGCGAAATACCCTCAGACTTCAAGAAGAATATAATAATTCCAATCCCAAAGAAAGCATGTGTTGACAGATGTAAAAATTACCGAACTATCAGTTTAATAAGTCACAGCTGCAAAATACTAACGCGAATTCTTTCCAGATGAATGGGAAAACTGGTAGAAGCGGACCTCGGGGAAGATCAGTTCGGATTCCATAGAAATGTTGGTACACGTGAGGCAATACTAACCTTACGACTTATCTTAGAAGAAAGATTAAGAAAAGGCAAACCTACATTTCTAGCATTTGTAGACTTAGAGAAAGCTTTTGACAATGTTAACTGGAATACTCTCTTTCAAATTCTGAAGGTGGCAGGGGTAAAATACAGGGAGCGAAAGGCTATTTACAATTTGTACAGAAACCAGATGGCAGTTGTAAGAGTCGAGGGGCATGAAATGGAAGCAGTGGTTGGGAAAGGAGTGAGACAGGGTTGTAGCCTCTCCCCGATGTTATTCAATCTGTATATTGAGCAAGCAGTAAAGGAAACAAAAGAAAAATTTGGAGTAGGCATTAAAATTCATGGAGAAGAAGTAAAAACTTTGAGGTTCGCTGATGACATTGTAATTCTGTCAGAGACAGCAAAAGACTTGGAAGAGCAGTTGAACGGAATGGACAGTGTTTTGAAAGGAGGATATAAGATGAACATCAACAAAAGCAAAACGAGGATAATGGAATGTAGTCAAATTAAATTGGGTGATGCTGAGGAAATTAGATTAGGAAATGAGACACTTAAAGTAGTAAAGGAGTTTTGCTATTTAGGGAGTAAAATAACTGATGATGGTCAAAGTAGAGAGGATATAAAATGTAGACTGGCAATGGCAAGGAAATCGTTTCTGAAGAAGAGAAATTTGTTAACATTGAGTATAGATTTAAGTGTCAGGAAGTCGTTTCTGAAAGTATTTGTATGGAGTGTAGCCATGTATGGAAGTGAAACATGGACGATAACTAGTGTGGACAAGAAGAGAATAGAAGCTTTCGAAATGTGGTGCTACAGAAGAATGCTAAAGATTAGGTGGGTAGATCACGTAACTAATGAGGAGGTATTGAATAGGATTGGGGAGAAGAGAAGTTTGTGGCACAACTTGACTAGAAGAAGGGAACGGTTGGTAGGACATGTTTTGAGGCATCAAGAGATCACAAATTTAGCATTAGAGGGCAGCGTGGAGGGTAAAAATCGTAGAGGGAGACCAAGAGATGAATACACTAAGCAGATTCAGAAGGATGTAGGTTGCAGTAGGTACTGGGAGATGAAGAAGCTTGCACAGGATAGAGTAGCATGGAGAGCTGCATCAAACCAGTCTCAGGACTGAGGACCATGACAACAACAACAATTAAGGTTTTTTAAATATCTCTGTAGAGTGGCTCTTGAAACATCAAAATCTTTCACTGCTTTTCTCACTGACAGTCTAGCATCTTCAATAGCTGCAGCTTCTGTTAGAGCTTCCAAAGAAGTTGATTGTCTTGTTTTACCCTCCTTCCTCCTCAGCATGTGTCAGAATTAATAGGGTAGTTAGTGAAACAAACTTTGTTATGTGCCTAATAATGCATTATACCTTGAGAGATGATCATAGTACAATACCACCAACTGGCTCAAGGTACAATTTTCTTCCCATTTTCATAAAAGGCTGCATTAACACACAGTAGTAAAGCTGCATGAAAGTTCACATCATCATTACCAAGATAAATGTCTACTAAAATTATTTAATTTTTAAATTTAATTTTATTTGTATGTACACTATATGATCAAATGTATCTGGACACCCCCAAAAAGGTTCTTTTTCATATTAGGTCCATAGTGCTGCCACCTTCTGCCAGGTAGTCCATATCAGTGACCTCAGTAGTCATTAGACATCATGAGAGAGCAGAAAGGGGCACTCTACGGAACTCATGGACTTGGAATGTGGTCAGGTGATTGGGTGTCACTTGTGTCACACATCTGTATGCGAGATTCCCACTCTCCTAAACATCCCTAGGTCCACTGTTTTCAATGAGATAGTGATGTGGAAACATGAAGAGACACATACAGCACAAAAGCGCACAGGAAGACCTCATCTGTTGACTGACAGAGACTGGCCAACAGTTAAAGAGGGCTGTAATGTGTAATAGGCAGACATCTATCCAGAGCATCACACAGGAATTCCAAACTGCATCAGGATCCACTGCAAGTACTATGACAGTTAGATGGGAGCTGAGAAAACTTGCATTTCATGGTCATCAGCTACTCATAAGCTACACATCATGCCTGTAAATGCCAAATGATGCCTTGCTTGTTGTAAGGAGCATAAACATTGGATGATTGAACAGTGGAAAAACATTACGTGGAGTGACAAATCATGGTACACAATGTGGCAATGCAATGGCAAGTTGAGGGTATGGTGAATGCCTGGTGAACATCATCTGCCAGTGTGTGTAGTGCCAACAGAAAAATTCAGAGTTGGTGGTGTTATGGTGTGGTCATGTTTTTCATGGAGGGGGACTGCACTGCATGTTGTTTTGCATGGCACTATCACAGCTCAGGCCTACATTGATGTACTAAGCACCTTCTTGCTTCCCACTGTTGAAGAGCAATTCAGGGATGGTGATTGCATCTTTCAACATGATCGAGCACCTGTTCATAGGACCGATGACCTTAGCAGTCTGGTCCCTTTAGTCCCACCAACCACCTGTTCATAATGCATGGCCTGTGGCAGATTGGTTACATGACAATAACCTACTTGTAATAGACTGACCTGTACAGAGTCCTGCTGTGTGGGGTAGCCGCACGGTCTAACGCATCTTGTCACGGTCCGCGCGGCTCCTCCTGTCGGAGGTTCGAGTCCTCCCTCAGACATGAGTGTGTGTGGTGTCCATAGCATAAGTTAGTTTAAGTTAGATTAAGTAGTGTGTAAGCTTAGGGACCAATGACCTAAGCAATTTTGTCCCATAAGATCTTACCACAAATTTTTACAGTGTCCTGACCTGAATCCTATAGAACACCTTTGGGATGTTTTGGAATGCTGACTTCATGTCAGGCCTCACCAACCAACATTGATACTGCTCCTCAGTGCAGCACTGAATGAAGAATGGGCTGCCAATCCCCAAGAAACCTTCCAGCACCTGATTGAATGTATGCCTTTGAGAGTGGGATCTCTCATCAAGGCTAAGGGTGGGCCAACACCATATTGAATTCCAGCATTACCAATGGAGGGCGCCACGAACTTGTAAGTCATTTTCAGCCAGGTGTCTGGATACCTTTGATCAAATAGTTTATATAGCTGTAATAACACTGAATTAAGAGTAGAAAGATAGGTAACAAAAACAATAATGTATAGAGGAAATGAAAATAGATGTTCCTTGCTCTGGTGACAGCAGCTGGCTATACCCTTATAATGGTAAGCAACATTTCCTGTGATGACTGATGTAGAGAGTAACAACCAAAGGTATAAGATTGGCTTAAGGTACATGCTGGCTCAAGGTACAAGCCTCTCCCCTTCTTGTTTCAACATAACAGTTTATCATTATAATATTTGTCTCTTAGAGGTGCTTTGGTAAAGCTGTAAAAATGTTCTTGCAAACCATAATTACAAGAAACAGTTTTTTAAAACATACATTTTTGTAGATTCTGGCTGCTTTATCAATCCATAATAATTTTACAGTTTTGTCTTAATAACTGTATAGGTAGAAATAAACACTGAGTACTTAAAAATCTTAAACTTTCCTATTACTTACCTCACTAATGAGGAGGTATTGAATAGAATTGGGGAGAAGAGGAGTTTGTGGCACAACTTCACAAAAAGAAGGGACCGGTTAGTAGGACATGTTCTGAGGCATCAAGGGATCACAAATTTAGCATTTTAGGGCAGCGTGGAGGTTAAAAATCGTAGAGGGAGACCAAGAGATGAATACACTAAACAGATTCAGAAGGATGTAGGTTGCAGTAGGTACTGGGAGATGAAGAAGCTTGCACAGGATAGGGTAGCATGGAGAGCTGCATCAAACCAGTCTCAGGACTGAAGACCACAACAACAGCAACCTCACAACACCTCTATGTTTTAGACATAGATTATTTTTATTGTACAACTGTGACCCTCATCATATCTTTAATATTTATCTACTCAATCGTATTTCTCAATCTGTACAGCTGAGGCAAGATTCTTTCTGCACAGGACTGGAGTAAGTCACAAAATAGTAAATGTTCTACTTTATAGTGATTATCTTTCACACCTCTTACCTCAGACACATTTCCCTACCACAACCACCTCACAGCTCTTCTGTCAGATATATTTCTCCATTTCACCAGCATTTCTTCCTTATTTTACCTGTGCCTATTGTCAAAAGTGCAGCCATATGGGATATCGAGCGAAATTGGTGACTGGATTGAGGACATTTTGGTAGGGAGGGCACAACATGTTATCTTGGGTCGAGAGTCATCATCAGATGTAGAAATAACTTCAGGTGTACCCCAGCAAAGTGTCCTGCAACTCTTGTTGTCCATGTCACATATTAATGATGCTACAAACAGTATTAATATAACCTCAGAATTCTCACTGGTATGGTTTTTACCAGTACCTCTAAGTGGGAGGTGATAGAATAGTTTAAGAGTTTGGGGGACTTCAGTGCAGGAAAATTATTACAGAAGAAACACCGAAAACAACTTGGGATCCGACGGTCGTCAATCCGAGCGTTAACACAGAACATTAATGTTCCTGGGAGATATATGACTTTATATCCTTTACGTTGTACTTTCCTTTTTCTGACTCAGTTGTAGGATCCATCAAAAATAATGTCTTGGGATGGATTACCGTTTGAACCCGGTATGGCCCTTCATACTTTTGGAGAAACTTATATGTCTCTTTCTTCAGAGCAGAGCTGAAGATGCTGTTTTACAAGAACTAGGTCATCAACCTTGTACTGCAGTTCTACAGCTTTCTCAATATGCTTACTCACTCTTTGTTGTGCCTTTTCAACTAAATTTCTAGAAACTATTTCCTGATTCAGTTCATAGTTGACAGTAAGATGTACAGGCCCAGTAAAACATTTAATGAGAGATTCTCCTACAAAGGGTTTGCCTATTACTTCAAAAGGTGTTAATCCAGTTGATAAATGTGGTAATTAATTTAAAATAAGTTCAGAGTCTTTAATTTTCGTTGTCCATAAAGTATGTTTTTCAAACGCAGTAGGTGCGGCATAATTTCCCAGATTCTTTCATAACCTTTTCACACAGATTCGAGGGTGGGTTATTGGTGGATATTAATACTTGACAAATATCTTCCTGAGCTAGAAATTCTTTAAATTCATTACTGACAAACTGTGGTCCATCACCATTTTGGTTGTCCCACCTCCAGAAAGTACTGTTGCAAACAGTGTATAACTACCTGTGTATTTGCTCTTTTGATAGGATATAACTTAACATATTTTGACCAGCACTCTATGATGACCAAAATGTATGACACTCCTCTCTTTCCTTTAGGAACTGGTTCAAAAAAATCTGCTGCTGTAAAATCATGTAACGATTTAGGAATAATTGGATACATTTTGTATTTAACATGAGTGTTACTCTCTTTCACCTTCTGACAGATTTCACAGGTCCTAATTAAAGATGCCTCCTTATGTCCAAGCCTCTTAAAATAATAGAACTTATTCATATGAGCTATACACTTTTTTATTCCGAACTGTCCATATCCTATATGAATATACCACACAATTTCATCTTCCATTAACTACGGAATGCAAATGCGCCAACTTTGCGACTTTATACTGTCTCTCCAAATCAAATTATGACCTGTAATTTTCCACTTTCTGCTTGGTTATGATGTAAGGAATTCCTGATACACATAGCAAATGTTTTTGTAAAATAGGGATCATGATGACGATACTTTGGGCCACCTCTTGTACCTCGGTGTGTGGATATTCTACTGTGATAAAATTAATTGCAAAAATTAAGCTGGGTCCCTCCATAGGTTTTAACTCTTCCATGCCTACCGGTAACCTAGACAAAGTGTCCAGTAAAATATTCTCAGAACCTTTTACATACTGTATCCAATGTCATATTCCTGTAGGAACAACATCCATCGCATTAATATACTATGTAACAACCAACTACTCATTAAAAAAAACAAGAGCTTGATGATCTGTATAGACATGGATTTCTGACCCTAATACTAGTGTTTGGAATTTTTGGATACTCCATCCTATTGCCAGTAGTTCTTTTTCAGTAGCTGTGTAGTTTAATTCATGTTTATGATTATAATAGAGGGAAACATTCCACGTAGGAAAAATATATATAAAAACAAAGATGATGTGACTTACCAAATGAAAGTGCTGGCAGGTCGACAGACACACAAACAAACACAAACATACACACAAAATTCAAGCTTTCACAAAAAACTGTTGCCTCATCAAGAAAGAGGGAAGGAGAGGGAAAGACGAAAGGATGTGGGTTTTAAGGGAGAGGGTAAGGAGTCATTCCAATCCCGGGAGCGGAAAGACTTACCTTAGGGGGAAAAAAGGACAGGTATACACTCGCACACACACACATATCCATCCACACATATACAGACACAAGCAGACATATTTAAAGACAAAGAGTTTGGGCAGAGATGCCAGTCGAGGCGGAAGTGCAGAGGCAAAGATGTTGTTGAATGACAGGTATGAGTGGCGGCAACTTGAAATTAGCGGAGATTGAAGCCTGGTGGGCAACGGGAAGAGAGGATATATTGAAGAGCAAGTTCCCATCCCCAGAGTTCGGATGGGTTGGTGTTGGTGGGAAGTATCCAGATAACCCGGACGGTGTAACACTGTGCCAAGATGTGCTGGCCGTGCACCAAGGCATGTTTAGCCGCAGGGTGATCCTAACCCTTCTTTCCATCAGTCCCTATACCAGTTCCAAACTGAACAATCCATTGCCCTCACCCACCTAATCCTTCACCTTCACATCAACTCAGCCAACGAACACACCTGTCAACTCCTATCCTTAATAAAAGTCCTCAATCTTTCCTCTCCCACATCCACACCGGCTGTTCAGAGCATCCTCCTACAGGTCAACCACAAATTAGAACAGCATGCCACCCTCCACCTCAAAAAACTATCCAATCTCCTGGTTTCCCTCCTCTGGAAAGGCAACTCACTCACCCTTCACAACCTTTCCAGCAAACCTCAACCTCCTCTCATTGCACACAAACCCAGTCTCTCCCATCTACTCAGTCTCCCACTTCCAGCTCCACTCCCTCCAAAACCTCAAAATTCCAATCAACGCAATCTGGAACCACAACACCCTAATTCAGTAGTTAACCTTTCCTCCAAACCTCCCTCCCAATCAGAAACCTCTGTCCTATCCAAAGGCCTCACCTTCAGCCACACTCCCAGATTCAACCAAACAGCCCTCGTCAAAGATTTACTGTCCTACACTCGTACTCTCTGCTGGAAGTATCACTTTGCCATGAAGAAAAATGATCCTAATCCTACTCCTAAAGATCCAACTCCCCAAGACACTATCCAAATTGAACCCTGCCTGGAACAGTTCCGTCCTCCGTCACATCGGGACCCACCTCCTCTTCCTCAAAATCACCCTCTCCAAACCTTCCAGGAATATCTGACTTCCAGCCTTGCCTCTCAATCCTTCTTAAAAAACCTTAATCCTACTCCCAACATCACCACTGCTGAAGCCCAAGCTATCCGTGATCTGAAGGCTGACCGATCCATCGTCATTCTTCCGGCAGACAAGGGTTCCACGACCGTGGTACTTGATCGTCGGGAGTATGTGGCTGAGGGACTGCGTCAGCTTTCAGACAACACCACATACAAAGTTTACCAAGGTAATCCCATTCCTGATGTCCAGGCGGAGCTTCAAGGAATCCTCAGAACCTTAGGCCCCCTACAAAACCTTTCACCTGACTCCATCAACCTCCTGACCCCACCCACACCCCACACCCCTACCTTCTACCTTCTTCCCAAAATTCATAAACCCAACCATCCCGGCCACCCCATTGTAGCTGGTTACCAAGCCCCCAAAGAGCGTATCTCTGCCTACGTAGATCAACACCTTCAACCCATTACATGCAGTCTCCCATCCTCATCAAAGACACCAACCACTTTCTCGAACGCCTGGAATCCTTACCCAATCTGTTACCCCCGGAAACCATCCTTGTAACCATTGATGCCACTTCCTTATACACAAATATTCCGCACGTCCAGGGCCTCACTGCGATGGAGCACTTCCTTTCACGCGGATCACCTGCCACCCTACCTAAAACCTCTTTCCTCATTACCTTAGCCAGCTTCATCCTGACCCACAACTTCTTCACTTTTGAAGGCCAGACATACCAACAACTAAGGGAACTGCCATGGGTACCAGGATGGCCCCCTCGTATGCCAACCTATTCCTGGGTCGCCTAGAGGAAGCGTTCTTGGTTACCCAGGCCTGCCAACCCAAAGTTTGGTACAGATTTATTGATGACATCTTCATGATCTGGACTCACAGTGAAGAAGAACTCCAGAATTTCCTCTCCAACCTCAACTCCATCAGATTCACCTGGTCCTACTCCAAATCCCACACCACTTTCCCTGACGTTGACCTCCATCTGTCCAATGGCCAGCTTCACACGTCCGTCCACATCAAACCCACCAACAAGCAACAGTACCTGCATTATGATAGCTGCCACCCATTCCACATCAAACGGTCCCTTCCCTACAGCCTAGGTCTTCGTGGCAAACAAATCTGCTCCAGTCCGGAATCCCTGAACCATTACACCAACAACCTGACAACAGCTTTCGCATCCCGTAACTACCCTCCCAACCTGGTACAGAAGCAAATAACCAGAGCCACTTCCTCATCCCCTCAAACCCAGAACCTCCCACAGAAGAACCACAAAAGTGCCCCACTTGTGACAGGATACTTTCCGGGACTGGACCAGACTCTGAATGTGGCTCTCCAGCAGGGATACGACTTCCTCAAATCCTGCCCTGAAATGAGATCCATCCTTCATGAAATCCTCCCCACTCCACCAAGAGTGTCTTTCCGCCATCCACCTAACCTTCGTAACCTGTTAGTTCATCCCTATGAAATCCCCAAACCACCTTCCCTACCTTCTGGCTCCTATCCTTGTAACCACCCCCGGTGTAAAACCTGTCCCATGCACCCTCCCACCACCACCTACTCCAGTCCTGTAACCCGGAAGGTGTACACGGTCAAAGGCAGAGCCACGTGTGAAAGCACCCACGTGATTTACCAACTGACCTGCCTACACTGTGATGCATTCTATGTGGGAATGACCAGCAACAAACTGTCCATTTGCATGAATGGACACAGGCAGACAGTGTTTGTTGGTAATGAGGATCACCCTGTGGCTAAACATGCCTTGGTGCACGGCCAGCACATCTTGGCACAGTGTTACACCGTACGGGTTATCTGGTTACTTCCCACCAACACCACCTATCCGGACTCCGGAGATGGGAACTTGCTCTTCAATATATCCTCTCTTCCCATTACCCACCAGGCCTCAATCTCCGCTAATTTCAAGTTGCCGCCACTCATACCTGTCATTCAACAACATCTTTGCCTCTGCACTTCCGCCTCGACTGACATCTCTGCCCAAACTCTTTGTCTTTAAATATGTCTGCTTGTGTCTGTATATGTGTGGATGGATATGTGTGTGTGTGCAAGTGTATACCCATCCTTTTTTCCCCCTAAGGTAAGTCTTTCTGCTCCCGGGATTGGAATGACTCCTTACCCTCTCCCTTAAAACCCACATCCTTTCGTCTTTTCCTCTCCTTCCCTCTTTCCTGATGAGGCAACAGTTTGTTGCGAAAGCTTGAATTTTGTGTGTATGTTTGTGTTTGTTTGTGTGTCTGTTGACCTGCCAGCACTTTCATTTGGTAAGTTAATTCATGTTTATTTAGACTACAGCTAGCAAAAGCTGTGGATCTGTGATTTACATTGTCTAGACCCCACTCACCTTGAAAAAGTTCTGCTGTGATACTATAATCAGATGCATCAGTTGAAATTTTAAATGGCTCACCCATACTCAGATGATGTAATATGGGTGATTCTATGAGTATCCTTTTTACATTTTCAAACACATCATTTGCCTCTTGATTCCAAACCCACAGTATTCCCTTTCCTAATGAACATAAAAGTCTTGGGTCATTCAGTTCTTGACCTCATATATACCATCTATAGTATCCAGCTATCCCTATAAATCCCTTCAACTGTCTTACATTTCTAAGGGGTGGATATTATTTAACAGTTTTTATATGCTCTGGATCCGGTCTAATCCCCTGCACCCCTACAATAATCCCTAGGAACTTAAGCTCTTGTCATGAAAAATGCGATTCAGACAATTTCACTGTAATACCTTTTTCTTTAAATTTTTTCAGGGTCTTGCTCAAGGTAGCAGAGATTATGAGAATATCATCTACACATATTATTAAATCCTTCAATAAATCTCTTCCTAATGCCTCATCCAGAGCACATGTAAATACAGATACTGAGATATTTAGTCCAAATGGTAACACATTGAAATGATATGATTTACCATCAAACAGAAATGCTGTACACTTCTTTGATGCTGGCCAGGGTGGCTGAGTGGTTCCAGGTGCCTCAGTCTGGAATTGAGCAACAGCTACGGTCGCCGGTTCGAATCCTGCCTCAGGCATGGATGTGTGTGACATCCTTAGGTTAGTTAGGTTTAAGTAGTTCTAAGTTATAGAGGACTGATGACCTCAGCAGTTAAGTCCCATAGTGCTCAGAGCCATTTTGAACTTCTTTGATTCAGGATGTAGCCTAATTTGCCAATATCCCACCATCACATCTATCATGCTAAAAAACCTTGCTTTTTCAAATTTGGGAAATAATTCATCGATGTTAATTGGTGTGTCTCATTCTGTCTCTATATGCTTATTCAATGTATGCACATCTAGCACAAATTGCACACCTCCTGTAACCTTTCTAACCACTACTAAAGGGTTATTCATGATGCTAGAACTACGTTCTGTTATATTGTTGTCAATCATTTTGTCACCTTAACTGCTTTTTTTGAACTTACTGGTATTGGATATGGCTTACACAGGTATGACTTGCCTCAATTCTCATGTGTTAACAGGGCAGTAGCATATATAAACAGTCAATGTGCAGAAATTTGCAACCATTACGCAAATGTACAAATGGTTAATGTGCAAAATTTTAGTAGATATCTTTACACCACTCATGGCCTTCACCTCAATCGGCACGGAAAAAATCACTTAGCATCCATTATTTGTGAAATCGTCATAAATTCTATGAACAACGTATACTCAAAAGATACACAGTTGAAGAATGAGTGCTCCACAACACAAGAAGACTGCAGGAATGGGTATAGACAGACGACATTGGACAAATAGCTGCTGAAAACACCAGGTAAAGCAGATTCTTCCCAGTCTTCCAGTACATGGAAACATACGAACTTGAATAAATGGATAGTGAAAATACCAAACCCACTCAGTCAAGTGATATTTCTTTTTTAGGGATAAATGTGTAAGTGGTTCTGGAAATCAAAATCTGACTATTTACCATCAAGACATATGTAGCCTGAGCAACAAGATTAGTGAACTCTTAATTAATATCCAGGAGCCACAAGGTATAGATTGTGCCCATGTTCTGTGCTTTAGTGAGCACCATGTTATGTCAGACATTGAGAAACTTGCTATAGATAATTACTACTTAGCAACATCTTACTGTAGGAAATCTACAGAAAAAGGTGGAGTAGCGATCTATGTCAGAAACAGCATCATCTGTAGTGTAATTAATGTGCTGAATTTTTGTATAGATCAACAGTTTGAAGCGTGTGCCATAGAGCTGGCTTTAAATAATTCTTATATAGCAGTAGTAGCTTTATACAGGGCACCTTCAGGTAACTTTAGCATTTTTTTGAAACAGTTAGATGCACTCTTAATACACATATTTAAACTCAGTAGAGATGTCATAGTTGTTGGAGACTTCAATGCAAATTTCCTAACGAACTCCAGAGACAGAGTACATCTTGAGAACTTGATGTCCTCATATAAACTTGCTTCTGTTGTAAATTTTCCCACCAGAATAACTTCACGAACAAAATCCTCAATTGATAATGTATTTATTGACATAACCAAGATTGATGATATAGGTGTCAGGCAAGCCCTGAATGGTCTCTCTGACCATGATGGACAAAGACTCACCATTAACAATTTAAGTATTTGTGAGATTAATAGTGGTCCCAACTGGAAAATTACTAGGAAATCTACTGATGAAACTATTGAGATCTCCAAAATGTAGAATGGAGTCCAGTATATAATGTAGAAAATGCCAATTCCAAATACAACATTTTCACTAATGAAGTGGCTCTAATGTTTGAAAGTACCTTCCCAAAAAGAATACATAAAACCCATACTAAAAAATCAATCAACAAGCCTTGGTTTACCACTGGAATTAGGATTTCTTGCAAAAGAAAGAGAGAGTTGTACATTGCCTCAAAAAAATCAGATGACCCTAACCTTTTAAATAACTATAAAAAATACTGTAAAATATTGAACAAAGTCATTCAGAAATCAAAAAGTATGTACCTGTGCTCAAAAATTAATAACTCCACTAATAAAATCAAAACTATATGGGAAGTGATACGAAATGAGATTAGTACAAATTACCCGAACAAGACCCAAAGAATTGCTCTTAACAATGAAGGTAAGCTAGTTCAAAATCAAGATATTGTAGCTAAAATCTTTAATGATCACTTTTTAACTGTTGCTGAGAAAACAGCATGCAAAGGCTCTTCAGAAATGGCAATAAAAGCGCTGAAAGAACTTTTCCCTAACTCTATAGACATGATAGGTATGGCCCCCATAACCGTGCAAGAAGTAAGAAAAACCATAGTGTCTATAAAAAGTAAAAATTCATCGGTTGTAGACAATATTTCCAGCAAACTGCTAAAATCCAGCTATAATCAACTCTCTAAAGTCCTAGCTCATATATTCAATTCCTCTCTAAATCAAGGTATCTTCCCTGACAGAATGAAGTATGTTACTGTGAAGCCCCTCTCCAAAAAAGGTGATCCCACAGATGTTTCCAACTATCGTCCTATCTCTCTTGTAACAGCATTTTCTAAAGTCTTTGAAAAACTAATATACACCAGGATTGTCAACCACCTTGAAAAATTTGCACTAATTAGTAAACAACAATTTGGTTTCAGATCAGGCATATCTAGAACCGAAGCAATTTACACACTTACAAATAACGTCTTAGAATGCCTTGACAAGAAAAAATTACCCGTTGGCATATTCTGTGACCTGAGTAAGGCTTTCAACTGTGTCAATCACACAATACTTTTAGGAAAAGCAGCCCAATATGGAATCCGTGGACAAATGGGTAACTGGCTCAGATCATATCTAGAAGATAGACAACAAAAAATAGTATTAGGTGTTAACAATCTACAAGTAGGAGAGGTAGAGTCTGACTGGGGAACAGTACATCATGGAGTTCCACAAGAGTCAGTCCTTGGTCCCCTGTTATCTATTATATATATTAATGACCTACCCCTGTCCTCAAATAGTGCTACCAATATCACAATGTTTGCAGATGACACAAGTATAGTGACAGCCAGCAAAACCTCCACTGACGTAGAGTTAAATGCCAACCAAGCACTTGAAAATGCTCTGAACTGGTTCACAGTAAATTCTCTAGCAATAAACCTCAGCAAAACAAATTACATGCAGTTCCAATCCAGTTACATAAGCCCAGAAGAGATTAACATTGCACACGAGAGCCAACAGTTACAGAGCATTCACATGCACAAAGTTCCTAGGCATTCACATAGATAAGCAGTTAATTCCATAAATTATCTTGGAGTACGCATTAGGAGTGATTTAAAATGGTATGATCATATAAAGTTGATCGTCGGTAAAGCAGATGCCAGACTGAGATTCATTGGAGGAATCCTATGGAAATGCAATCCGAAAACAAAGGAAGTAGGTTACAGTACACTTGTTGACCCCTGCTTGAATACTGCTCAGCAGTGTGGGATCCGTACCAGATAGGGTTGATAGAAGAGATAGAGAAGATCCAACGGAGAGCAGCGCGCTTCGTTACAGGATCGTTTAGTAATCGCGAAAGCGTTACGGAGATGATAGATAAACTCCAGTGGATGACTCTGCAGGAGAGATGCTCAGTAGCTCGGTATGGGCTTTTGTTAAAGTTTCGAGAACATACCTTTACCGAAGAGTCAAGCAGTATATTGCTCCCTCCTACGTATATCTCGCGAAGAGACCATGAGGATAAAATCAGAGAGATTAGAGCCCACACAGAAGCTTACCGACAATCCTTCTTTCCATGAACAATACGAGACTGGAATAGAAGGGAGAACCGATAGAGGTACTCAGGGTACCCTCCGCCACACACCGTCAGGTGGCTTGCGGAGTATGGATGCAGATGTAGATGTAGATGTAGATAACTGGCTCAACTGGGAATTCCACATACAGCAAACACTAAAAAAGTTTAGCTCAGCAACATTTGCCATCCGAATAATCTCCAAAATTGGAGACATCAACATATCAAGGTCTGCATATTTTGGCTACTTTCATTCAGTGATGTGCTATGGAATAATCTTTTGGGGCAACTCACCACTTTCAAAAAAAATTTTTGTAAGCCAAAACAAAGTAGTCCGAATTATATGTAGTGTCCCTCCAAGAACCTCATGTCGAAATCTTTTTAAACAGTTAGGTATATTAGCCACTACCTCTCAATATCTCCTCTGACTCATGGCTTTCACTCTTCTCCATTCCTCTGAATATGAAACAAATGAGGCATACCATCATTATAACACAAGACAGAAAGGTGATATGCACTGTGAACAGAAAAATCTCTCTCTGGTACAAAAAGGGGTTAAGTACACAAGTATAAAAATCTTTAAAGCACTCCCGAGTAATATAAAGTTTCTAAAAGAAAATGAAATGCTATTCAAAAAAAAGCTAAAGTAATTCCTACTGGAAAAATGTTTCTACTCTTTAGATGAATTCTTCAACAGAGATAAATAATTTGAGTAGTAATTCAGATTATTTCCTTTGTGATTGTTATCTGTATCGTTTTTTATCACTATTGTATTTTTGTATTGTATTGTTTATTATTTTGATTATATTATTGTATTGTACCAGTTTTGAATCATTCATCTATCATGTGTAATATACCAGTATGTATTGTATTGTATGATATCTATATTGTATCTGTTTTGACTCGTTCCACATCCATGCGTAATCACGCATTACTGGATCTATGGAATATGTATCTCAAATAAATAAACAAATAAATAAATTACAGAAAAATGGAGTGCCATCCTTGATTTTAAACTTACATATGTAAACACTAATATTACTAGGATGATTGGAAAATACTACTTCATAATCCATTAGAATTTTATATAAATCTAGTTTTTGTTCACTGGTTAATATTAGAAATTCATTTACTTTGTTTTGTATGTCAGCTTGATGTGATATGTGATTTACATTATCAATCTCTGGTGATAATCATGCTGTAGCAGTTAATCGTAAACATTGACATTCAGTTGTTTGTCTTGCAATATAATTATTGGTTACAAATTGTATCCAACATTTACTGTCATCTTTACCAAAGCAAAGAAGATTTTCCTTGAAATTCAGTATGATGTTAAAGTCTAGTAACCAATATAGGCCAAATAAAACATGCCTGTTAATATTTTCTACTATTAAAAGTGTTTGATGAAATCTGATATTTTTGATGTGGCAGTTCACTTGGGTTTCATGTTTCATGTTACTTTTTGTTCTGGTTATACCAACTATGTAAACTCCAGTTACTGGTAACAGCAGTAAGTAATGCTTAACCTGTAATGTGTTAAATAACGCACAATAAATGAGTGACACCTCACACCCTGAGTCTATAAACATGTTAACTTCAGAAGTCTCCACAGTTCTTGCTATTATTGGTTGTGGATTGCTGGTAGTCAAGCTTGGTTCTTCCAGTAACAACCACTCTCTTGTAGGTATTCTCTGTGTGAAATTAACATACTTATTATGAAACAGGCCTCCTAGTGTATCTCTACAACCTGGGCCCCATCCCTGGATCCAGATCACACTGCATTTTCCTCATTATTAGTAATCACTGCTTTGTTACCAAATCGGAGTACTACGTTACTACTTTGTGCTCTCTTATTACTCGGCATAAATTCCTGCAAAGTTACTGGACCTAAATTCGAAGGTGGATGCTTCTGATAATTATCATGCCATTATTTATGTTGCACTGGTGTACTCGAGCTAGGTTGGCTTCATGTGTTGTTTTTTTTTTTTTTTTAATTTTATTAATTCTGATTTTCACTTTGGTGTACACACTTGTTGCGGTCCTTATTTAAGGTATCAAATGCCTACAAAAGACAACAATTCTTCTACTGTTTTCCAGCTGTCTTTTCTTGCATTGATAGGTAAGCGTCTGATTAAAATTTGAACCCATCCCCCTTCTTCCATTGGCTTATCTAAGTATTTCATCTGCATTAAATGCCAGTCAAAATACTTTCCCATTGTTCCCCACATATTATTGCAATACTTTGGGTCCCACAAATCTGATATTAGTTTTTCCTGGGCACTAGTGGTGCAGTAATCTTCCTTAAATTTCTTCCAGAAGTCTCCCCAAGAAGAAAAGTTCTCAATATTTACAATACCCCACTCTCTGGCTTCCCCTAAATGGTACCCAACAGCAAATTCAATCTTTTTTGAATCTTCCCAGTTCTTTGGCAAGGCTTGGTTAAATATTTTCAGAAAGTGAGTGGGATGTACTTCCCCATTCGGCTTAAACTTAGGGAATTGCCTAGATAACCTCTGAATTTGCTCCCCATTGTAAATCTATCATTACCTCACTAGTCGATACCACATTAGAAGATGTCATCCTCTTATCTACCTTGTCCTGAATAAGTCTGAATTCTTTCTATAATCCATCCATGCCTTTCTTAGTATCATTGAGTTCAGAAGCTGAGACAGGAGATACGTTCTCAGAGATAACTCTCGCGGCAACTATTTGGTCAATTGTTTCCTCTACCTATTCCTCCACACTACTTATATTTATTAAGTCTGAGGTTGCTAGTTTCTCCTTAAAGTTTCTTTCCCCATTATCTACTTGAGTATAATGCCTGCAATTTGTGATTGGACTTTTGCTATTAACTTATCCTGCTTTTCAACACTCTCTCTTAAATTGTGCAATCTTCACCTTACAGCATCAAATGTAACATTACATACATATCGAAATGTTCCAAACTTCTCACTAAGTCCAGATTCTACATTATTACATTTATCTTCAATGTAGAATTCTAACTTCTTTGTCAAATGCTGAAATTGCTCATTCCATCTCTGATTAAAGACAGTGAACAGTTGATTTATGTGACTGCTTAAAGAACTAGTTAGTTCACCTTTCAAATCTATTTTAAAATTTTCTACTTTAGTAGATAAAGTGTCAAATTCAGTTTTCAAATTTCCCATGCCTTCACATAAATGGCTAAATTCCTTACTTTGTTCATCTACTTTAGCACTTAACAATCCTAAAGTTTCATTCTGAACATCCAATTTATTATTTAATTGAGTATTCACTGAATCTAATTTAAGACAGTGAGCATTTAAAGTTCTATTTAGTTTCTCGCGTCCGTCGGCCGTCGTAATTTAATATATTATTACTGTAATTATTATTTTTTTATTGTTGCTGACTTACGTGGTGGGCCTTAATAAAAATGATATTTAAGTTGAACAATATAATAAACTTTTCATATTAATTTCCTCGGCTAGTCAGTTCACTTTAAAGCAAGAAATCTTTAGTTATTAATTAAAATTGCGGCCCACACACGCGCGAGAGTATTTTTCTTACCTCCTTCACCATTGTATTGGAGTCAGAGTCCTGGCTCTGGGTCTCGGCTATGGTACTGAAAATAAGAATCTTAAAGCTAAATATTTTCTGCAACGTCGGGCGGCTGTGGAGAAAAATTAATATTATACTAATAGCGGGCGAGTTTTCCGCTTCCGCTAATTTTTCATAAGTTAATATCGCCACGTAATGGCGTCGTTGGCGGCATCAGCCGCTGCGATTGTTGAGCTGTAAATTACTTGAATGCAGGTTAATTCAAGGAAGGCGGACATGAAATCGGGATCACCTCTTACAAATTAAAAGTGCACAATAATATTAAATCAGTATATTATATGCTTAACTCATACAAATATGCTTACATCTGCCAGCACTCGCAACATGTCCGTCGACACACAATCAAGACAAGAGAAGAAGTAGTGAAGACGACTAAAAAATTAACAAGAGAGTGTATCTTGTCACCTCTTTAGATCATTTTGTCATAAATTATTTCTTTGCATTTGAAATTTGGACAGAGAAATTATTATTTTACGGCTACATGAAAAAAAAAATCTCTTACAAATTATGAATGTCTTCTTTATAAATAATTTAAAGTCTTTTCATAATATGGCACTGGGGACGCTATAAGTTCTAATTTAAGATGAGCATTTAAAGTTGTATTTAGTTCCTTTCTTAAAGAAGCATTTTGAGCAGTTGAATCTGTCCTCTGGTCACCTATTTTGTCATTTAAAGTTTTGATCATATTCACTAATTCAGACCAGCCTGGCACCTCCTTACTCACTTTCATTGCCATGGCTGGTTCTGAAGTTTCTCCAACTACCTGTACGTTTTCCATGTTTTTATCAATTTTAGATCTAGTTATCATTAAAAAAAAATAGTTCTAAGTGTAATAAATATACTAATATGGTCTATTGAACAGTTTCTTCAACTTTATACTCAAACAATTATTGTTTTATGCTCACCCAGCATAGAGTTTTATGCTGTGGCAGTGAGCGGGTGTGGAATCAGCACCAGTGAACAGAAACTGGTGCCTGTGTCATTGATTGCTGGGTTTTGTGTCAGCACAATGTAGAACCAGCACCAGTGAACAGCAACTGGTGTGGGTGGCATCGGTTGTTGGTTTCCACATCGGCATCGCTGCGATGTGTGTGAGAGCTGTATACTCCCCACAACGGATTTTCTTAGTTGAATTATTCTCATTGTACCTCTTCTTTCTCTAATATGTTGGGGTCTTCTTTCCGTTCTTTTAAAGTTATTACTTCCTGATGTCTTTCCCTTTGCTGAATTCACAAATTTCCTTTTTCATTTGATTTCTAGGCTAAATCAAGTTTCTCATAACTGTTTTCTCATATTGTTATACTCGGTTGCTATGGCAACATGCAACATCCACTTTTCTTGTTTTCATCTCTAATTCCCTTTTTTTTGGGGGGGGGGGGGGGGGGTTGTCCTTTTTCACCGGTCGCCATGTTCCAACTCTTTAGACGCGAAGAAGTGATGTGGAGCTGGTTTGCAAACTTCCCACCTTCCTCCCATAGGTTGACTTACTTGGTATGCACAGCTGATCTTCTCTGGATAGCCGGCCACGACAATCTCCAAAAACTTCTTCCCTGAAGAATAATGCTGGTTAAGGGAATTTATCAGATGCTCTCTCTACTCTTGAAATAATTTGGTACTCGAAGAATACTTTTAGTTCAGTCATGGTATATTTCAACTTCCACAAAAAACAAATGCACCACTTCTCATATGAATATTCGAACTCATGTGAGTCAACCAAGTCATCAAACATTAGACTCTATTAGGATACATTTACAATAGGGTTGGTTTAACCACCAGAAAATATGAACGTGTCTTGCTTCTTGCAAGTCCAACACATGAATTACTTAGAAGTCTAATCTCATTTCTTCATTTGTCCTTAACAATCATCACAGTCTTTAAACTGGCAAAGAATAGCACAGGCTCTCCTCTACATATACACTGAAATGCTATGTATCATACAGCAGGTACTTGTTGGCCACCGTTCGGCCACCACATCCCCATTTTGCTCGTGACTGTTTTTAGACCTGTACACACAAACATGCAATGTGCAGTAGGTCAGATTCGTCTCTCTCATGCTTCTATTTAAAATATCTTGGATTCAGGATAGAGGAAGGTCAAGTGGTTCTAGAATTTACACAGAAATTCTCAAAGCACTACAATGCTATGACTTATCTTAGAAGATAGGTTAAGGAAAGACAAACCTATGTTTATAGCATTTGTAGACTTAGAGAAAGCTTTTGACAATGTTGACAGAAATACTCTCTTTCAAATTCTCAAGGTGGCAGGGATGAATTACAGTGAGTGAGAGGCTGTCTACAGTTTGTACAGAAACCAGATGGCAGTTATAAGAGCTGAGGGGCATAAAGGGGAAGCAGTGGTTGAGAAGGGAGTGAGACAGGGTTGACTATCTCCAGTGTTATTCAATCTTGAGCAAGTGGTAAAGGAAACAAAAGAAAAATTTGGTATTGGAATTAAAATCCATGGAGAAAAAATAAAAAATTTGAGGCGTGCTGATGACATTTTAATTCTGTCAGAGATAGCAAAGGACCTGGGAGAGCAGCTGAATGTAATGGACAGTGTCTTGAAAGGAGGATACAATATGAACTTCAATGAAAGCAAAATGAGGATAATGGAACGTAGTCGAATAAAATTGGGTGCTGCTGAGGGAATTAGATTAGGAAATGAGGCACTTAAAGTAGTACATGAGTTTTGCTATTTGGGGAGCAAAATAAGTGATGACTGTCAAAGAAGGGAAGATATAAAATGTAGTCTGGCAATGGCAAGGAACGTGTTTCTGGAGAAGAGAAATTTGTAAACATTGAGTATAGATTTAAGTGTCAGGAGGTCTTCTGAAAGTATTTGTATGGAGTGTAGCCATGTATGGAAGTGAAATATGGATGATAAATAGATTGGACAAGAAGAGAATAGAAGCTTTCAAAATGTGGTGCTACAGAATAATGCCAAAGATTAGATGGGCAGATCATGTAACTAATGAGGAAGTACTGAACAGAACTGCATTGAAGAGGAATTTGGGGCACAACTTGACTAGGAGAAGCAATCAAATGGTAGGACACATTCTGAGGAATCAAGGGATCACCAAATTAGTATCGGAGGGAAGTATGGAGGGGAAAACTCGTAGAAAGAGACCAACAGATGAATTCACGAAGCAGATTCAGAAGGATGTAGGTTGCAGCAGTTACTCAGAGATGAAGAAGCTTGCACAGGGTAGAGTAGTATAAAGAGATTCATCAAACCAGTCTATGGACTGAAGACAACAACAACAACAACAAGATACACAAGGCGTGCAGATATATCACTTACTACAGAGAACTGATCTGGTAAAAACCCAGTGGTTCTATGTTCCCATTGAAGGATGCATGTTCAGATCACTCAGCAGACACCACTGTAGGTACTGGGGAGCGGATGTGGTAATTATGATGATAAATAATCACTCACATTCCCATCACTGACTGAATACTTTTATTCTTGCAGCATATACACAATGCATATAGCATAGAGGGCATACAACAGAGAACTGAACTGGCAAAGCAGCAATATTATTGGAGGCTAGAGCCAGTGGTTCTACATTCCCCAAGTCTTTAGTGCAGTGATAATGAACTTTACTACATCAAATTGATAATGTCACAATAAAAGCTATAAAATTCCTGTAGTTGTGGAAAAACTTTGTTGCAGAGGTTTCTTCTGAGTTACGTAACAGCTAAAGTTACGTAAATAATCAGTCAAGTCATCATTCTATAAATTTGTATGGATGGTGGATAAAATCATTTGATTAGAAGTAACATTATCATGGCAACAATTAGCATTTCTAACCACTTTTTATTTAAGCAAGGATGTTCAGAACTTTATTATTCACTGTGAAGTTTCTCAACTACTGTTGATAACACTGTAGCTGGTTCACCTGGAAATATTCTTTTTAAAGAGATATTCATAATTTAGTTTACAAGCAAACCAGATGAAGGTAAAATTTTATATGAACAAATAATAGTTTGTTTTTAAATTGGTGTAGCTCATGTGAAAGCTATTATCCTCCTCTTTTCAGCAAATGTTTTACTTTTTCCAATAACTGTATATTTCAAAAGGTATTTATATCCAAAATTTTCATGTTTCAGAATGTTTGAATCTTAAAAAGCACTTCATTACAAAATTCATTACCATGTTAAACAGTACTTGTTTTTCTGTGTTGATAAAGGTAAATTTTAAATGAAATAACTTGTTAGTTTTTTCAAAGAATGGAAGTTCCATGTAGGTATTTAGTACTGGAATGTGGTGTCCATACAACGGCAATACTGTTTAATGCAAAATCTATCAAGATTTTCATCAAACACATCAAGTCAGGCATACAACACTGGTTTTGTCCCAGTACTGTCACCCAAACAGGTCTATAGTTTAAGGATAGACATGAAATAAACTGATCAGAAATTTAGCAATGGCATTAAAAGTGTAGTTTTTAGTTTGAACTGGAAATTGTACAAAAACAGTATTGGCATTAGGGATTTACATTCAAAATTAGATGAGCAGTAGTGAAATTTTTAGTTCTAAATCAGATATGTGTAGTGATATTAATGATGTACCGGCATTTTATTTAGAAAGCAGAATTCGAGATGTAAAACAAATTTTTAAATTGAACGTAGTAATTTTCAGAAATCATACAGTGTATAGATGCAAGAAAATTTAAAAAAACTTGTAATGAGCAGATGATAGTTGTTGATTCTTGTTGGATTTGTCAGATTCAGTGTACAGGTGTAATGCAAACCTGGTCTGATAATAATGAGAGTGAATTGATTCCTTAAGCAGTGTCAATACATACTGTTGACATAATGAATGCAGAGGTAGGCTAGGGGGTTGTAAAGGCAAATGTTCAAATGTGTGTGAATTCTTAAGGGACCAAACTGCTGAGGTCATCATCCCATAGACTTACACACTTCTTAAACTAACTTAAATTAAGAACAACACACACGCCCATGCCCGAGGGAGGACTCGAACCTCCAGCGGGAGAGGGCCATGCAGTCTGTGACATGGTGTCTCAAACCACATGGCCACTCTGTGCGGTCAAATGTTGATAAAGTTAAGGTCATTGTGACAGAATGCCAAGTAGACAAAGAATGTAAGACTTGAAATTTTTAATAAAGGAAATGAAATTCAATTGACTGAATCTGATGTAAACAAAGCTGTAATTACATGTATGCAGGTAGTAAACAAGGAAACTGACATATTTAGTGACAGTATCACAAAATTCCTGATAACAGATAATTCCAAAATATTGGAAACGGACAATGAAATAAACGAAATAGAGAAGGTAGCTTTTAATGTGAATACAGTGTTTAATAGGATGGTTTTAGTGAAGTACGTACTGTTCAAAGATTTTGATGAGTGTTTTGTCTTTCTTGCACTTGATTTAAATAGTAAATGTTGGATTTCATACAACAGTCTAAAGCCAGGCTGAGGTGCAATAGGTCATGTAAACTTTGAGCAAATATGTAAATAGTGGTTCACTGCTCTTTAGTGTATGTACTGACATGGTGAGTAGTCTCTCCCTAGCTTGATGAATCCATTCTGCATTTCTTGGTGCATTATCTTCTTCTAATATCCTGCCTGTATATTTTAAAAGTAATCTAATTACCTTCTCAGTTCAAATATGTTTCCAGTAATTTTTAACAGTGTCTAAGAGAGCAAAGAATATTTCAATGCTGTTAAGAAAGAAAAATGTATGTGTATGGAATATTGGAATATCACACAAATGAATGAATCTCTTTCAGATATGAATACTGTAAAATTTGAGGTAAGCCAAAAATATGAAAGAATGTGAAATTTATCAGAAAATACTATTATGAAATTAAACGTAACTCTAAGTAGGTAAAAGCACTAGAATTTGGTACAACAACAGTAGAAGGGGGTCTCAAATAATGAATTCAGTGTACATGGATAAGTAGATAGAAATGATGATAAGACTTGTGTGTTCAGGTTAAATTGAAAATTAGGTTCAGCTGCCTGTTGCAATGGATGCTTTGAGTAAAATATGTCACATTGTAATCTTCATGCCAGAATAAAGGAGAAATATGTTGCAAAAAAAAGGAAAATAACTCTTTAATTGAGCTGCATGTTATCTATTGTGCACAAGAGAGTTATAATCTGTTAGTGGTAGCTGTTACTATTTGTTACTGTGAAGTATTATTCTTTAGAGTTATTTTGTGACTAAAGCAAAACAGGAATTTGATGTTTAATGATGATGTACTGAAGAAGTATTTAATGAAGTAATAATGATGTAGCAATGAAATTATATAATGAAGTATGTGAAATAATGAAGTGATATGGAATATATATTGCAATGAAGTTATTAATGAAGAACATGAGAAATATTGTGTGAGGTAGTGATAGTTAGGGCATTTGATAGGAACCTGTTTTTGTAGTGATTAATTTTAGTTAATGCACTTCATTGGTTAACAAGTTTTAAGTGAAGGAATCACTTACTTGCATAACAGGTATTAGTAGCTGTTAACATATAATTGTGTAAAAAAGGGATATTGGCTATGAAAGAACATCTGTGAGATTACAGACAACATGTTCAGACCTTACATAAAAGTTATGGAACTTAGATTGGAAGTGTTTGATGTTTCCTGAAATATAATGTTTATGTTGAATTGCCCAAAGAAAGTTATTTAAAAATGTAAAAGGAAATAATTGCTGTTTAACAGTTAATAAGGTATATATCACTGTGAAACTATTTTCAGTATTCTGGTGTACTTACCTCATGTATAAAGTGTACTTGTCACAAATGATTTCTGTACTCATGATTTCAGGTAACAATGTAGCTAGTGTGGAAATGTGTTTGTGGATAATAAAACTGATTAAATAGAAAAATGTAAAGAAACCTGACAGAAATTAAGAACATATTTCAGTAGTGTTAAAAGGAACTGAATTTTAGGGATTTCATACTTTAATTTGGTTCAGAAACCATTTGAGTCACCAGTATTGCTTATAGGACTTTACATATCACTCTGGAAGAGTTGTGTGTGACCCTACATTTACCTTTTTGTGAATGATACCTGTGGATGATAAAATGATGTAATAGATTATTATATAGGAGAGGGAAACTACTGTGTGATTTTATCATTTATTTTGATTTAGCAAACCATGTGATGGGACAAAGCACATCTTCAAGGTACAACAGTAATCTACATCTACACTCTGCAAACCACTGTGGACATGGCAGAGGGTACCTACTATTAGGGTTTATTCCCATTCCATTCATGTACGGAGCAGGGGAAGGAGGATGTTTGAATGCCTCTGTGCATGCATTAATTATTTAGTCTTATCCTCATGATCCCTATGCGAGCAATACATAGAATATTGTAGTATACTCCTACAATCATCATTTAAACCAGTTCTTGAAACAGAATAGTTTATGTTAATCTTCAACAGTCTCCCAGTTCAATTGCTATGGTATCTTTGTGAACACAGATCAGACAAACCAGTCACAATACATGATGCTCTTCTGTGTCTATGTTCAGGTGCCACACACTTCAGAAATATTGTAGAACTGTTCGCATGAGTGATTTGTTAAGCCATCTCTTTTGAAGACTAATTGCACTTCCCCAGTTTTCTGTCAATAAACTTAAGTCTACCACTTGCCTTACCCAAGATTGAGCTGATGTCATCCCCACAAACTTTTTACACCCAGGTACTTGTGTGAGTTGACCAATTCCACCTGTGATTCACTGATATTATATGATACTACATTTTCTTCATTTTGTGAAATGCATAATTTTACATTTCTGAACATTTAAAGCAAGCTGACATAATTTGCACCTCTTAAAACTTATCAAGATCTGGCTGAATATTTATGCAGCTTCTTACAGATAGTACTTCATTATAGATAACTGCATCATCAACAAAAAGTCTGAGATTACTATTAATATTGTCTGCAAGGTCAGTAATATACAACATGAACAGCAAGTGTCCCAAAACACTTCCCTGGGGCACATCTGAGGTTACTTTTATGTCTGATATTGACCCTCCATCCAAGATATCATGCTGTGTGCTCCCTACCAAAAAGTCCTCAGTCCAGTCACACATTTCACTTGATACCACATTTGATCATATTTTTGACAATAAGTGTAGATGTGGTACTGCAGCAAAAGCTTTTCAGAAATAAAACATACTGCATCTACCAGATGTCTTGATCCAAAGCTTTCAGTATGTCACATGAGAAAAGTGCGAGTTGGATTTCATATGATTGGTGTTTTCAGAATTCATGCTGGGTGGCATCGAGGTGGTCATTGTGTTCAATATGCCTCGTTATGTTCGAGCTCAGAATACATTCTAAGATTTTACAACAAATTGATGTAAAGGATATTGGATGGTAGTTTTGTGGATCATTTCTACTACCATCCATGTAGACAGGTGCAATCTGTGCTTTTTTCCAAGAATTGGGAATGGATTTTTGTTCTAGGGATCTACAATAGATTATAGTTAGAAGAGGGACTAACTCAGCCAAAAATTTGGTATAGAATCTGACAGGGATTCCATCATGCCCATGGAGCTTTGGTCAGTTTTAATGATTTCAGCTGTTTTCAACACCACTGATGCTAGTACTATTTTTGTTTATCTTTCCAGTGGTATAAGGATTAAATTGGGGCAGTTATCCCTGGTTTTCCTTTGTAAAAGAACATTTGAAAACAGAGTTAAGCTTTTCAGCTTTTGAGCTTTTGATTTTCTATCCTCAATTTCAATTCCTGTCTCATTTTCTAGGGTCTGGACACTAACTTTGGTGTCACTAACAGCCTTTACATATGACCAGAATTTATTTGGGTTTTGTGAAATATCATTCAACAATATTTTGTAATGATTGTCACTGAAGCCATCATGCATTGCTGTCTTGACAGCCAAATGTATTTGATGAAGCACCTTTCTCTATATATAGAGCCCTACACTTTGTTTTAAACCTGTTATGCTGTAATCTCTATTTCAGTAGAAGTTTCTTTACAGTGACTGTACACCACAAAGGTTTCCTCCCATTATGAACTGTTCTACTGGCTACATATCTATACAGTGCTTGGTCAACTATTCTTCTGAATTTGAGTCAGAGTTCTTCTATATACTCCTGCCCACCCCTGAAAGTGTCAAGTTCCTCATTGGGATATGACAATATTGATTTTTTTATCTGGTTTACTGAATATATATTACTTTCTGCTGCTTTTAGTTGTTCTTTGTACTTTGGTAATCTATACTGTAGCAACCATGTCATGGTCACTGATAACAGTTTTGATATGGAAATCCTCAAAGTTGTCAGGTCTTTTTTCTTTGCCATTGGATCCAATATATTTCCATCATGAATGGGATTCCTAACTACGTGTTCTAGATAATTTTCAGAGAAGGCATTTAGTAAAGTTTCACAGGATGTCTCACCATGTCCACCACTAATAAAACTGTAATTTTCCAGTTAATCATTGGATAATTAGTCTCAACTGATGATTAGAATAGGAAGTACTCTACCTGCGCAGTTGCTATATTCAAACTGCTGTGTATCAAAGCCTATTTTGGAGAAGTGGGTCAGTCCAAGAGTAAATGCTGAAATAAAACAATGACTTTATAGACTTTAGCAATATTATGATTAGGATAGATTGCTCCTAACCACAAAGATGACTGCCTTTTCCACTGTATAGACTTTTGGAGTCATTTTGCAGTATCATATTTTTATTCTGAGCTGTCAGTTAGAACTGAATTATGCTGTTCTTAAAAAAGTAAGCACTTGTTATAAGAAGACTGTGGTACTGATTCATAAGAATATGTGGCACCATTACAGGTGTTGTCAAACTTATTTCAAGAAAAACAGCTCTGTGTTCAATTACTGTTTTCCAGCATCTACTGCAGAATCAAGAGAAGCTTTCTGTATCAACTGTTGACAAATATCTGAATAATTGATACACATGCAACAGCATACACTAAATAATATGTTCCGAAAGTGAACACATTAAAATAGGTTTCTTCCATGGCTCATACCTCAGGTAGAAAGGTAGGGTCAACTTCATTGTTTTAAAACAGATTTCAGAAAAACAGGGTAACTTTATATCAGAAACTTGCTTATATACATTTGTTTATAGGCCTAATTCTCGTAATGTTTTTGGAGAATCAAACTTAAAGTATCTCGTTTAATTGTCGTTTTTTTTCATTCCATTGAGTGAAATATATAATAAATAGCGTATACCTTCATTGTTTTAATACAGATCTCAAAAAAAAAAACAGCAGAATTTTAAATCAGAAACTTGCTTATATACATTTGTGAATAGGCTTAATTCTTGTAACTTCTTTTTTTGATTTTCGGTAATTTAATTGATTTATTCTAGCTAAAGTATTATTTTTGCCATGAGTGAGAAGTGCCTGACTTGCCGTAGAATTGTTAGTTCCAGGGTTTGGTGTGATGGATGCAGTAGTTTTTTTCACTGGGGGGACTGCAGTCGCATGGGTATCGGGGAAGTGGATCAGGCTCATCAGTGGTTATGTAGGATTTGCAGCAGAGATAGGAAGATAGTGGAACAGGAGGGGAAAATTGCTGCCCTTCAGGCTGAGCTAGATCAGGCTAGGGAAGATCTGGACAGGTTAAGGAGGGAGAAGGGCAAAGAGAGGTGGGAAGTGGCAACAGGTAACAGAAGGAACAGGCCTAGAACTAAATCTGACAGTTTTGTGGTGAATGTCAAAAATAAGTTTGACCTGTTGCTTCAGATAGAAACTGATGAGCCTCAAGCAGAGGTAGGTGTAGACAGGACACAACAAACTTTCAATAGGAAATTGAATGTGGGAAAGTCATCGAAAAGGAAGAAAGTTTTGTTGTTAGGCAGTTCTCATGCCAGAGGTGTAGGCCAACTTCTGCAGGAGGAATTAGGACCAGAATACCAGGTCACAAATTTTTTCAAACCAAGTGCTAGTCTGGATCAGGTGACAGAGGATTTAGGTTCACTCTGTAAAGGATTTACCAGGGAAGACACCGTGGTTATTGTGGGAGGGCCAGGGAATAGCATCGACAGAGATCCTGGGTACAGTATAGAGTGTGACCTGGTAAAGATTGCGTCGGCATCAAGACACACCAATGTTGAATTTGTATCTGTTCTGAGATGCCATGACCGGCCTCATTTGAACTCTTCTGTTGGGAGAGTTAATTTGGAGTTGGAACAGCTGCTTGGGTCAGGTGCGGGGGCTCATATTGGTGTGGTTCCTGTTGATTCTCTCAGTAGGTGGGACTATACCAGGCACGGCCTACATCTCAACAGGAAAGAGAAGGGAAAACTGGCTGGGGTAATAGCAGGAAATTTAAGGGCGGGAGGCACTGCCATGAATGGTAAAATACCAGTGGTTACAGATGTTGGAGCAGCACCTTTTTTAGGATAGGTAAGACAGAATGATGTCAAGTTCTACGAGAGGACAGGATTGAAACAAATCTTCAGTTTAGGAAAGAAATTAAACAGCACAATTCTAGCACATTGGATCACCAATCACAGCTGTCAATTATAAATTTTCAGCAATCACCAGAAATTTTATCTCCACCAAGTTGTATCTCAGTCCTAGGTAATTGGATTGATGAATTAAAGTCACCCAACCCAGTTGACATAATCTGCCTCTCTGAACACCATGTGACCACTGGTATAGGAACTAGGCCTAAGCACAATGAGAAACTCAGACAGGAGAGTACTGCAAATGTTAGAATAAGGAAAGGTTCTCATAAAAGTATAATTAAAAATAATGTAAGTATATTTCATCAAAATATTGGGAGTTTAAAGAATAAAATATATGAGCTTCTGGTTTGTTTAGAAGATTTAGAAGTTGAGGATGAAATAGATATACTATGCCTGTCTCAGCATCACATTGTTACTGATATGGTTAAGGTAAATGTAAGTGGATATAAGCTCTCTGCACATGTAATGAGAGAAAATAGGGAAAAAGGAGGAGTTGCCATATATGTCAAAAGTTATCATTGTGCAAAAAGTATAGAAACAAAAAAGTTTTGTGTAGAGAAACACATAGAAGCATGTGCCTGTGAGCTTAAATTAAATAAAGGCACATTTATAATTGTAACTGTATATAGGTCCCCATCAGGAAATTTTCATCTATTTCTGAAAAATTTGGACTCCTTGTTGTGCTATCTGTCAGACAGGGGGAAGCAAATTATTATTTGTGGGGACTTCAATGTAGATTCTCTGAAAGAGGGTAATAGGAAAAATGACCTTGAAGTATTACTCGGTTCTTTCAATTTGACACCCGTTATTGATTTTCCTACTCGGGTGGTAAAGGATAGCAGCTCACTGATAGATAACTTCTTTATAGACCAAGGTAAGTTTAACCAGATAAATGCTCAGCCTGTTGAGAATGGTCTTTCTGATAATGGTGCACAGCTAGTTACAATATATGACATAGCTCCATTCAGCAATACTAAACAGTCCTCCAAAGTAGTACGTTCAGTCAACGATTTAACAATTGCAAATTTCAGTGAAAGCCTACAGCAGTTAGACTGGGATGAGGTGTACCGTGAACCTGATGCCAATTTAAAATATAATTTATTTCATGACATTTTTGTAAATGGATTTGAAAACTGCTTCCCCAAGAAAATAGTTAAATATACTCATAAGAAACCTTGTAACAAACCATGGCTTACTAAGGGTATAAAAATATCTTGTAACCGGAAAAGGGAAATGTATCTGACAGCAAGATAGAGTAGTGACCCAGAAACTATCAAACATTATAAAAACTACTGTATTATATTAAGAAAAGTTATTAAAAAATCCAGAAGTACGTGTATCATGTCTGAAATCAGCAACTCTGATAATAAAATTAAAACAATTTGGAATATTATTAAAAGAGAAACAGGGCAACCAAGAGCACAGGAAGACAGTATTACCATCAAATTGAATGAAAACCTTATGAACAAAAAGTCAGAAGTTGAAAATATTTTTAATAATCATTTACTAAATGTTGTGGATATAGTAGGATCCAGGTGTTCATTAGAAGGTGCTAGGCTGTTAATGGAAGAGGCCATACCTATGCAATTTGATACAATTGAAATCTCACCCACTTCTCCCTCTGAAATTAGGAAAATAATAAACTTGCTTAAAAGCAAAAACTCACATGGAATTGATGGCATTTCTAGCAAAATACTAAAAGCTTGTTCTCAACAGATAAGTAAGATTCTCAGCCACCTGTGTAATAGCTCTCTGGAACAGGGCCTTTTCCCTGATAGACTGAAATATGCTATTGTTATACCTTTGCATAAAAAGGGGGATAGATCTGATGTCAACAATTACCGTCCAATCTCCCTTCTAACAGCTTTATCCAAAATTTTTGAGAAAGTAATGTATTCAAGAGTAGCTTCACATATCTGTAAAAATGAAGTGCTAACAAAATGTCAGTTTGATTTCCAGAAAGGTTTTTCAACAGAAAATGCCATATATGCCTTCATCAATCAAATTTTGAATGATCTGAATAACCAAACACCACCCATTGGGATTTTTTGTGATCTCTCAACGGCTTTTGATTGTGTAAATCATGAAATTCTGCTAGACAAGCTCAAATATTGTGGCATGAGTGGGACAGTGCACAAATGGTTCAATTCGTACCTAACTGGACGAGTGCAGAAAGTTGAAATAAGCAGTTCTCATAATATGCAAAGATCAGCACATTCCTCAAACTGGGGAACTATCAAGAATGGGGTTCCACAAGGGTCAATCTTGGGTCCTTTGTTGTTCTTAATATATATTAATGACTTGCCATTCTATATTCATGAAGAGGCAAAGTTAGTTCTCTTTGCTGATGATACAAATATAGTAATCACACTGGACAAACAAGAATTAACTGATGAAATTGTCAATACTGTCTTTCAGAAAATTACTAAGTGGTTCCTTGTAAACGGACTCTCACTGAATTTTGATAAGACACAGTACATACAGTTCCGTACAGTGAATGGTATGATATCATTAATAAATATAGACCTTAATCAGAAGCATATAGCTAAGGTAGAATATTCCAAATTTTTAGGTGTGTCCATTGATGAGAGATTAAATTGGAAGAAACACATTGATGATCTGCTGAAACGTTTGAGTTAAGCTAATTATGCAATAAGGGTCATTGCAAATTTTGGTGATAAACATCTTAGTAAATTAGCTTACTACACCTATTTTCACTCATTGCTTTCATATGGTATCATATTTTGGGGTAATTCATCACTGAGGAATGAAGTATTTATTGCACAAAAACGTGTAATCAGAATAATAGCTGGAGTCCACCCAAGATCATCCTGCAGACATTTATTTAAGGATCTAGGGATATTCACAGTAGCTTCTCAGTATATATACTCTCTTATGAAATTTGTTATTAACAACCAAACCCAATTCAAAAGTAATAGCAGTGTGCATAACTACAATACTAGGAGAAAGGATGATCTTCACTATTCAAGATTAAATCTAACTTTGGCACAGAAAGGGGTGAATTATACTGCCACTAAAGTCTTTGGTCACTTACCAAATAGTATCAAAATTCTGGCAGATAACCAACAAGTATTTAAGAAGAAATTAAAAGTATTTCTGAATGACAACTCCTCCTACTCCATAGAGGAATTTTTAGATATAAATTTAAAAAAATATATAAAAAACCCAAAAAATGAAAAAGTTGTTATATTAACTTAAGTATGTTGTTAAATTAACTTAATTATGTCACATATTGGAAAATTTGACTCATTCCACATCATTACGAAATATCGTATTCATGATCCATGGAACCAGTATTAATCTAATCTGATAGCCCTTGGGCTAAGAACTATTTTTAGACCCAATTAAAGCACCATCTTAATGTTACTGTCTTACAGTATATGGTCAAAGTATGAATATCACACACTTCCTTCTGCTTAGGCAAATGGAGCAGTTTGACTGATTCTTTTTGCATTTGATTTGGTCTACAATGGATCTATAGGGGGGGGGGGGGGGGGGGTTACAGAGGCACCAGTAGTTCAAATGTTGTTTCTTAGAAAACCACAAAAAAGGTTTGTTTTCACCATTTTTGTATCAAAACTAAGCCATGGGTTCCAAGATGGCTATGCATAGCAAATGGGTATATTTTACAATATATTCCTAAGATCCTGATTTTGAACAGCCTCAGAAATTGTCTTGATATCATTATCCATTTTTCAAGATACAGAGGTTCAACGTTACCATACTTGTACATGTAAAATATACATGTAAAATCCTGAATGGGGCAAAAACATGGTTTATAAAGTTATAGTTTATAAAGTGAAGTAGCACAGAGAAACATCCTGTAAAGTGTCAAGTATCATCAGAAGTTTTCTAAGAACCCCATGTTCTAGTACTGAAGCACATGCAAAATTTTTGAGTATGTAAAATCTGCTCTAAAGTGTAAAATTAGTTCTGTTTTATTTCAGTTTCACATAAGTAAACTATCAACATTATATTGATCCATAAAGTTATTTTCATATGAGTGACATGCCCTGCTGTGGGAGGGAAAAGGGAACCAGTAGAAAAATGATCCTATTGGAGCACAGAGAAGGTGAATATACTCCTGTTTAAAAGATTGACTGAAAAATGGGGTATCAGCTGCCTCATTCTACTTTGCTCAGCACCCAAATATCCCTAAAAATTTTGGCATGTGAACAAATTCACCCTTTTTTATGCTGAGAGAGAAGAAGACAGCGGCAGTGAAAGAGAGACAGAAAAGTGATAAATACTGGTAATACTCGTAAATACCAGAAGATAGTAGAGTGTTGTTGTGGTGTACAAAGAGTGAAAGACATAGTGGCACTGTGAGAGAAAGAGAGGGACACAGTGGCAATGGAACTTAGTTGACAGTGACAGAGAGTGTATGTAAAAGAGTAAAGGAGACAGTGTCAGTGGGAGAGGAATAAAGAGGAGAAAGTGAAAGCGGGTGAGAGCCAGTGATAATAAGAGTGAGTCTACAATAATGACAGAGGGAGAGAGAGAGATAGTGACAAAGAGGGAGAGAGAGATAGTGACAAAGAGGAAGAGAGAGATAGTGACAAAGAGGAAGAGAGAGATAGTGACAAAGAGGAAGAGAGAGATAGTGACAGTGAGAAGAGACAGCAGCAATGGGAAGGAATGAATGAGATAGTAGCTGTAGAGAGAGCAAGAGAGAGACATTGACAGTGAGAGGAGACAGCAATAGAACAGAATGAAGGAAACTGTGGCTGTGAGGCAGGAGACAGTGAGAAAATGGCAAATAGCTGAGCTGAAAAAATTTCTGAGAATGGTCAAGTGGGAGTGCAACTTACAGCAATTGCTTACTGTGTTTGAGTAAATAACGTTTAGGGGAATTTGTGGAAGTGAGAGGTGAGTTGCATGTTAAAGAGAGTGAGAATATGTTCACATACCAGAATTTTGGGTGTTCAGGAAGGTAGAATGAAGTAGCTGGTACCCACTTTACAGTTGGTCTTCTGAACATATCATTTTTCTGCTGGTACTTTTAGTAGTCACTGCTGAAGACAAATCTTAACTTCAAAGATAACTAATGAGTCAGATACCTTCTGGCACCCTAGTATCAGGTCTCAGAGTGATTTATTACTGGAAGAGAATCAGAAACTGAAACAATGATGATCGCAATCAGGAAACAAAATTATCTAATATGGATTTTGAGCAAAGACTTACAACAGTGTGGTTGTAACTGACAACCAAGTAAATAAGGGATCACTGGGAAGAAGTGTGCAGCTAAGTACATGCACTCCTTTTTCAGAAGGTAAATAATTTAAAAAAATGGTAATATAGTGCCAATAAACCACAAATAAGGCTAAAGAAAAATAAATATTGAGACAGTGAGTTGGAAGATTGGCAGCTGATAACAGTTACAGGCAACAACTGTTTTCAACTAGTGTCCAGCAACTAGTTATATCAATTGCAGTTGCTTGACAGTCTACAACCACATGTCCTCATCAAGTTGTGGTGACTGCTTAGTGAATTTTTTTTTCTTTTTTTTTTTTTTTTGCTCTGGATTATACCAAAATAATTTATCTTAAATTTTTATTTGATGATATTGTGTGCTCAGTGAAGCTGAAATTAATTTTTTTCTTATAAATTTTCTAATGAAGCACAGGTGATTTGCTAACTATTATTCTTTGATAAGGATAGAAGGTGAAATAATGAATTGAAACATGTACCAAGGCTGGGACTAGAAACCTGGGTCTCCTGCTTAATAGGCAGACATGTTATTCACTACACCACCCTATCATTGTGATTAATACAGCTGCAGAAACTAGCCTAGTCCAATGCCCTCCCTAACACAACCTTCAATTCACAGCACAGCCCATCCTGATTTTCCCCTTCTGAAATCGTCAATATTGCTGAGGATCTCTGATAGTGGAATAGCTCCCCAGCTTTTGTACATAATGGGAAAATTCTGCCTATACTTCAGGTGTAGTTGTAATTACATTTTCCTGGAGATGTATTGAGTCTCGACATTATCTTTGATAAGAATAAAAGCTGGAGTAATGAATCAATGTATCTTCTATTCTTATCAAAGATAAAGTTGAGACTCAGTAGATCTTTAGGAAAATGTAATTACATCAGATCTATAGATCACTAACACCTAAGGTACAGGCAGGATTTCTCCATTATGTAAAAAAGCTAGAGTGTTGTTCCAGTATTGGAGAGAGTTGGCAATACTGATGATTTAAGAAGTGGAAAACAAAGATGGGCTGAGGTGTTTATTGTAGTTTGTGTTAGAGAAAGCATAGGACTAAGGCAGTATGTGCAGCTATGTTAGCCACAGTGCCAGGATGGTGTAGTGGACAACACATCTGCCTAGTAAGCAGGAGACCCTGGTTCAAATCTTGGCCTTGGGACATATCTGAATTCATTATTTCAGCTTCTATCAGTATTGAAGATAAATCTGAGACTCAGTACATCTCCAGGAAATGTAATTAAATCAGCTCAATAACTTATTATTACTTAACAGAATACCAATAACAACTCAAAAGCTGGAGAAAATGCTCAAAGGTATGTCTGAGCTAAATAATAGAGCAGGATGGATACAACTAATAATAAGATTGGTCAAAACAACACTGACTTAAAGATTCTTACTGAGGCCAATGTTCATGGGTGTGATGAACCAAGATTAAATGCAAACATCATTAGTGACACAGTGTGTTAATCACCAAAAGAATACATGCAACACATGATGGAGAATATGAATTGCAGAAAAGAAGAAAGAAGACAGTGCTGGGAAGAACAGAATACACCAAAAAATATCATTAAGATAAACTGAAGGCATTCCACAATTTCAGGTTGGTCTTAATGTTAGACCAATTGTTCTGCCAAACAGCCCCCAATCTCCCATAGAAGAGAGCTCCCAGGATAAATTAATATTTATGCTGTGATTCTGCCAGTCCTTATCTAGACTGGATGTAAAACCGAAGAAACTGAATGATTGTTCTATCAGAACTAATCCAGCAATGGTGCACCATTAGTAACAGTTGCATCTGTTGACATACGTTGTGGCTGAAGGTGCTCATATGGCTGTGATGGTGTAGGCAGGTAAATTGCTACATGATGCAATGTAGTGTTTGGGTGACAAAACCACAGTGGGACAAAACCAGTGTTGTCTGCCTGACTTGATGTGTTTGATGAAAATCTTGATAGATTTTGCATTAACCAGTATTGCCATTGTATGGGCACCACATCCAGTACTGGATACAGACCTGTACGAGGTGTTTGCAAAAGGGGCTGGATGGAGACTATATGTAGCACAACGTGAGAGCACATAGTGAAACCTTTGTGAATGAACATTGGAGGGAGGGGTTTTTCACATGGCAGGATGTTCTGTTTGGACACAAACTGGAAATGCAGTTCTTGATTTGCTGTATTAAGAAGGGAGGTTCTCAAGGCAGGTAGCCGCATTATTGGCTAAAGATCTCCAAAGGAAGCCCAATAGTCTTTCCAAACAGATACTCTGCATCAATACACCAATATTATGTCTGAATGCTGTATGTTGGTTGGTTGGTTTGGGGAAGGAGACCAGACAGCGAGGTCATCGGTCTCATCGGCTTAGGGAAGGATGGGGAAGGAAGTCGGCCATGCCCTTTGAAAGGAACCATCCCGGCATTTGCCTGGAGCGATTTAGGGAAATCACGGAAAACCTAAATCAGGATGACCGGACGCGGGATTGAACCGTCGTCCTCCCGAATGCTTAGGCAAATGGAGCAGTTTGACACCACCTCGCTTGGTGAATGCTGTATGTAAACCAAGCAATATGGGGGTTAATGTTGACAACCAGGAAGAACCATGATACATCAGGGACAACTTTAAAGTTCACTGCAAATGTTCCAACATACCATTACTGGACAGGTGGTAGCTGGTAATACAATGATACATAAAACTGTATAAATATGCCACTTCAGCCAATGAGGTGGACTTGAATTGGTGTCTCTTGTCTGTTGTTGAGATACACATAGTGAGAAATGGGCCAGTGTGACCATATCAGCTGAAACATCCATGATGGGCACTGTTTCCACCCAGCAGGCAGACCTATCCATTGGAGAGAGAGAGAGAGAGAGAGAGAGAGAGAGAGAGAGAGAGAGAGAGAGAGAAAATTAAAGCCTTGCATATGGGTGAGAGATTCAACTAGGCCGATAGGGATATGATAAAAATGTTTTGTGTAATACTAGGAGCAACCAGTTGGTTTGTGGACTTGGCATCCCATCTTAGCTGACTGACAAGCCAAAGAAGACTTTCCTCACAATCTACAGTCACACCTGGCCACACAAATCAATTCATCATCATTCATATAGTGCTGTTGGCTCCAGGGTGAGCAAGTCTGAAGATGTAATGAAAGACTTGTTTCCTAAAACATGACAGAATGAAAGCATGTGGGCAGCTCTGAAAAATTACATATCATACAAGAAAATAGGAAATTGGCAACTTCAAATACAGGATTTGTTTCTTCATAAACACCTGCAGCTCTGCATCAGTGTCTTGTGCCATAGCCAATTGCTTGAAGTTAAGCCACACAGAAACCACTTCTATTCTAGAGAAATAATAGCAACATCATCATCTACATCTCACAAATGACAATTATGAGTACTAGCTGGCTGATAAATTCCAGACGGTGGAATTGTCATGATGAGTAAGGGTCATGATGGGTGTTGAAAGCCAGTGAGTTTGATTTGTAATTGGTGAAAACTAAAGTGTCATGCTTCTCAGTTCAGTCAACAATGCTTAACAGCTTTATAGACCACAAAGATTTTCTGTCATAGGCAGTTCCATTTTGTCTGTGACTGACTACTTTCTGGAAACAAAGCCAAGTGGCTGCCAAGTACTATGTACTTGCTGTTGTAGGGCTACTCCTATTGCTGCCTGGATAGCATCAACTAGAATAGCTATAGAAATGAATGGCATAGGATATGCTAGAATAACTGTGTGTCTTAAGCTGTACTTTACCTTGACAAATGCTGATAGCATCTCTTCAGGTCAAAGTGATGATGTGTTGTCCTGTTGGAGTTGGGCTTGACAATGCAGCAGTGACAAGGGGGGGGGGGGTCTTGTACAGTCACAGTGTGTGAGAAATGATGCCTGTAGAACTTCACCTTACACAGATAAGGCATAACTATTGGAATTTATCTGGTATAAGTCACAGGCTGAACAAAGTCAACTTTATTTTGTCAAGTCTGAATGCCAGAGGAAGTAACCCAGTGTCCCAAAAAGTTCACCTCTTTCTGCCTAGATGTATTGGTCTTTCTTGATTTGGAACCCACAATGTGAAAGTCTATCAAAAATGATCTGTAGGTGTTTATCATGTTCCATGGCAGAATTTGAAAAAACCAATGTAATGGCCAAATACACAAAACATGAGAGTGGGCCATGAAGCAGTTTGTTGTTGAAATGCTTCCACATTTGAGCTGCATTCTGAAGAGCAAATAGCGTTTCCAGAAAGTTGTCAGTCACAAACAAAATGGAACTGCCTATGACGGAACACTTTGTGATCTATAAAGCCATTAAGCATTGTTGACTTAACATAGAAGCATGCTACTTCACAGTTTTCACCAATTACAAATCAATTTCACTGGCTTTCAACACCTCTCTGACCTGTACTCACAAAGACAATTTCACCATCTGGAATTTATGAGCCAGTTAGTACTCATATTTGTCACTTCTGAGGTGTAGGTGATGATGTCACTGATTACTTCACCAGAATAAAAGTGCTTTCTGTGTGGATTAACTTCAAGCAGTTGGCTACAGCACAAGACACTTATGCAGAGCTGCAGGTATTTATTAACAAACCAACGTTGTATTTGAAATTGCCAATGAATGGCCAATTTCTTTGTAATTGTACGTTATTTTCTCAGAGCTGTCCATACAGTTTCATCCTCTCATGTTTTAGGGAACTAGTCTTTAGTGTCATTCACAGACTTGCTCATCCTAAAGCCAACAGCTTTACACAAATGAACAGATTTATGTGGTTGTGTGTGAGGTGTGACTGCAGATTGTGACCATAGGCTTCTTTGGTTTGCCAGTCTGCTTCAGTTGTAGTTATGTCTACAAACCAAGAGCCCTACACCACACTTTGCTCATTTTCACATCAACCTGATTGCACCTCTCACCCCTATTGCAGGGGGGGGGGGGGGGCGGCATCACTATTGTGCCCATGCAAATACTTCATCTTGCAAAGTTACCACAATAAACAGTGACACACGTTACTCTTTTAGAGTGATATGTAATTCCACTTATTTGGTCACTTCGAAGAATAATCTTGTGACAAAATCAGTTACTATACTATAACTTCAGTCATGTATTAACTTATTCAAAAAGTAGTGGTTTCATCAATTGCAGCCAATCTTTTATAAAAAAAAATCTATTTACTGCCACCTTAGAAAGTTAATATTTTCCTTTTAAAATGTAGTACTTGCATTCTTGCTTTCCTTTCCCATCTCTGTTGCTAATTTTAGTATAACCATACACCAGTAATTGTTTCAGTTGTAATTAAGTATAGTGCTTCTTCGTATGCACACAATATTTTCATAACATAACCTACAGCTGAGCTTAATGCTTGCTGGTAACTACTTTTTTTTGTGCCTCTTTCAAGACAATCCTCAGTCACCATGGTTGGAGCAGCTGGACAGCAGCTTTTAACACAATTCTCGAAGATTATATTGCACAACATTATTTGACTGACTTGGTATCAAATTTCAGTGTTCTACAGCAAAAACTAAGACCGCTCTACCAGCCAATAGGCAAGTATCACAATAATACCTTTTAGTAGGCACTACTCAAGACAAATCTGAACTTTGAGGATAATGAAAAGGAACACTGCAAGCTTCATTCTGCTTCATAGTTGCTTTGTGAATAATGTAGTAGATACTTTTTTAATTGTCATAAATATATAACTCCCATACATTTTTGTAAATTTATTTATGGTAATTGACTGCTAACATAAGACTTGTTTGTTTATTTTCACATCATTTAAAATACACAGTTGTGATGGGAGTGCCAAAAAAATGATTCAAATGGGCTTTTCAAGCCTATTAGATGCTAGGGGTAAAGCTAAGGAATGGACTCTTGAAGAAAGGCTGGGAAAGTGTTCTGAGTAATGGAAAATAATCTATATGCAGTGGAAGAAAGGTGTAAGGACTGAGCTTGTAATCTAAAGACCAGAGTGAAAGTTGTCAAAATTCAGTATTATGGAAAAGGTGTGTAAAATGTTTGCAGAAAAAGTGAATTAAATTTTCAAGATTTCTTAGAGTGCTGAAAAAAAAATTGGATGTATGTATCATATACCGCATTCTACTTCATGCTTTCACATTTAAAACATTTCTGTTGGATGATCACCCCCCCCCCCCCCATGTAACTTTTATGTACTTATTGGTTGTTTGAAATTAGATGCTGAATCTAGAGAGATTATTTCATCTAATTATCATGGAGTGGGTGGGGGGGGGTGGGGGGGAGAGACGAGTGAGTAACACAGCACTGTGTGACTACTCTATATCTAACACCACTCCAGACATCAATACTATTTTTCACATTCACATGTTTTGTTAGCAGCAGATATGCTATAGTTATTTGAAACTTCCTATTTCTTACTTAAGTAATTTCTCAATTATTTATGATATTATAGCTGGTTCACCTCAAAATATTTTTCCTAAGAAATTTTCATGATTTAGTATACATGCAAATTAGGTAAAGGTGAAGTTTTCTATGAACATATAATGGTTTGTTTTTACATTGGTGGAGGTCATTTGAAAGCTATTATTCTCCTCTTTTCAACAAATGCTTACTTTCTCAAGTAACTTTATACATCAAGAGTTATTTGCATTCAAAATTTCCCTGTTTAACAATGATTGAATCTTAAAAGGTGCTTCTTTATAACATTCTGTATCATGTTCACAGCCATTACTTCCTCAGTCTAAAAATGTAAATTTTCATTAAAATAATTTGTTGTTGAGTATTACAGTTAGAAAATATCTATTTCTGAAAACATTTTGACGTCTTTGGGAATCCCCATATACCTTGACAAGAATGAATATTATTTTTGTTATATGAGTCTTCAGTAGTTTATGGACTAAATGCTTGCAGTAGAAATTTAAAGTAACCTATTTTCATCCAGATGGGTGCCCATTATTAGGAACATACATTTTCAGTAACCTGCCTGGAGAACAGAGTTTAGCTGCTAAGAAAGTATGATGTAAAAAGACCCTGAAAGATTTGTGCAATTTCTGCTCTATAACAATTGCTTACCAGAACCAATTCAGGACAATATTGAATAAACTTTTTTTTTTTTTTTTTTTGGGGGGGGGGGGGGGGGGAGAATGAACATACGAACATGCAGACAATATTTACAGAATACCGAAGTGTGTTACAAGAATCGTATCTAGTGTTGTTTCTAGAAGATTTTGTAGAGACCTCATATTAAAGTCTTTTGTCATTACCAGTTATTCTCTTCTCTTAAAGAAGCAGTGTGAGTAGCATGCAAAATTTAGGAAATAAATTCTAAAGAGACTTCAAGGGAATAACATTAGTACAGAACAGAGTGAGATACTCAGCAGGCTGATGACCACCTTCCATGTCCTGTCAGTAATGTGGCAGAGAATAAGGCAAATTTAAAGAATTTTCTTTTAGGCTACTTTTCATATTCCTCTGATGGGAGTCATCACAGAAATGCTTAACCTTAAATTTTTGAGGTGGTTTTACAGTTTTAATAACCTCTGTAATGCAAAATGATTACCTTAATGTTCAGTAACTTAGTTGTATTGTACTGAATTTGGATCCACAGAATATGACTAATGTAATGTAATGTAATGTAATATGAGCACCATGTAACATCGAACAGTAATATGATTTAAGTGAGCATCTTAAACTACTCTCTCTCTGGTTCTCCACTACAATAGCCTTCAAATTATTGTTCTTAATCACTTCTTAAAAATTAATAAAATGTTAAAATATTTATATTTACACCAATCTTTGAGAAAAACACACACACACACACACACACACACACACACACACACACACACACACACACACACAGAGAGAGAGAGAGAGAGAGAGAGAGAGAGAGAGAGAGAGAGAGATATTGTGCACACCAAACTGTTATTTTTTTTTAAATGAAAATTTGTAAAATTTTATTTGAGAATAAATATTAATACAAAAGTCTAAAGACAATATTGGTCCAGTTCATTGGCGTTTGCAGTGTAACTCTTGCAAATGTATGGCAAAATACAAATAAAAATTACTAAAATACATTTGTTATTTATTCTAATCATCATAAAAATAAGGAATTCAAATACAAAAATAGAAGTAAAAACAATCAACTTAGGCCAACTGCCTCATTTCTGTAACATTAGCCACAAAAGCTTTAGATATCTCAATAACTGTAATGCAATTATTCTAAATAATGCCACTTATGTAATCTCAACACTTGTGGTACCATACTTAAAACAAATTAAATACATTTTTATTTTACTCTCAAATATTTACAGAAAGGGTATGAAATTTGATGGAGTATAATAATACCCTGGATCATCCTCTCACCATATCAGTAAAATACAATGAGAATTCAAATTTTATTGTAAAATATATTTGAGGCAAAAACTTACATGTCACGGAAAGACAATTTATCACTAACTTTGCATAGAAATCAAGATTTTTTAGGAGGTAGGCATCTGTGATCAGTATCCATTGTAAGTCTGGATACTGTGGTTTAAGCCAAAATAGTCATTTTGACTTCCTATTTGGACTGCAACCTTTTTATGAAACATTCGAACACTACAAATTCCAAATGTTATTTAAGTTTCTGTAATTTCTATAAACTTACTCACAATCCAGCATGAATCATGTGTTTCACATGTCTGAGAAGAACCAGACTACAAAAAAATATTCCACCACCAATACTTGAGAGTCTTGGTATTCCCCCATGTTTCTTGGAGCTCATTCTATGCATTTAAAACTTATTTGTTCTGAATCATGTAATAGATATGGGTCATGGTTACATATAAATGAAATTCTCATGAAAAAAACATGGAAAGGATTATTTTGTTTGTACTATTAGATTAGGTTTGAGTCCTCCACTGTGTAGTGAGGAGAAAACAGCGACTTCAAGTTCCTGACAACACTTTGTACATTTTATCATGTGTACTGTTTGAACTGTTTGAACTGTTGTATTTTGTCAGTCACTCGCCTCAGAGCACATGCAATTTTACATAGTTTCGTTCTTAAAAGCAGCACGAGATTGCTCACAATAAAAGAAATTAAGTACTCATTTTTTGTGAATTCTTTGCTCTTTCGTGACAATTACAAGCAACTGTAGATACCAAAGTACAATGCCTAATCACTTAACTTTTATAACTGTTTCATATGAGGTTTTTGCTTAGTGAAATTAATATTTTTAAGAAACACATTAAGGTTCCACAAGTACCACATAGCCTTCCCATGCTACCTTCTATGAAGCACAAAACGTGAAGTACTAACTAAAATACCTGGCAAGATTCTTAAAAATTACGAAACAATCTTGGGATTGTCTTAAATAATTTTTCATTTAACAAATAGTCTCTTAAAATATACTCCACATTCATATACATTTCCAGGTAGTTCCATTGGTCCTCTCATACTTTCATCATGCTAATACTTCTGATAGGCTAAGAAGCCTTTAAACACCACATGAGAACTATTTACTTTCAAACAATGCACACAACAATTTATCAAGTTTCATACTAAAAATACTGATATTCTATGAACACTGTAACAATGGGACAAACACAGTATCAACATTTACAGGAACAATGCTTAATAGGTGACTATCACAAAAGTGTGTGTACTAATCTTTGAAACAATCTCCCTTGGACAAATGATAGAAGTTTTGCGGTTTCTGCAGGTAAATATTGAATTTTTCCTATTTCAAGCAATAAATACTTTAATTTTTGTTCTGCTGTGTTTGATCACTTAACCAACTCATTTATTCATTGTGACAGCCATCTTTCACCATTGTAATGGCATGATGTCTCTTTACTTCGAATGCACCAAGTTGAGAAATTCTTCCCTGGTTTTTGGATCATCTCTGAAGACTCCAAGCATTGTTGAAGTAACTGTCTTACTGTTAATCTTTTGCACCCCTCTCATCACCATGCACATGTGTCTAAAAGAAAAGAAAAGAAAAATACGAGTCATTTAATATCTTTACAGATAAATATAAGCAGCAGCAGCAGCAGCAGCAGCAGCAGCAGCAATGGCAGGAGTCGAGATTTCCTTTGAGAAAATTGAATTGGTTACAGACAAAGCAACCACCAGATTACTACAGGTAGACACAGGGGAAATCAAAATAAACATGTTAAAAAATCTTTGAGAATGAATAGAGCCAATCACCTCTGGAAAGAAGCCTTTACATCACAGATCAGAAAAATGGAGACAGGATATCAACTAACCTGAAGCGTGTGTTTGCAAGAAGCAATCTATATCAGTTATAAAGCTACATTACTTCACAGTAATATGTTTTTGCAGACTGATACACAAAGAATGTTTTGCTATTAAGTGAAAAGATCTGATCAGGCAGTTAGATGTAACAGAATAGCACATCTTGAGCAAAATATTATGCATAATCAAAGACAATTCAGGAAATGAGAAAATCTCAAACACTACATACATGTAGTAAAGATTCCAATAATTCACACAAGGAAGGTTGTTTTTCTATGGTCACATTGGCTTTATGAGCCCTACAAGTTTACTCAAACTTATCTTTTACATCTTTCTCAACAAGAAAGAACAAGACAGTGTGGTTCACTGAGGCAGAAAAATACTTCCAATAGGTATGACTTCAGGTAACCACAAACAGTTTCCACTCAAGAATTAACTCCAAGAGTAACTGTTTTGGAGAAATGCCAAAACTAAAACCTGGCAAAATGTGGACTGAAGGAAGTAACAGCAAAGGAAATGAATGTGGGAATACTGGACTGAATTTTAGGGCCAAGCACAAGGAGAAAGTGCACATGATATAATTTAGGTGACCAATGCAAACAAATAATAATAATAATAATAATAATAATAAGCAAGTCACACTGAACACAAAACTGGTGTATCATGAACTTAGCCCAAGAAATAACTAACACACACACACACACACACACACACACACACACACACACACTTTTCACTATACTTTTTCAGAGTATTTTTTGTGAAGATACCATATTAGTACAAACTCTTCAAAATCAAGGTAATAACAGTAATTTTAGCAACAAAAGCTGTAAATTAGGAATTAGTTTACTTACACTCCTTCAACAACAACTGCCACACCTGCAGGCTGCACAGCCTTTGTCACAGCAACAGCAATCTGTTTGGTCAGTCTCTCCTGAACTGCAACAAAAATTCTAGTGTGATTTCCTCTTATATGTATGTTTAAATTTTGAAATTTTATATTTTGTGTTTAACTTTCTAAAGTGACATCATGATGATGGTTTTAGGGCACTCAATGGAAGATTATTAGTGGTCTTTGTGAATATGAGTGTGCAAAGTCTGTGAATTAAGCAATGAAGTCTGTGAATTAAGCAATGAAGTCTTCCTATAGAAATATTAGTGTGAAGGTTGGAAAAGGAACTAAACTAATACTTTTTTGAATGTGTTATAGTATCAATGTCTGGGAGAGTGTGAAGAGCCATTTCTCAGACACAGGTCTGAAGGGAAAATGCACAGCCCCTCTGAATGAGAACACTGCCCAACAGTTTTGTGTCAGGTTACAAACGAAATAAAAGAGCCTAAAATGATGGTTGAAGGTGTTGCTTAATTAGGTCTGTGAGAGCCTCTTTATCAAGTGGGGCACACAGTGGGAAGTGTTTTGTATGTATGGTGATTTTCAGTGATGGGTATACAGGGTGGACAAATATTTGTCCACACTTACAGAGCAATTCCTTCCATTCTAACAAGATAAAAATTTATATCGAAAGTTTGTCCCATGCATGTCTTCAGTAGAAAACTGATGTCAAACAATTGTAGTTTGGCAACATCATAATCACATGTGAGACAAGTACCTATATTCAGTACCATGTAGCTGTGTTGCGCAGTTAATGTGATGGATATAGTGTTGTGCAAGAATACTTTAACCCAAGCCAGGAACTAGACATTTTTTGTTTTAATTTTGGACTGCATGATATGTTATCTGGTTTGTTAATCATCATCAGCTACTACAGCAATTTTCTTTACACACAAAACACACATTATTTATAGATTACTTCGAGAGTGGTCATGTTTTCAAGACAGAGGATGCTGACATTTTAGCTTCTTGACATAAAATATTCTTTTATTTAAAACTTGTTAGTTCTTCAGCATTTGAGTACTCGGGAATATATATATATATATATATATATATATATATATATATATATATATATATATATAGATGATGACTTGAAAAATCACAGAATGTTTGTACATCTTGATACAGTTATTTAACACACTACTAATACAGGATAGTACTGAGAGACTAAACGCCTTCAGGAACGATACACAAATACAACTTAAGAGAAGTATTTTACAATACAGAACAATTTTTAAAAAATGTGGAAGTGATTTTGAATTAAAGATACTGGAATTCTAGTCATTAATTCTTTGTGTTTATTTTCTAGTTTGTACTATACCATCACATTGTATTTCATAGATATCACATAGGTTGCATATAGTTCATTTATATTAAAGTGTTAACAGAGATAGCATATCCTTCAGATATACTTTATACACATGTATATATGATGATGGTATCTCTTCCTTTGTTCAAGTTATGTCAACAATAGAATGTACAATCCTTCAAGATGGTTAAGTAAATAAAAATTTAAAAAACTCTAAATGATTTTTGTGAATATCTACCTTGCCACTATCTTTACTGCAATTATTTCAATTTGTTTCCTCAAGACGGCTGAACATTATTGTTCTTTGGTGATTGGATGTCAGCATTTTCTTATGGATGACCTTTTCCATCAGGAGTGAGTATGAACAGTAAGAACCATTTTGTTACCAATGGGAGCTAGAGTACTTAACAACGGCATAGGCCAAATTCTGCTTGTCTCTGAAGTCGTCGTCCAACTGCACTATGGCAGGTACCACAGAGGTTGCCCACTTGTTACTGGTTTACCTCAACCACCATCCATCCCAATGACATAGCATTCATTGAGATTTAGAGATTTACATAAATGTTTTCCCATACTCACAATCCAAACAGTTGAGCCAGATGCCTGTCATTTCTGCTCTGAACTCTTACTTAAATCATCCCCTTGCCTGGCAAAGAAGGCAGAGGAAGGCAGCACTACTCACCAAGTTTCAACAAAGCTCAAAATTTGCATCATTATTCCCAGAACTGACTGTTGCCCTCTGGTTCTGAGGAAAGTGGAAGGGTTTAATCAATGGCTTTGAAAATTCTGTGATAAGCTGGGCTCTGATTTTCTAGATTTGTACCACATGGTTGGGAACTGTGCAGTTCCCCTGAATGTGTCAGTTGTGCATTATACATCATAGGATGCTATTTAGGTAGCTGACACTGTGAGAGGTTCACAAGAGGATTTTTTTTTAGACTAGGCAACTCTCCATCCAGTCCAGATGACTGTAACTGAAAAGGGATTAGCAAATAGTGTAAGATCCAAAGAAGAGCCCTTACAGGGCAGAAGTATTAAAATCCTAATGATTAACTGCACTGGAGCATTTACAACAGAAATGTCAGGTTTCAAGCAGTTCTAAAAAGCAGTGGGGTTCGTGTAATACTAGCGAAAACCAGAAATTAACAGCAGTGATATTTTTGTGGGAAAATAGGTTAATAGTAAGTGAAGGCGATTTGTCACAATACGCAAAAAACTCTAATTCACTGAAGTATGAATTTAAATTTTAAGCAAAATTATTTGATCAAGACTCATACTTAGTGAGAAACCTGTAACAGATGCTATCTATCATCAAACTCACCTCCAGATGTAACCAAAAAACTTTAGAGGAAACCTAAGATCACCAGTACACAAGTTCTCCAATCATACAGTCATCATCAAAGGAGACTTCAATCATTTAACAGCTAAACGGGATAATTACAGTTTTGTAAATGATGGTCATGACAAGAATTACTTACTTCAGAGAACTACCTAGAACAGATTGTTTGTTATTCCTCTCATGTTGCATATATTGGATCTAATAGCAACAAGTAGACCTCAACTATTTGAGGATATCCACTTAGGAACTATCAGTGACTATGCAACAGCATGGCAACAGTCTTTACTAAAAGACAATGTGCAACTAAGACAAAAAACAAGGTTTTACACATTCAACAAACTAGATAAAGAGGCAGTAGTGTCATATCTCAATAAAGAACTGAAACATTCATATCTATGGGAGCATGTACAAGAACTGTGGCTCAGGTTTAGAGATGATACACCTGAAATACATACCTAGAAGAAAAGTTCACAATGGGAGGGACCCTCTATTGTCTAGAATAAAGAAGCTTCTAAAGAAACAAATTACTATTTAATAGATATAAACAAAATGTATGGATATACAGGGTGACTCATAAGGAATATCAAATAATTTTTGAGCTGATTCTACATGTGAAAATAAACGAAAAAGTTCTGTGAACCAGTTTTTGATTTTCGATCATTACAGTACTGGAGCACATTGGTGACCACACACATCCATGAACCATGTGAAGACAAGAGTGAATATTACTTACAGAAATGCTGTGTAGTCACTGTGGTGAACAGAATAATGATGGGAAAGATAACTGGTTCATACTAAAAGATATGGTCAAAAACTCCCCCACACATCTCAGTCCACTTAACGTGTTGGAGGGTGTGTGTTTTGGGGCACATCGGGCACATCGGCCATCATCTTGGTGGGTTTTAATGTTGACAACAGTGTCAGTGATGTGAGTGGCAATTTCTTCATGTAAATCCACCTTTGTAGCACACACATCTTCCTTTATCCATCCCCATAAACAGAAGTCTAATGGGGTTTGGTTCAGTTATCTGGCAGGCCAATTAATGGGTCCAACCCCACCAATCCACCATTGGGGAAATGTGTTATTTAGATACTGGGATGCTTGTCTGGAAAAGCAAATTGGTAATCCATCATGTTGCATGTGCATTTGCTGCTGTTGCTCTAATGTTGTCTCTTCTAAAACTGCAGGTAGGTCTCCTATGAGGAAATGTGCATATGCTGCAGTTTTCATGTGATTTGACAGGAACACAGACCCTATCACCACGTCATCTACCATACCACACAAGATGTTCATTCAGAACTTGGAATCTTGTTTCTCTAGTGTCATGTGGGCTCTCCATTGCCTATACGGGGTGTTACAAAAAGGCACAGCCAAACTTTCAGGAAACATTCCTCACACACAAACAAAGAAAAGATGTTATGTGGACATGTGTCCGGAAACGCTTAATTTCCATGTTAGAGCTCATTTTAGTTTCCTCAGTATGTACTGTACTTCTTCGATTCAATGGAGCACGTTATCATGATTTCATACGGGATACTCTACCTGGGCTGCTAGAACATGTGCCTTTACAAGTACGACCCAACATGTGGTTCATGCACGATGGAGCTCCTGTACATTTCAGTCGAAGTGTTCGTATGCTTCTCAACAACAGATTTGGTGACCGATGGATTGGTACAGGCGGACCAATTCCATGGCCTCCACGCTCTCCTGACCTCAACCCTCTTGACTCATTTATGGGGGCATTTGAAAGCTCTTGTCTACGCAACCCCGGTACCAAATGTAGAGACTCTTCGTGCTCTTATTGTGGACGGCTGTGATACAATAAGCCATTCTCCAGGGCTGCATCAGCGCATCAAGGATTCCATGCGACGGAGGGTGGATGCATGTATCCTCGCTAATGGAGGACATTTTGAACATTTCCTGTAACAAAGTGTTTGAAGTCACGCTGGTACGTTCTGTTGCTGTGCTTTTCCATTCCATAGTTAATGTGATTTGAAGAGAAGTAATAAAATGAGCTCTAACATGGAAAGTAAGCATTTCTGGACACAATGTCCACATAACATATTTTCTTTCTTTGTGTGTGAGGAATGTTTCCTGAAAGTTTGGCCGTACCTTTTTGTAACACCCTGTATATGATAATTCCAAGTGTTCATAATACCACTGCATGTAAATGCCTCATCCATAAACAGAGCATACTGTATGACTTCTCTGTACAGCCAACCACTCACAAAACTGTTGTCTGCTTACTGAATCACCTGGTTGCAGATATTGCCTGGGCTGCACATGGTATTAGTTTGGCCCTCAGAATGTAATGTACACAACACTTATTTGTGGAATCTTGAGCTGACAGCTAATGCACCATGTACTGGTGGTGGGCCTCCATTGTACCACTGCTATGTCATCTTCCCTGTCCTCAGTTGACTGAACAGCCTCATGTTCTGATGTTATGTGTATATTGGACAGTGATCCAGATTCACATAATGTTTAAAACCCTGGGAAATATCCTAGCACAGGGGGTTGGTTGATGTGTTATTCTGTCACAGCTGCATGGGCACTGCCACTATAGTACATGTGCACAAACATGTCCACATATTCTGCTTGGGTGAACGTATGTGGACTATCAGTATTTGTGGACACAATGGACTTGCTTAATTAAACAACATTCAAGCATGACATGCACATGGCCTCAACTGGTCACTGATCCAATCCACAGTTGTCCCCCTGGGCTTGCTTGCAGTTGTTGCCTCTGTGTGATATCAGAGTGCTGCCATCTTTTGGAGAACCCCTGCACTTTTTGTAGGATGGATCAGTCCATCCCACCCTTATTCTGTCCATCATAGTGTCTACAAAGCATTTCAGTAAGTAATATTCATTCATGGATGTGTGTAGGCTTCAACCCACTCCAGTTCCATAAATGATCACAAACTGAACACATGTTCATAGGATTTTTTCAGTCTATTTTCACATGCAGAAGTATGTCACAAGTTATGGGACATTGCTCCTGGATCATTCTGTATACAGGAAGTGGCTGAGTTGCATTTGACTGTAAAGATAGCAATCAACTGCTGCATCTGAGTACTATCAAAAGATGTCTCAAAATTCAAAGAAATTCTGTTTATAGGTAAAGGCTGTTATTGGCAGCAAAGTTAGTGTCCAGATACTTATGGATGAGGCAGAGTCAAAACTGAGGGCAGCAAAGCAGCATCAGGACTGCCAAACTACTTTGAAATTTTTCTTTACAAACGAAAATTCAAGGGTGTCATCCCAATTTCATTCTTGTGCCACTGCAAAGATGACAACTATCAGTGTCAGTAGTGTTGAGAACATTAGAAACTGCTAAAATTGATAAAGCTCCAGGGGCTGTTGGAATCTTACCAGATTCTGTACTGAATTTGCAGTAAAGTTAACCCCTCTTAACCTTAATCTACCATGGATCTCCCTATAGAATCATGCCCAGTAGATGGAAGAAAGCACAGATCACATACATCTACAAGAATGGGAGCAGAAGTGCTCCACAAAACTATGTCCCAGCATCTTAGACATTCGTTTGTTATATAATCTTGGAGCATATTCTGATTTCAAATGTGATGAGGTATCACAGACAGAATGATATTCTCCATGGCAACCATCATGGATTTCAAGAAGATATTATGTGAAACCAAATCTCACATTTCTCATGTGATGTCCTGAAGGCCACTGATTAAGACAGTCAGGTAAACAGAGCATTTCTTGCTTTCTGAGAAACATTGGACCCAGTGTCACACCTATCCCTAGCATCGCAAACATTATATGGGACAACAAGTGAGATTTGTGACATGATAGAGAATTTCTTGGTAGGGAGGATACAGCATGTTATCCTTGATGTAGAGTCATCAACAGGTGTAGAGGTAACTTAGGATGTGCCCCAGCAAAGTGAAAAACTCTTTCTGTTCTTGGCTCTTAAATAAATTACAGACAATACTAATAAATATTTTGCAGATGATTTAGTTATCTACACTAAAGCACTGTCTGAAAAAAATCTGCACTAATTTTCAGCTGGATCTTTATCAAAGTTTGAAATGGTGCAAGTGCAGACAATTTCCTTCAGATGTTCATCAATGTAAACTTCTGCACTTCACAACACAAAAAAACATAGTACCCTGCAACTAAAATACCAAGGAGTCCCACTTGGAATCAAGTAACTTACATAAACACCTGAGTATAAAAAAGTAGGGATATGAAATTAAACAATAACATGGGCTCAGTCATAGATGAAGCAGGTGGCAGACTTAGGTTCACTGGTCATATATTAGGGGGAAATGCAGATCAATCTACAAAGATTGCTCAAGAAATTCTTGTGTTATCCATCCTAAAATATTGCCATAGTGTTTAGGGCACAGTCCCGATAGGACTGATTGTGAATATTGAATATACATGAATAATAGCAGCATGTATGGTCACATGTTTGTTTGATGAATGATGAAGCATCACAGATTCTGAAAATACTGAACTGGCAGACACTAACAAACACAAACCATCCCATGAAAGCCCAATTACAAAATTTCAAAGCCAACTTTAAGGATGAATCAATACCTATGCATACCTACACATTACGTTCCTGTCCAGGAAGCCAAGTTTAATCACAGCCCACAGAAACACATTTAACCTGTGATTCTTCCTGTGATCCATACATAAATCTAACAGGAAGAGGCCCTATTAACTAGTACAGTGAGAAGTACCTTCTGCCATGCCCTTCAAAGTGGTTTGTAGAGTATGAATGTAATGTAGACACCTAGAGTTTATACTAACAGAGGACCAGCAGTGCTGTACAGCCCACACATTGGGAACCACAACAACACCTGGTCTGTGCCCAGCAATTCCTAGCTGAGGGACCATGATTATGAAGCAGGAGGAGGATTAGTCAGCTTTCCTGGGTTGCTAGTGCAGTATCTTTTCTGGTATATAGATTCCCAATCAATATCAGGAACTGTGAATTACATAGATTATATTAAACAATGTGGTGTTACATACCACCCTGGAGGAGTCTTGTGTAGCCCGAAGTATTCTTACCAATGAATTAAACTCATCAATGAAGAAGTTTTACCTCCATTTACCTTCCGCTTGTGTGTACATGCACATGCAACGTTTTTTCTCAGCATATGTGAATACGGAACTACATATTTATACTAGACAAATCCAGTGAGTTGGAGGCACAATAGATATCAACTCCTGTAATAGGTGCAGTGACCCTGTCTGTAGTAAAATATTACATTACAAATCAGTGGGAGCACAGTGAATTTTTGCCATAATCTCTTTAGTACATTACAAGAAACTATACCTTAAAAATCAAATGAACTATAATGAATAATTTGTATATTTCACAATATTAACTGCTGCAGATGTCTTTTGAAGTTTCTTAGACATGTCAGATTTATTAGCCAGTATATCTATCAGCTCAGTGATATTTTCCACTACTAACAAATTTTATTTTACAAAAGAAAGAACAATGGGATAGAAAACTTCAAGTAAAGACTCAAAAATAATTTCCACAGATTGTGTAATTTTGGGTATTGGCAAAAGAAAAATGGAAAGTTATGTCTTATGAAAAATTATGCAATAGGCTGCTAATGTTGTATAATCCATTACTTCATTGTTCTCAATTTTATTGCATGTTGGATGGCTATATTAATTGTTCCACTGCTTGACCAGAGGGGAGAGCTGTTTAACAGTTATGACAGACCACATGTTACAGCTGCAAAATACAAACATGAATTCTTTACAGATGAATGGAAAAGCTGGTAGAAGCCAACATTGGGGAAGATCAGTTTGGACTCTGTAGAAATGTTGGAACACGTGAGGCAACACTGACCCTATCTTAGAAGATAGATTAAGGAAATGCCAACCTACATTCCTAGCATTTGTAGACTTAGAGAAAGCTTATTATAATGTTGGCTGAAATACTCTATTTCAAATTCTGAAGGTGGCAGGGGTCAAATACAGGGAGTGCAAGGCTATTTACAACTTGTACAGAAACTAGATGGCAGTTTTAAGAGCCGAGGGCCATGAAAGGAAAGCAGTGGTTGGGAACGGATTGAGACAGGGTTGCAGCCTGTCTCTAATGTAATGTCTCTTGCAATGGTCTTTCCGCGATATTTTAAGAAATTTTATAAATTATATAACTCAGTACATATCTCGAAATATCTCTTCTTATCTTACCGATTCCTAAACTTTAATATATGATGATTATCAATGCAAAGTAGTTTCAAGCCTTATTATTCCTTGGAGCGTGCATTTACTCCATGGCCGGTGTGAGAGGTTTTTAAATTTCAGATCTCACAAAAATTATTAAACCAATGTTATTCAATCTATATATTTAACAAGAAGTAAAGGAAATGAAAGAAAAATTCAGAATAGGAATTAAAATCTGTGGAGAAGAAATAAAAATTGGGGGTTTGCCAGACACTGTAATTCTGTCAGACGGCAAAGGACCTGGAGGAGCAGTTGAATGGAATGGACAGTGTCTTGAAAGGAGGATATAAGAGGAACATCAACAAAGGCAAAACGAGGATAATGGAATGCAGACAAATTAAATTTGGTGATGCTGAGGGAATTAGATTAGGAAATGAGACACTTAAAGTAGTAAAGGAGTTTTGCTATTTGGGGAGCAGAATAACTGATGATGGTCAAAGTAGAGAGGATATAAAATGTAGACTGGCAATGACAAGGAAAGCGTTTCTGAAGAAGAGAAATTTGTTAACATCTAGTATAGATTTAAGTGTCAGGAAATCGTTTCTGAAAGTATTTGAATGGAGTGTAGCCATGTATGGAAGTGAAACAGGGACAATAAATAGTTTAGACAAGAAGAGAACAGCAGCTTTCAAGACATGGTGCTACAGAAGAATGCTGAAGATTAGATGGGTAGATCACTTAACTAATGAGGTGGTATTGAATAGAATTGAGGAGAGGAGAAATTTGTGGCACAACTTTACTAGAAGAAGGGATCTGTTGGTAGGACATGTTCTGTGGCATCAAGGGTTCACCAACTTCATATTGGAGGGGAGCGTAGAGGGTAAAAATCATAGAGGGAGACCAATAGATGAACAAACTAAAGCTGATTCAGAAGGATGTAGGTTGCAGTAGGTACTGGAAGATGAGAAAGCTTGCACAGGATAGAGCAGCATGGAGAGCTGCATCACACCAACCTTTGGACTGAAGACTACAACAATGACAGACCACATTTTACCAGACCGCCACACCTACTGACAACAATGACGAGAGGTACTAGCACTATGCTGATCACATATCCCACGCTCCCAGATTGGACCTCATATTTCCTTGTAATCAGCCTTCATGCTGTCAGAAAATGCCTAAGGTCTAATCCTTCAATGGTTTTTACATTGATTTTCTGTGTACATGATGTTGACTATGCTACTTAATTATGTGTGATGAACTTAATTCTTAGCAAAGCTATAGCATAAATATAATGAATTTATAATGTGAAGTTACTGAATTCTTAGTGCTGCAAGTGATACTGTACTGCTCTGTTTCAGAATTTTTCTCCAGTACAGGATGCCATCATGATAAGTAATTCTTTCTTAATGCTAGAAAACAAAGCCTTTCAATGGCATTAACTATTACATGTGTAATATCAGCCTTTTTAATTAAAGAGGCTGTGAGATTATTGAAGCTGCAATTAAAAAATGTACCACTATACTTTGAAGGCCAACTGTAACCCAAGTACAATCCAATGACTATTTGAGCAGGGATAATTTGTATAGTTCAGAAGGAAATATTTGAAGGTGAAGTCTTTAAGATGTTGCACGATATGATTTTCGGTGTTACATAATACACAGCCTTTACTCAAAAGGTATCTGAAAAAATTAGAGGTGAAAATGACATGCTTTTTTTATCCAGCATACCTTCATAAATTACAGGCATCACATTATGTCTACAATTCTAATACTCATTGCAAGGTTATTCAGTTAAGATAATATTTTTGAGGATAGTGCTGAAGTTAAGTGCACTGCTTATTCTTTTAGTTCCTGTAGGTTACTTTCTGGATTCAAATAAAAAGAGAATTCCTATTGACAAAGATCACCTTACATTATAGGTAATTTTGAATTAACTCTTGAAATTACAGTGACCTGTTGCAGACAAAATAATAGCATTTTAATATACTCTGTCTTCCTTCCTCAACTTTCATGGTAAAGATCCCCAATTACTTTCGATACAAGTGAAATACTGTTGTACTGTAGAAGTGTGATTTACATTAACTTATTTCACATGGGCAATTAAGCTTACCTTGTAGTCTTCGGCTGAAGATCTCTACTATTCTGAAACAAAAAAATAATAATATTGAACAGTGCATCACTCTGAATATTCCTGTGATGTTTCTAGTAACTCAAGATTTTGTTCAATAATATATCATCTGTACTTACCTAGCAAGTTTGCTAAGTCCAAGAATTTTCTTTGTGGGAAGATAACCAATGGACACTTTGCCATAGAAGGGCACCAAATGATGTTCACACATTGAGAACATCTCAATATCCTTCACTACAACCATTTCATCATGATCTTCATCAAACACTGCATTATTTAGGACCTCTGTGGAACAAAGAAGTACTAGTATTGGGGTGGGTTTTTGATTGCAGTAAATAAAGCTCAGTTCACAAATTTGATAAATATAGCAAAACAACATCAGTATTTGTTACCATTGTTCTATGGTATCTACGTAATGAAAGTGATGTGTCAAATATTAGTAGATCTGAGACTTGTGTCTCAAGTCTTAAGAAGGTTAGTGAAACTTTTAGATGGGTAAATGATCAAACAATATTAATCAGTTAGAGCTGGTTGTGCTTCATGTCCACATTGTTTGCTGTGTTCAGTTCCTTTGCCCTTTACTTTGAGCTTATTGGTATGTTAAGTAGTTTATAAAACTAGATCTAGACATTTGTAGTAACAGAAGAATTAATCGATAAATGGTTCTTTTGCTAGAGTTTTGAATGTATTTGCAGAAAGGTGTGCAGTATACTGCTGCATCCATTTTCAATAAGCCATCACTCGAATTCAAACACCTTAGCAGTAATCCATGCACTTTCAAATCTAAACTGAATAGTATCTTAGTGGCTCACTCCTATTATGTTGAGGAGTTCCTTGAAAAATTAAGCTGATCCTTGTTGTTTGCTTAAACTTATGGATAGACATTTTTCAGGTACATAAACATTTTATTTTTGTGTGTTATTACTTCTATGTTGTAATTTCATGTACCGACACATTCCATGATCTTTGAGATTTGCTCCTCAATTTGGTCCTAAGGAACATGAAGTGTAAATAAAAAATAATAAATAAACAGCCCATACTGAGACATTCCTTCGTGTGCACATGATGTGTCAGGAGTTATGTACGAGTATATTATCGTGATAATTGATTTGGGTTGGCATCATTTCAAGCTCATGGCAGGATTTAGAGCAGCACTGTCACATCATACCTAGAGTTTGATTTAAGATGTTCTAGGGAGCAAGAAATCAGACAGTTTTTAGTTAACTTTATGATCATATACCTATTGTGGAACTGATGAAAGCTGAAGCACATGGCAAGGACAGTAGTCCTAAAAAAACTATCCGATGCTGTGGAATAAAAGGAACAAACTTTCTGTTCCAAGTGCAGAGACGGAGAAAGTTAATTTAAGTAGTTTTGACAAAGAGCATATTGTAAGCACTGGGAAAAACTGTCATTAAAACAGTGATACTTGCTCAATGTTTAGGCAGTGCTTTAATCCTCTATTGAAAACGGCTGGGTAATTTATATAAGTCTCAGATGAGATGGTGCTGAATGTCTATGACCATTCAGAGAATGCTGAAGTTGCAGGGTGGTTAACACTGCAAACTGAAACAGATGACATGCTGTGGTACATTTTATTGTGGGGAACAACGAAGCATGGAGTGTTCTTCAGAACACTGTCATTGTTAACTGTACTCTATAAAGTAAAGGACTGGTGCGCGTGCTGTTGTTGATTCATTGGTTTTATCACTTATGAGTTTGTGGTGATGGGCAATAAATGGCATGGAAGTGGAAAAGAGTTGCCTTCAGGTAAATCACACATATTACATCAAGGCAATAATGAAGATATTCACATGGGTCTGCTGGGAACAGGTGGCACATTCGATGTTATAGTTGTGTCAATAAGTTCTGATGAACTGCATCACCACTTAATAATGAACGTCTCCCAAGACACTTTCTGGCAGCAATGTTTTACATTTTTTTCATTTCACAAGAGCGCAACATAATTCTTTTTACAGATGGCCATGAGTGAAGGTCGACTTGCTTATGAAAGTGGTGCAGAAAACTGAGATAAGGTGGCACTGAGTTTTCAAAGGATTCTGCGTAACTACAGTTTATGAGAGAGACTGAACACTGCACAACTGCATAAGATCCAATCTGGTAAAACTGAAGACATTCAGTGTACAGAGAGAAGAGTGCACTGAACAGGCACATGTTAGCTTCATGGGAAATTAACATAATGGGAAGAAACACCAAGAATGTGAAGTACCGGTATTCTTTCTTGGCAACGTATTTTATATTAAGTATGCATCATCATTTGGTTCACTTGCAAATATGTCGCACATAATTATTCATGATCGCAACATACTGAAACTACAGGAAGCGCGACTTTGAAACAGGCGTGCTTCCATTGTCTGAGAGGAAGCCACTGTTACTGCCTCTGCCTCTCCCCTCCCACTACAAAAACCTTTCCTTCACTCTTACTTCGAATGGTTACATATACCTAGAATTTTAGTTATAGTAACTTAAAACTTCAAATTTTCTGTACTGGTATACGTGTGAGTAACAATTTTACATCACTGTAGGTTAACTTCAAAGAAAGTAAAAAGTGCAGAGAAACAATGTTTTAAAGGAACTCGTCCGAAAATTTGAAAAGTACATGGGTTATCAAACTGATCGGACCAACAAGCTCTCATCTCCTAACACCTTCACAAATTACACGGTATAAATTGGAGTATGTACTCGCCATTACCTGTATTTCACGAAGATCGAACATAGGTATATAAACCATGTCTTTGTGATGATGTAAACTGGGGCAACCATTTTTCTGTAAGTCGTTTCCACCCTACATTCGGGAAAGACAGTATAGTTTTCATCAGACCGCTCAAATTTGTTGTTGGCAACCCGTATGGTCACAGCCTAGGGATAGGTACCGTTGCCTGGTCGGAATTTTTTATGCTGCCCGGTCCGAATGAGAGCGAAATATGGCAAGCGGCTGACCATATCTAGGTTTCGTTACATTTCCGAGAACCTTCAGTTGCATGCTACTTTATTCTCCGAAACTCTGGTGAAAATTTTCGAAATTATAGTTAAACCAGACAAAATTAATTGGACGGCATGGAAAATAACATTGTTACCGTCCAAGCGTTACACATATTTGCGTAAGTATATCTGACGTAACATGAAATTGCTGGGAAGCATTAGAAAAAAATCCCCAGTATACGAGAAACACTGTATATTTGTATCTAATGTCATAACAAGGGAGCAGAGAAAAATTAAATTTTTGATAACTGTATCTCAAATTCCTAGTCACCATAGTCAAAGACTTACGAGTACCTTCCAAAGCGACTGGTAGTAAGTTCCCCCACAGTAAACTTAATTTCTTTAACATGCCGAAATGTGTAGGCATTTTCCCCTCACGCGCACAACGCATGTACAGGTAGGTAATACCTTCATATCTTACTCCTTACAGTGGTTTGTGGAATACAAATGGAGCTGTAGATAGTTTCTCACAGGTGCATTGTAGGAATATCGACGCCCGCACTATGCGCGGAACGAGCATCATCATCGGGGTTACTGTAACTGGTTCCTTGCAAGTTTCTTTTAGAGATTGCATTAACCGCGGCCGGTACGACTACAATAGCGGGAAATGTTATCCCGCCCGATCTTGCTACACGGTAAGCTGCAAAGCTTACATCATCATAGTGAAAGCCGCTCTGGACCGCGCCTATGAAAGTAGTATTGTAAGCCCTAATTTCTGTTTCGCAAAGAGTACAAGATAATTACTCTGAAAAACACACACATAGCTAAACTTCAGAGGTGTCAAATATCGCACGAAAAACACTTTCATGCTGCTGTTAAAAAAATAGATTTTGGATGACCTAATTTCGGGCTAGCTATTTGCCAGAGTTCCTGTTGCAGAGATGCACTTCAAGCATGCTGGTGTTAGCACACTGAAATAAAATGTGTGTGTCCATCGAAGAAATTAAATAGTGAATTAAAAAAGAAAAAAAACACGAGTGTACAATACATGTTCTTCACTAATACACTAAGTAACACGTTGCTGAAATATAAGTTTAATGTAACATTTCTCACTATATGTAGTGCCCATTTCGGTGCTGTGTTGTGAGGAGCTTTGTGTCTGAATTTTATTCCTACACTTGTCATTTGTAGTATACTTACAACACAGGAGTTCTATTGTACACCAAGAAACCACAGTATAGTAAGTAAAAATACTATTTTTTTAAGGCAGACATTACTCGTAGTGAATGTTTGAAAGATACCCATAAAATGCTGAGAAATATTTTAAATATAGTGAAAATACTAAAGCTTTTTAATTTGCAGCGCCAGGAAACTAAAACGTAGTAGAAAAATGTGAGACCTTAACTTTTCCTGGCGAACTGAATGTTCAAATAACTTGCTGCCTGGTGACGTCGTCGACCACCGCGGTGGCAGCAAACCCGTAAGTTATTTATAGTAGAACAGTTATATAAATGGTGGGTATGGAAAGACATACTGCCAAATGCTAAAAGCTTTCACTGACAACTATTTAGAACAGATAATTCAGAAACCAAGTCATGACGGATATATTTTAGATCTAATGGCAGCAAATAGACCTATTCGATGTCCACCTTGAACCTGATACTGAATCAGTGACACTTAGGCGGCAGTACCAACATTACCAAAAGGTCAAGGGAACAAGTGGAGATGTTTCAGCAAGGAACTATAAATATTTATCTCTGAGCAGGAATGTGTAGATGAACTGTGACTCAAACTGAGAACAATAGTTTATCCAGCACTGGGTAGATATATGCCTAGCAGAATAGTTCATAGTGATGTTCTGTCATATGCGGTCTCTAAAGAAATTTCCAAAGGACTACACTTGCTAAACAATATGTGGAAAGCCAATACGGTTCAAATGGCTCCTAGCACTATGGGACTTAACATCTATGGTCATCAGTCCCCTAGAACTTAGAACTACTTAAACCTAACTAACCTAAGGACATCACACAACACCCAGTCATCACGAGGCCGAGAAAATCCCTGACCCCGCCGGGAATCGAACCCGGGAACCCGGGCGTGGGAAGCGAGAACGCTACCGCACGACCACGAGCTGCGGACAAAGCCAATACGACTATAGAGATATGACAGAAAGCATTTGGCTGTCAAGAGGAAAATATGTAAAGTTTTCAACGACTACAATAGCAAAATATTATAGAAATATGTTTGACAGAAAAATCTGCTTACATGTAAAGGTTGTCTGTAGCAAAAAAGTATTCAAACACTCATGGATGACACAGAACCGAAATTAAAGCTAATAAAGCAAAAGGAGAAACCTTTAATTCCGTTTCGAAATGCTGCTTTGCAAAGGCAGGTCCTTGAGTTCTGCGCCAGTTAAATTATGGCACCACTACAAAAGTGTCAGATTTTTTCAGACAACGCAGTTGTATAAAATGGAGTACTACCTGAGAACACCGGCACAGTAGTCCATGTTTGAACTTAGTACCGTATTGAAGTAATATTTAGATTGATAACTTGCTTATTTTCTGCATCCGTTGTCTATCTTCTATATATACAGTATATAAACCGAAGTCCCCCATTGTAGTTTGCCTCAGTATGTTCAGACTAATCCAAGGAACTACTATGGGGATTTTGGTATGGTTTTCACTAATAGAGTGATTATGATTTGTGTGTATATTTTTAAATATTTCGCGCCAACTGGCTAAACTATATGTCATTGAAGTCCCCAGTCACTGTGAGGACGATGCTACTGACATCTAGTGGTGAATGGCAGAAATCCTTGGAATTACATATGACCACCTGACTGCAGCGATACGCCAGCACGATCTACCGCTACCGGGACTCACCGCTGACTTCTCAAACGACCTGCAGTTCAAAACTCATCAGATGTTAAGCTGTTAAGAATATATTTTGTGGTATAGAGAATGTTTAAGAGATGTGAAGGGAAATTAGGGAAAAGACCACAAAAATGTAGTTCGCGTCGTACTGGCGCTGGTGTCGGCCTTCCAGCAATCAGCCGTCCGAAGCTCGCGCAGAACTCTTGCGGTTGAGTAGACTGCCTCGGAGCCATTACTTGTCACTCTAGACGCCAATTAAATATGAAACAGCTAACATTCCTGCCTCCTGGTAATTTTTCTGGCATGGGCTACTTAACTGTTTAAGTTTTATGGAAATGACACAGAACACCTAACGTTGCTCTCTTAATTTTAACCTTAACTCCACCCAGTAGCCCATAAACCATATTACCTGTACGACAGCGAAGTCGTCTGGTCGTAGAAGAAACTTGCTGCCTGTGAGAAGCCTGGTGAGGTTGCTGGTATGTTCATGAAAGTGAAAGTGAAATTTTGCGCTTCGGAAATTCGATATACCGTGACTACAATATCAGTGAGTCACAGATGGACTCAGCTGGCTCGTGCAAATACAGTAACAGTTTGTAGGAATATGAAGTTGAACTATGATTGTGTATCACAGGCGAAGCGCGAGACAAAGCGGTTCTGCACGAGTCGCGGTTCTACATGGAGTGTCAGAGGGCCGTAATTGCCTGTGGAGATTCTGGGGGCAACGAGTCTTGCGAGGTTGGATTCGTCATTGCTAAATAAGTCCTGCACATTTCGAAGTGAACTGGGATGTCATTGCGTACTCTACTCCAATTAATTCTGTTTACATAACCATTAACTTGGAGAAAATGTTTTACATTTCTGACGTGTGAATATCATTGGCTGTGCCGTATCGTCTTTGTCTCTATGATGTTACCGTTCAGCAATGTAACACGAGACTGCATGCTGCCTGTTCGGTTCTAGTTCGCTACCGTTCTAGCGTTGGCCTCGCCACACTTTTTCCGGATGTCTTGACCACTGAAAACACATTGGGTTGCTAAGGGACTATCACACCCATCGGCAGCCACTATGATTAACTCTGGCATAGATTTAAATCAGCATGTAATGACGTATCCGCTTCTATATTACAATCTGTTCGACTCGATGGTAAGACGAGGTAGGAACATCGTTGCTACCAGAGTTGGCAGCTCTGCGTACTGAATTTCGTACCTGTTACACCCGAAATTACCTACAAATTTAATTTTCTATTGTATCTACCATAATGCGTATGCACAAGAAGTGAAAATTTCGTTATTGGTTATCTTTCCTGATGCTGAATATTAATAGCTAATATTGTGTCCATGCGCCTGCACGCTACATAGACTGTGCTTCCAACGTCAGCACAGAAAATTTAATATATTAAGTTATTGTATTGCTACTTGAGAAATGTCAGTCAGAAGAGCACCGTTCACAGTAGACCCTTATTTCTGATAAGGGAGGGAGGGCCGGGGAGAAAGGGGGGGGGGAGAGGGAGAGCTGACATGTGGGTCACCAATTTTGATTAAGTTTTGCAAGGATGTTCTATATTAAAAGTAAAGAGATGCAATGTTTCTGATTTTTGTTAGACACTCCCTAGTTTGGAAAAAATCAAGGTAAAAATAATGACGGAAAACCGTATTTTCAATTATATAAATCAAAAGATAGCCTAAAACAAATATTTTACCTTATAAATACGGTCCAACGATAATATTAGAGCTATTAACGTTTTTGTGTTTTCTGGCTGTAGCTTGGGAACTTATTCTGTGTGGGTAGTAGAGCGAGGTCGGCATCTAGCAGTCAAGGCATTAAATTGCCTAACTGCTCGTCCGGCTTGATCATAGCGTTTTTCGTTCCATATTTTTTCGGTGTATTTGATAATATTTTGATAACCGGAGTACTTTTCTCTGCATTTTTTTGCAGTGAAACATCGGGAGGCTGAAGTATGCATAATGTCTTGACAGTTATTTTCATAGTGATACATTATACAAAAATACACCTGAAGTACAGGGTGTTTCAAAAATGACCGGTATATTTGAAACGGCAATAAAAACTAAACGAGCAGCGATAGAAATACACCGTTTGTTGCAATATGCTTGGGACAACAGTACATTTTCAGGCGAACAAACTTTCGAAATTACAGTAGTTACAATTTTCAACAACAGATGGCGCTGCGGTCTGGGAAACTCTATAGTACGATATTTTCCACATATCCACCATGCGTAGCAATAATGTGGCGTAGTCTCTGAATGAAATTACCCGAAACCTTTGACAACGTGTCTGGCGGAATGGCTTCACATGCCGATGAGATGTACTGCTTCAGCTGTTCAATTGTTTCTGGATTCTGGCGGTACACCTGGTCTTTCAAGTGTCCCCACAGAAAGAAGTCACAGGGGTTCATGTCTGGCGAATAGGGAGGCCAATCCACGCCGCCTCCTGTATGTTTCGGATACCCCAAAGCAATCACACGATCATCGAAATATTCATTCAGGAAATTAAAGACGTCGGCCGTGCGATGTGGCCGGGCACCATCTTGCATAAACCACGAGGTGTTCGCAGTGTCGTCTAAGGCAGTTTGTACCGCCACAAATTCACGAAGAATGTCCAGATAGCGTGATGCAGTAATCGTTTCGGATCTGAAAAATGGGCCAATGATCCCTTTGGAAGAAATGGTGGCCCAGACCAGTACTTTTTGAGGATGCAGGGACGATGGGACTGCAACATGGGGCTTTTCGGTTCCCCATATGCGCCAGTTCTGTTTATTGACGAAGCCGTCCAGGTAAAAATAAGCTTCGTCAGTAAACTAAATGCTGCCCACATGCATATCGCCGTCATCAATCCTGTGCACTATATCGTTAGCGAATGTCTCTCGTGCAGCAATGGTAGCGGCGCTGAGGGGTTGCCGCGTTTGAATTTTGTATGGATAGAGGTGTAAACTCTGGCGCATGAGACGATACGTGGACGTTGGCGTCATTTGGACCGCAGCTGCAACACGGCGAACGGAAACCCGAGGCCGCTGTTGGATTACCTGCTGCACTAGCTGCGCGTTGCCCTCTGTGGTTGCCGTACGCGGTCGCCCTACCTTTCCAGCACGTTCATCCGTCACGTTCCCAGTCCGTTGAAATTTTTCAAACAGATCCTTTATTGTATCGCTTTTCGGTCCTTTGGTTACATTAAACCTCCGTTGAAAACTTCGTCTTGTTGCAACAACACTGTGTTCTAGGCGGTGGAATTCCAACACCAGAAAAATCCTCTGTTCTAAGGAATAAACCATGTTGTCTACAGCACACTTGCACGTTGTGAACAGCACACGCTTACAGCAGAAAGACGACGTACAGAATGGCGCGCCCACAGACTGCGTTGTCTTCTATATCTTTCACATCACTTGCAGCGCCATCTGTTGTTGAAAATTGTAACTACTGTAATTTCGAAAGTTTGTCCGCCTGAAAATGTACTGTTGTCCCAAGCATATTGCAACAAACGGTGTATTTCTATCGCTGCTCGTTTAGTTTTTATTGCCGTTTCAAATATACCGGTCATTTTTGAAACACCCTGTATGTTACTACGTAATCTTAACCGATCATCTATTTGTGAGCGTTCTCACCATCAGTGGTGTGAAAATTTTCGTAGAAACAGGGCAAGCAAATATTTCTCGCACCATGCACAATACGCGAACGCAGTCTCGTCGGATTGATATGTTTCCCGGTGCACGTTCTGATTCACGTTATTAGATGCCAACTTGGATGCACACCAAACGTATAAAAGCATATCTTTATAGACAGGCGTGGACAACTCGTTATGGACCAATACATGAATTTTTATAGCATCCGCCCATCGTTTAATTCTGTGCTCTGCTGTGGTGTCTCATGACTTTGAAGCCGTGCGATGAAATTCTTTACCTTGAGGAAAAAGTGTCACACGGCTGACAAAGAGAGGTACATTTCAGTGGTATCGCTTTGGCGGTACACGTCGATTGAGAATCATTATCGCCATGAAAATGGCTGTCGGTAATTATATATACTCGTTTGATTAATAATCTCTCCTCCCAATGTTTCTTCAAAAAAGGCAAAGAAATGTATTCACATTGCAGAATGTAATCAAATACACCGAAGAAATATCGAATGAAAAAAGCCATGATCAAGACTAACATGGCCCATCAGTTTAGTAATCTACAATGAAGTGGTCATGGGATACATCTCAATACCGTGTCGGAGCTCCTTCTTCCCGGCGCAGTGCAGCTACTCTACCTGGCATGGACTCCAGTCGTTGGAAGTCCCCTGCGGAAATATTTAGCCATGCTGGCTTTACAGCCGTTCGTAACTGCTAAGTGTTTGTTACTAGTGTAGGATTTTGTGCACGAAATGACCTCTCCATTATGACCCATTAATTTTCAATGGAATTTATGTCGGGAGATCTAGGTAGCCAAACGATTCGCTCTAACTGTGCAGAATGTTCTTCAAACCAGTCACGAACAATTTTGGCCTGGTGAATGGCGCATGGTCATAAAAAAAATCCATCATTTGGGAATGTGAAGTCCATGAAAGGTTGCAAATCGTCTCAAGGTAGCCGAGCATAACAGTCCATTTTATGTAGAGAGAGCCCACACCGTTATAGTCACCAAAAGATTGAAGTGTGCCTTTTTGGCAGCTTTGGGCCATTTCCAATCAATGATCGGTTTAGCTGGACCAGAGGACCTAGCCCATTCTATTTAAACACAGCCCACACCATTATGGAGCCACCACTTGCTCACACAGTGCTGTGTTGACAACTTGAGTCCATGGCTTCGTGGGGTCTGCAACAGATACTAAAGCTACCATCAGCTCTTACCAACTGAAATCGGGACTTATCTGACCACGCCACGGTTTTCCAGTCGTCTAGAGTCCACCAGATATGGTTACGAGACAGGGAGAGGCGCTGCAGGGATCTCGTGCTGTTAGCAAAGGCACTCGCATCTGTTGTCTGCTGCCATAGCCTATTACCGCCAAATTTCGCCGCATTGTACAACGGATACGTTGGCGGTACATCCCACATGGATTTTTGTGGTTATTTCAAGCAGTGTTGCTTGTCTGTTAGCACTGACAACACTACGCAAACGCCGCTGCTCTCGGTCGTTAAGTGAAGGCCGTCGACCACTGAGTTGCCTACAGTGAGATGAAATTTGGTATTCTCTGCCCACTATTGACACTGTGGATCTCTGATCTCCCTAACAGATTCAGGGATGTAATGTCCCTTCCGTCTAGCGTCAACTACCATTCCGTGTTCAAAGTGTTAGTTCCCATCGTGCGGCCATAACCATGTCTGAAACCTTTACATATGAAGCACGTGAATACAAACGACAGCTTCGCCGATTCCCCACCCTTTTATATCTTGTGGACACTATCGCCATCTGTATATGTCCATATCGCTATTCCATGACTTGTCTCCTCAGTGTACAGCCTTTATCACTCACTAGCCAACCATTTTCTGCTACACATTTAAAATGACATTTACCCAAGCTCCTGCTTGAAAACTGATACGTTAATAACCAACAATATTACCTTTGGACCCCATATTGTATAAGAAAACATTTGTTTTTAGACTATCTTTTGATGTACAGCATTGAAAGCACCGTTTTTCGGTATCAGATTTGACATTATTTTCTCAAAACCCTGGGAGTGTGTAGCAAAGAACCGAAACACGTGTCTGTAGAATGTCCTTGCGAAACTATCAGAATCGGTGATTCCCATGTCACGAACTCTCCTCTTAAGTAAGAAGTGCGAGAACATTTATCTGGCGGCAGAGTTCTTTGACCCCATTCCTTGACGTGAGCTGGTGAGCCTGAGGAGAAATGGGCGGCTGTTGTGGGCGGGGGAGTGGGGAGAGCCATCGGGGCGACACGCGCCGCCACTCAGCTGAGCGATGGCCGGCAGAGCCGCCCCGGCCGGCGGGGGGCACGCGCGCTCCATACGTCATCTGCCGCACAGTGGGTCGCGCTTCTCACGTTTAACACCCCGGCGACGGCCAGCTCGCCACACTCGGTCGGTCAAGGCTGCAGAAGGAAACAGGCTGTGCTCGCGCTTACGGAAACATCCTACTCTTGGCATCATATTGCAAACAACGTTGAAACTTACGATTCCATTAAGTAACTAAAAGTTTCTTCATGTGTCACAGGTTCAGGCCTAATTTTTTATGAAGGGCTTCCCAGCATCGCCATAGTAATATCTTAAATTTTATGAGGGTTTTTCTATTTATATATTTTTATATACTTCAATTTAGATCACTTGAGCTCATAAAATTATATACATATGTATAAGATGACTCACTCGGTGTACATCTTACCATTACATTTTATCAAGGCTTTTACTGTCTAATCTGTTCACTCATTTCACCTTGTTGCCTATTACGACACGTATTGTTACAAGTTCGAGGTTCAGGCTTATTTTTCTCACATTCGTTCAGTCGTTTGCCTCTTAGCCATATTCCCATATCATTATCGCTTTTTATAATGTAGAACGCTCAGTCTAACGATTTTCGTTTCTTATTTCGCTGCACATGCTACAACTCACATTTTGCGTTTTTGGTAATTTTTCTATATTTTATTTTATGTTACTCTAGCCCATAATGTATCCTGCATGTGACGACTTATCGTCGTGTAAGTTACCATTAATTTTTATCTATTTTTATTCCTTGTTCATTCATTTTGAATATGTAGCATTGTCTTGTTGCCTAAAAAGATCACATGTTTTGGAGTTATTTAGCCTCATGGCATACCACAGCTTGTTCTTACTCTATTATGTTTTTAAATGAAGTATTGTAAGCACGCAGATTAATCAGTCCATATTTTCGGTATCTTCGCTGATAACGTCGGTGTAGTTGCTTATACACCGCAGGCGCAGTACTACAACTCCAGACCTCCCGCGTTGGGCTCCACCCAGCGGTGATTGGTGTTCATACTCTGTAGCTGCCCGGTAGCTGACAGTGTGAGTATAGCGTTCGTTCTCGGTTTCTGTTCCCTTTGTACCACCTGCCCGGACTACATTTTTAGGTCAGTTTGTTAGGCCCCCCTCCTTTTTATAGTTACGCCAAGATGTAGTGATTTGGAACGCTTGCATTGATTGGCCCGACCGCACGTAATGTGTCACCAGATACAGTAAGTGAGCCGTCTTGTGTCTGAAGCCTGCTCTTCTGATTATTATAGATATGTCGCATTATATTTCTTCCCTCCTTTCCTTTGTATGTTACAGTTTCATACACCTGAAGATGGGATTTTAAAATCCCGAAACCGATCGTGGTTCGAATAAATAATTAGTGGAACTGAATCGGAACACACTAAATCGATTACCATACTCAAGCGAACTTCATCCACCATTAATATTCCGTCACATCGTGCGAGACCCATACGCGGCCGTGTCCGTAATCGATGCAGTCTTATCGATGTGCGGCAGACGATACTTATTCCTCGAGGCTGGGCTCAACAGATCTACTCTGATACGTTTAATGATAAATCCCGAATGATCTTCTGCACTGTTACGCTTTTACGTCAGTGTGAATATAGTTATCCAGCCTTGCTTTGAACCGAGAGACAATATTAACACACTTACCCTAGAGATCAGAAACGGAACTACTACGAGTCCGATTTTGAGTGTCGTATGCGTTAGAAACCAAGGGGAAGCTGTTAAGTCAGTGTTATACAGGCTTCCTTCCTGCCCCGCTGCAGTTCCACTAGTTTACTGTGTCAGGATGACGGCGCTGCGACTGTTTGAGAGAGGTGTAATGTTATCCTTAACGGCCGTTTACACAGTTTATGTGAGCACTGGAGACGTCGACGAGATTCTCAGCCACTCTAGATTTGCACGTGGTGGCCAAAGTTGGAACAATTGTTTTTCCAGTTTACATCGGTTCCACAACGCATTAGAATATCTAGAGTGCCGGTGCCGTACGATAACCACAGCACACACAATGGGCCTCAGTGCGCAGCTGCATTCTGATTATAACCACCCGGTACTTACGATCTCGTGCACATTATCTTTTCTACGCTCCTTCAGTCCACTTGTACCACACAAGGCTCCAATGACGAGTTTTCAGTTAAATGCCAGCGGCAGGCTGGCGAATCTGTTAGAGCACACAGACGGTGAGTCCGGAGATGACGTCACAGGACCCGGTGGAGGGGTCAAAGCGAGTATGAACATCTTATTTCCGATCTTTACCCTACACCACAAATCGAAGCACCACTTTCAGAAATACTCCGAGATTCGAGGGACTGAAAAATGTAAACTGCGAACAATTTATGCACCGCCTCCAGCTTAATTCCACCAAATTCTGTCAATAAGCACAAGAAGGCACAAACCTTATGTTTCAATTGTTCACGGGAACAAATATAATTTGACTTCAATTACACCTCGTCAACTCTTCGTTCACTGACCACCACCTCCAAGTTTCGCGATCTGATAAGACCAATGCTTACGTCCACGCTCACTAAATCGAACAACTCTTCTCCAGAATTTTACGCCTTCACACAGAAAACGAACTTATCAATTCTTTTAAACTTCTCGCATTTCAAAAATAATTTGGTTTGTCACTAAGTATCACTGACTACAGAATCCAGCGTACACTTCAAAACAGTGTCTGCGCGCACCTCAAGAGCTGTCGATCGACTCCTTTCAGTTTCGCCGTCTGTACGCAGTTCCACGAACTATTTTCGTTGTTTAGACGTTTCAAAGAATCTGTTTCAGAAATAAATTGCAGGCATTTTCTTTTTCCATTTCCTGCTCCCACTAATCGCACACTTCAGCAAACGGCTGCTTATTGTCTAGACTTTCAGAATGTTATTTGCAAAAGATGCTGGAAGACCCCGAGAAAATCACTCACCCTGGGTCAACATCTTAAGCCCTGACCTCTATCCATTAGAATAGATTACGAGAATACCTACCCATAATGTGGAATGAAGGTACAGATATAGTCAGTATAAGCAGATTATATAGTGAGGAGACCAAAAATATGAGATCGTGACATGTACATGTACAGAGGCGGTAGCATCTAGTACACAAGGTACAAAATGGTAGGGCATTGGCGGAGCTATCATTTGTACTCAGGTGATTCGTGTGAAGATGTTTCCGACGTGAGTATGGCCGCACGACGGAAATTAACAGACTTCGAACACGGAATGGTATTTGGCACTAGACGCATGAGCATTTCCCTTCGGAAACTGTTAGGCAATTCTATAGTTCGAGATCCACTGTGACAAGTGTGTGCCGAGAATACCAGATTTCAGGCATTACTTCGCACCATGGACGTCGCAGTGGCCGACGGCTTTCACTTAATGAGCGACAGCAGCGGTGTTTGCGTATTTGTCAGTGCTACTAGAGAAGCAACACTGCAAGATATAACCACAAAAATCGATGTGGGACATACGACGAATGTATCAGTCAGGACAGTGGCTCGAAATTTGGCGTTAATGGGTTCTGGCAGCAGACGATCGACGAGACTGCTTTTGGTAATAGCACGACATCGCCTGCAGCACAACCCCTGGTTCGTTGAACATATCGGTTGGACCCTAGACGATCGAAAAACGGTGGCCTGATCAGATGAGTCCGGTTTCAGTTGGCAAGAGCTGCCTGTAGGGCTCGAGTGTGGTATAGACTCCACGAAACCTGTAAGAAGTCCATGATTAAGGAATTTGTTGCTAGCGCACTCGAGCAGATGTGATTGCTCACGCGCTGCCTGCGATATGTAAGCTATAAGAGAATCTGAGACCAAAGAGCAGTGTTATATGCAGTAGGAACTGTGTAGCAGCAAGTTGTTGCTAGCGAGCAGTCTGGTGTATCGTTTTGGCTGGGCCGGTCGTGGTGCAGCGATGGCGGAGCCTGAGCGATATAGTATAAGGTAAAAGCAGCCTCGCGCATATCTAGTAATGTTATGTGAACTCCCATGTAAATCTTTTAAAAATGTCCTAATAATAATCTTCGTCATATAAAGTAATTTCTAACAAGCATTCATTTCAATTTAAAGAATTTACTAATTTCTCCAATCCATGATCATTCCGATTGTTGCAAAAGAAAAATCAGTTGCTTCCTTTCATAAATGAAAAGTGTATAGGCCAGCATTGCACAGAGCTGTGCCGAAAAAAAAGCTATTGCAAGAACAGATAATTGCCGACTTTATCGAGGTAAGAATTTTTGCTTTTTTATTCAGAATGATCTTACAGGGCCATGACGCAGCACTGCTGTCGTCCAAAATTTACCAGGTTACTGAATTTATTTTTTTTATTACGAGGTTTAGGAATTTTTCTGTTTAGAGCTTACATTAAATGAGGAAAGAATTTTGTGGGTGCATTAAATGGGAAACAAATTTTATGTGGGGGTTAAATGTGAATGAATTTCTGTGGGGAGGTTATAAATGGGAACCAATTTTGTTCTGAGGTTACACAAAAAATTGAATCATATTAATATTATTATTTATTAAATTTTGTGGGGAGGTTACAAACCATGGACTCAAGTTGTCAACAAAGCACTGTGCGAGTAGGTCGTGGCTCCATAATACTGTGGGCTGCGTTTACATGGAATGGATTATTTCCTCTGGTCTAAAAGAAACGATCATTGATTGGAAACTGCTATTTTCGGATACTTTGAGACAATTTGGAGCTATTCATGGGCTCATGTTCCCAGATAACAATGGAATTTTTATGGATGACCATGTGCCATATCACCAGGCCACTATTGTTCTCGAGTAACTGAAAATCATTATGGACAATTTGAGCGAATGATTCGGCCACCAAGGTCGCCCGACGTGAATCCATCGAACATTTATGGGACATAATTGAGTGGTCAGCGCGTGCTCAAAATTCTGCACCAGCAACACTTTCGCGTTTACAGACGGCTGTGGTGGTAGCATGGCTCAAAATTTCTGCAGCCGACTTCCAACGACTGGAGTCCATGTCACGTCGAAATGCTGCACTACGCTGCGCAAAAAGGAGGGCCGACCCGATATTGGGAGCTATGCCATAACTTTTCACCTCATTATATGTTGGTATATGATATAAAAATCTAGCCAAAGGTAGCGAGGATGCTCATGTGACATTCTTGGGGTGTGATTTTGTCATGGCAAGTTATAACTACTGCAGAAAAGACAGGCTACGATTCTTAAGGTAGAAGTTACATTTACTAAAGCCTATGAATGAAGAGCATTGTGTGTATACGTGAATATTACATCGCATCTGCCAGACATCAAGCTTCCTGACAATGAAGTTCGAACTAATTCTTCCGCTTTGCATGGCTCGAGAGGTGAGGAAGACCATTGTGGGAGAGTATCAACTGGCCCTGCTGAACCGGACGCGCATGCAGGTGCAGCCGGTATCTTATGTTACAAAATAATGTAGAAAAAAAACTGGGAAAATCAGATGGAAATTTCAAGTCTCCGTTTGGGTAATACAAGTCAGTCTCAATCCCTTGCCACCTGGCCCGGTGTTGCGGGGAAAAAAGCAACGTCTAGTTTTTGCACTACAGTAGCAGCATATCTGAAGCAAAGTAACCATATGTGACAGTCAGTAGTAATGATGAAACGTGTCAAAGGCCGACGTCATTTAATATTTTTTAAACCAGTCCCATAAATCTGGATAGAAAACTGGAAATCACCTTCAAGATAAAACATTTTCTCGGGAACGTAAGTTTATTAATTAGATGTCATGGTCACCTCTTGAGCAAAGCAAAATGGAGGAATTCGTTGGAAGATCAATGTCAGAGGGCTTTATGTCTGGCAGATGCTATGCACTGTTTTTGTATATACACAATTCTCATCATTAATACGCTTTAGAAATGTAATTTTTATCATAAGATTCGTAGCAATTGAGTTTTTATTCTATGCGGAAGCTATAATGTGCCATTGCAAATAATGACCCAATAAGGAGAAATGAGTATTCTGAAGTATGCTGGATTAAGTTTTGTATCATATGCCAACAAATAATTTGTTTGTACTCCTATCTGTACCTTCATCCCAACTACTGTAAATAAGCTCTTATAGTTACATTGTTTTTATCGTATGGCTTTACTTACTTAATTCGAGAAAATTTCTAGACTGGATGCCGTTATCCCGGCAGTTCTCGTTGCTGTAAGTAGCTTTCCCAGATCAAGATGAACCAAAGATTTTCGTTCTGATAACTGGAGTTGTTTGTTTACATCTACATGACTACATTCTCTCGTATCTGAACACTGCACTGGTTTCGACAAATTTCAAGCAGGAAATTTCTTCCTTTACAAATCCCAGTATTTGAAAACCCGTGCCTCAGTTTTGAATTAAGAAGAGCCAATAGACTAGCTTTAACGGACGTTAATGTGACAACTAGGCAGTGTCATTTACGCTCTGTACCTTATCTACTGTCCACTCCTTTATATTTTATTTTTATGACCTGTCACTCAAATATCTACAAGCCAACTGTTTACTTTTAAAACAAAGTCTTCATTTAAAAGATTTCATTTAGAGTATTGACTTCAGCCAGAAATTTGAACTAATTTTGAAATTATGTACAAGTAGTAAAATCGAGGCAATGAAGACTATACTGATGCCAAAGCTCAGAAGTAATTTAATGGGAAGTGAAAGAAAATGGATCGGGCTGATACGTAGGTCAGAGCAGACCGGTGGGGGGAAAGGGGGGAGGAGGAAGGAGGGGTTTCTCCTAGGGCTTATTTTTTGCGAGGGAAACAACACCCGCATCCAAACACCACTCCCCCATCCCCCCCAACCCACAGACCAGATTGAGGGCGAAGATGATAGAGTAAAGAAGATCCTATAGCTGGGAGATGGATAAAACTGGCAAGTTAAAAACGTAATAGACGTTAGTCGGACTAACAATAATAAAAGAAGGTCAAAGTAGTAATCAGTCAGCAGGTGAGTGGGACTGGGCAAGATCCCCCCCCAGATCAACATGCGACGGGGTCGCCCCGCCTACGTTGGGCCAGATACTTTAACCTCCACTGTTCAGCATCCTGTCACTCCTGTCGTAATCTGCCCACACGATCTGCCTTTCACCACATTTTCCGTAGACAGTGTCACGCCTCTCCCCTCCCCCCACCCCCCCACCCCTCATCGCCAATAAATTTGAAAGACCTTAACAACAATCCGTCGGAGTTGCCCATAATGGAGTTTCCCGTGGTTGGACTGCGAGACACTGGAGAGCACTACATTGAACTGGGGTGTGGTATCTAAGCACGTGACCAACGTTTAGCTATAGCAGTGGCCGTGTCTACTGTTCCCTTTGTCGAGTCACACACTGTTTTAGTATAAAATATTTCTTGTGAACTAAGAAACCCTATTTGAGCTTCGTAACTTTTTCGAACTACTGATCCAATGGGTCGCTGACAATGGAATCGAGAAAGGAGAGGAGAGGAAGGTTAAGGTAAAGGTAAAAGAACAGTGATAAGTTGGGTTGTGGGGGGCGCTCGACATCACGGTAAAAGAACAGACGAAGAAATACTCTACATACACCTAGCTTAATGATCACACACTATATCATAAGTATCCCGACATCCCCATGTAATGTGGAATATGTCACTAGACGTCACGAGAGATGGATCCGCCAGTATAAAAGACTGCGAACCATGTGTTCTCAGTAGAGAAGTAATAACAGCAGAATGGATCCATCAGCAGGGTCCGTGGACTTCGAACGTGGCCTAGTCATTGGATGTCACCTGAGTAACGAATCTATCAGTGATATTTCAACCCTCTTAAAGCTGTCCTAGTCAACTGTTGGTGATGCGACAGACGTGGAAACGAGAAGAAATATCCACAGCTAAACCAAGAGTAAACAGACCTCATGAATTGAGAACAGGGACAGTGACACTGTAGAGAGTTGTAAAAATCTCATTAACTCAGCAGAAGCAATTACTTGTTAGTTATAAAGTGCTACGAGCTGTCCAGTTAGCACAATGAGAAGGGAGTGGGTCCAATGGTCGAGCATTATCTCATAAGCCACCCATCTCTGTAGTTAATGCTACGCGACGCTTGAAGTGGTGTCAGCAGCTACATCACTGGACAGTAAGTAACTAAGTGATTTGGAGTGATGAGTCACACTATACCCTATGGCAATGCGATGGAAGAGTGCGTCCGGTGAATGCCTAGAAATCGTTACCTGCCATCATGTGCAGTACCAAGAGTGAAGCAGAGAGAAGTAGGTGGTGATGTCTGGGTGTGATTTTTGTGACTAGTGTGTGCTCCCGTTATCGCACTTCAGAAAACGCTAAATGCGGAACTATATGAACACATTTTATAAGCCGGCCGCAGTGGCCGAGCCGTTCTAAGCGCTTCAGTCTGGAACCGCGCGACCGCTACGGTCGCAGGTTCGAATCCTGCCTCGGGCATGGATGTGTGTGATGTCCTTAGGTTAGTTAGGTTTAAGTAGTTCTAAGTTCTAGGGGACTGATGACCTCAGATGTTAAGTCCCATAGTGCTCAGAGCCATTTGAACATTTTATAACTATGTACTGCGTACAATAGAGGAACAGTTACGAGACCACTGATTGTGTCAGTATACCAATGCGTCCAGTTTTAAGTGTCATCTGTGAGGCAATGGAAGGTGGATGGCAACATACCTGAAACGGAATGGCCTGTCAAGAGTCCCCAACTGAACTTAATGGAACACCTGTAGGATAAGTTAGAACGTCGACTGCTCTTCAGGCCCCAGTGCCGAAAGTAACGACTTTTCCTGATTTCGGCTCTTCAGGAAGAACGGACTGTCATTCCACTATAGAGATCAAGACACCTCGTTGAAAGTATCTCTAGCAGAATTCAGCCCGTCAAAGGCGAAGGATGGACACACCCAATATTAGTGTCCACTAATAGACGTCCGGATACCTTTGATTAGATAACGTAGGAACTCAACTTTCTGAGATGTTATTAAACCGAAATCCTTGTGCTTCATCTTACACCATCGGCGAACGGAATAGGAATTTGAGAATTTTCGTGTGCTCTGCCGCACACCTTATGTCGTGACTTCTCAGTCCCTTTATTTTCGCAACATAGGAAACCAGTCTACAACGCAACTGTGCCTGAAATCAGACGGGTATGCCCCCAGATTTAAACAGGCGGCTGCCGCCAGTACGAAGCGAGGCGTAGCTCCGGCCGACTTCACACAGTTAACGCCCGGCGCTGGCTGCTGCCAGCTTTTGTGCGACAGCAGCAGGTTGCGAGGTGGCGCGGGAAATTACTCCACCATTAGCCGGCCTGGACCTCTCCGAGAGGCGGCAATTTTGTTAAGAGTTGCTCCGAAGTCTGTGGCGAGGGCCTTACAGTCCGTCCCTCCTCCCCCCCCCCCCCCGCCCCCAAAAGGGTCCACCATCGATCTGGCAGCTCCGCCTGACAGCCGGGAGTCCGCTCCGAGCCACAAAGAGGGCCCGCTTGTCCTCACACTGAGTACCTACTCTCGTCTGCACTCACAGCCCCAAGTACCACAATCTCAAAAGAGGACTCATTCATTTGCTAGAAACTTAGATTCTCTTCAACAGTCTGTCAAACAGTACATTCCACAATTTTCTTCCTTTGCAGCGTCGCTGTAGCAAAGCGTGGAAATACCAGGTCTTTAGAAAAGGAAAGGCAAGGCAAGGCAAGGAAAGGAACGCCTCATTCGGCAGGATACGGAGACAGCGTTAGAGAGGTAATGTCTGAGGAGATAATACGAAGGACGAGTCCATCCGACGTAAATATCAGACCGAAGAAAATACTTCGTACTCCTTCGGTGCTGCCTTCATCAGAATTCATACGGTAATTGTCCCTCCATCACAGTATGTTCACTGTACGATTCTGTGAATCAAATTGTGGATTTTTGTAAAATAAGCCAATATAAGGGGTACTTCAAAAGAAATGTGATTTCAAATAAATATCTTCTACGTGAATGAAGTACGAGGGCTATTCGAAAAGCAATGTCCGATCGGTCGCGAAATGGAAACCACACCGAAAATCAAAAACGTTTTATTTTCAACAGTTTTCTACACCCCCAGCTACTTCCTTACACAGTGACAGCTCCGACACATCTGTCGTAGCGTTGTATCAACTTCCAATACCCTCGTCATATAAGGCAGCCTCCTGTGCTTTCCGCCACTCCACTACTCTGGTCTGCAATTCGTTGTCTGTGCAAAAATGTTTCCTTCGAAGTCAGCGAGCCATGTGAGCAGAGATGAACATCAGAGGGGGCAAGTGTGGGCTATACAGTGAGTGGTCAAGCACTTTCCATCGAAACCGCTGCAGGAGCCTTTTATTGTGGCTTCTCTGCGCGGCTGACGTTTGTCATGAAGGCAATGCACGACAGGTACGTTACGTGGGGTTGCATGTAGTCAGGTGTAACTCTAAAGGACACCCATACTTTGCGCGGGACACTATTGTAATAGACATTTTTACGTCCTCACTGTATGCTCAGAACTGAAAAGAACAACGTGACTCGATCGACAGGCATACTAGAGACACTGCCCCAACATCTTTGTTCAAAGCTTCGTCGAATTATCACTGTGGTTTCCATTTCGCGACCTATCTGATCTTACTTCCCAGATAGCCTTAAGAAACTTGTGGTAGATCTTAACTTACGCATTTGAACCAAAAATTTATCCCGGCTCCTGTTTTAATGGAACTTGTGCAGCTAACGATAAAAAGCATCAAATGAGTTTCATATTTCCGTGCAAGAGGTACTATTCACGAAAAATCCTGTGGTATGGTAGTCAAGAATACGGCACTGCACCATCTCGCTATCTCTGTGATTGATCGGCAGTAAGGGCTGTACAAGATCGCACATTGAGTTACTGACCTGTAAGGCTGTCTGATTAATTCTACTTTTTATTAAGATTTGTCAAAGTCTGCGTCGATGAGGGTCCCTACCTCAACTCTCAGACTGGCTCCTCATAGCAATAGTAGTAAATGTGGTAACTACGATATCCAAGAAAAATCATGGGACGACTTTTACTATCATCTGTCGTCCTTCTGATGGAGAGCACATTGAACATTTATGAAAGGTGATTGGAAACTTTGGTCCTAAACGTATTTGAAAAGATCTCAAAATGTATGTTCATGCTTGTAAGAGAGACATCCGTTTGGCTCTGCTGACAAACTACAATTTTATGTCTAAGTTTTGCCTCAAGCTTTTCTAATTCATGTAAAAGAGTCACGTGAAATAGTATCAATATTTTTGAAACACCTTGTGGAGCAGCGTCTATGTTTAATTAGGGTCTCTGAGAAGGAAAGGGAAGTATTCTACCTAATCCAAATTACGGGCATTGACGACGCTTGTTCAGCATTCCATGTATCTCATTGCGAGTGCTGCGTAGACACAGTAACATTAACAGGAGACTTCTTTACCGAGAAGTTTGTCTCTCCATAAATCTGAAGTCTAAGAACAAAATGTCACTGTGGGTAAACTTTTTATTACTTTAGCGCAATGTTTTTAATTGAAAAGCTCAATATGCACCGAGAAGAATTCTAGTTCTGATCTTACGTGACGTTAGCCTCAACTTTTGTCACAAAAGATTACGGAGTGAACGAATTTAGGGACTTGTCACATCGTACTCTTGACAATCATTCCGTATCGCAGGTTTTACAGAATTTCACAAATAATTTGTGTGTTTTGCAGCTCTGAAGATCAGGCATGCATATCAGTATTTTGGAAGTCTGTTTAGAGCGCGCAATCTTCTTTTGTAAGCGACGAGTTACATATGTATAAGGAAATCCGTTCTTTTCTACGGATGTCAGGAAGTCAGTCTCTCCTAGCCTTACGAAGAGGCCCACACCTGTACGCAGCTGATTACACGAAGCTGCTTAACTTCTGTTTTGGAACAATCTATGTTAAAAAATAAAATGAAGTTGCACAAAAACTTTTCAAATAGTCTTAAAATGTTTGTGCATTTTAAATTCTATAATAATTAGTAACTGCAATAATTTACTTGTGTTTAGTACTGCTTTTAATGAGCTCTAATAATGTAAGACCTAAGTTTTTTGACTGTGTACAATCTGGATATTACCATGGAATGGGGGCAATGAACGAACGTCATAAGCATTGATTGGAAACTTTAATCGAAACTGTAGTAATGCTACAGAGTACTATCGTTCGCTGACTTGCCCATTCTACAACTGTAAATAGGCGTCGGAGACTGCACGCAGACCGTACTGCACGGAGCAGTCGTTACGGTTACATAATGTGGATGAATGTTTTCCCACTAGAGGGGAAACTGCCGCAGCAGCGCACACCCCGCCCACGTGAAGGCAGCATCGAGAGTTGCCGGAGGGCGTCGCTCAGTTCCCTCACTCAGACACGACCAACCTGTTGCAGAAGGTAGCCATGGCAACAAATTTCCAGCTGGCGCTATCGATTGCGTGAGCTGTCAGCAAGAATCAGGGCGGTGGCGAGACGGCTGAGATGCCAGCAGGGGAACCATTTCCAGCAATTTGATGGCAGTGGCGCTAGAGGCCCCTGCTTTGACAGGGCACGCTTTTGTGCGACCGTCTATATCGACACGACATGGTCCTATCACAAGTCATTTATATATAAAAGACACATGCGACGATGATGCCAGAGGCCTCGAAATGGATAGTGACAAAATGAAATGAGGACCTTTTAAGAGTAGCGTGAGGCAAAGTTTCTTTCCCATAAGAGTGATTCCTAGTTTCTTTTTAATTTCTAAATTTGATCAACTATGGACTGCAAAAAACTTGAGACTTCTTGGCTTTCCTCCCAGAACCTATTTATTCTTTCGCTTTTTTCTCTCCTCTTGGCTAATGAGCCGTTTGGGTCTGTTAACTCTGCTTCTGTACTCTCTTCTATTGTGGACCAACTTCCGCTGCATCCCACTTCACCTCATCTACCCATTTAGAGATGGCTTTCACCCCAAGGTGTAGTTACAGATATTTTTGGTCAGTCTGCATTAGTCCATCCATAATAGGTGTCAGTGGAACTTCAGCCTCCGCTTCATTTTGCCCGTGATCTTTTCATTGTACTTTTAAATTTCATCGTTCTCCCTGTTCTTCCAAACCCCATCAGCTATCTTCTGTGGTCCATGTATTTTCTCCGGAATCTGCCTTTCGAGTTCTTGAAGCTCCTTTTTTTAATTTAAGATAAGAGACACAAACGTACAATTCTTCAGGTTATACGACCGGTTTATAGTACCTGATTTTGGTCTTTTAGGATAAGGTCCGTTTATTGTACTGTTTTGTTAGCTTGCAGGTCAGGTCTAGTTTTCTGACTTCCTTTGTTTGTCTCATTATCCAACACGCTGGTTGGATCCATTTCCCAGGTATTTAAACTTCTGTCCTCTTAATATTTCCATGATTTATTTCCATATACCTCTGACTTAGGTGCCTGTACTCCGTTTCTACTTTATAATATTTATAATTTAGAAATTATTTAACTTCTGTTAGGTTTTCTAGACCAAAGTGTACGGTGTAAATTGTTCCTTCGCCTCAATCTCTTTAGTGGTTCTTCTTTATCAGACGAATGACAACCGAAGAAGCGATTAATATACAACAGGATAGTGCAGTTGCAGCTCGGGTTAATGCAGAGCAAGACTTCACGGCCGAAGAGCTCCACGAGCAGATGGTGTGCGTAGGCCTGAGAGCAGCGAGTACAGTACCCCCTCCGTCACCGGAACAGCATGGAAAAGCCGCGTGTAAACGAGGAAATCGACCCTAAAGGAAATGATTGGGGAAATATAGAATGTCTATATGCCATTTCGCGCTGCAGATCAGCACGAAATGATTACTGGAAGCTTTTCCATTTTCCCCATTCAGCTGCGCTACGAATTTTAATTTTTTTCCCAACATGGCTGGCGCTCCGTACATCGACGAAAACCAATGAAGTCCAATACAAACCTATATTTTCTACATTTGCTTCAACGCTGCTACTAACTTCGAATCCAGCTTAGTAGCTGCGATCTCTACACTTTCAATATGCGCTAAACCCCAATATGCAACAAACTCTTTACAAGGATATGCAAGCTGTGTCAAAGTCTCTGCCATAATCTGTGTAGGATGTATGATTGTCACACTTGATAACACCACAACGCAAATTTTTTCTCCCTGAAGTAGACAAATATTCAGCTGAAACAACCAATTATTGTTTTATTAAGTCACCATCCGTTAAAGAGAGCAAGAACTTTGGTAAAAGTAGTGCAATTTGTAGCTCACTCAAACGGCACACTATTTTTCTCCTTCAGAGAAATTCCTTCACATTTTCCGTATCCGTATTCTTTGACGCGACTGCAGATGTAGTGTGTCTGTAAATTGAAGTTCCTGAACGTACATTACCATACATTAAACATTTTGCGCGCTCATTTTTTGTGTTAAACGGTAGGAGTTATCGCACTTCGGATTGAAGCGCGGAGACTGTCAGTGTCACACAACGCTTATATGCCATTGCTTATTAGATGGCACGGCTGTTAAAACTAAACCTCCCCTATTTCATGATTGCCCGTCTCCAGGTGGTGAGCGCTCGTTTCCCTGACTACCCGCCACGCCGCAACTACTTGCTCGCGCTCAAAATCAACGAGCTGTTAAGCCCTGATCTACAGCAAGCCCGTTTTCTTAAGCTAACAATGTTGCTAACACTTTTCGTCTTCTAACAAAATTTAATGGGTAGTTCTGAGAAATTGCAATATTTCTACCTGACAATTCATAGCCAACTGTTCATTTGCAATGCTATGGAACTAAACAGAGTTGACAAAGACAGTAAGATGTAAGTGAATACGTTCGAAATAAATTATTTAGCCAGCGCTGTCCCTCTGTATGTTTCGGTCGACTGAAGACCATTAGATGCTACAGACAGACAACTGAAGATACTGTCCGCTTTCGTTATCACATACTTGCGACGGTTATGCTGACATCTCTGACTGATACATCTTGCTTTGAATGTGAAACCAGTTTCTTTGTATCGTCTTTTGACTGGAAAAATCGTGTGATCATTTTTCTTAACTAGAATCTCCATGGTATCTGCTAATATTTCAAAGTTGAGTGACGTTTCATCAAGACTTTGTTCAGCATAGACCCATGCGCTTTAATAAGCGCTCGATGTCTGATTATTAAGTCTCATTTCTGTTAATGTGTACTCGGCGTCATGTATACATTATGAAGAGAGCGGAACCTCGTGCAGAGACGGCTTTTGCTAATATCGCGAATGCGAGCTACATTTCGTTCCACTAGTTTCGTGCGTTGGAGAGAGAGAGAGAGAGAGAGAGAGAGAGAGAGAGAGAGAGAGAGAGAGAGATATCTGATTCTGACCTTTCTGCTCAAGCATGGTATATTACTCTTGACTCAATTTTCGATTAATTACTGGTTAGTAGAATCTTCTATCCGAAAGAATCTTCTCATACGGCCAGCAGCAAAGAGAGGAGATCAAAGCCGAACAGAAGCGCCTTGAGCGAGGTAAGTTCTTTCATTCTGCCTTGTCAGTCAGAGGCTAAGTCTACCTGCACGGAATTATGATGTCAGGACAGACTTTTTGCGTGTGTCGATAACTACGTGGGGTCAACGGGTTAAACGGTTCTCTGTATTAATTAGGTTTCACAGTCAAAGCTCTCTAGTGCTATGTAATTTATTTTACCCCTCTCTCTCTCTCTCTCTCTCTCTCTGTCTCTGTCTCTCTCTCTGTGTGTGTGTGTGTGTGTGTGTGTGTGTGTGTGTGTGTGTGTGTGTGTGTGTGTGTTAGACTCAGGTTGTTATATTGGTTCATAATTTATCGGGATGCTCGTTAATCGTGTCAGCGTGGAACGGTCGCGACTACAGGGAAAGTCTGACTTAGTAACCGAGAGGCTCTGCCTGCCCTACCAATAGGAGAGAGAGGAAAGCTCGTCGCAAAGCCATCAGCTGGGGAACCAGTTCTTCCGCAGTTCACTTTTCCTCGTACAGGCTCCGTCAATGTCATAGCAGGCAGGTGGGTGGGTGGGTGGGTACGAGTCAACAATTATAAAAATTCGCGTAAATCAGTCCTAAGAAACCCTTATCTGTAGTAACTGTCGTTCACGAGGTTTATACGTTGTCACATTAAGAAGTGCAATGATTACTCCGTTTTCCGTAGTGTTTCAGAGGACATACATAAATGGAATTCAGTGTAGCAAAAAGAGAAAAGGAGTGCACGCCGTTCAGTGGTCTCCTGATAGGGTGAGGACTTCAAATTGCTATTTCCGTAAAATCATCTTATTTAGGTATGATGGGCATATAAAGAAACTGGGTATCTGAGTTGGGCAAAAAGAAAGAGTGCCTCAGAAAGACTAAAGAAAATGATTCATCGACTGCGAAGTATCACGAAATGAGAAGAAAACATCGACAGTACTAACAGCGTATCAATGAGAATTTAAGTATATCCAGTGAAACGAGAACTAAGTGAGTTAGGAATAAATAATTAAAAAATGCAGATAATACTCTTTATCGAATGGTGTGTACGTGGTGAAGGCAGATGCAAAGCAACTTGTTCTTGCGCCGATTCACTAGTAACTGATGATTGTGTTCAGTATACGGGACTTCAGACAGTACTTTTCAGTGGAGGAAAATGGAGCAGTAGTTTTAGACGGAAAAAGAAATAAGCTATGAGCTCCTCTGGGCTGTCTTTGAAAGCAACAGAAGCTGTAGAAAGCTGAATGAAAGTGGCCATCATATTTCACTGAACTGTTTTTAAGAGACAAATTTCTGTTTAAAAAAAATAAAGCGCTCGCGTTTCTAATAGTAAAAATGGAGCACAGTGTGTGTCATCAACCCACATATTAAGAGGATTTACCGAATGGACTTTTAAACGCATGGACTGCTGTTCGCGCTTTATGGTACTGTGTAGCATAATCTATTTTCTCGATGAGAGAAATCAGTATAATAGTCTGAACAAAGGCAGTGGCGGACTGCTAATGGCCAGTAGGTTCCATAATGTTTTCTCTGGCTTATACTCATTGTTAATGGAACTACGAGATACTCCATTTCGCCTTCTTTCGCATCAATTCACCATGTTTTGGGGAATTTCTCCAATTTTTGTGTCATGCTATGTTCAGAGCGGTTGTTAACAACAGACATAGGTCACTGACGCCCGGCACGATCTCATTAGTGCCAGTATGGACGGTGCATGCTGCTGCTTATTGTCCTACAATGTTCAACAAGGTAAATACGACAAATGTAGAGCCAATAGCTACTCACCGTAGTTGAGCAACATGACTACGACATTACGTAATTGGAGGGGCTGTGTGAATATGGAAAAACCAGCACCAAATGACGCCAACGTTGCTATGGCAGAATGTTCTTGGAATAAAATACACATACTTACCAAACCGTTCTAAAGTGATAATAGGCAACCGAAGTACTAGGCTGGTCATTACATTTGCAACGGAAGGAACAATAACAAATAACGAAATTTTACTTTTCGTTCGTATGGAGAGTAATAAGAATTCGTGTTTCAACTTGTAGATGATTTGGCGTGCTGCAGGGTGCGTAACCGTTTTTCCAACTCAGGTGAACAAAGTCAAACCGAACTTTGATGACATACGGATAGGTAATTCGATGTTTCTTCAACGATGCCATAGTTTATCAGATTCAGTGACTGGCTAATTGTGACGAAGTCTCTCGGCAGCTCAAGATATTGTCAGTGGAAAAGATGTTAGGAAAGCATGCGGTTATGGTAACAGACAATCATCGGATGGAGGTAGCCACGGCAGCACAGGCACCATTCGGTCTTGCGCTATCTTGTTGAAAGACGTCACACATACACGGCAGTTAGAGCAAATCTACTGACCCTAACGGTCAGAAATTTAGCACCTGCTGTTCAGATTCGTACTCGTACGTCGGGTGCTCCCGAAGCCAAGGTAGCCGAAGTGTTTAGTTTTTCAAGAGTGACCGCATGGAAGGTTTATACCGCAAATAGGGAGAACGAAAAATGATCATCCATTAAGTCACAACACGGACGAAAGTGTGTATTAAATGAACATGACAGACTGTCACTGGAGAGGACTAAGATGAAAATTAGGACAACGACAGCAACAAAAGTCATTGTACTCGTAGAACTGAATAAAACACTAGCGTAACCTGTCAGCACCAAAACACGAAGGGAGCTCCATAAGCAGGGAACTGCAGGGCGAGATGGTATTCCAAGCGACTAGTCAGTGACGCAAATGCCCTTAACCAGTAAACGTGGTGCTGGAGCCATAGAATATGTTTTATGGGGCAATGGCACAATGCCATTTGATCAGGCGATTCTTGTTTCTCTTTGTTTCCATATTCTACTCGAGTTAACGTATACCACGGACCCCGTGGTTACTCTTCAAGGTCGCTTTACTGCCAAAGTTTATGTGAACATTTTGTCTGTGGAGGTACATCCCATGGTACAATTTTTTTCCCAATGGTGATGCTGTGTTCGAAAACGACACAGCCCCTGTTCACACAGTTCATATAATTCAGAGCTGGTTTTGTGAACACAAGAATGTAGTGTCATCTCTCCTGGCTACCAGTCACCAGATGTCAATACTATTGAGCCTTTGTGGCCTACCTTGGGGAGAGGGGTGAGCGATGGCTATCCATCTCCATCATTGTTACCTGAAATCGCCACTATTTTGTAGGAACGGTGGTTCAGGATTCCTTTGGAAATCGTACAGGTACTGTTATTCATCCTTCGAGACGAATTGAAGCTGTTTTGAATGTCAATCATTTTCCTACATGCTAGTAGGAATGATGATGTGTTGGGGTTTTGGTGTTCCCATGTTTTTGTCCACCGCTGATGTGGCACGGCAGACCATCATATCAGTTGCTGGAACCGTATGACAATGACGACTGCAAACTAACACCATTCGTTATCCTCGAAACCACCACACACTGGTACGCCCATGGTGACGATATATGTAGAACCGGTGTTCCGGAAATCTTAGCACTGTCCGTGTAGACGCTTGTCTAACGGGGAATGTGCCGATTTCCAGACTCATGGTGCGTGCCGTGCCTGAACGACCCTACGCTGCAGAGCGAACCACGTATGCGCTGTCGCGCGCTAGTCGTGTGGTGGCCATTAATAAACTACATGTCGTGGAGTGTGACCCTCTCAAGACAAAGATTCCATATTCGCATGACAGTCTGATATCCCAGACAAGGCGAGCTGCAATATTGAGGAACTATGAACAGCTGTCTTGAGAGGCCACTGTCATTCCGCTGTCCAATTACGACACAGTCTGGTAGACGTTTCTCCTTACACGAAGCGAAACACTATCTCCTTACCAACAAACGATATTCAACTAGCTGCGGAATCTTTCCTTATACACAGAATCTAGATGGTATCACTCATTTGTTCAGTTGTGCAGAAGCGCTGATCCTTTTTTCATATCCAAGCATGTAGTACACTCCGTGCCAGTTTGATGTTTGTTGTGTACAACCTTCGCGATGGCAATTTTGGTATCGCTTGATGTATTTATTGCAGTGGGAATACCAGAAGACACTCTCCGTAATCCGATTGACGCCTATTGAACCGAGTATTTTGGGAGCATAGATGCAGCACATTCTGCCGAATCGGCTTTAGTAAGTACGCTGAAGTACCGTGCCTCTACAGTACGTAGACTTTAGCTAGTTAATTTTTTCTGGAAAGAAATGTTTTAACATTAATAGCCATCATAACTAATTAGAAACATTTACCATTAACAGCACCGTTCCTTACGTCCTCCTTGACGTTGCCTTTAGTAGTTAATGCGCTATTTATATCATTTTTAATCAGAGTTTCTGAAAAGAAGGATTGCTGTACTTAATAAACATGCTAGAAAATTGATGACTGCAACTGAAATTTTAACGTTGCCTTCTTATAATGACCAATTATAATGACAAACTGCAGTGCCGCCCACGTGCAAGACAGGCCATATTTAATAAAGGACAGGCTATGGGGGAAAACAGACGCATTTCAAGGGCAGTGACTGGTCATTTGAAATTTAGAAGGCTACCAGGCTCGTTTGTCTTGGAAACACGTCAGCAGTCTTTCTGTCCGCCACATTTTTCACTGTCGACGTCGTTTAAAATCATCTTGTTACTTGAAATATCCTGACGAAAGTATGCGCCTGACCGGGACTCTAACCTGCGACATCCGCCTTTCACGGGTAAATGCGCTACCACTGAGCTACCCAAGAACGGCTCACGCTCCATCGTTACAGCTTTACTTCTGCCAGTACTTCATGAGGAATTTTCGTATCAGCGCACATTTCGCTGCAGAACGAAAACTTGGTATACATATTTTTCTTCATTGTTACAGCTGCCCTATCTCCGTATCAGAGCTGGCTCGCAGCGTCTACTCACTCCTAATATGTCGTCCACACACAAAAATACGTGTTAACATGTTACTGCAGAATAACTCAGGCAAACAAAGATTACAGAACTTTTAGGTACATAGAAGCTACTTCGCTTTCAGAGTTCATCGTTGCCTTGTGATAGCATTGCTATTAATTCCTTGCGCCAATAATTAGTTTCTTACAAAAAAAAGTAACCTGGAAGCACGTGACAGTTTATCGATAACGATCATTTAGGCTTCAGATCTTACCTAATCTGAAGTCGGAATAAGTTCAAAAAAATGTGTGCACAATCTAGCGGTTAAATACGATTGGTATGACTCCTGTCTAGAGCCTATACGGGGTAAAGATAGAGTTGCTTGTTTATATTTTTAAGCTAGAGCAGTTTTAAGAGATTTTACTGTCACATTTGATAAATGGGTCGAGACTGCTCACGCTGTGCTAGTGGATAGGAGTAATTCGCCGTTTGTTAGTGAGAGAAGTGGTTACAGACTCTTCATACTTTAACACAATGCTTCTTCCCCTATACAACGGTACTATGACGTTGAGGGGTAAGAAATCAGATGTAAGAGTCCTGGGCTACAGGCGTTATCACGCTTCCGGGAGATATCTACTGGATGACGCAGTTCTGGTAGAGTGAGGTTTTGTAACTATGCCAAGACCTAAGATCCACCCAGAAGCACCATACTGGAAGCGGTGAAGCCGGTACCAAAATTGATGGCGTAAAAAAGGATTGAAGAATGTGACGCAGCGATCATCTAGATGGTTAGAAACGAGACACACTTTCACTAGCGCGGACAGGAGAGGAAATGTGCTGTTTCGTTTAAGAAATTTCTGTTCACCTGAAGTATTTTCTTTACGGAAAACGATATACTGAATCCAGAATGAAATTTTCACTCTACAGCGGAGTTAGTGCTGATATAAAGCTCCCTGCCAGATTAAACCTGTGTGCCGGATCGCGACTCGAATTCGGGAACTTTGCCTTTCGCGGGAAAGTTTTAATCCACCAGGACGTTCAAGAATCTTAATAGCTGCAAGTAAATTTAAGCTTTGCTTTTAGAAAATACAAGTCTAATATTGAAATCACTGCGTCATCCGTACCAGCGAGAGTGAACTGAAGCACCAGCCAGATGCAGCTCGCCTTTGAATACACAGTAACACAGAAAATCTAAGAATATTTGCTTCAGTGTTTCAAGATACTATGCTGACGGTGTTATTCGCTAAGGCGATTTGTAGAGAAAGAAAGCAAGAGAGAGAGAGAGAGAGAGAGAGAGAGAGAGAGAGAGAGAGAGAATACGAGGGTCGCTAGCTTTAATACCGTCGTAGAGGAAGCCGCTCCCATATCCTCGTTGCTGCTGTTCCTTCAAGCTTGTTGCTGCTATTTACCCCGAATTTCATATCACCCTTTATTCAGTAGGCCAGTCGTGTGTATTGCAAGATACATAATGTACTAAATTCAATTTTTGACATTTCTGTCATTTCCGGACGGAGCATAGGAAGGCGATTCGTCTCTTCCACTTTCCTGCAGACCCAATTTCTAAGGAAGAAAGAGTAGGCTTTTACATCCCTTCGACGAAGATCTATTTGGAAGCATGTCTAGTTCCATTAAGGCAATGATGGTGAATTAAATCGGTTACGTACTTTTAAGGAGAACCACCACGTCTTCTGCGAGAAGCGATTCAAGAAAACTACGGAAAAATTATGAATGTCTGAACAGGGAATCTAATTCTGGTCATCTCAAATGTGAATCTAGCGTCTTACCTATGTCGTCTCTCTTGATCGAAACGTCAATTTTACCGCTATCATTGGAAGAAAAAAATTATATCTTTCTGCATCTTGATGGAACATGAGAAGCCATTGTTCTCCGCGAAGCAACGGTGTTGCAGACTAAGCAAAACAATGAAGATTCGCGCAGCTTCTATTTGAACTCCACTTTTTTCCTTAATATACCCTTCATGCTGGTCATTTGACCAGGCGGGAGCCTTTAAACCCATCTGTTACACGGCTGAATTGAATTTTTATTACGTTCATACACAAAGCTCACTATCATATCTGTATAAATGAGATTTACGTTGTCAGTGACGGACTGCCAACCATGGCTTCAAATTTTATGAATACTTCATATTTACTCTCCTTAAACTAGATGGTGTCGAGATGTCAGGTACTAGTATTTGCGTCAAACACTGATTTGCATGTCGTTTTACATTTCGTACAAATTTTTTAATGACGTGTTGTCCCTGTACGTAACTATTCCATCCATGAGCAGCTGCGAATTTATTTTGTCTTTTATAGAGTGTAGCGGAAAACAAGCTGGTAATAAGATCAGAGCAGGGGAAGGCTTGCCGAAGCACGCAAAATATTCCAATTAACCATAGACTGGAAAAGCAACGTTGAGGAGCTACAGGTATAAAACCACAGCCAGTGATGAAGTGCGTTGATTTAAACTTGTCCCAAGCAATACCTGTTATAGCTCGCGCAGGATACGGTGACAGATATACAGCGACCAGTTTTCGTCCAAAGCGCTGGGCGAGTTCATTCGTTTGTTCGGAAGGGGAGGCCGGTAAGTGCCTTCCACCTTTCGGACGGTCAGCGATGACAGAATCGAGGCGCGACCTTGCAATCTTTCTCAAACGATTTTAGAGAAAGTGTTCGGTAAAAAATAGAGGTCGCTATGATTCTGCGTTTGGTGCGTATTGCATAATATGTTGTTGCGTGTGAAATTAACTTTTTTCCTTTTTTTCTTTAGACTTGAGTAGAGGTATCTGTCATGAATCTCGAGAAAGTTAATCTGATGTAGCACCCTAATTTGCGAACGCGCCGCGCCAGCGATAAAGCCAGAGGTAAATATCCACAATATTTCTCATATTTAATAAAGGTTTTCAGATATTGAAATGAGATTTTAGCAAATGCTATCAGGCAAAGAGGGGAGTATTTTACCATATCGTTAATATGTAGAACATTATCTACCGTCTTAGTCCAGTAACTGCAGACTTTTTCGGTGAAAGAATGTAACTTTTAAGGATCATCGACAGCTGGTGAAACGAAAAATGCTATTGGTTCTGGAACAACATATATGAATACATGACTTTTGTACCGAGGATGTGCTTTTTCGTAAGCTACTGACTTTACTTTTCCTCAGTTCCTCATTTAATAAACGTAATAAACCACTGTTTCAGAACTCTCTCGCAGTTTTCTGCACAACATGTTAGTGAGGTGAGAGTGTTAACTCTTTCGTGTTTTGACAAAAATTTTGACATGGCAGCCAGAGAAATGTGTAGGTTTTACTAAAAATTCGCCATTCATCACGCTTCTCTAAAAGTTACAAATGGTTAACAAGCCAGGCAAAAATAATCGCTGTATTTTCGTCGGAATTCTTTTTAGGTACTAACGAGAGCAGAGGTGACAACATATTTCTGAATGGTCACCACGCAAGTGGCCTTAACATTTACAATAAAAAAAATATAATGTGAGCGTCAGCTTCAGTTGAGAATGGCGCTTCCCCTGCAGCACTCTGAGCGACCTCTCCCTACCACTGACGCTATCTCCACACTTCCTGAACAGACTGCGCGTCTAGCGGGCACGGCATCTTGCACGCACTATACGCTCAGGAGCTAATTCACTAAGTAAAGATACTTGTTTCAGACGTCTAATCGAAGCTAGGTAACTTTAAATTCCTATCCATAGCCGATTAGGATAGACGAGAATTTCATGTGATGTAAATCAACTACGCTGAAAGTACCGTAATGCTATTACTTTGTTATGGTAAGTCTGAGAAAACCCCAGTGCTACGAACACTAAAAACGTTCGGTTACTAGACAATCTTTTGCGCTCTCGCATCTTATTGGATGTCTTTTGTGACTAGATCTCCATAATCTTGAGTTTCTGGCGTATTCCTTTAACATTTTGCTCGATTCAACGTCCCAGATCCTGCTCTGACCTTATCCGTTTTTTCTGCGCCCTGTGTAGATCTTTATGATTATGGATTTTAAACAATTTCTTGAAGCATGATTTCTCAGAACGCTGTACTGAGTTGCGTTTCTTAAATGTTTTAGCCAGTGTCGCACAGGTTTTAACAGAAATGTATGGCCATAATTACAAACATTCTGTACATACAGAGGAAGGAAATGTGTTGTATGTAGATGGCTCCGGAAACGCTTTATTTTCATGCTAGAGCTCAGTCCGTATTACTCTTCAATACAATCATGGGAAAAACAGGAAAGTACTATTAGCACAATATTAAACTTTCCTAATGAAATATGCAAAGTGCCCTCCGTTAACAAAGATACGTGTGTCAACTCGCCGTCGCATTGAATCCCTGATGAGCTGATGTATCGCTGTGTAACTGCTGCTGATAAAGCCTACACATGCTAACTTACTTACCCTGACACTCCTGTTAACTGCGCGAAGATGTTGCTCCTCCAATTCAGGTATCTTTATCCTTGTAGCCCTGCCCTTCCTTCCTTCCCTCCCCCAGCTCTCCCCCCCCCCCCCCTTGCACCCGTCACGAATAGTATGCTCAAACGTCCTATGCTTCCTAAGATTACGATCAGTTGCTTCAAAAGTCCTCCTGTTGGGGCAATGACGTTCTGTATCTTTCTCCAGATACAAACGTTGTGCTCCATAGCCATTATCCTCCTGAAAATCCGTACAGCAAATGGGCATCTTCCAACTCCACATTTGAGTTCACTTCCACTGCACTGTATCGAAACAAAGTCCGTGATGGACACTACAGAGTTGGTGCTACGCCCTTGGTGCTATTAGAGCACTGAAGTTAGTCGCGTATCAACACAAAAAAATGGTTCAAATGGCTCTGAGCACTATGGGACTTAACAGCTATGGTCATCAGTCCCCTAGAACTTAGAACTACTTAAACCTAACTAACCTAAGGACATCACACAACACCTAAGGACATCACACAACACCCAGTCATCACGAGGCAGAGAAAATCCCTGACCCCGCCGGGAATCGAACCCGGGAACCCGGGCGTGGGAAGCGAGAACGCTACCGCACAACCACGAGCTGCGGACGCGTATCAACACAATCAGTGGGGGTCACATATCAACATTGCCTTCGTTCGATGGGAACAATATTCACTGGCGGTAAATCTAAGAACTTACTATGGAGTCTAACCAATCGTAACATATGGTATTTTGAACATTTCATGTAAGAAAGTGTTTCATGTAATACTGGTAGGTTCTGTTTGTGTGGGTTTTCAATGATTGGTTATGAGCAGAAGTAGAAAATGATCTCCAACGAAAATAAAGCGCTATTGGGCTCATGTCCATATACGTTTTACCCCTTTGTGCGAGAGGGGTATTTCCTGGAAGTCTGGCCATACATTTCTGTTACACCCTGTATTTGTTTCTGCGTTCCGGAAGTGCGTACTCTGTTTCCTGAATACTGCTAATTTGTGAATTATTCGGTACTGAGTGGTTGATTAAAACTCCCCGGTAAACATGTGGCTCTGACAGTTAAACTTCAATAGGAGGAAAACGTACTGTGTTTTACTACATTGACTTAGGAGTTACTAAAACACGAGACGAGCAGTACAGTAGCCCGTCCGAGTTAATTCGTTGGCGCTGCTTGGCGTACCTTAGTCGGCAGGTGGTGTTCCGCGGGATGCCTAGCAGCCATGCGCTGGCGGCCATCAAGGCTCGCCTGGGGACTTTTACTGGGGCCGCGGGCCGACCTTTGCAGCGAGCTAGTTGCAACAGCCACGGTTACTGCACACAGCCGCCGGCTCACGCCGACACTTTCAATCACACAGGCGGACACGGCTGTGCGAATGCACCGGGTACTTGCGAGCTGCATTTTAACCTAGCTCGCCGTATCAATAGCGGGTGCATCACCTCAACGTTAAATTCGGTGATGCACAGGAAATGACATTCGAGATGGAACAGAAATTATACAACTTCGAATTATTTATTCGTAAAAACAGACCTGCAACGTATCGAAAATCATCGGTATAGCTACAAGTTTAGTATAGTAATACGCAGAGTGCTACCTTCAATTTTATTTGTTAGTAGCGCCCTAGAAACCACACTTTCATTTCCACTAACGGAAGTTAGAAACAAAAACTGCGTAAGTATTTCAAATACTGTGCAGATCTCTGCAGCAACGTGTCATCTGTAACATGGAGAAAGTGCCGTTTAGCCTCAACAGAACAATTTTTACTACGAAATAATCTTCCCAACAAGTAACCCAAGGTAATACTGGGGATCGAGTCCAGTCCTTCACGTGGTTAAAAGCCACTTAGTGCTTTCAAACAACGTCAGGCTTACGTTGCATGTCTAAATTAGTGAGCCATTTTTCTTTGAAAATTGTATTTTTCAGTACAAGTTAAGTATCACTTTGCCTACAACATACCGCAATATGGACCCACAGTACTGGCCGCGCGTTCGAGCCAAACGCGCGTTCGAGCCAAACGCGCGTTCGAGCCAAACGCGCGTTCGAGCCAAACGCGCGTTCGAGCCAAACGCGCGTTCGAGCCAAACGCGCGTTCGAGCCAAACGCGCGTTCGAGCCAAACGCGCGTTCGAGCCAAACGCGCGTTCGAGCCAAACGCGCGTTCGAGCCAAACGCGCGTTCGAGCCAAACGCGCGTTCGAGCCAAACGCGCGTTTAAGTCAAAACGAAATTCGTTCCAGTTTAGGCATCATTAAAGGGCAACGTAGACACGCTCCCAAGACAGTTACCCTACTGCGAATACGCTAATACATGGCATGTATTGGCCGGATAAGACCTCTTGCAGTACACCTGCCAGGATTGCCAAGCTTTTTATAGAAAGCTGGGATTTTTAACGAACCATACAAAGTCGCGATTTTTAACGTTTGAAGATCATTTCCAACTTCGTCAGCCAAACATGACCGAGAGCAAAATACACTCCGCGATTATAATCATTTTTGTTTTTGTTTATCCATAAGTAAGCCTTGAACCATAATTGAATGTGCTTTTCCTTTTCACTTTTTATCTGGACATTCCTACGTAAATTTGGATACCCGCCGTCCCTGAGAACACCTTACATGCTACTGAAGGCTTCTGCTGACTTACAGGGAAACAGTCTGAACTTTTGACAACTGCGGAGGTTACAATGAAACGAAACTCCAGTTCAAAATAAGCAATTTATGGTACAAACGTTCCAGCAGGCAGTTATATATTCTATTTATCGGAATAAGCGTGTGTGTTTAACTCTGTAAACATACTTTCGTTTGTCTGCGGAGACTGTGGCTTTAGAAACTTATTCGTAAAGTTAGCAGATAGTTTGGAGGAGGGGAATCCCCTCGCAGTGCGTTAAGACCGTAGCTAGATCTCAACAATACGACTTCATTCCGAATCTAATTTGTAAGGAGGAGTGACAGCCGCTATGAATATTTTCTACCTCTTAACATGAACTAGAGCGCTATTCTATTCTCACCCGGAAGCTAGGGTTTTTCCACAATCAGTTCTCCAACTGGAAAAGAAGGTCGAGGCCGTGGCAGGCGGAGGCTTTGTTGCTGGACCACGCCTATCGGGCAGACCCAAAGATGGAGAAGCAGCGATTCAATGTGAAAATCACAATGTCTCTCAGCGTCAGTCTAAGGTATTTGGTCAGATTTTCGGAAGTAAGGAGGACTACGTGAGCTTTATGAGGAAACTAGAGGGTAGCCTAAATTGGTTGGTTGGTTGATTGTTTGGGGTTTAAGGGACCAAACAGCAAGGTCATCAGTCGCTGGTTTGAAATGTGGTCCATTCCGCTAGTGTGACATCTCAGGAAAGTCAGAACAATAAAAGGGAAAAGGCTAAAAACGTAAAAGGGCAGTCATGTTGTCAATGGTAAAAACAAAATGAAGGAAGTCAGCAAGAGAACGAAACCAACGCTATGCTGAAGCAGCAGGGGCAAGACCACTTGCAACTTAAGTGGTGCAACCGATAGAATGTAGAAGTACGTATGGGAAAAGGAGACTAACCAATCCTTTAAAAAAGGGTAAAAACAGAGTAAAAGGGGAAGAAAAGAGGATCTCGGTCAGGGAGGTGAATCGGGAATCTCCAAACACGGCTTACAGTGGGAGACACCCAAACATTCACCGCCCTGCCCCAACACCAGAGAGATTAAAAACCTTAGAACTGAGAATAAATACCACTTCCCCGGAGGAAACCGAGAACCAGAGATACCATCCGGGAGTCGTCAGCCAACATCAAAGGTAAAGTGTGGGGGAGTCTGTACTTAGCACGCAGAGCCAAAAGAAGGTGGCATTCAACTAGAATGTGGGCTACTGACTGGAAGGCTCCACAACCACAAAGTGGAGGTGGCTCATCACGCAAAAGAAAACCATGGGTCAGCCTGGTATGGCCAATGCGGAGACGACACAGTGTGGTCGAGTCCTTTCGGGAGAGGCGAAAGGAAGAACGCCATGGGCCTGGTGTCACCTTAATTGCACGAAGTTTATTAGACAGGGGAGTAGCCTCCCAAGAATTGGCCCATAGCTGTGCGAAGTGGGATTTGATGTGAAGCCGTAAATCCGCTGCAGGAGGGGCCACAGAAAACGGGGGGTAAGTAACTGCTTCCCCAGCCAAACGATCAGCGAGCTCATTACCCGGGATACCCACATGGCCAGGGACCGAAAGGAAGTCAATGGAACAAGCAGCACGGTGAATATCAGCGAGATGGTCATGGATGGCAGAGACCAAGGGATGGCGCAAAAAACACCGGTCAATAGCAAGAAGGCCACTCATCGAGTCCGTACATAACAAAACGCGGTTGTGTTGGGACTGTTTAATAAAGGTAAGGGCCTGGGAAATTGCCATCAATTCCACAGTAAACACCCCACATGTAGGTGGCAGCAGATGTTTTTCCGCTCCAACAAAGGACGTGAAGGCATACCCCACACGATCAGCAGATTTAGAGCCATCAGTGTAAAAAAACAGCATCCAGAAACTCCCATAAGGTAGCCTAAATAGCCGAGAGTGGAATGAGAAGTGCGGCCCGCTGTTTTACGAAACGCCCGCCGGCAGGGACGTGCAAACCGCGGCAGCGTCGCCTTGGCCAAGATTCGCCGTCGAGTGCGAGATAACGTGGGACTGGGACCGCTCGGTGGCTGTCCGCGGCCGGACACAGGAACGCCAAGGCCTCGCCGCTCGCCGCTCACCTCTCAGCCTCCGGCCTGTCTCCTGCCTCTTGCCCGCCGCACGTCCACCACCGCAGCGCTAGTTACAGTTCGTAGGCATTCATCTAGTTGTCGGTCTGTACTGTAGACGCTAAGTTATGAATCAAATCAGTTATCAATCTAACAAACCACTGGTCTATTTAAAATTTTGTGTCTTGAGAAGTTACTGTTACTTCCGTTACCTAGTGGTTAGCGTTGGTACCTACTAATCCATTCGAATCGAACCCGGAACCTCAGACCTTTTTATGGTGGGAAGATCCTCTGTCACTTCAGGCAAAGGGAAGCTGCTAGGTGAAGTATACTAAGGTGACAAAAGTCGTGGGATACCACTCAATATCATATCTGACCACGCTTTCCATGCTTAGTGCAGCAACTCTACGTGGCAAGGACACAAGAAGAAGTTCCAAGTCGTCTGCAGAAATTCGAGCCATACTGCCTTTCTAGCTGCCCATAACTGCAAAAACATTGCCGGTGCAGGATTTTGTGCTTGAACTGACCACTATGTCCCATAAATGTTCGATGGGATTCATGTGGGGCCACCTAGATGGCCAAATCATTCGCTCAAATTGTCCAGGAAGATCTTCAATTAATTGCAAACAACTGTGACCCGCTGACATGGCGCATTGTCATTCATAAAAATTCTATCGTCGTTTGGAAACATGAAGTCCTTGAACGGCTCAAAATCGTCTCTAGGTAGCTGAACAACCACTTTCAGTCAGTGATCGGTTCAGTTGGACTAGAGGACCCAGTCCATTCCATGTAAATACAGCCCACACCATTATGGAGCCACCACCAGCTGGATAGAGTAATTTGTCTTCAATGAAACTGAATGATAGGGCCGTGCCAACTCGTCATTATTTAAGCAATGCGAATCTGTGACTGGAAACGAGATTCTAATTTCATTCGATTCTATTTCTTTATAAGGAAACTGGACTTAAGGAGCTGCTGAGACTTCTCCACGTGCTCTAGTTGTCACCCAACATCTACATCTACATGATTACTCTGCAATTAACATTTAAGTACTTGGCAGAGGGTTCATCGAACCACAATCATACTATCTCTCTACCATTCCACTCCCGAACAGCGCGCGCGAAAAACGAACATCTAAACCTTTCTGTTCGAGCTCTGATTTCTCTTATTTTATTTTGATGATCATTCCTACCTATGTAGGTTGGGCTCAACAAAATATTTTCGCATTCGGAAGAGAAAGTTGGTGACTGAAATTTCGTAAATAGATCTCGCCGCGACGAAAAACGTCTTTGCTTTAATGACTTCCATCCCAACTCGCGTATCATATCTGCCACACTCTCCCCTATTACGTGATAATACAAAACTATCTGCCCTTTTTTGCACCCTTTCGATGTCGTCCGTCAATCCCACCTGGTAAGGATCCCACACTGCGCAGCAATATCCTAACAGAGGACGAACGAGTGTTGTGTAAGCTGTCTCTTTAGTGGACTTGTTGCATCTTCTAAGTGACCTGCCAATGAAAATCTTTGGCTCGCCTTCCCCAGAATATTATATATGTGGTCTTTCCAACTGAAGTTGATCGTAATTTTAACACCCAGGTACTTAGTTGAATTGACAGCCTTGAGAATTTTACTATTTATCGAGTAATCGAATTCCAACGGATTTCTTTTGGAACTCATGTGGATCACCTCACACTTTTCGTTATTTAGCATCAACTGCCACCTGCCATTCTGAACAATTTTCGTGAAAATTTTCACATCTCGGTATAAACAAACATCGCAGGGCTGCCAATGAGGAGTGCACTTTGGTGGGACCACTTTTGGGGTGCAGGTGCTCGCCTTCCTTTCATCTGTGAATATCGTTTCAAATTGAATCGGTTTGCCCTCCCCACTAATCGATAATGTAGAAAAAAAATTTCTGACGCACGTGCGAAAGAATTACAGAACGCAAAAATTCTTCGTATACCAAAATGGCTCTGAGCACTGTGGGACTTAACATCTGTGATCATCAGTCTCCTAGAACTTAAAACTACTTAAACCTAACTATAACCTAAGGACATCACACACATCCATGCCCGAAGCTGGATTCGAACTTGCGACCGTAGCGGTCACGCGGTTCCAGACTGAAGCGCCTAGAACCGCACGGCCACAACGGCCGGCTTTCGTATACCAGTTTCGTGAACTTCCCGCATTTCGTGCAGGACACGACTACATTTCTGTATTTCCCAGTTAGTTCGTCTACTCGTTTTTGAACGTTAGGATCAAAATTTCCGGAAAGGTCTTGCATACATAAAAAACATATGGCAGCAGGATTCAACACGGTACCGTGAATCTTAACCACTGCGCTACGCTGACTAGCTCGGGTTGCATGTAATGTTACGGGTATACAAGGCAGGCAAAGAAATTCAAAACCAATTTTCTCAAAAACCAAGGCCCGTCGCTAAAAAAACCGGATAGCCTGGTATTCAGGGAAGTGCCTCTACAACATATTTGAAGCGCATCAAAATCCGTGACTTACAGTATGGAGGGCCCCTTCTTAGATTTCACAGGGCAGAATCTGCGTACACGTTAGGCACAGCACTGTGATTATGGAAACTGTTGCTCCCTCCAGTTTAACTGCAGCCAGACCTCTTAGAGTACCTGTTAGAACATTTAGTGTGAGAATGAGTAAAAGCGGACGGAGCGGTACCTTCGAGCGACTGGTCGTAGCCCTTGGTGAAGAAGAGCATGGCCTTGGCGGCGCGCTCGGGCGTCTTGAGCAGGCCCTGGCGGTCCGGGTTCTCGCCCAGGGACGACAGCAGCAGGCGGTAGGCCCGCGTCATCTCGGGCAGCAGCGCCTCGCGCGTCGGCGGCCGGTGGTCCAGCTCCAGGTCGTGGTGGAAAGTGCAGTGCTCGTGACCTGTCGGGCCAACACATTTATATAGCTGGTGCAGGGCTTCGTGGCAAACAATAAGTCGTTCACCAACGAACTAATAACATGGTCTTAAAATATTAAAAACATGGTACTTATAACTCACTGGTCCACTCGATGCAAAACGCACTCTTAGAACCAAAGAAATTAGTGTTACCGTCGTAAACACTTGTAAAATGCTAAATCTATTCAAATTTTGATCCTTTCAAGTACATTATAAATATATTGACTTGTAGTCATAGGGGAAAATGGAAAATTAAATTCTGCAGCATATCGCAAGAGGAATTCTGAAGATAAGTAGCTAAATTCAACATCATGAAAAGGTAGTTCCTGCTGAACACTTTATCGGACTGCTAGATTTGTTATTGTAGGTTTGAATAACATGCATGTATAACGGAGATGCTTCTGGAAGTAAAATGAGAATCCCTGGAACTAAGGCGACGAACTTTCAGAGGAACACTATCAACAAAATTTGGGGAACAGGGATTTGAAGCTGACTGCGGAACGATTATACCACCACCACCACCACCACCACCACCACCACCACCACCACCACCACCACCACGTATTTCGCTTAAGGACCACGAAGATAAGATTTGAATAATTAACACTCATATGGAGGCATATAGTCAGTCGTCTCTCTCTTGTCTTATTTGCTGCGAGTGGAACAGCAAAGGAAATTACTACTACTACTCATCGTACAGTAGCTTGCGGAGTATGTATGTATGTATGTATGTATGTATGTATGTATGTTGATGCAGATGAAGTAAATTAAAGAGGGACGCCTGGCCTTGGAAGAAGACTAATGGTATTACTGAAAGATTACAGAGGAAGAAGATAGGAGAGAAAGGAAAACGAAGGTAGGGATAACTAGCGAAAGTAGTTTACGAACCAGATGCCATCAGCTGCTGATATTCAGAACATACGCTTATTCTGGGTTAAAAGGTCTCATCTGTTTCACTTAATGCCGAACATGACGAAACCTCGCCATGATAGCCTAGTTTCTTTTTCGACAGATCTCTCACTATCAGTATCATACTACAGAACGTTCTATTTATACAGTAATATTTCAATTTGATTAGAGCCTATGTATGACTACATGTTACAACTGTATGGATCCAAACCAAGAGTTGTCAAGCAGGAAACGTCGAAAATGCTGGCGAACATGTTTATGCTGTCTGGCGTTTATTTCACGTTACTAGTCCTTAGAGGCATTTAAATGGTTCGTTGAATTAGAGCATTTTGTTACTTCTACGAACCCAACTGACATAACTGCCTACAGAAAAGAAGCAAGTAGGGTTTTCATTTAACGTCTCTTCGGCGTATGACGCAGGAAACGTATTGGTTCGGTTGTAGAAGAATGGGCTGGAAGCGGCACGCACCCATTTAAGAAAGTATCCCTTATTCGCCTAAAATGAAAACTGAAAATAGATTTCTATTCGGAGTGCGCGTTTCGAATTCCTGCAAAACCAACACAATTTAATTCAGTGTCTTAACCATTGCACCATTTTTTGGGCTTGCCAGATTTGTGTACTCTAGTGATTAGGTATTTCAATATTTTTGTAGTGGATGGCGACAACATGTGAAATTTTTTTTGTACTGGAAGTATCTTAATATGTATAAAAAAAAGAATCTAGTCTGAGAAGTAGTTAGTCAAGAATGTGAATTTTAGATACTTTGTGGTCATAACCGTTTGTGTGAAGTTTCATTAAAGACCTAATTACGGTAGATACGTATCAGTTCTTCAGTGACGCACCGGATAAACGCATTGTTTCAGACAAGTCCTACTTCCAGGAAACAAGCCGTCCCTTGGAGGTGGAGGTTGAACGCGACATGACTTTCCTCTTCTGTTTTGCGACAGTAAAGAGACAGGAATTCTTGCAGACTGCTTTTGCTGTTTGTCGACAGTACAATCAGTCATTCTTTGTTTTCTCTAGAGGTGCTATCGATGTTTCAGACGAATGAATTTTGCGGTTCTGGCTGACCACTTCAACTGATGAAACAAAGTATTCTAATCTTCAGAAGCGACAGATGCTGCTATTTAGGGTGCGACGATGCCTCGAGGCAACATTAACTTGGGGCTCAACTTTTGTTTTATACCTATCAGTGTCAAATTATTTAAATTTTGGCTTAAATTCGCGTGATACCTAAGCACCAAGAAGAAATTTTACTGGGACTTAAGTATTTGCGGTAAATACTGCATCGGTTCCAAAGCGGTGAAAGTTCCACACGAGCGTTTCCTTTTATTTCAGTGAACCTTTGCTGTGCTCCCAGGTTTTGTTGACAACCCTGTAACAATTATTCGGACAGTTACGTGTTAATATCAGTGGATAAATGCAGATGTTCGTATTCGTCGCAGTGTGATCATCTTTGGTAGCTGCTCCTACACTGCCTAACCGTGTAGGAACACTGAATGGCCTTTTGACGATATGGCCATTGGAGCAGCATTCCGTGATAGCAGACGTGATGTCATTAACGCGAGACGCGTGTCTCCCTACGTTGTGAAGCCCTCTCCGTCTGACCAATCAGGCGCGCGGGCGCACAAACACGCAGCCGTACACTCAGCAGCTACAGGAAGCATTCCGGCTGAGTTACGTGTTCGCTGTCTCAAACATGTAAAGAAAACAAAACTACATTCTTATATCCGAAAGTCCGGCGTGTGTCAATTGCATTCAGCGCCTGATAAACGCTGACGAGTAAACGTCATTTACAACTGAAAGATTTGTTAATGTATCTTGACACCCGTCTCTTTTGAAACTGGCAGTGTAAACGCTGCGATAATTTCAGAACGAGCTTGGTACATGAAAAATCATTGTGCTGAATCGGACAGCAATTTAAATAACGCAGTGAGTAAGCAGTGTCCTCAGGATGTCAGCAATGATTAAGAGACGAAAATGGTACTGGGATAGCAGTTTTACAGACATCAATATGATCGAGTAAGATTTTTATTATTAGTCTCGAGTACTTAAACTGAAAGCATCTTAAACCACAAACACAGGAACACCACTTGTTAGAATGTTTCAATCAGTGGTCTATTCCAAATGATACAGAGAAGATTTAGTATTTTCATAAGTTTTCACAGGTACCTTCACAACATTACAAAAACTTTAATCTAATATTACACGTGAGAAATGTAACAAGGTAAATACAGTTAGCTATTGTTTCATCCAAGCATATTTAAATACATATACATAAATAATGCACTGGAAGTGCTTAGACATGTTCATTGTGTGTGTGTGTATATATATATATATATATATATATATATATATATATATATATATATATATATATATATATAGAGAGAGAGAGAGAGAGAGAGAGAGAGAGAGAGAGAGAGAGAGAGAGAATGGTTTACGCACAGCGTTGTTCCACCTCTTCAAGCTGTAGACATTAGAACCTTGAATGTCTGCATGTTTTTCCTAGGTGACAGACGTACCTACATCTCTTATCTATAGATATCTAGGCATTTTAATAAAATGCAGAATCAAGATGTCAATAAAACTATCTTACATATCAAAATATATCCACTACTTTCAAAGAATTACATACAATGGTATAAGAAATATTCTGTTCGTTATCAAGATTTGAAAACTAAGACGAAATTTTTGAAATAAGGAACGTGCACCATATAGTATGAAATTGTGTTTGTGGCTACAATCTATAGGAAGCGAAAATCAGATTGGCATTCTTTAGTGAGGCCGACAAAGGTACATTCCTCACCTATGGTGTCAAGATACTCAGGACCGGCACTAGAAACCATTCCCAGAAAAGAAACTGAAGAAGCTGCCAAAGGAAAATTAGTTCAATATTCGGCCCAAATAAAGCACAGAAAGCTTTGCCCCGATTGTAGAAACGTTTGAAGCAGTAACTAGAAATTAAGTCAAACATGGTTTTGTTCAACTATTTCTACTGCTATAGGGTAACATTGTTATTAGTTCGTAGGAAGATGGCCTAGCATTAAAAGCAGTACAGAATGGTGATCTACATTGTGCATGTCTTTCATATTTATTTTATAAATACACCAGGGGAAAAAGAATCGCAATATCAAAAAATAGAATAATGAAATTTTGGGAATACGTTTGTCTAAATAACATAGTGAATAATACTGCGATATCACAGGTTAATGTAATCGTGAAATAAGCCAATGCAAATGTGAAATGCTGATGCATTAATAACTAGTATTGAATGCAAGCGCGCAAACGTGCATGCTTTGTACAGGTACCGGATGTCAGCTTGTGGGATGGATTTCCATTCACTTGCTCTGTCAATACAGTGACGATTAATGCTGCTTGTGGATGACGCTGGAATTGTCCGATGATGTCAGGTACGTGCTCGAGAGAAGACAGATCTGGTGATCTAGCAGGCCGAGGCAACATATCGAGATATTGCAGAGTATGTAAGGTCACAATAGTGGTATGTGGGCGAGCGTTATTCTGTTTGAAAAACCCCTGGAATGATGTTCATGAATGGGAGGACAACAGTTCGAATCACCGGACTGACGTACAGATTTTCTGTCAGCGTGCGTGGGATAAGCGCGGGAATTTTCCTGCTGTGATACTAAATCGCGCTCCAGACCATATCTCCAGGTATAGGTCCAGTGAGTCATACAGACAGGTCGTTTCCAGGTCCTCAAACTGGCCTCCTAACCAACACATTGGCCTCCTAACCAACACATTGGCCTCCTAACCAACACATTGGCCTCCTAACCAACACATTGGCCTCCTAACCAACACATTGGCCTCCTAACCAACACATTGGCCTCCTAACCAACACATTGGCCTCCTAACCAACACATTGGCCTCGAAACAGAACCCGCTTTCATCAGGAAATGCAAGATAGCTACACCCTGCCTTTCCATGAGCTCTCGCTTCACACTACTGAAGCCTCAGATGGCGGTGGTTTGGCGTCAGTGGAATCCACGGTACGGAGCGTCTGGCTCAGAGCTGTCCTTGAAGTAAGCGATTTGTAACAGTTCCTTGAGTCACTGTTTCGCACTCTGCTGGTCAAACTGCTGCTGCAGATTCTGTACGATGCGCTGGAGACATATGCCGAACACGATGGTCTTCCCTCTCGGTATTGCCGCGTGGCCATACGGAGCCCGGTCTTCATGCGACCGTAACATCGTCACGACGACGGCTGACACCTGCCATGTACAGTGGCTACAGTCCTGTCAAGTCTTTCTGAAATATCGCAGAAAGAAGATACAGCTTATTAGCCTTATTACACGACCTCGTTCAAACTTAGCGAAGTGCTGATAGTGGCCTCTTTGTCATCTTAAAATCAATTTTGACTAACGTCGACTCACCATGGCTAATCTCAAAGGTAGCTAACGCTCACCGTTACAGCGTGTATTTAAAGCAAATCTAATTTGCACTGCTAGTACCATTCTTATAAGACTGATGCGAAAACTTAATAGGTATCATTTGGATCTAGAAATACGCCTACTAACTCATTTTTATCTCAATTCCTTGGCGTTGCAATTTTTGTTTCCTGGGCATTTCTGAATGTATAGTACATGCGCAAGAATTTTAGAACTGCTGTTAAGTGATGTATTTTGTTCTGTTTGTAAGAACTGGAGAAATGCATGAGGCGAACTTTCTTCTCGGATGTATTTGAGCTAGTGAGGCACCAGAATCCAGTATTTTGCTTTACATCTCTGGCAGCATGGGGTTTGCAGGAAAAAGAAAAATTAGAGAGGGTAGTTTTGCAAATAACTAATTTAGCGCAAAACTGTTATATTAACATTCGCACGATCCATCTTATTGCAAAACTGAATATCCACCTGCGGTTGCATCGGTATCAGAGCGGCAAGCGTGTTTCAGAATATGTGACTAAGCAAAGCTACACGTGGTTCCCTCGTGCCTGCGCCACGCAACAGGTCTTGACGTGCAGCCGTGGCCGGAGTCAATTGGCAGCGTCAATGCCGAGCACGAGCAAGGCGCGGCGAAACATGGAGCAGCGCATCTGCGCCACAAGTGCCACCCCTTCCCCCTCCCCCACCCCTCGATTACTCTTGTGCCATCCTCTGGAGGCGCGCCGTCTCGGCTGTCACAATCGATTATCGACACGGCGCGGCGGCCCCGCTTCCCCCTCATACCCACAGCCACACATACCTATTGCCGAGTTTGCCTCAGTCACGAACGGCATTTAGTCGCACTACCACCCCCAGGCCCTATTTCAACCAACTTCTCTCTTAACTGTCTCGTATCATCTGACAGTAATAGCGCTGAAGTTAATAATTTCAGTAATGTTGACTATTACCTGGCAGCCATTGGCATCAAATAATATTCCCTATTAACCGCAAATCTCTCACTTTTTAGCAGTTGCTGTAACGCTAACAGAATTCAATGGAGATTTACGATACTCTAACATGTGAGAAATTGACGGTTGATGATATGGATCATACGATGTCTGACACTTTCACTTTGATACATTAACTGGGTGCTCGTATTTGGAGCTTACATGTATGCTTAACCATATGAGCCTTTGAATCTCCACGAAAGATAGTATGTAGATATTTTCTCGTAAGTAAATCATTTACCCATATTTAAGACTCTTAACAATTTCAGGCAAGCACAACTTTAAAAATTTCTTCTGCTCACGATAGACTAATGTGTAGATAAAGACTGCAGCCGTGCTCATTCTGAATTTAGTGTTATTTATAGCAAAGTTGCTTAATAGCCGGAAAAATAGATTAAAACAATGTGCGTTGGTAACTTTAGTCATATTTATTTCAAGTGCATTCATCTCTACCCTCGCAGAGGTGTCCTTAGTTAAATGCTACATAATTTTAGTCTGGCGCAGTCTCTGCATCTGAAATTATACCAAGTCATATCATCTTGAAAGAACCAGAAGAAAAATAAGACGTCGGAGCAGCACGTTCACTACTGGCGCTGGGGAAGGATATCCCGTCGTGCTGCATCAGGTTTTCTACTAAGTCATCCCCAACATTTTGATTCGCATTTCTTACTTCTGTCAATTCATACTGTACTGTACTTTTAGGCTGACGAAGTGTGTAACATTCTTCCAGCTCTGTGTTTCAGCTGCATTTAGTTACTTAAAAACTTATGAATTTTAGCAGCTGTTTTGTCTTGTAGTACAGATCTAATTGTTTTCCGTGAGAGCATCTGTTAATGTCGAGAAGAAAGTGCAAGCCCCACGAGTGACTCCACTACAAAACCAAATGGTCCCTAAGTACTTTTAAACTGGAAATTAAGCTCCTACACTCACTAGCATCACTTACATGCGCTCCACATAATTTTTCAAAGGCATTTATCAGCTATGAGACTGACTACAAAAAATTTTGGCAATTTGTGTGAAACATTGTCCACGTTTTATACGTTTCATTTGAGGAGATATCCCACAGGATATGAATGGTGAAAAGTGTATTATCTACTCCCAAATTTCCACAGACAAGATACGCAGCTTCTAAATTTTATAGGTGGTTCAAAACTATTTAGCTGCTCTTAGACATTCGGAGCAGGACCTTTAATTTCTAGACGAGATGCCGAAGACTTCCCATGTAAGAGGTACTTTCCATCTGCTTGTCCTATTCCTACACTAACCGCGAAAGACCCAAAAATAATTTTTATTTCCAATACAATATTAGGCAAACTGGCCACACTGGGACGGGGATTATACACGTAGTACAGCCCGAATGTGGCTTTCCTTGTGGGAAAGAAAGCTGGGGGGTTTAACGACCGCTGACGACGACTTGATTAAAGACGGAGCACAAGCTCAGAATAAGTGTAGGGAAACGACTGGGTCCATTTGAAAGGACTCATTTGCCTTTAGCATTTCAGAAACACCACGGAAAATATAGATCGGAATATCAGACGGGGATACGAACTCCTGTCTTACCAACTGGTTTGGCTACCTCCTTACACCCATTAGTCGCGGCACAGCTGTCTGGCTAGTGAAACAACTGTTCTGAAGAAATTTATGAAGACAATTTAACGTATGGTGAACTTGGGTCCACGAAATAACTCTCTGCATCGAAATTACACATTTACTTTAAGCTCAATACGACAGAACAGGAAAAGATCAACGTTCCAATAGTAACATTCTATGTTCAACGAATTTGTCTAACTATGAATAACGAAATCTGACAGACATTGACCCTACGATGAGATACTGCTGTCTCTGGCTACGGCCAATCTCATTTGTGGTCCGTGTCGTATCACATGCGGTCCAGAGCCCTGTGATGGTATGTCTGCCCGTCTATGAAATGGTCTCTGTTACATCCAGGGCAGGATAGATGGTGCGGTCAGGATAAACGCCGTTCTCGCCCAGGGAGAGCGAAGGCAGCTCCACACGGAACGACGCTTTTGCCTATGTTTGTATTTGAGAGTTAAGCAATTTCGGGATGCCACTTAAAGAAAAAAAATAATTTCTTGTAACCTTTTCTCTACGGTCAGGTGCTGTTGTACCATCCTCAATGACGTGGTTTTATTTACTGTAAAATGTAAGTTACATGGGGAAAGAACTTCGACGACGACGACCACCCACCACCACCACCACTGCATTCCTTCACTTGTCCAGGGATTCTCTGAGGAAATACAATACGTGCTCTTTCCAATCCTAATTTCACTGAATTACTTTTTAGTCCCATCCTAATTTCTTTCTTATTTTAACTTTTGTACAGAAACTTCAGTTTTGATTTTTCAAGTTTTTAAGGTTTTTGATCTTAAGATCCAACTTTCTGATGCTGTGGATAGTGCAATGATTTATATAAATTTCTTTTCTGTTTCTATTCTCGTTCTTATCGTGCCACATATGTTGGTAAGTATTAATTTTCTTCTTCTTCTTCAAAAGTTTTTACATGTTAGATACTGGAAGTGAGACACCTGTCCCATTATTGTATTACTGATAGTTGTCTTAGTTCTTATGGGGTGCTTTCCGGAAAGGCCCTTTTTAGTTTTCAATATCTTCAGTTTAAATTTTAGGCTTGTATTGTTCAATCTACGTATCAATATTTGCAATTTATCTTCGTTGTCTTGTATTCTTACCTGATCGCTGCTAAAAGGCATCGTATTCAGAAATTTGTCTTGACTCTTACAGCTTCAGGTATGTGTTTCATCCATTCCCTGAGCAGATCGTCGATGTAGATGGTAACATCGTTGGTGATCTTTCATTACTCCCTACTTCATTTACGCGGTCTTTGCCAGTATCAGTTTTCTTTTGATGTTTACATAAACATATTTTCTCAATGCACCCGATGGAAGTGCAGTGTATCACTTTCCTACATTACTGACCACAGCTTTTTCCTGTGGTTGCGGTTAAATGCTTTTTCATAGTCGATAAATTCTAGATTAATTTCCAGACGATCATCTCTTTTGCATAATTTGGCACAGGAAGAAGAGTACTTTTAGGGATAATTATAGTCCACAGTGCCGACGTAAGCTTTTGTTAAACCCTTACCTCAATTTCACGTTTGGTTGTCTTTGTGACTTTCTGCCTTGACTGGAGCAGGCATAATTTCCTTTCGAACAGGACACGAGCAACTGATGAGTAATTTTACTTTAACACATACTCTTCGCCGACAAATTACTCGTAAAAATGAATTGCTGCATTAAAGGGCTACACACACACACATACACACACACACACACACACACACACACACACACACACACACACACACACACGCGCGCGCGCGCGCGCGCGCGCGTAAACAGAACTTTTTCCAACGGATTATTTGTTATTTAGAAAGACACTACCAGAAATCTACGCTAGTTTCGTCTGTTTCCTTACCGGGTCACAGGGCACATAGGTTCGACGCGGCTTCGTATTCGAGGAAGAGAAGCTGAGGTTGACAGGAGCGACGTGCGGAAGCGGCGCAGGGATTGGAGCGAGGACCCGACGGGATTGCTATCGACCGGCAGCAGGTATGGGGCCGAGGTTGCAGCTGGGATCCGCCGTTTATTGCTCGCGCCCACTGAGCGTGTGCTGCTGTAAATGCCCCACTCCATTCTAAGCGACGTCTCATTCACCCGGACCGTGTCACGTCGTGTTTAGGAGCCGGCGAAGTGAGGATGTATTTTATTTGCTGATTGTGGACATTACTTTCCCCCCTATCCCGTTTCCAGCGAGTTGTGATATTCCATTCGTTTGAACATTGTCCAGAAATGTGATTGCCAATAAGGCTTAGCAAAATTAATATGTAAATCCAGGTAAGTCATTTCCGATACTTTCCAGATTTGATTTATATTCTCCTGGACTGTCAAGCAGTGTTAACTATCACATTTTTCTGCAGAGTATTCAGATTACTGCGCTACTCTCTTCGTGAGCCGCGATTGCTCATTAATTTAAGCGACATCTGTATAAAGTGTATATTATGTTACATTACTTGCACTTTGACTAGAAGAGCATGATTTTTCTGACCTTCACAGCGGTTTACAACTAAGGTAAGATAAGCGCTAGAAAATTAATATTTCAAAGGCAAAAAACTAATGTATTCAAAAATACCTTATGGGAGAGGCAGTGATCAATGTCTTACAAATATTTACTATTAAAAACAGTCTTGGTCACGATTTATTTATCAAGGTGACCGGTTTCGACCACTACTGTGGTATCTTCAGACCACTGAGTAGCAACCTCTTTCTGTTGAAGAATCACTACTAGTGATTCTCCAACAAAAAGAGGTTCCTACTCAATGGTCTGAAGATGACCACAGTAGTGGCCGAAACCGGTCACCTTGATAAATAAATCGTGATCAAGACTGTTTTTAATAGTAAATACTTTAAGCTATATTCTTCGCTGTTCTGACAGTGTATTTCATTGGTGTTACGCAGAACTGACGCATTTGTCCGAAACGAGCAGAAAAGTGTCGAAACAGTATCAGTGATGTATGCAATGTGCGTAGGTGAAGGGATACACACGATACACTGAAACATGTGGACACTGTACAATGGCTATTTTAACACTTGATGCACGTGCTATACTAGCAGCTGCTACCGTCTGTGTCGACATCTTGGGTGTAGTGGTTCTGACGGCATGTTGGCTTCAGTAATTTCACGGACATTCGACAAAAGTATGGAAAAAATCGAACACTCGCTATAACCCAGAGCCACGGTCTGTCTCTTGCTCTGTAAAGGCTACATGAATCAAGTCCTGCACTTATTTCAAACTCCGCAGCAGCCCCTGAATAACACACTGACTTCAGAGCGTATTTTGTTATCTTCGATAGTATCTTTATGATAGAATGCTAGGATGTGGACGGAAATAGGCCGTGTCCTTTTCAAGGAACCGTCCCGACCTTCGCCTTAACCTAAATCCGGATGGTTCTTCCGAATGAGGGCCCAGAGCCTTCCCACTGCGCCACCACGCCCCGCCTCTAAATCGAAAGACTAACTCGTTTCTGCGCATTCTGTGGATTTAATATTAACCTGCTCGTGTCCCAACACCTGTGTGGAGATCTTTGAAACATTTTCTTTCTCCTTTTTGGTAAACAGGCGACAAGTAGGGAAACAGTGAAGATGATCACAACTAAGTTTCCGTTACAGAGATTATCGTATTGCACTTTGCGTATGAAGGCTCCAGCAAGTCTCCCTTGTTCTGGAGACACCGTGCAGTGAAGTTGGACAGTGAGCGGCAGCGGCGCGACCGCCGGGGTCGGAACAGACGTCAGCTGCCCGCGGGGTTCAGGGTCGCCTTATCTGTCTATGGTGGCCGCAGGACGGGCCCACTCCTACTGCGTTTCATACATACTCTCAGCAGACTGTGCTCACCTACGTCTACATAGTTTTAAGTTCCAGCTTCGTACAGTACGAATTTGTGAAGGTCTATACATTACGGTGCGTAATACAAAATGTTCCTCATGTCTATGACTCAAGCATCCATAAATCTAGACTTTTCATGTGGTTCCGGGATATTTTTTTTTTTTTTTGTAGCAGGAAGCGTAATGCTCAAGTATTGTGGTTTCCACTGGCATTGTCCAGCGCGCCTATTGAATCAATGTTAGAAAATACAATCTTGGATTCTATAGACTTCGTGTATCCTACCTAATCACTTCTTTATTTACTGTCTTCAATAACAAAACACCCTGCTCAGAAATTTTGAATTTAAATGTGTCGTGATAGTTTCTTATACCATCAAGCTCTGAACAGATACCATCAAAACACGCCACCGTTTTGGTGTGTGTTACGATATTCGGCTACAGAGGCCGATGTTAGTTAGCACGTACGTAGGAAGTGTATTGAAATCACGAAAGTTTACGACTGATTATGTATGTGCGGGGAAACAGCTTTAACGCTTTTTAGGCTCACAAGCAGCTTGGAAATATGATATCTCAGGGCTTCTAGACGAGACTGATTAATGATGTGCCTTCGAGTATTCAAGGAGGGTCATTTTATTAACTACTCTGATGAAAACCTGAAAAAAATACGATAAATCAAATTTATCTTGAGAGCACAAGGTTACACGAACAGAATTTCAAGGTTTCATGCAATATACGAACGAGCTATGACGAACTTAACATAATACCAGACAATTTAGTCTGCAGAGATACCAGTATAGTAAAATTGGGTAACAGAAAAATAGCTTTGAGACCATATCTTCTTTCTACAAACGCTACTGTATAAACGATACTGTATATTATCTCATCCTACGAGAAGCACAAAGGCATGACATCGAAGATTTGCTTATTCTACTTATTACTTTGTTTGTTAAATCGAGGACAGAGATATCCCCAACTTACCGGCCTTGTTAAAGAACGGAGACGTACACAGGTGGGACTAAGTTCAACAAGGGGCGGTTGCGGTGATGATGATTTATGGTGGAGGGCGCTAAACAGCCAGGTCATCAGCGCCCTGCTAGAAACGGTATACCGAAGAATGTCGTGAAAATCTATGGAAGGTGTGGTGTCACTGCCAGACATCACACTTGCTAGGTGGTAGCTTAAATCGGCCGCGGTCCATTAGTACACCACTGTGTGATCGCAGACCGAGCGCCACCACACGGCAGGTATCGAGAGACGTACGAGAACTCGCCCCAGTTGTACGACGACGTTGCTAGCGACTATACGGACGAAGCCATTTCTCTCATTTGCCGAGAGACAGAATAGCCTTCAGCTAAGTTAATGGCTACGACTTAGCAAGGCGCCATTAGCCTTAGATAGCTTGTATATAAAGAATCACTTGTATCGCCACAATCTCCAGATGTCTCATCAAGAACGATGTATACAAGGACGGATTAAAAGTTAAGTAGTACAGAAGATACGTATTTTCTTTATCACATTCTATTGATTGGCGACTCCATGTTGTCTTGTGCACAACGACCAGATAACAGGTATACTTGAAAAAAGAGACAGCATTGGTCGTATATTTTTTACGATTGCAAAATCGATTTTCTGTCACTGAGTGACCATCTTCAGTGCTAGAAGTTAAAAAATTTTTCACATTACGATCAGAGAGTACAACATAGAAAATCACAATTACATCTGTATATGAACATAACACTTGTTAGAAACAAACCTATATTGTATAACTTAAATTGGGATGCACTGTTGTCACTATGCTTACGGCGATCACATAGACTGAGGTCGCTGTTTACCTGCACTTGTTCAGCAGACCTCGGTGTGACGGGGCTTGACACGCCCTCTATGTGACATGTGTCACGTGACATGTCACAGAGGGCGTGTCAAGCCCCGTCACACCGAGGTCTGCTGAACAAGTGCAGGTAAACAGCGACCTCAGTCTATGTGATCGCCGTAAGCATAGTGACAACAGTGCATCCCAATATAAGTTATACAATATAGGTTTGTTTCTAACAAGTGTTATGTTCATATACAGATGTAATTGTGATTTTCTATGTTGTACTCTCTGATCGTAATGTGAAAAATTTTTTAACTTCTAGCACTGAAGATGGTCACTCAGTGACAGAAAATCGATTTTGCAATCGTAAAAAATATACGACCAATGCTGTCTCTTTTTTCAAGTTTATGACATTCATTAAGTCTCCTGTTTCAGACCTCACTCCATCCTTCGTGAGTTAGCGCGTGCATCTTGGCCGCCTCTTTCAATTAGTGTGCGTAGTGTTGGCAAGTCTGCCGACACTACAGAAGGATATCAATAAACTGGAATCACAGGAATCATAAAGGAACATCAAGAAGATGAGCTTCAGAAAAGCCCGTAATAAAATCCCAACGAGATACAGTGGTACAACTAAATAAAATGGATAATATACCTGTAAAGATGTTAAAAAGGGACAAATAACCGTAGCTGGATGACTTAGAAATAATACATGACCAAGCCACTCTGTGACACATTAAGATCCCACAACCAGTATTTTGGGAAGAATTCCGGACCCAACACAAAATCTTGAGACACGAACAACACTAGTCTCGTTATTATTTAAAATAGAGGGTAAAATCTTATGGGAGACCCAGTTCAATCCTCAGGCCGTCATATAAAACACACACAGTTAAAATATGTTATATTGACGGCTGTGTCCCGCATATGACACACTAGGGGCTCCTCCGAACTAAGAGGGAGCCATGTGTCGTGTAGTTTTCGTACAATAGTGTCTTACCAAAAAGCGTATGAATTATACACATTGACAGAAACAAACAGGATGGGACGTACAATTGTGTACGATAACAATAGCAGCTTTAAGCAAAAGGGGTAAATTAATGTCCGTGCGACTCTTCACACAATATTTTTGAAGTCTGTGGGATCCGTACCGTGTAGGAATAGCGGGGGGATATTTACTGTCTATGAAGAAAGTATGAAGAAAGGCGGCACGAATTGTGTTTGAGCACGAGAATGCTGAAAAAACCTGAGTTGGTTGGCGCATGAAAGTCGCAAATAATGCTATTCACAAAATTTAAAGAAATAAAGTTAAGCGATGAATATATCAACATTCTGCAACGCGCTACATACCGCTCCAGTACGGACCCCAAGAAAAGATCATACTAATTACAGCGTGAACGGAGGAATTTAAGCATTCATTCTTTCTCCGCTCTAAGTAAGTAGACAGAACTGAACAAACGCTAACATGTGGTACCATACACAAACACATTCTGCCATTTACTATCGTGTTTTGCAGAGTCTAGATGTAGGATGATAGTCTTAAGTATAGAAATGGAATGAACGTCTGAACTATGTTTATGCAAAATAGGAACGCTAAGGGAATATTAGATAAGGATCTCTGCAAAACGCAGACGCCCATCAGGCCAATCAACAAACAGCCCACTGTGTTTCGTTCTGTGGATCCTAGATTAACTTTGCTTGAGCATAAAAAAAAAATAAAATAAAAAAGCGGGGAATGAAAATTTTTTGTCATCCAAGGAATACTGCGGCCCTTAGAAGGGCAATATGGCTTCAGGGTCCAAGGTATCACGATACTCTGAACATGGTGGTAGCTACTTGAGGCAGTCGAACTGTCTACACCCTATACCGAAATCAACGACGCATCAAGTAAAAAAAATAAATTTCCGCAGATTCCGAACACAGCATTGCTAACACACACAATATCTTGCTTAGGCATACATGGGTCCTAGCACAGGAACTAAACAGATGACCATAGTTACAAAGCGTCAACAACTTCAGTGGAGATAGGGCTACGCACTCAGCAATATGTGAACGCGGGTCACGAAAGTAAGAGGATGGAATTATATCCCTTGTTACACCCGTGATTGAAATGACAACGTAGCGGACGACATACTGCATAATCGCTGGTGCCAATGTAATTTACGTAAGAGATCACATCTGACAGTTGCTTTACTGACCGAGGTAGTGGTGAATATTAGAGTTCAGAATTTTATACAGAATTAACGCACGAAGTTCACCTCGAACACACTGTGATAGTACCATAGCGAAAGCTTTGCCCCTGTACCCTGTATCACGTTCCCCGCAGTGAACCGAAATTACGCCAAGACTGTTCCTGCAACACGTCCGCGTCAAATTACAACCCCCATTTCTGTCCAGTCCGAGCTAGCTTTCCATGTTCTACGATGAAGTCATGTGATACGCCACATTTTATTTTCTAAAGCAGTGCAGCAGAACGTCAGTGAATAATTCGCTAAGTGGCCGGGTGAGAGTGCTGCTTATTTAAATTCCCCGCGGGAGCGACGCAGCCACTTCGGCGCGGCCCTCCGCCATTAAACCAGTGACGGAGCTGCGGGCGAGAATGCGAGGGCGGACGGGCCGTTTGAAAAACAATGGCTGCTGAATTAAAGATGCCGTCGCCTCCATCTTCGCCGTGTCCGGACACGGGCCGCTATCTGTGCGGTTCGCCGCCCTTCAGCGTGCAAGATGCGCTCCTGGGGCACCTGCTGCTCCAACCTTCTCAGAGTTCAAAGTTTATTCATTACCAAAGCGAACACGCAATCGAGGTCTAGTGACTGATCGAGAACCCAAGTAAATATAAAAAAGGGAAAAATCAACTTAAACACTAAGCCATATATTGGCACGTGTTGGTCTTAGAAACTACCAAAGAGTAAGAATTGAGAATGTGTATACTTGTTCGCACGAATTCCTTACATTTCCAGTATCTCCATCTGCGCTGATATCTTGACGATTCGTCTTTCCATCGATTTCCTCGCAACATACAGCCGCTTGTACCAGAGATATTTAACACTAAAATATGCAAAACCCAACAAGAATGAGTTCATAGTAAACATAGTAACACATCAGTGTATCCTGGTTGGTAATGTGTCCAGTCAGCTTTATTTGTCAATTTCATGTTTCTTTTCAGTTACTTTCACTTCCGAGCCGTGACGCTCTAATAGATATTTAGCTTAAAAAGACACCCTTATTGAAATTTTGTTTCTCGGTGACTGTTTCATGTATGATTTACTCGGGAAAGAAACTAATGCGTATTTCCTACTCTGTGTTTTCGTATTTGCAGTCACGGGAATCTTTTCTTTCGAAATCTTTTTCCTCGTTTTGACTTTGATACTACGATGTTTCAGTTGTCTCTCTCTATGGAGAGGGTTAAGAATGGAATTTTATTATTCTTACATAACAAATCAAATATTACAATTCTTTATGAGATACTTATGACGTGCTACCGAGAGAAGCAGTCAGTTTAGACACTAATGACGATGCTTCGTACGTTACTCTTATTGAACATTATTCTGAGCCTCACGCGCTCTGATGACTCAGTTGCGTTCTACAGTATCTCCTCTAAGTATAGGATTCCTTGGTATACAGTTAGATATGATAGTTTCACAGTTGCAGAATAGTTTCACACACACGATGAAACTCGCTACAGTGGACCCGGTCATAGAGTAAAACATCCTGACTGGTTAACGCTTTGTGCTATATAACGGAACATTCTGACCCTTGGCTCCTGCGGTGAATAGGCCTACTCTTACCAACTGAATCACCTGTGTTGGATTTACGACCCCATGCTGAGTTTGTCAGTGCTACATTTCACTTCATTACACGTAGTGCAGTAACTCGTTGACGTCTTCTACCTTTGAGACCCTCCGGCTGTAAATAAGATTTTTCTTGTCTCAGTTTTTCGAAACAAATGAAAAATTTATTGAGTGGAATAACCACCTTCACGAAACACCGCGGAACATTAAAATGCAGAGCACCAGATTGGTATTTTAAGCCATACCTTTGACTTCCTTGGACATCCTGTAACCACTATTCGAATAAATTGCACTAAGACTCAAACAGTGATCTATGCTGTCACAGATGAGTTGTCTGCAAAACCCAAAGATCAAAGTTACAGATTTAATCTGCCAACGTTTCGGACAATTTGTTAAGAACACAGTTCTACGCGTGTTTCAGTAGCTATGTTATAAGTATGCGCAAATGGGAGAGAGTTCTTTCGGAGCAGTACGGATATAAACCTTTACCTTCTAAATAGGCGTCCAGATTTTTCTGGGTCGATAATGAGGGAGCGCTATCGTTTAAGGCAACCGATCTGCAGTTAGACGGTTATTAGGAGAGGTATCTCACTCGTTCAAACACTGCTTTGGCTCTTCATCCAGATGGATCTAGTTTTATTCGCCAGTAGCACTGGCTCCACGATCGCGTCATGAAGCGCTTACGGCCACCTCATTACTAATACATGGTGGAGCAAAATAGGTGTTAGTTTTGTCGAAGACATGATAAAGGGTGTATACTCTTGTTACAATATTTTTACCATAGCAGACAACCTGAAACTTAATACAGCAATGACTGTAGAGCCTTAACTGATAACTTGCTGAAAAACTTTTTCCAGCTGTATGAATCTTTCTGGAAAAAGCAGTATGAAGTTTCTGAAGTATTGTAGGCACAGCTTTGAAGACGTGTCCTTTAGATAATCCAGTAAGAAATAATCACAAGGGTTGAGATCGTGACTGTAAAGGCGCCATTCTACACCATCTCAAACGAATGCTAAGGTGTCCAACACAAAGATCCTGTGTCAATGTCGCCTGAAGAAAATAAAATACGTCTGTAGTACAGTGTGGACGTGCTTCATCCTGCATGAACCAGTAGTTTCAGAGCATTCGGTGGCGCCGTGCAACCGGTACGAATTTGTTTCAGGACTTCTCTGTTTGCCTTTTATGACACGTCCCTCAATAAAAACTGGCATAATGTGAACTTATTTTTCATCAAACAAGGACACTTTGTCGAAGTGGAGCAGCAGCTTGAGCTTGTGGGTACACAATACTGCTGTTCAAATGTTAGTGCTGACTTTTGAAATTTGAATTGAGACATCAGCGAGCGAGCAATAAAATTGAGAGCTACAATGTAACAATATCAAAGGGAGAATCATTTGCGGCATGAGATTAAACAACAGTAGACAAACACTTTAAAAGTATTTTGGGCCGCCCTATACTTTAATCTACCTCCTTCAGAAACTGGCAGTGATCGACACGACACGCCCTGCAAATGTAGGTACAGCTTAATTGATACGAATGACTAAGGTACCTAAAGACAAAGAATAATAATGCATGCTGGGTGCTTGCACATACTGTAAAATATATCAGCTCATGGAGTAGCAACATGTGATTACCATGTATTGAAAATGAAAACTGGAAAGCACGAAATATGCCAAATATACTGAAAGCCTTAGAAACGTGCTAAAAGTAATGACCGCATCATAAAAAAGGGACGAGAAGTAATGTACAGTAATTTAATTATTTTTTAGTAAAAATGTACCTTACACATTCAACGTAAACCGGTGGGTAAGCACATGAGGACACACAAAGTGTGTCGTCGCGCTGTAAACCCACAAACCAATGTTTTGATTCGCAAACTCATTTTTGGAAGTCCTAGAGCTTCAACTGTCTTCGAGCCCAGAATAATAATTTCAATAACACAAGCATGTGTTTTTACGAAAGTTTTATCCATTGATGAGTGCGGTAATACCTTTAAAAAATCAAGTCATATACAGACAACCTTTTTTGTAAGTAATTTTTATTTAGAAAGGTTGCAGGGCTAATACTATGTGGAACCTGACAGCCGCTCGAGAAATGCAATCATTCAGGTAAATGAATTAGTGCTGAAACAAACGCAACATTTAAACAACTGCAAAACAATTAGTCATCTTTCTGAAGATTATATCCTAACGTCAGAGTGTTGTCACAGTGACAATATTTCTCTTTTGCTCCAATATTTTGTGCGTTGTATTAAATATTCTGGTTCCCAATGTCCACTAATCTTAGTGACTATAAAACAGTTGCTTATTGGTATCTTCTCTACTATTAGGATACGATTGTGTTCCGCATTATAAACCCTCTAGGACATAAACGCCAAGCAACTTTACATTTGAGTAAAGGAAAATAATTGTTCCACTTTATCTGCTCCTTATTTCTGAATTTAGCAGCTGTATATCAATCCAACAACTGTAACAGGTGTTGATCCCACATTAACCAGCCAATTTTTCTTTGGTTTCCGGGAAGCACCTGTAAGAGGAAGAATTCCAGACCAAATCTTAGTTTTCCGTTCCAGGTGGCTACCTCAGACATGCATTATCACCGTTGGCAGCGTGGCACTATGGGAGAATTACATAGGAAGTGATAACGCTGTACTGTAAACACCTGTCATGTCTGCCAAAGTGAGCACTATTTAAATGCTAAGATTACGTAAACTTAACATGCTGGATTTTCTTTCCATCTCAAGGTCATGAAATAACCCAAGTTCTGACCACGTATGATGTTTCTCCTCCTCTTATGACCTATACATCGATGAGAATTTATGTATTATCTTCCTTCCCTGAAGGCAAACCGGACTGAAAAAAAACTTCTACGCTGCGTTGCCAATGTCTGTCCAAGATTGAGTCCAAGATGATGATAGTTTCACAATGCGCTGTTTTACTTACAACAGTCGCACTTGTCACTGTTACTAGTTAGAGCTCTTTTACCAAGTAATAGAAAGGGCAAATTTTGAAATACTTCTAAGTACACACTAAAATTTTATTGTGTAAGCACGCAAAACTATTTACCAATAAGATATGAAGCAAAACTTGCTGTCTTCTCTTACAGTTACTGGAAAGTTGTTATTCGTGGAAAGTAGAATTAAGGGTTTTAGTACTAGATATTCTTTGTAAGGTGTACGTTGCGAAGGAGGGAAACTTGTAAGGGCTGAAATCTCAAGTTCAGTTCAGGTATTTTAAAAAATTCTGTTGACTACAAAACATTTCTGTGGAAGACATATTGCGTGCGCTGTACACCTCTTTTCTGTCGGACGCTTTTCTTATTTGGTGCATCAGGTCCTTTTGGATGATCCGCTATTCGAAACAACACTTAACGCTTGCCTCGTGTGATATCCATAAACTAATGGCGGGGATAAAATGTGAAGCAGGTTACGACTGCTACGATGCAAACAACGTACCACATTAACAGAAATTTCCAAGTCTGGGAAGTAGCAAAATCGATCAGGGGAGCAAGTGCGCGTACGCATTTCTGTCATTACCGGCAGCCCTTTCAGAAGGTGGCAACGTGCTGTACCAGCCTGTACTACGCGCGCACTCCGTCGATTCATAGTTTTACACCTCACTGCTTTCATACCTACTCCTCTGAACCATGGACCTTGCCGTTGGTGGGAGGCTCGCGTGCCACAGCGATACAGATAGCCGTAACGCAGGCGCAACCACAACGGAGGTGTGTGTGTTGAGAGGCAGGACAAACGGGCGATTCTTCAAGTTACATGGACAATAGTCTGGATATTGATCTGCCCTTGAAACATCAACCAAATTGGACTTTGCGCTGGTACTGCGAACGACAGAAAGCAAGGGGGGAAACTACAGCAGTAATTTTTTTCCGAGGGCTTGCAGCTCTACTATATGGTTAAATGATGGCTTCCTCTAGGATAAAGTATTTCAGAGGTAAAATAGTCTGCCATTCCGCTCTCCAGACGGGGACTACTCAGGAGTAATAAAACAGACATTCTACAGATCGGAGTGTGGAATATCAGACCCCTTAATCTGGGAGGTGGGTTAGAAAATTTAACAAGGGAAATAGATAGGTTAAAGTTAGATATAGTGGAAATTAGTGAAGTTCGGTGGCAGGAGGAACAATACTTCTGGTCATGTGAATACAGGGTTATAAATACAAAATAAAACAGGGGCAACGCAGGAGTAGGTTTAATAATGAATAAAAATAGGAACGCAGATAAGCTACTATGAACAACTTAGCCAAGATAGAAACGAAGCCCACACTCACCACAGTAGTAGAAGTATATATGCCAACTAGCTCCGCAGATGAAGAGGCTGAGGAAATATGATGGAATAAAAGAAATTAGTTAAGGGAGACTAAAATTTAATAGGCATGCGGCACCGGAATTCGGTAGTAGGAAGAGAAGGAAAAATAGGTGAATATAGATTCGGGGAAAAATGAAGCCACCTGGTAGAATTTTGCACGGAGCATAATTTAATCAAAGATAACACTTTAAGAATCATGAAAGAAGGCTGTATACTTGCAAGAGACCTGGAAACACCCGGAGTTTTTTGATTTATATAATGTTAAGCCTTATATCGGAACCAGGTTTTAAACTGTAAGGAATTTCTAGGGGCAGATGTGGACGCTGCCCACAATTGTAGATTAAAACTGAAGAAAGTGCAAGAACGTAGAAATTTAAGGATATGGGACCTGGATAAACTGAAATAACCGGAGGCTGTGCAGGGTTTAAGAGGTAGCATTATGGGACGATTGACATATATAGGAGAAAGGAATGCAGAAGAAGACTGGGTACATTTGAGAGAGCAATCGTGAAGACAGCAGAGGATCAAGTGCGTAAAAAGACGACGAGGGCTAGCACAAATCCTTGGGCAACACAAGAAATATTGAATTTAATTAATGAAAAGCAGAAAATGAACCATAAGGAAGGTAATACAAACGTATAAAGAATAAGATCGATAGGAAGAGCAAAATGGCTAAGCAGGGCGGCTAGAGGACAAATTTAAGGACGTAGAAACATACCACTAGGTGTAAGACAGATGCCACTTACAGGAAAATTAAAGAGATCATTGGAGGAAAGAGAACAACCTGTATAAACATCAAGAGCTCAGATGGAAATCTAGTCCTAAGCAAAGAAGGAAAAGCAAAAATTCGGAAGGGATATACGGAGGGTCTATACAAGAGACCTACTTGAGAGCAATATTATGAAAATTGCCGAGGACGTATGTGAAGATGATATATGATATTGCGTGAAGAATTTGACAGAACACCTGAAGACCTAAGTCGAAACAAGGGCCGGGGAGCAGACAACATTCCATTAGAACTACTGATAGCGTTGAGAGAGTCAGCCATGACAAAACTCAACCATCTGTTGAGCAAGATACACGATATGCGAAATACCCTCAGATAATTCCAATTCCGAAGAAAGCAGGTGCCGACAGGTGTGAAAATCACCTAACTATCAGTGTAATAAGTCACGGCTGCAAAATATGAACAGGAATTCTATAGAGATGAATGGAAACACTGGTAGAAACCAACCTCAGTAAAGATCAGTTTGGATTCCGCACGAATTTTGTAACACGTGGGGCAATACTGACCCTAAGACTTATCACAAAACATAGATTAAGGAAAGGCAAACTTACGTTTCTAGCATTTGTAGATAGAGAAAGCTTTTGACAATGTTGACTGGAATACTCTCTTTCGAATTCTGAAGGTGCCAGGTGTCAAATACAGGGAGCGAAAGGCTATTTACAATTTGTACAGAAACCAGATGGCAGTTATGAGAGTTGAGGGGCATGAAAGGTAAGCAGTGTTGGGGAGTGAGACAAGGTTTTACGCCTATTCCCGATGTTATTCAATGGGTATCTCGAGCAAGCCGTACAGGAAACTAAAGAAAAATTTTGAGTACGGGATTAAAGTCCCGGGAAAAGAAATAAAAACTTTGAGGTTTTCCGATGACGTTGTAATTCTGTCAGAGACAGAAATGGACTTGGAAGAGCAGTTGGACATAATGGACATTGTCTTAAAAGGGGGATATAAGGCAACTATCAAAAGTAAAATAAGAATAATAGAAATTAGTAGAATTAAATCAGGTGATGCTGGGGACATTGGATTAGGAAACGAGACAAAAAAGTGGAAGAGATTTGCTACTTCGGCAGCAAAATAACTGATTATGTTCGAAGTAGAGTTGATATAAAATATTGACTGGCTATGGCAAGGCTGCGTTTGTGAGGAAGAGAAATTTTTTAACATCGCGTACAGATTTGTCAGAAAGTCGTTTCTGGGTGTATTTGTATGGAGTGGAGCCATGTATGGAAGTGAAATATGGACGATGAACAGCTTAGACAAGAAGAGAATAGAAGCCACTGAAATGTGGTGCTACAGAATAGTGTTTAATAACAGGTGAGTAGGTCACGTAACTAATGAGGTCGTACTGAATGAAACTGGGGAGAAGACGGATTTGTGGCACAACCTGACTAGTAGAAGGAATCGGTTGGTGCAACACATTCTGAGGCATCAAGGGATCATCAGTATAGTACTGGACGGAAGCGTGGAGCATAAAAATCTTAGAGGGATACCAAGAGACGAACACAATAAGCAGATTCAGAAGTATGTAGGTTTCAGTAGTTACTCTGAGATGAAAAGGGTTGCACAGCATAGAGTAGCATGGAAAACTGCATCAAACCAGTGTCTGGACTGAAGACGGCGACGACTTTAATCTTTTATACATTCTGGTCAGAGTATTTAGGGAGGGCGTATGAATACATGTAGTAATAAAAATAGTTACTTTAAGAGAGTGAGCTAAGAAATTATGGTAATGGACATACGTCTGAATGATAGTTCAATTTCCGATCCTCAAGTTTATATCTGGGTGGTACCATAGGCGTAGTGCCTACTGCGTTTTTGGGAGCAGCAGTCAAAACTGAGCTACAGAGAGATTTCGTTTCTTGAACTGAACAGTGAGAACCAGAAGGGTGAGACGTGGCTATCTCATTTTTATAGCAGTGAACAGTGATACAGTCGATAACACCACCAATTGCTTCCTTATTAATCTATTACTCAGATTTTTAGACCAGGTCGGATGACCGAACTGCATTTAAAGCAGTGTAATATGAAATTTATTGAAAAAACTAATAGCAGTGCACTGAGGAAAAAATCTGAACTGTCAAGACATAGCCAGTACACACTACAGAATTTATCAGCTGTGTTTCGACGAGAAGATACCATTAACACTTGTGATTTTTTTAAAATTACGATTTTCGTTTATCTTAGCTATTTCTGTAACTTACCACAAGAACGCATTTTTTGCGTGTATTAGATTGGTTGGTTGGTTTTTGGGATTAAAGGGACCAGACTGCAACGGTCATCGGTCCCTTGTTCCAAAACTTGGAAACTACCACACAGTAAAAAAAAACGGATAATAGAGACAACAGACAACACAGGACAAGAAAAACTCAAAGAACAGACATAACAAATTAAAATCACACTGAGCGTGGCGGTGGTTGGCCGACCATAGAATAAAAAAAGAAAAGCCAACCACCGAGAACACATTAAAAACTCAGTTTAAAACCGTAGGCCAAAGACCAGAATTCAACACAAAACAATAAAATAAAACAAACACTCAAATTAAATTATAAAAACCCCCTGCCCGAATAAAACGTAAAACTAAGCCAGCCATAGCATGGTCATCAGTTAAAAGGGCAGGGAGCGTATCAGGCAGCGCAAATGTCTGCCTGACCACAGCTAAAAGGGGGCAGGCCAACAAAATGTGGGCCACTGTCAAAGCCGCCCCGCAGCGACACAGAGGAGGGTCCTCCCGACGCAGTAAGTAACTGTGTGTCAGCCAAGAGTGGCCAATGCGGAGCCGACAAAGGACGACTGAGCCCCTGCGGTTGGCTCGCATGGATGACCGCCACACAGTCGTCGTCTCCTTAATGGCACGGAGTTTATTGGGCGTGATCCGATCGCGCCATTTAGCATCCCAAAGCGCAAAAACTTTTCGGCGGAGGACTGCTCGCAAATCAGTCTCTGGGAGGCCAATGTCCATAGATGGTTTACTGATGGCCTCTTTCGCCAGGCGGTCAACAGATTCATTGCCCGGGATACCGACATGACCGGGGGTCCACACAAAGACCACAGAGCGGCCGCAACGGGCAAGAGTATGCAGGGACTCCTGGATAGCCATCACCAGACGAGAACGAGGGAAACACTGGACGAGAGCTCGTAAACCGCTCAGGAAATCGCTACAGATCACGAAGGACTCACCTGAGCAGGAGCGGATATACTCTAGGGCACGAAAGATGGCGACCAGCTCAGCAGTGTAAACGCTGCAGCCAGCCGGCAATGAATGTTGTTCGGAATGGTCCCCTAGAGTAAGCGCATAACCGGCACGACCAGCAACCATCGAGTCGTCAGTGTACGCAATGCCAGAGCCCTGATACATTGCAAGGAGGGAAAGAAAGCGGTGGCGGCAGGCCTTCGGAGGGACTGAGTTCTTCAGGCCCTGTGCCAATTCCAGCTGAAGGCGAGGGCGAGGCACACACCATGGGGGTGTACGCAGAGGTGCCCTGAAAGGAGGCGGAAGACGTAAGGCCCCAAGCCCGGAGAGAAGCTCTCGGACGCGGACCGCGATCGTACTGCCAGAACTGGGTCGACGTTCTGGAAGATGGACGTGCGACTCTGGGAATAGTAGCCGATAGTTAGGATGCCCGGGCAAGCTGAAAATATGGGCAGCATAAGCGGCCAGCAAATGTTGGCGCCGTAACCGCAGTGGAGGGACACCTGCCTCCACAAGTACGCTGTCCATAGGGCTGGTACAGAAAGCACCAGTGGCAAGGCGTATCCCGCTGTGGAGGATTGGGTCCAGCACCTGCAACGCAGATGGGGATGCTGAGCCATAACCCAGGCTCCCATAATCCAGACGGGACTGGATTAACGACTGGTAGAGCCGTAACAGGCTAGATCATTCGGCGCCCCAGCGGGTGTGGCTCAAGCATCTCAGAGCATTTAGATGCCGCCAACACGCCTGTTTAAGCTGCCGAATATGAGGCAGCCAAGTCAGCTGGGCATAAAAACTACACCCAAAACCCTGTGGGTCTCCACCACAGCAAGGAGTTGGTCGGCAAGGTAAAGCCGTGGCTCAGGATGGACCGTTCGGCGCCGGCAGAAATGGATAACGCGGGTCTTGGCAGCCGAAAACTGAAAACCATGCGCTACAGCCCAAGACTGCGCCTTGCGGATAGCGCCCTGTAGCTGACGTTCAACAGCTGCAAAGCCAGTAGAGCTGTAGTAAAGGCAGAAGTCGTCAGCATACAGGGAAGCGGAGACAGAATTTCCCACCGCTGCAGCGAGCCCGTTTATTGCGATTAAAAACAGGCAGACACTGAGGACAGATCACTGTGGTACCCTGTTCTCCTGGACTCGGGAGGAACTATGAGAGGCCGCGACTTGCACGCGGAAGGTACGATATGACAGAAAATTTCGGATAAAGAGCGGCAGAGGGCCCCGAATACCCCATCCATGAAGTGTAGAAAGTATGTGATGACGCCATGTCGTATCGTACGCATTGCGCATGTCGAAAAAAGACACCGACCAGGTGCTGACGGCGGGCAAAGGCAGTACGGTTGGCCGACTCCAGACTCACCAGATTGTCGGTGGCGGCGCGGCCTTTACGGAATCCACCCTGAGACGGAGCCAGAAGGCCCCGAGACTCCAGTACCCAATTCAAGCGCCGGCGCATCATCAGTTCGAGAAGCTTGCAAAGAACGTTGGTGAGGCTAATGGGGCGGTAGCTGTCCACCTCCAAAGAGCTCTTGCCCGGTTTCAAAACGGGGATGACAATGCTTTCCCGCCATTGCGACGGAAACTCACCTTCGACCCAGAGACGGTTGTAAAGGTCGAGGAGGCGTCGCTTGCAGTCCACTGAAAGGTGTTTCAGCATCTGACAGTGAATGCGATCTGGCCCAGGAGCGGTATCAGGGCACGCGGCAAGGGCGCTGTGAAATTCCCACTCACTGAATGGAGCATTGTAGGATTCAGAATGGTGGGTGCGAAAAGAAAGGCTCCGACGTTCCATCCGCTCTTTAATGGAGTGGAAGGCCAGTGGGTAATTGGAAGAAGCGGAACTAAGAGCAAAATGCTCTGCCAAGCTGTTGGCAATTTCGTCGGAGTCTGTACAAACTGCTCCATTCAGTGAGAGCGCAGGGACGCTGACAGGGGTCCGATAGCCATAGAGGCGTCGGATCTTGGCCCAGACCTGCGATGGAGAGACATGGAGGCCAATGGTGGACACATACCGCTCCCAGCATTCCTGCTTGCTTTGGCGGATAAGGCGGCGGGCCCGCGCACGCAGCCGTTTGAAGGTGATGAGGTGTTCAATGCAGGGAAGTCGCTTGTGACGCTGTAGCGCCCGCCGGCGATCTTTAATCGCCTCAGCGATCTCAGGCGACCACGAAGGCACAGTCCGCCGCCGAGGGGACCCAGAAGAACTGGGAATGGCAGATTCTGCGGCAGTAACGATGCTGGTGGTGACTGAGTGAACCACCGCATCAATGTAGTCACTAGAGAGAGGCTCTATAGCGGCAATGGAGGAGAACTAGTCCCAGTCAGCCTTATTCATAGCCCATCTGCTGGGGCGCCCAGAAGAATGACGCCGTGGCAGTGACAGAAAGATTGGAAAATGGTCACTACCACACAGGTCGTCATGCACACTCCATTGGACAGACGGTAAGAGGCTAGCGCTACAGATTGAAAGGTCAATGGCGGAGTATGTGCCATGCGCCACACTGAAGTGTGTGGAGGCACCATCATTTAAAATCGAGAGATCGAGCTGCGCCAATAAATGCTCAACGGTGGCGCCTCGACCTGTTGCCCCTGACCCACCCCACAGAGGGTTATGGGCGTTAAAGTCGCCCAGTAACAAAAAAAGGTGGCGGCGATTGGGCTATCAGCGCAGCCAGGACATGCTGCGCGACATCACCATCCGGTGGAAGGTAAAGACTGCAGACAGTAACAGCCTGTGGCGTCCACACCCAAACAGCGACAGCCTCTAAAGCTGTATGTAGAGGGACAGACTCGCTGTGAAGAGAGTTAAGGACATATATGCAGACGCCACCAGACACCCTTTCATAAGCTGCCCAGTTCTTATAATAACCCCGATAGCCACAGAGGGCGGGGGTTCGCATTGCTGGAAACCAAGTTTCCTGAAGTGCAATGCAGAAGAAAGGGTGAAGGCTGATAAGTTGGCAGAGCTCAGCTAGATGGTGGAAGAAACCGCTGCAGTTCCACTGGAGGATGGTATTGTCCATGTCTGAGAAAGGCGTGATGGGACAGGGAAGGCAGATTACGCCGCTGGGTCACCTGCTGCCTCCAAATGATCACCTGTGCTAGTTCTTTCCATGGCGTCTGAGGGACCGGCGAGATCGAGGTCCTCAGCGGACGCCAGAATCTCCACCTTGTCCTCAGACGCAGTGCTTGTAGGAAGTGGTGGGATGGGTGCCACCGCAATGTCGTTAGCCTTGGGGACCTTCTTCTTCTTCTTCTTCTTCTTCTTCTTTCTCTCGCTGTGCCTTCGGTGGTTCAGGCTTGGAGGGCTTCACTGGGTCAGTCTCAGGGACGGACGACGACCATGAGGCCCTACGACCAGGGACTGGTGGTTGTTTCAGCCACTTACGGGTGTCCGCTTTTCCACTGGTCGGAACTTGCGAAGGTAGGTCCCCAAGGGACCCCTTCCTGGCGAGAGTAGCCGAAGAGGTCTTATTCTTCTCCGGCTGGGAAGGGGGAACTTATGTCCCCGATGGTTGTGGGGGTGTTGCTCCTGAAGAAGATGGAGCAGGAGCAACAGGGAGTGAAGTGCCCCCACAACCAAGGGGGCCGGTGGATTCTGACAGATCTTAGAGCCAACGATAAGTGACGATGGGAGAACCGTTGTTGCAGCAGCGGCGTAGGTCGACGTCATTGCCACAGGATGGATCCGCTCATACTTCCGTTTAGCCTCGGTGTAGGTCAGGCGGTCCAGGGTCTTATATTCCATTATCTTTCGTTCCTTCTGGAATATCCTACAGTCCAGCGAGCAGGGGGAATGGTGTTCTTCGCAGTTAACACAGTTGGGAGGCGGAGCACATGGAGTATTGGGATGCGAAGGACGTCCACAATCTCGACATGTGATGCCGGAAGTACAGCGAGATGACATGTGCCTGAACTTCCAGCATTTAAAACACCGCATCGGAGGAGGGATATATGGCTTCATATCACAGCGGTAAACCATCACCTTGACCTTTTCGGGTAAAACATCACCTTCGAAGGCCAAGATGAAGGCACCGGTGGCTACCTGATTATCCCCCGGACCCCGATATACGCGCCGGACGAAATAAACACCTCGTCGTTCTAGATTCATCGTCGGACTGCAGAAGAAGATCCCTGTGGAATATAATACCCTGGACCATGTTTAAACTCTTATGGGGAGTGATGGTGATGGAAACATCCCCCAACCTGTCGCAAGTGAGCAACCTCCGTGACTGGTCAGAGGATACTGTTTTGATGAGAACTGACCCAGAGCGCATTTTGGACAAGCCCTTCACCTCCCCGAACTTGTCCTCTAAATGTTCCACAAAAAACTGGGGCTTGGTCGACATAAATGATTCCCCATCTACTCGCGTACACACGAGGTACCGGGGTGAATAATCTCCACTGCCTTCTTTGGACAAACGTTCCTCCCATGGAGTGGCCAGGGAGGGAAATGATCTCTGATCAAATTTCTTTCCATTGAGGTTAGACCTCGATCGCTTAGAGACTGCTGGTGGAGGCCCACCAGCGAGAGATGATGTACCACGCTTCATTGCGGGTCATCCGCCCTGATGCCACCCATTCCGACCAGGGGCTCTCCCCACGGGCGCCACCCAGCCGCAGCAAAGACCACCTGGCAGGATGGCCTTTGCCGGGAGTCCCGATGCCCCAAAGGGATAGGCATCTACTACTCGGCATACGTGGGGAGGTAGCAGCTCAGGCCACAGCAGTGCGATCTCTGTGTAGTCAGGGGGCTACCACCAAGAGGGTACATGACGACCCCACCACAACAGACTGGCTACCGTGCTGGATGTCGGGTGTCGAAATATCTATGTACATCACGAGAGCAAAGATGGAAGTGCACAATGGAGGGAAGGGATGCTATCCGGAATACACTGCAGCGGATGTGGCCGGAAGCTCGATGTAAGTCCAACTCCATGAAAATATCAGGTGTGCCAGATCTTAGGTCAAGATGGATTTAAGATGCACCACGTAAGGTGTCATTCCCCAAATGGTAAGCACTAACGGAAAAATTTGGAAATAGAGTGGTCAAACCCCTCAGAGTACCATCACATTAAAGGCCGAAACAGTTGAGAGTCCTTTTAGTCGCCTCTTACGACAGGCAGGAATACCGCGCGTGTATTAGAGAGTAGGTTATATAGACAACAGAAAATTCTGATTATTACTGACCGGTCAGGTGGTCTGTATGGTTTAAAGTGACTTTTCGTCACCGATTAGAGTGCCAAACAGAACCCCTCTCTTTTAGCGGTAATTGTCTTGCCTAATAAGCTATTTAGTCCCGGAGAAACAATATTGAGAAGAACAGCTAGCCATAGCCTATAGTGACTCAAGTGTATCTTTCACCGTGTTCAGAGCTCTAAATTAGGTAGGAATTTTTACAACTGCTTCACCTAACGCCACAGAGAGAGACTGAGCCTTTCACCCGCCAAGTATTACCTCAGACGACGACAGTCTTCAGTTTACCAGAAATGCCAACAAAAACCATAAAATATCGGTCAAATTACAGCTTTCAACTCTAGCATTTTCGCCACTAGACAGGACGTAAGAGGCGGGTATAAAACCAAGTGCCAGCACGGCTCGCAGCAGCGTTACAACCATATGTTTCCATCAAACTGAACTGTCCGTTTGCGACTACATGCAGCTAACATCAGTGCTAAGCCGCAGTGCATACCACTTATACTGAAACTGCTTGAAGAGGAGTCACATCTCTAAGGACTATGAATCAATTGTGCCGTTTGCTCCTACGGGGAGTCTTGATTGCTTACACAGTGAATTCCGGACGTATTCTTATCCTGGGAGCAAGCTGGGCCGCTTTACACTGAGCTGACTGAAGTGGTGGGTTAGCACCAAGGCAGATGGTGGTGCAAGGGTAGCCGTCATTTTTAATTATGATTCACGTGGAAAGATTTTCTACGTCATGACCACTCAGCGGGGATTAACAGAATGAACGCGGAATGGTAGTTGGAGCTAGAAGCATAGGACTTCCCGTTCCAGAAATCGGTACTGAATTCAATATTCTGACATTCGAAGTGTCAAGAATGTGCGAGAATAGTAAATTCCAGAGATTACCTCTCACTTCTCAATGCAGTGGCCGAGAGCAGCGTCGTTTGCCGAGAGTTGTCATTGCTAACAGGCAAGTATCACTGCGAAAATAACTGTAGAAAACAATGTGGGACGCACGACAGACGTATTCGTGCGGTGAAGTGTGGTATTAATGGACGATGGCAGCAGACTACCGAGCGAGGTGACGCAGCGGTGGACGACGCAGTGGACGACGACGGTTCAAACCCGCGTCCGGCCATACTGATTTAGATTTTCAGTGATTTCCCTAAATCACTTCCAACAAATGACGGGCTGGTTCATTTGAAAGAGTACGGGCGACTTACTTCCTCATCGTTCCCTAATCCCCTCCCCCGACTCAACCAACCAACCAGCAGACCTACCGACGAGACCACCATTGCTAACAACACATCGCCTGCAGCGCCCATCATGGGCTCGTGACAATATCGGTTGGGCCCTACACGACTGGAGAAGCGTGGTGTGGTGAGCTAAGTCCCGATTTTAGTAAGAGCTGATGGTAGGTTTATAGCGTTGCACAGACCCACTAAGCCATGAATCTAAGTTGTCAACAAGCACTGTGGAAGCTGATGGCTTCATAATGGTGTGGGCTGAGTTTACATGGAATTGACTGGGTCTTCTTGTCCAACTCAACCGATCATTGACTAGAAATGGTTATGTTGGTTGCTTGGAGACCATCTTCAGCCATTCATGGACTCCAATTACGGATGAAAATGGGCAATGTCACTGGGTCACATTTGTTCGCGACTGGTTTGAAGAACAATGGATACGGGGACCCAGATCATCCGACATGAATTCCATAGGAAACTTAGGTCATAATCGACAAGTCAGTTCGTGCACAGAATCCTGCGCCTGCAATATTAGCGCAATTTTGGACGGCTATATAGAGACAGCATGACTCAATATTTGTGCAGTGGACTTCCAACCACTAGTTGAGTCCATGCCAAGTGGACTTGCTACAGTATGCGGAGCAAAAGGAGGTCCGATGAGATATTAGGAGGTATCCCATGACTCATCAACTCACTGTGTAAAGTATACAATGCACAAGTCTGTGGTGGCGAAAAATCTAAATGCTGTGAGAAAGGCAAAGTGGTTCCAGATTCGAAGTGTTAGGAAATGGATCTGCACTATTTTTGATTATTTGTTTGTGACAATGTTGTCCCGTGTGTGGAAGAGAGGAGGGGGTGGCGGTGACAGAGGGGCGACGGTGGCGGCGAAGGAAGGCATAAATTGCGTTATGTCTTAACGTGTATGTATTGCCTGGGAAGCTGGTTGTGTGTTCAGATCCCTTATTCGTCGAGAACGCTATTTTTGGAGGGGGAGGAATGACCATCTTGCATGTATAAGAATTCAGACTTCAGGGAGTTTCTCCTCACGCATTACTTGGTGAATGTCTGATTTCTTCGTTACCATTATACTTCGTGACTAAACTGTACTCCTGCAACTTTTTTTCTGCACCAGTGTGTACAGAGTTGGGTAATGAGACGAGGGTTTCTCGGTGCCTCACATTGAAGGGATACGAAACTAGTGAGCCGCTGTCTAAAATTATCAAACGGATTGAAAATGCTGTTGCTCAGGAGCGGGAGCTAACTGGTAAGGATGTATCTCTTTGTTGACATGTAAGTAGTTTGAAGTCAGTGACTGATACATTGCCAAATACTGTAGTTGGCTGTGTTGGTAAACACGAGTGCAGACTCTGCAAGCGGGGGTTAACAGTGTCTTTGAAAATAACTGCTAGACGTGGAGAAGGGATACCACAGTTCAAGAGTAGTGACTGGCGTATTGTGACGAGCCAGTTGCTCGGCCACCATTGACCAAGGGAGGAAAACGGAGAAAACCCGATGCTTCCTGCTGCACTGAATCATATGTCTTTCTTTTCTTATATGTAAACTTATATATAAACTGAATGAGCAACGAACTAAAGATACCGCCAAAAATAATTAAAGAGTTCTTTCGTGGCAAGGATAATCTGTTTGAAACAAAGCAAGAAATATGTTCAATTTATTAATTCATGCGTCTTAGCCCTTTTGTTTCGGGAAGTGGTAGCGTACGGACGTATGCTTGGGTCCGTCGTACTAGCATTGTTAAAAAAGTGTGTTTTAACCGTTCACGTAAAGTATTGTAATAAGTTATTAGAAAAGGAATACTTATTCGCACTGTTTTAAGTTCAATTCTTAACTGCTCATCACTTCACTCGCCGCCGATATCCTGTATCAAGAGGTTCGGTGCACACAAGAGTAATTAACGCCATATCTGGAGGAGCTTTCCTGCATCGACACTGTCACAAGACTAAACGCAATGGAATTAATGAGAAGGTAATGACTCATACCAGTTAAAGTTCACCGAAGATCGTGCATAGATTCATAAATTACCTTAAATTTCCTCAAATATTTTTTTCCAATCAGTTCTTCCAATTATTCAAACAATTATTGATCCATATGCACATCCCTATTCGCTGTCTGATGGCAGCGGGACTCCCCGTACACAGAGTTGCGGCGCTGCACGCCCACATTGCCTATGCACGTCAACGTGCCGGCGGCGCTGTGTATTCAGACTGGTCCTTCAAGGCCGCACGGCGTACAACTAAGTAACTTGAAGTACATCTTACCTTCATTGGCACTTGTTAACAGGTGGTCATTACGGGGACCATAACAAAGCGTCTAGTGTTTGCGAAAATGCCATAATACCGCTCAGATGAACGTGTGATCTGAAATTGAACTATTATTATAATGTACATCTATTGATTTTGCTTCCTTAGCTGAATGTCCTAAATTTCTGAGATATGAGTAATTATACACTACTAGCCATTAAAATTGCTACATCACGAAGATGACATCCTACAGACGCGAAATTTAACCGACAGGAAGAAGATGCTGTGATATGCAGATGATTAGCTTTGCAAAGCATTCACACAAGGTTGGTGCCGGTGGCGTTACCTACAACGTACTGCGATGAGGAAAGTTTCCAATCGATTTCTCACACACAAACTGCAACTGACGGGCGCTGCCTGGTGAAACGTTGTTGTGATGCCTCGTGTAAGGAGGAGAAATGCATACCACCACGTTGTCGACTTTGATAAAGGTCGGATTGTAGCCTATCACGATTGCGGTTTATCGTATCGCGACATTGCTGCTCGCGTCGGTCGAGATCCAATGACTGTTAGCAGAATATGGAATCGGTGGTTCAGGAGGGTAATACGGAACGCTGTGCTGGATCCCAACGGCCTCGTATCACTAGCAGTCGAGATGACAGGCATCTTATCCACATGGCTGTAACGGATCGTACAGCCACGTCTCGACCCCTGAGTCAACTGATGGGGGACGTTTGCAAGACGACAACCATCTACACAAACAGTTCGACGATGTTTGCAGCAGTGTGGACTATCAGCTAGGTGACCATGGCCGTGGTTACCCTTGACGCTGCATCACAGACAGGAGCGCCTGCGATGGTGTACTCAGCGACGATCCTGGGTGCACGAACAACAAAACGTCATTTTTTCGGATAATTCAGGTTCTGTTTACAGCATCATGATAGTCGCATCCGTGTTTGGCGACATCGCAGTGAACGCACATTGGAAGCGTGTATTCGTCATCGCCGTACTGGCGTATCACCCGGCATGATGGTATGGGGTGCCATTGGTTACACGTCTCTCACCTCTTGTTCGCATTAACTGCGCTTTGAACAGTGGACGTTATATTTCAGATGTGTTATGACCTGTGGCTCTACCCTTGATTCGATCCCTGCGACACCCTACATTTCAGCAAGATATTGCACGACCGCATGTTGCCGGTCCTGTACGGGCCTTTCTGGATACAGAAAATGTTCGACTGCTGCTCTGGCCAGCACATTCTCCAGATCTCTCACTAACTGAAAATGTCTGGTCAATGGTGGCCGAGCATCCGGCTCGTCACAATACGCCAGTCACTACTCTTGAACTGTGGTATCGTGTTGAAGCTGCATGGGCAGCTGTACCTGTACACGCCATCCAAGCTCTGTTTGACTCAATGCCCAGGCGTATCAAGGCCGTTATTACGGCCAGAGGTGGTTGTTCTGGGTACTGATTTCTCATGATCTATGGACCCAAATTGCGTGAAAATGTAATCACATGTCAGTTCTAGCATATTATATTTGTCCAATGAATACCCCTTTATCATCTGCGTTTCTTCTTGGTGTAGCAACTTTAATGTCCAGTAGTGTACATATGAGTCCACCATTTCTAAAATTCTCTCAGACCAAGATGTGTGCAAGCTGTGTTGAAGTATGAACCTGCGCCGCCTTTGAGAGGACTTCGTATCAGGAGGTATTATCTCGTCTTCTCTACTTGCCTCCTCCCCCTTCTCTCCCCAGAAAATAGGCCGCCTCCTCTCCGTGCCCCGTATCTGTTTCACTGAACGAAGAAATTTTCCAATTGATTTCATGAACTAAACAGGGCGTAATTTTAGCTCTTAAATGAAAGAAAAATGGGGGAAGAACGTCATGATTACCGCCAAGAGATGCTAATAAAATTTCATTAACATCCATTTCCGGTCTAGAGATGAGTATCAGCTGCACAAAACTTTTGCATCTGATGGTGGGCTGTGGACCTGAAGTGGTTAAATACAGAAATTTTATCATCTGCTCTTGGCGGTAATAATGGTGATCTTCAAATATTTACAAGATGTAGGGCACCACCTAAAACTTGGGAAAGCATATAAAAGAAGGATTAAGGCTTAAAGTCTTGACAGTGACACGATTTTGAAACCTGTCCTTTCGCGATGATGATCATTGGTTTGTGGGACGCTCAACTGCGCGGTCATCAGAGCCCGTGAAAAGGCCCAATTTTTACGCAGCCCTATTTTTACATAATCCGACAACGAATGATAAAATGATGAGGACAACACAAACACCCAGTCCCTGGGCACAGAAAATCCCAACCCGGCCGGGAATCTAAGGCAACGCTAGCCGCTACACCACTAGCTGCGGACGTCCTTCCGTGATAAAAGTAAAATCTGCAAGTAGGAGTTATTGACGCGAGTCCATGAAGCAAAATACGAGTATATGCATCCATTAGAAAGATTATTTTTGCTAAAGGATAATTAGTTTCCCTGTTTTACTTTATTCCTGCTTATGAAGTATGGACCATAATCAAGCCTCTGTAATAGAGTTGTCTGCAGAAATCAAACTTTGTATAGAAATAGTTGAACTTCCGTAGTCTGTGCTGTACAATGAAGTTTGTAACGGCTGAGGCTGAAGACGAGGGAGACAGTTGCATAAGCGCTCTGGAGCAACTGGTCAGCCAGCCAAGGTCGGTCATTTGGGCAGAGCTCGGCGTCCGTGGCGGAAGGGCCCTCGCGTCTGGCGCAGGTTTATTCCGCTGAAGCTACTGGACAGTCTGCTGCCTGTCAGTCCAACTTAACGGCTCTACTGTCTATCGTGTGCCAACACCTTATCTGTGCCTCGTGCGAAAGCGCAGCACTAAGCACCATTCTCTCCAATATACGTAAGAACCACGGAACTACTGTCGTGCGACATACTACATTGCCGATTTTATTTAGATTCACGCGTACAGTTTCAGATATTCTGTATGCAGTATTTTCGATCGTTTTAGGTGCTTGGCACATTTTGTTCCAATATAGCGGTCGCAGAATTTTTTTCGATTATCTCTACAATCGTTATTTTCTCCGCTTCATAGTGCCACGTCCGTATCACACGAATTCCGTTGGAAGGACTAAAAGCTGCTTCTTCCCTTTTTACACTAGATAGAGGGTGATAAATAGCGCCGCAGTCACAAAGCGTAATCTCATTTTCGCAGGACTTTTAGAGGTCCGCCTACGCTTTGCGTTGTTGCATTTTATCTACGATCCGATATGGGTGCTAAAGATAGTGCATGCACTGTGCCTTTTTTGCCACTCTAAGCCTGCACACGTACTACTTCACTTTTAATGCAACATGATTAGTTTATTGGACGTAAAACGCCGAAACACCCTAGAGCAACTTCTAATGCCACATTTTAAGACTTTTCGAGACTGCTGATGAGAATGACTTATCACGATACTCTATGTTGAAAATACTATTTCATCTTCATCATACTCACGTGAAAGAGATTTTCATGCAAGAACGAAGTGCGCGGTTACGTAACGTAATATTTGCACACGTTCAGCTGTGGATAACGCAAATTTCTACCGAACGAATATCGCTTGAACTATCTAAAATTGTAATGGAATGCTGAGTTCGTGGTATCCATATTTGGGTGAATTAATGAACCCTCCAACATAAAATATTTTACTAATTATATACCATAGAAAATTACGTTGAAAAACTCTTACGTCTCTAAAATAAAACTGTTTCTAGACAAGAATCAAAATATAAACTTTCTTTTAAAATTATCTTTACCGCCGCTATGAGTGTCACCAGTAACATCTCAGATACATACGTTATTCTTATTGCGTTTTGATGTTAATTTAGTGGAGTTTAATCTTATCCCTCTAACACTAAGGGGGACATTTTACTAAAAAGAAAGTCTTAATTTACAGACTATGCACTAGTTAATTACCGTTATGTCTATCATGGTATGTCACAAAGTAGGTACAAAATGTCCTGTTGTACACCCTACACTGATAACAGACTGGCGGGAATCTCGAATGGGTACCAACTGCAGTCACAAACTTCGCTGGAGTCTAGTAGTGTAGGGTCAATATCATGCACAGGAAAGAAGTATACTGTGTCACACAGGTTGTAGTCAGCTGCCGAGTAAACATGTAGTTTAAAGCATTTACATTAACGTTTCATAAGTTTAGGAGATAGGTAGCGTTCCTAGTGCACATCCTGTTACCTTATCAGATCAAATAAGTGACGGGGTGCACGACACATTGTACTGCAAGTAGTAACGAATGTTTATTCGGCAGGGCGCACAACAGAAAGGCGTCGTTTAGTTTCGAGGGAAAGCAAGAGTCATTAGGAGACCGGGTATTCGTCGAACGTGCAAATGTAGCAAATTTTTCGTATCTGCAACTCTCATTTTCCGATGATATGACAGCACACGTAACAACAGCCGTGCGGTCCTTTGTCCTTGAAAGCTACAAGCAGATGCCAGTATATAATGCTTACCGTGGAGTTAAATTGTTGGGTGCTTCCAGTTATTGCTTTGGCAGTGGCGAAACCATGCTGAAATCAACTCGCTGGATTCAGTTACTAGAGTCTGGTGGTAGCAAGATCTACGAGTACTTGGCACTTCCTTACATCGAAAGATCAAAAGATAGATATCTCAACCTCACTCGTTGCTCGTGAGCCCTCCACAAATTGAATGCATAATTTGTACTCAACCTGTCAAGCAGAGAACGCCCGCTACATAATGAAAAATTTTCGCTAAAATTGGTCTGCATTTAGGACAGTAGTACTACTCATACATAGGGGCCGGTAAGTAAAATAAGGCGTAGTTTTAATCCTGTATTCATTTGTGCTATGGAGCAATACTCAAACTATAAATATCTATTTAAATTTTAGTTCAATGTATTCGAAATAGCGAATAAGCACCATCAGCAGTAGAATGAAATGACAATGAAAATTTATGCCGGACCGGGACTCGAACCCGGATATCATTGTAGCGAGCAATCGCCTTACCATTTGGTTATCCGTGCAAGACTCACGGCCAGACCCAAACTTCCATGTCGTCAACCATCCGTCTACGACCTATACTCTTAACCCAGTGTGTGTATTTCCGTTCAGGTCAGACGTTTTACTTTAAGGTCGTTTTCCCGGTATCGGCAGAAAAATATGATATTGCAGATTCTGATTACGATGCAAAGTTCCTTTGGACATGCGTGCATGCATGTGCAAAGGAACTTTGCATCGTAATCAGAACACAGGCACTGCAATATCGAACTTTAATTCGTTTACGTAAACCACGAGGCATACCGGTTTTTATCTCTAATTTACCTACTTGTGTCAGCAGTACAATGATCGTTTCGAATAACGGAAATTAAACACTGTAACAGAACAGCTCAAGCTGAGATTCTTAACTGCGGTTTCTAACCGTCTCTTCGCATTCAAATGATACACACATCAAAAAAGTTTTGCATCACCCGGTTCCCAGGACTACTGTAGACAGACGTTGACTGTGGATATTGTATCACAAACAGTCCCTTTGACTGTTCATAGATATCACTAAACCCGCCCAAAGATGTAAACAACCATGCATGAGCAGTGCCTATTAGACAGAGGGGGTCAGACAGCCGATCAGTTCCAGTCATTCTACAAGGAAGGAGGTACACAGCTCGTGTTGTCTGTGGTTCAACCCTGCCTAGACGTTCAATACTGCGGTTCGATCGCGTCCGCATTGTTATTTTGTGCCAGAAAGGTCTCTCAAAGCGATGTTCGGACATGGAGGAGGTACAGAGAGACAGAAACTGTCAATGACATTACTCGCTCAGGCCACCCAAGGGCTACTATTGCAGTAGATGACCGCCACCTACGGATTATGGCTCTGAGGAAACCAGACAGCAACGCCACTTTGTTGAATAATGCTTTTCGGGCAGCCACAGAACGTCGTGTTACGACGCAAACTGTGTGCAATAGGCTGCATGATGCGTAACTTCACTTCCGACGGCCATGGCGAGGTCCATTTTTGCAACCACGACACCATGCAGCGCGCTAGAGACGGGCCCAACAACATGCCGAATGGACCGCTCAGGATTGGCATCACGTTCTCTTCACCGATGAGTGTCGCACATGCCTTCAACCAACCAATCATCGGAGACGTGTTTGGAGGCAACCCGGTGAGGCTGAACGCCTTAGACACTGTCCAGCGAGTGCACCGAGGTGGAGGTTTCCTACTGTTATGCGGTGGCATTATGTGGGGCCGACGTACGCCGTTGGCGTTCATCGAAGGGACCGTACCGGCTGTACGATACGTGAATACCATCCTCCTACCGATAGAGCAACCATATCGGCAGCATATTGGCGGACCATTTATTTGTCTTCACGGAAGACATTTCGCGCCCCCCATCGTGCACATCTCGTGAATGATTTCGTTCAGGATAACGACATCGCTCGACTAGAGTAGCCAGCATGTTCTCCAGATATGAACCCTATCGAGCATACCTGGGATATATTGCAAAGGGCTGTTTGTGGACGACGTGACGCACCAACCTCTGAGGGATCTACGCCGAATCGCTATTGATGAGTGGGACAATCTGGACCAACATTGCCTTGATGAACTTATTGATAGTATACAGTATACGAATACAGGCACGCATCAATGCAAGAGGACGTGCTACTGGATATTAGAGGTACCGGTGTATACAGCAATCTGGACCACCACCACTGAAGGTCTCGCTGTATGGTGGTACAACATGCAATGTGTGGTTTTCATTAATAAAAAAAGGGGGCGGAAATGATGTTTATGTTGATCTCTATCCCAATTTTCTGTACAGGTTCCTGAAATCTCGGAACCGAGATGATGCAAATGCTTTTTATGTATGAATAATAATTAACAAGGAAATCTGGTATCTATACGAAGGTTAGGTCATTATCATTTCCATCTGCAGAGATTTACTGCAGGAACAGCTGTGGTAAAAATACAGAAAAGAAACACCACCTCCACGACAAGGTCATTAGAGATGGAGCACTAGCTATGCTCGATAAAGGTGGATACAGAATGACATGGCAGTGTAAGAACCAGCCCAACTTTCTCCAACAGTGATTTAGCTAACCTGAAATGTGTGTTTTTATCGGTAATAACTCCGTATCTACCGAATACTAATCCGATGTCTTAATCGCCCATCTACCTCTGTCGGTAAGACTGTCCCGAGTACGACTTGTGAGCTACTCGCATCAATGTGTCAACCATTCTTACATTAGTAAAATCTAAATCTACCTGTTTAATGTTTGTATACTGTAATTACAGGTCGTTCAGACATTTCACAACTTTCTCGACGCCCTAAGCGTCGGAATTATTTATTAACGGACGAGGAAAAACAGTACGCACCCAGCTAAACCAGACGTTGTCATGTCTGGATATTAAACCTTGGAAGCATCTTTACGGGACGCACCGGGCCAACGCCCTCAGGGTCAGTAAGCTGACACGAAGTATGCGGCAGAGCCTAACAGCGCGATTTCCAGCATCTGTACGAGGTTTACGTCGTCGTGAGCCTTCGCTTGTGTCTTCACTAACGATTCCTGTGGTGGACAAACCCATACAACGGAGAATTAAGTTTTAATTTTCCGTTATATGTTACTTCTAAGCATAACAGGTTTCAAATCTTCGAAATTTTAGTTGTTTGCCAAACCTGAAGGCAAGTATAAATCAGTTACTCAGCTGTTTTGGAACAGACTTTGTAAGAAACTATGTTGCGTCCACCACGCATGTCACCCGGACTATCATTTAAGTAACGCTGGTGCATTTTGCAACGAGACGTGATGAACCCAGGAGATTTTTACTCCACATTACGGTACTATTACATTACTATTATAACATTAGCTTCAGGTTGCAAAAAAAACGGAAAGCTTGTCACCGCATGAATTCTACACACATTTTGAATTTATAATTACGTTAATTGTATCCGGATCGCAGACGATGTATAACGTGGAGAAAAAACCGAAACTTAGTTTCGAAATGGCAGTTCTAGTTTTTACGGCTGATGAAAACTGTCATATAATAGCATAAATGAAACTTCTGCTTTCTGGGTAGGTTGCCAAGAGCGACACTTTGGTTATGCAACAAGCCTTCAACAGGTTGCCATGACAAGTCTTATGGACACTAATTTTACCAGCTAAGAAATAAATTTGCAAAGAACAGAAGAAAATAGTTAAGTGTCACAGGTTTTATTCTCTACCGTCTACCTATGTATTTTAAATTTCGCGGTACACGTTATCCAGTAACGGTTTTCAGAGTGATTAATCCCGAATTATAATAGTTTGGGACAAAAATTTTGTTAACTTGTAGTGGTATGGCTATATACAGGAGGGGACTCCTCACTCGTCTGCTCAGTAAGTATTCTGAGCAACCGTCAACAACACAGTGCAAAGCTGCCTGAAGTAATGTTAGACCTCAAAATCTCAACACACACTTGAGCTGCAAAACGCCAGAACACACATTCATCTTTTTTAAGAAAACTCTTAGGAAAAATTTCGTTATTCTGTTAAGCCCAGTTACGTAGAAAATAGAATGTGGGCCTGAGCTTTTCATTCTCTGTTGCAGTTTTGAAGTTCACTGTTTACCTCCGTTTTCGATGGCTAAATTACTAATTCCGTGGAATTTTTATTCCGCTTAAGTGAAAAAGACAAGCAGTTTCCGTAGTGTTGTCTACCGAGCCGTATTTAATGGGGAAGAGGAATCCAAGAAACTGCAAGATACAATTTGCGTTTAGTACGATGTGAATATTTTTCTCTGACTGCTTGGTTAAACATCGAAGCAGTCAGAGAAAAATGATACAACAACAGTACTGAGCAGCAACTCTAAACGGCGTAGCACAGTTTTAAGGTTCCGTGAGGCACTTAAAACACCGTAATTGAGAAATCCACTTGTTTGTGATCTGTTCGATTCAATGTAAGGAAAGGTTGGGAACCACATTTTCGAGAGATTCTAGTGGACTTAAGGGTCGAACAATACAAAAGAATGTTCCAAACAGAAAACAACGACAATTCTTTACCCTCCCTCCTACATCCTTTTGTCGGATACCCAGAAAGCCTGGCGCACTGAGTGATAATCAGAGCCAGCCACATGTAGCCCCGAGACATACTCTGCAGACTGAGATGGTGGAGCACCTCAAATTGGAGACAAAGATACGTATTCTAATCATTGTGACGACGGTGAATTGCAAAGCACACATTCCACTGTGCAGCGGCTGCTGGTGCACGGACGGTACCTGGCGTGGTGGAGGTGCGCGGCGTGCGCGGGGTGCCCGGCACCTCGAGGTCTTGGTCGCCCTCGCCGGGCTCCGACCAGGACACGGAGCGCAGGTGGGGCGGCGGCGCGCCGCGCTTGCCGGCCACGGCGGACGCCTCCGCCGGCGTCGCGGCGCCGTTCATCGCCTGCGCGTCCACTGCCGGGGCTGCTGCCGTGCTCGCCATTGTGTCTGCTCGCCGGTCATACACTGGGCTCGCCGCGTCCGCGGCGGCGCGCTTATAAAGCCTGCCAGTGACGTCGCGGCTGACGCAATCGATACGTGCCGCCCGCGCCGCGCCGGCCCAATGGCGGGCCACGCCATTCATCGCAGGTGCAGGTGAGCACCGCGCACCTCACATTCCGTTCTCCCCAGAGCACTGTCCGCTGTGGGTAATGAGCGCACCATCGCGGGTTAGCGACTATCCTCCTTTCCGTCTTACGGTCGGCGTGGCGCGGTACTTTACCTACAGCACGTGCCGAGATTTGTCACTTCCGCAACGCGGATTGACTCTCCGATAAAGTGCCACGCATTATAACTCCAATATCCTTACAAAATGCTTGCTCGACTGTCCCTTGGGTATTGTTCATAAGTCTCGGACCATTATGAAGTAGCGAGAGAGACACACACAGAGAGAGAGAGAGAGAGAGAGAGAGAGAGATTCAACAATGAGCAGCACATACCATCGCCGGATCAAATATTCGGCGCTGGAACAACGGAGATGCTCAAAAGCGTCCAATAGCACAAGCTACAAGAGACGTTATGTCCCACAGAATTGTTTACCGATGAAATTTCAAAAACTTATGCTCCACGAACAGAGTGAGAACTTGAGACGTGAAACCTCCACGATTTTCAAATGTAATTTAAAATAACAGACATACTTGCCATTTGAGGAGTCATTTCTGTGTGGCTTTTCTTCTAAATGGTTTGTTCTGTTAAAGGTGCGAAATAATTACCAGCAATCACTACTTCCAGTGCTGTTGCGGTATCCAGGAACGAAATAACCCACTTCTATCAAAAAGAAATTTCCGGCAGGAACTTCAAAGGGAGCTACCAGACCTTAAGACGATTAATGCTTGTTTTGTTATGGTTTTAGGGCGCAAAACTGCTACGGTCATTAGCGCCCGGTCTATGACTTAGGAAAAGGTAAAAAAAAACGAAACTGGAAACCAGCAGCAATGGGAGCGAAACTCAAAAAAGTGGGGAAACTAAAAACAGAAGGAATACTTAAAAAACCACTATGGAAGGGGGGTTGTTTGTCCCCAAAAAGACCTTCAAATGACTGACGTCATCTCACTGGCACTAATAAACTCGAGAACGCGATCGGCTGAGCGCGTGTCAACTGCTAAAATGGAAGCGACAGCTGTAGACGGGCGCGTAACAGAGTAAAATAGGGGCACTCGAGTAAAAGGTGTCTCACCGTCCACAGTTGAGAGCAGTGGGGACAGAGTGGGGGAGGATCGCCACTTAAAAGATGTCGATGGCTAAAAAGACAGTGCCCTATCCGGAGTTTAGTTAAAATTACCTCCTCCCGACGACGAGATCGGAAGGAAGAGGTCCAAGCACAGGGAAGAGCTTTCACGTCCCGCAATTTATTATTGGGAAGTGTCGACCAATGTGCGTGCCATAGAAGAGCAACACGACGACATAAAACACTCCGTAGATCGGCGAAGGGAATCATGCGAAGAGCAGGCTGAAGAAGAGAGACTGCAGACTTGGCCGCTATATCGGCCGCCTTATTTCCACAGATCCAACATGTCGTGGGATCCAGAGGAACGCCACAGGAACACCCCCCAAGTGGAGCAAGTGGAGGCAGTCCTGAATCCGGTGGACCAGAGGGTGGGCAGGGTAGAGAGCTTGGAGACTGAGGAGAGATCTGAGCGAATCTGAGCATATAACATACTGTATCCGCTGATGGCGACGGATGTATTTGACAGCCTAGAGAAGATTAATGCTTGATACGAGAAGTCACTGTCCGTTGGGGACAGACAGGTTCTGGCACAGAACTCACTTCTGATGAAATGGTAGAGGGAATCAAACCTTCCAAAAAAGCCTGTCAAAGTCATTTCGCCGAGCGTCACGAGAGCTAAACATTCGTCGCTCAACAGTTCACGGGATGCTACTGAACGATTTCGCTTGCACTCTTACGTAGTTCAAATTATGAAGGGATTGAATTTGTACGACTTGCAGCGTCGCCACGAATTTGTTACCCAAATGTTGGACTGTATCGGGCAAAACCTTATCTAGAAAATTTATTCGCTGACGAAGAAATCTTCCACACGTCGGGAGGTTAATTGGCACAACATTCATGTATGAGGTTCGCAAAAAAATTTAAAAAAAAACACCGCAGTTTTCGGTACTATGGCAGACAGCGAAACTGGGAATATGTGGTGCGTGCTACTGAAAGACAGCACATTTTGACCATTTTTATTCGTCGAACAAAGAGATGAACCGTTTGTCTAGACATTCTTGAGCAATTTGCTGTCCATATTCTTCACCTGCAGCCGCATGTGATCTTCCAGCAGAATGCTGCACCACTGCACTGATATTTGCAGGTTCATGACTTCCTGCATCGAAATTTTTCACAGCGGTGGAGAGACCACGATGGACCAACTAAGTGCCACCGCAATCTCAGGACGTAACCCCCTTTGAATATCTTCATGTATGATTATGTGAAAGACGTATGCCTCGCTTGCACGTGATCTGTATCTCATGAGAAGAACTGCGGATACAGTAGCCTCCATCATCTCAAACATGCTTTTAAGCAAATAGTTAGAGACAATATTATGCGCTACGGAAGCAGCTCATGGAGAACAGAGTTAATTTTCTGTATAGAACTTCCTGAGTCACTTAGCATGATGCAATTTTTTTTATTTTTTTTTACATGTGTTGACGGTGGAATGAGAACTGCTACCTCACTTTTCAGCGAGTATAATCGCCTTTTCTATCCTCCGATGGGACTTGCTGCCGGCTCCCATTTCTCTGCTGCAGCAGGGCACGTCACTCATGTAACAAGAACTTTATGAGTCAGTAAAATGTTGATGGATTACTCATGTGAAATTTAAGTGAAGTAAAACTAATTTTCCATCTCAGACAGGATTTTATCTGCACAGAAATTTTGTATGTGCTTGATTACTAGGACTTGGCGTTCCCAGAACACTTAACGGAGACGCTTTACAGCATATTTCTCTGTGCTATATCACTTTATGAACTATGTTTCCGCCTCACGCCGGGTTTTGAGTGTTGTACATGGGCAAGTAGGACAACTTTGAACCTCTATTTCGGAAACGGATAAAGATATCGAGAAAAATTTCCAAGGTTGTTCGATATTGGGCTATTTACTGTGCATAGCGGGCTTTTATTCCGTGGATAGGTTTGTTACGAAGAAATGGAAGTAAAGTTTTTTGGCCCATTAACTAAAAGGTGCCTCCACAATACCCTTAACGCCCACTGTAGACCACGTCTAATACGATAACACATTTGCACCATTTGGCTAAGCAGGAGGAAGTGCGTAACAATATTTCGACCTTTTAATGTATGACAGTGACTAAGACGATCCTTCTGTTGGATACACAAATGGTCATTAGCGCAAGAGCCATCCAAAACAGTCAACAATAGAACCCGATATGAGCCCCGGAAGAATCCCGTTTTTATGCGCAGCGTTATGGAATACTGGTACACTGAAGAGCTAAAGGAACTTTTACACCTGCATAACATCGAACAGGGCGCCCGCGACGACGCAGAAGTGCTGCAACACGACGTGGCATGGACTCTAATGTCTGAAGTAGTACTGGAGGGAAGTGACACCATGAATCCTCTAGGGCTGTCAGTCCACGAGAGTACAAGGAGGTGGAGATCTTCTGAACAGCACGTTGCAAGGTATACCAGATATGCTCAATAATATTCATGTCTGGGGCGTTTGGTGACCAGCGGAAGTGTTTAAACTCTAAGAGTTTTCCTGGAGCCACTCTGTAATAATCCTGGACGTGTGGGGTGTCGCATTTTCCTGCTGAAATTGCCCGAGTCCGTCAGACTGCACAGTGGGTATGAATGGACGCAGGTGATCAGACAGGATGCTCACGTATGTGTCACTTGACAGAGTTGTATCTAAACGTATCAGGGGTCCCATATCCCTCCAACTGCACACGCCGCACACCATTAGAGTCTCCATCATCTTTAACAGCCCCCTATTGACATGCAGGGTCCATGGATTAGTGATTATGTCTCCATACCCATACACGTCCATCCACTCCATACAATTTGAAATGAAGCTCATCCAGCCAGGCAATATGTTTCCAATCATCAACAGTCCAATGTTGGTGTTGATGGGCCCAGGCGAGGCGTGAAGCTTTGTGTCATGCGGTCATCAAGGGTACACGAGTGGGTCTTCGGCTCTGAAAGCCCATATTGACGATGTTTCGTTGAATGGTTCGCAAGCTGGCATGTTGATGGACCTGCTTTGAAATTTGCAGCAATTTACAGAAGGTTTGCATTTCCGTCATGTTGAACGATTCTCTTCAGTCGACGTTTGCCCCTTTCTTGGAGTATCTTTTTCCGGCCGCAGTGAGGTCAGATTTGATGTTTTACCAAATTCCTGGTATTCACGGTACACTCGTGAAGCAGTAGTACGGGAAAATCTCCACTTTGTCGCTACCTTTGAGATGCTGTGTCGTCATTCGTGCGCCGACTATAACACCACGTTTAAGCTCACTTAAACCTTGATAACCTGCCATTATAATAGTAATGGATCTAACAACTGAGCCACACGCATGTTGTCTTATATAAACTTTGCCGACCACAGCGCCGTATTCTGCCTCCTGTTTGCGTATCTGTGTTTGAATATGGACGTCTATACCAGTTTCTCTGGCGCTTCAGTGTGTAACAGGTGAGCGCCAACTGACACGCATGTACGTCAACATGTTTCAGATCTGAATTTGTTGTGTCATTTCCATCACCTAACTCTTTAGCTTTTGTTCGTTTCGTATGATTTCATTTCCTATTTTGTTTTATCCACTTTCGAAATTTTTACGCACTCTTCTATTTTTTATTAATTCCAGTTACCCTTTACTGCCTCTTTTCTGCTTTCATCAATCTTAGTTCTTTTCCTGAGGCACCCTATATTAGCCGACAATGTAATACATTGTCTAACTCCTTCAGAGACTTAGGGAGACAATCGATCTATTCACTGGTAAGACATCTTGTGAGAGGAAGGAGAGCCTTTTTCAAACGTGTAATTGTTTCTAACTACGTGCTAGTTATTTGAGAGAAACATCTAGCACTCCAGCAACGTTAGATAATGCTCCAGTATCTGCAACAGTTGCAAGTGAGTAATTATTTTGTAGTTCTGTGTATCCTGTATATTCTAAAGCATATCAAATTATAAATTTTTGGAGGATTTCTTTGGTGTCTGGTGCTAGTTGGCTGTAAGCCTACCAATCTCTAGGAGTGCTTTTTCAGCAGCAGCCGCTACTTGTTCGTGGCGATAGAACAATGTTATGGTAGTTGTATCTTCAGGAGAGATTGCATATTAAATGTAAAATGAATTATTTCTTTTTACAGGAGTCTTCGGTTTTATTATCGTTCGTAAGTGCTGATACTAGAAATAAAAGAGGTACACATTTTTCATTCCGTGGGCAAGATCTGTGCATATAAACACAGTCTATTGACTCGATGCTCTGCTTATAGAGGAAAGCAATAACTCAATGAGCAAGGCACGCTCATAATTCGATTTGCAGAAGGCTATCACTCAATGGTAAAGATGTCAATTATAGCCCTCACCTCACTCCCTTTCGTACGTCCAGTAGAGGACTATAGATCACTGTGGAAAAATTATCTTCAAGCACAATATTGTGCATAAAATGGGATACAACTCGGCAGTACATCAGAAGCAAACTATTAACACATTTTAATGCTGCACGTCTAGCGGATTTGCAAATCATTTCTATATTGCACCTGAGCGAGCTTTCTCTGAAGTTTAAAGACCAGACATACATCATTGCTCTGATCGTCGCAATAGACGAAAAGGAATAGGCGTTGTTTGATTCTCGTAATAAAAGCATTTGAGAGAACGAATCCTGAGATTATCAAAAATATTGTTGAGTAACATGTGTGGTAACTGAACAAACAGGATTCGCAGAGAAACCCCGAAACGAGGGACCACCATTCGAAATATTAAAAGTTATGCTGAGAAGCTCATCAGTTGAGAAAATTAATGCTCCGGACTACCTACCTATTGAGAACTGATCAGTCACTGTGCAACGCAGAGTGCGAAAGGAATGGGTTTATAACAGGAGGATTCAGAATGAGGAGCTGGAACGAGAGGATTCTGATGTGAATGAAGAGTGTCATCGCCGTTGGCAAGTTTGCTAAAGCAGGAGAAGACCTGTAGGTCGCAACATTCAACAGAAAGAGCAAATCGCAGATTTGTTCAGCTGCTCTTTGCTTCCACCGTAGAAACATCACAGGACGCCAGCATTAAACGACATTTTGGTCAACTAGATTAGAAAGTATCCGTCTACCTGTTCTGTAACAGATGTCTGATGCACGATGTACATACCTGGAAACTCCGATTTAGCCTTCACACAAAGCTAAGAAAGACTTTCAGGATCTGTTGATTTAAATCCATTTATTGTTATTGAAATATTAAGGAATATTTCATGAAATCACATTCAAAACGATAAGACATGAGGAAGGTGTTTGAGGAGGTGCGCAGTGCAGAGTGTCTGACATAGAACATTAAACTCCCAGAACCTCCGGACCTCGACTTAATTACTGCAGATAATTGACAAGATTGACAATTTTTTACAAATGGCTCGCGGGCCGAATTGTCCAAGGTCCTTTGAACTGCCGCCACTCCAGTGCCCTCAGACTCTGAACTATGTGGCCTGGCTTCAGTGAGTGTAACAAATTGTCATTGCCAGCCAGGTTAGGATGGCTACGGGGTCTTTCTTCTACTGGCGGAAGTGTACTGTGGTTCAGCGTCCGAGTTAACAAAAGTGACGGGAGACGCGATAACCAGCCCAGCCGGCCACAGTTCTTAGACGGAGCACTAAGTGATCACAAATAGCCCAGGGCTGCCGCCATTTTCGATGTTTGGTACAAGCTTCCGGTCCTTGGCGGCCACCATGAACCGTGAGGCTAACGATTGTTCTGACACTAAACAGTAATATGATTCGTATTTCCCGTTATTCCTTAGTGATTTTTCTTCTACCGTCTCGATCGTTAAGCGTGATTGAGGTTTCCGTGTTTCCGAGATAAATAAGCTAGTGCCGTCCTCTATTGACTCAACGTAAGTATGTTAGCTATTATCTCCATCGTAACTCTCATTTTGCTTTCACTCAAGAAAGGAGCTAGAGGAATTACACTCCTGGAAATTGAAATAAGAACACCGTGAATTCATTGTCCCAGGAAGGGGAAACTTTATTGACACATTCCTGGGGTCAGATACATCACACGATCACACTGAAGGAACCACAGGCACATAGACACAGGCAACAGAGCATGCACAATGTCGGCACTAGTACAGTGTATATCCACCTTTCGCAGCAATGCAGGCTGCTATTCTCCCATGGAGACGATCGTAGAGATGCTGGATGTAGTCCTGTGGAACGGCTTGCCATGCCATTTCCACCTGGCGCCTCAGTTGGACCAGCGTTCGTGCTGGACGTGCAGACCGCGTGAGACGACGCTTCATCCAGTCCCAAACATGCTCAATGGGGGACAGATCCGGAGATCTTGCTGGCCAGGGTAGTTGACTTACACCTTCTAGAGCACGTTGGGTGGCACGGGATACATGCGGACGTGCATTGTCCTGTTGGAACAGCAAGTTCCCTTGCCGGTCTAGGAATGGTAGAACGATGGGTTCGATGACGGTTTGGATGTACCGTGCACTATTCAGTGTCCCCTCGACGATCACCAGTGGTGTACGGCCAGTGTAGGAGATCGCTCCCCACATCATGATGCCGGGTGTTGGCCCTGTGTGCCTCGGTCGTATGCAGTCCTGATTGTGGCGCTCACCTGCACGGCGCCAAACACGCATACGACCATCATTGGCACCAAGGCAGAAGCGACTCTCATCGCTGAAGACGACACGTCTCCATTCGTCCCTCCATTCACACCTGTCGCGACACCATTGGAGGCGGGCTGCACGATGTTGGGGCGTGAGCGGAAGACGGCCTAACGGTGTGCGGGACCGTAGCCCAGCTTCATGGAGACGGTTGCGAATGGTCCTCGCCGATACCCCAGGAGCAACAGTGTCCCTAATTTGCTGGGAAGTGGCGGTGCGGTCCCCTACGGCACTGTGTAGGATCCTACGGTCTTGGCGTGCATCCGTGCGTCGCTGCGGTCCGGTCCCAGGTCGACGGGCACGTGCACCTTCCGCCGACCACTGGCGACAACATCAATGTACTGTGGAGACCTCACGCCCCACGTGTTGAGCAATTCTGCGGTACGTCCACCCGGCCTCCCGCATGCCCACTATACGCCCTCGCTCAAAGTCCGTCAACTGCGCATACGGTTCACGTCCACGCTGTCGCGGCATGCTACCAGTGTTAAAGACTGCGATGGAGCTCCGTATGCCACGGCAAACTGGCTGACACTGACGGCGGCGGTGCACAAATGCTGCGCAGCTAGCGCCATTCGACGGCCAACACCGCGGTTCCTGGTGTGTCCGCTGTGCCGTGCGTGTGATCATTGCTTGTACAGCCCTCTCGCAGTGTCCGGAGCAAGTATGGTGGGTCTGACACACCGGTGTCAATGTGTTCTTTTTTCCATTTCCAGGAGTGTATCCCTCTTGCCAATAATCCTATTTCAAGTAATTCGCCTTGATTTGTAGCAAAACGTTTCCGGCACCAGGTTTGTGTTAATTCTATGCGTGGAGTAAATGTTTATGGAACAATATATTTGAGTTTTTACCAGATCTGTGTGACTCCTTGTCTGTAGCATCCCGTTTCCTCATAAGGTTCAATATATGAAATCCCTGCTACAATATATTGAGTGCAGTGCCATCACGGTCGAAATACAGTGGATTAGCAAATGAGGACTGTTCCAGCTAATAGGAATCAGGAGCAGATAATGCAATGACTACCACTGCCATTTCTTGTATCATTTGATTACCTTCCAACAATCAGAAAGCAGTAATGTCTACACACTCCTGAAATCTGATGATATTTTTCCTATTTCATCTTGCACACAAGTTGGAATAATTGCCATGTTTGGTTCTCCCAAGGATATCAATTCTGTGGGAATACCGTATATTCCACGGGCCTTGTGTACACTTGCGTTTCAGTGCTCTCTCATTGTTCTTGCGGTGTTACTTGTCTTCTGAAGTTCAGCTATTTCTTCCTGTTCTGTAATATTGCCTAATTTAGTTTCCTTTATGTAGCCCCTCAGTGTGGTGACTTATCTAATTTCTTTATACACTCATAATAGAATATCACGTCTCGAAAACTCCATAGAATACATGAGCCAATACTTTATGTGCATGTTAATAGCTTTCTTCACAGTGCTCGAATGATCTTCACCTTGACAAACCCTAACACTGAAAGGAAACGGCCAAATGCATTTAAAGTATGAGAAACAACTTGGTGTTTTAAGCAGGGCCTATCAAATATTCGTAGCATGTTAGTATAATGAAGCATCTCCAAAGACAATTACTAGTATCCGCATAATTTTCACACTAAACTTATGTGTATGTGGTCGGACAGTTCATAATATGTATGAATGTTTTGTGGAACTGTCATTATAACTCAGCTGGGTGAACGGCAGTACAGTTGACTCTTACGTGTAAGATGTGAGTCGTAAACCTGGTAGTAAAAATCTGACGTCAGCGTGAAGAGTGGGGTGACAGTCACCCTATTCGCCTGGAGATTACGACCTGTGAAGTTTCAGATGGTATGCTGGGAGTGAGTTGCGACTGACTGTGCTTTCTGGCTGCTTCTGAACTGCGTCCAGATTAAACCTCGCACCACACGCCCTTAACGCTGAGTTTAAAGGCGATACGCGCTACAAAAGTCTCGACAGAAATGCAACTAATACGAATTATAATCCTGACGTTTTAATCATCGCCCCGGAAATGTAAAACTACCTCATTAATTTCTGTTAGTTTGCAGGTAGTCGTCTACAGTTCTCAAACACACTGAAGTCCGTGTCACAGTATCGTAGCGAGCTGCTAGGAGAAACAAAATAACGCAGCCCATATGTAAAGTTGGGTGTCTTTCAGTAATTCGTTTCTTGCATCTGAAGGTGAACAACGCAGCAGCAATCCACTCAGAGACCGTGGAAAGTGTGAAGTACCGCGGAATCTCAAGAAGTCGAGGTCCTGGTGATCGAAGACCTGCGTATCAGAATGGAGGCGGTAACGAAAAACGTGAAAATCTATTGGGTATCAATTTTCAACACCTTGCAGGACATTATGATTACGAGAAAGGTCGCTGTCCATTGTTTCGCACCCGTTCAGAGCGCCTACAGAGGAAGCAACGGAAATGATGCATCCATATTAACCAATCCAGACGACTTCTTAGTAGCTTAATCAGCGTGGACTGTAGCCGAATGTCTCACTGTGACGCCAAGACAAAGGAGCAAAGCAAACAGTGGAAACGTTTGTCACTGCAGAGAAAGGCAACGACTATCATTATCGGACGAGTTCAGAACTGTTCTCTAGGCCTGGCATGATATGCTAACACAGTGCTCATAAGGGGAAAACCGTCACAAAAGCTTATTACCGAAATTTCCTGAAGCGATGGTGTGACACTGTCAACACAAAACGTCGCAGAGCAGAAAGCTGCCCCAGAGGTTCGGGTTTGCTCCACGACAACGTCCCAGATCTTTCTGCACATTAAATGCTTTGCCCTCGCATTCTCCAACATGGAACAGTGACTTCTTTCTCTACTGTCAGGTATGCATTTCGAGAATGGCGAAGAGTTTTCGAAGTTGAACCTTTAGTGAACAACCAAAATGCAATCACTTACCTCGAAGGTCTCAGTCAGGTGTTCCATCGTTGGGGAAAATGTGTTCAATTGAAGGGTGAGTATGTAGAGAAGAGCTAAAACAATAACCAAGTTTAATGGCTGCTTTTGTTTTTCTTCTTCTTGGAGGAGACAAATCTGATCACATAGCAAGTTCTTTGTGCTGTATGCCTATCCAGCTCTGTCGAATACGCGTGGGTTGCTGGATATCGAGAGAAATTTCCAGAGTCAGTAACGGCTGAACGAGTCGCACTGGGCTGCGGACGATCTCAGCCCCGTCTCAGGAGCAGAACGCGACCAGTGCTATAACCTCATTCCCAAAAATTTCGCTCGGGAGAAGAGGGGCCAAAACAAGCGAACACGTAAGTGTTTATACATAGATACTCGACGGTCTCGGAAGAAAAGACAGTCAATGTTTTAAGGGTACTGTATTTGCCTTCTAACGAGGAAGTATCAACAGAATCGGCGACGATAGTTAGCATTGGGGCTTCAAACTTTCGTGCCCCGTGTTCGAAACCCGATTGTTACTTTCATTTTTGTTTTTCATTAATCTGCCCATGTCTGTAGAAGATTACTACACCAATTTTTTCCCAATATAGACTTAAATAACGTTGTCCTTATGCTTCAACTAATTGTATGTCTCCTGTACGAATTAAAACAGTACATAAAATTATTTATAACTGTTTTCGGTGTAACCCCTGTGGTGCATCTTGATTCACGAACCAATGCAAGCACCAGTTCTCGGAAAAGTGATCCGTTATGCGTGTTTTACCGCGAAATTATCGCCAACGCGCGAAATCTTCAGTAGTGTTGATGCCCTCTCTTTCCCGAGTGAGATCCGTACGAAGAAATGACGCTGTTGCAAACCTACCTTGGTACGATACTCGTGGTGTTCGGAAAGTGTCTTCAGTGTTTCTACGATTGGTATCATCCAAGGGAATTCAAATCTTCCTGAAGAATGAACATAACAGAACACAGCATTTAATATAAGAAACTGATGTAAGAACATGAGAATTTGGAAAGATCGTAAAGTATGAAAATATCATACAGGACAAGTGTGCGACAGTCTAGACGTAATTCTGCAATTAGTGTAACGCTGTTATTTCCCTTAACCTTATAATTAACTTTCGCGTAATAACCTACGGACATGAGTAGATAAATGAAAAAATAAAAACAATCGGGTTTCGAACACGGGACGCAAAACAGAGGCCGCGGAGCTAGCCCCTATCCGACAGTTTCGACTGAGATAATCGCGCCCAAAAGGCGTCTAAAGTGCGTCAAACTTTGACGGTGGTTTAAGCCGAAACAACTGTTTACATATTCTGGCTCCTCTTCCACTGAACGAAGTTTCCAGGGAATCGGGGCATGGCTCTTGCCGCGTTCTCCTCGTCATATGCAAACAGGCTACAGTGGCCGCTCGCGAGGGCACTTTCAAGCTTCCTTTAACGAATCCCTGCAGTTGTATTCGTGCAGACAATATTCGAATACATGTTTGAAGGGAGATTCAAGGTGACAGCTACGCGAAGTGGTGACCCCTTCAACGGAGACCTACTCATTCACATGAACCATCACTCACTGAACATTTAACATCGTGGCCAGCCATTTCAGACCTATACAGAAACCCGTTATATTTCGTTATTAGCGGAGGAGTGTTAATAGTTTTCCTAGCGTCAGTAACAACTAAAGATTTTTGGATTTTTTATTTTTCTGTAATGACAAAATACAGCCCTGTCAGTAATTTGCGCATAAAAATTTTGGTTTTACTAGTACAGAAAGGGCACATTTTCTACACTTTCGTGTCCAAGCTGTAACATAAATCGGTCTTGTTTCTATTAGTTTTTTGAAACTATTTTATGGTCTTTGACAAGGCATTACTTCCATCCCGCCAATGGTTGTATCACAATCACTTCTGAGATTTCGTCAATCACTAAGCTCTTCGTGCCCGGCCAACACCGATATACATGCCGTCTCAAATGGCCGAAAGAAGCTATCTGGAATGCCATAACAGAGTGATTCATAGTCTGTATGACTAGACAGGGCGTCGTCAGTATTTTTTTTTTTTTTGTGGTTTTAGGGCGCAAAACTGCTATGGTCATTAGCGCCCGGTCCGTGACTTAGGAAACAGTAAAAAACCGAAAATGGAAACCAGCAGCAATGGGAACGAAAGTCATAAAATTGGAGAAACTAAAAGCAGAAGGAAGGCTTAAAAATCCACTACAGAAAGGGGTTGGTTGTCCCCAAAAAAAGCTTCAAATGACTGACGTCATGACACTGGCACTAATAAACTCGAGAACGCGATCGGCTGAGCGCGTGTCATCTGCTAAAAACGATATATCAGGCGATAGCTGTAGACGGGAGCGTAACGGATTAAAATAGGGGCACTCAATTAAAAGGTGTCTTACCGTCCACAGCTGAGAGCAGTGGGGACAGAGTGGGGGAGGATCGCCGCTTAAAAGATGTCGATGGCTAAAAAGACAGTGCCCTATCCGGAGTCTAGTTAAAATTACCTACTCCCGACGACGCGTTCGGGAGGAAGAGGTCCAAGCACAAGGAAGAGCTTTCACATCCCACAATTTATTATGGGGAAGTGTCGACCAATGCGCGTGCCATAAATGAACAACACGACGACATAAAACGCTCCTTAGATCGGCGAAGGGAATCGATTGAATAGCTGGCCGAAGAAGAGAGACTGCAGCCTTGGCCGCCATATCGGCCGCCTCATTTCCACAGATACCAACGTGTCCCGGGAGCCAGAGGAACGCCACCGAGACGCCCCCCCAGGTGGAGCAAGCGCAGACAGTCCTGAATCCGGTGGACCAGAGGGTGCACAGGGTAAAGAGCTTGGAGACTGAGGAGAGAGCTGAGAGAATCTGAGCAGATTACATACCGTATCCGCTGATGGCGGCGGATGTAATGGACAGCCTGGAGAACAGCGTAAAGCTCCGCAGTATAAATCGAACACTGGTCGGGAAGCCGAAAGTGATTTGGGGTGTCGCCAACAATATAGGCACTCCCTACACCTAACGATGTTTTCAAGCCGTCGGTGTAAATAAATGTGGCGTCCGTCATTTGTGCACATAGAGCAGCAAATGCCCGACGATAAACAAGTGAAGGGGTACCATCCTTGGGAAATCGACAAAGGTCACGGAGCAGGCAGATCCGGGGACGGAGACAAGGCGGTGCTGTACCCCCAAGTTGTCAAGAAGGTTTTAGGAAAGCGGAAGGTAAAGAGAATGGAGCAGTTGATGGAAGGGGACTCCCTCTGGTAGTAGGGAGGAGGGGCGGCCTGCATACCCTACATCAAAGGAGGCGTCAAAAAAAAATGTCATGGGCTGGATTAGCAGGCATGGAAGACAGATGGCTAGCATAGCGACTCAGAAGGACTGCTCGCCGATTGGACAGCGGAGGTTCAGCAGTCTCAGCATAAAGGCTTTCCACAGGGCTGGTGTAAAAAGCTCCAGACACTAAACGTAATCCACGGTGGTGGATAGAGTCGAGACGCCGAAGAATAGACGGCCGAGCAGAGGAGTAGACTATGCTTCCATAGGCCAATTTCGAGCGCACTAAGGCGCGATAGAGGCGGAGAAGGACCACTCGGTCCGCTCGCCAGGAGATACCACTCAGGACACGGAGGGTGTTGAGGGATCGCAGACAGCGAGCCGAAAGATAGGAAACGTGGGAGGACCAGCACAGTTTTCTGTCAAACATAAGACCCAAGAATTTAGCGACGTCCGAAAACAGAAGGTTGACAGGTCCTAGATGTAAGGAGGGTGGAAGAAACTCCGTACGACGCCAAAAATTAACACAAACGGTCTTACTGGGAGGAAAGCGGAAGCCTGTTTCGATGCTCCAAGAGTGGAGGCGATCGAGACAGCCTTGAAGACGTCGTTCAAGAAGGCTGGTCCGTTGAGAGCTGTAGTAGATCGCAAAATCGTCCACAAAGAGGGAGCCTGAGACATCGGGAAGGAGACAGTCCATAATTGGATTTATGGCCATGGAAAACAGTACAACACTTAGCACGGAGCCCTGGGGTACCCCGTTTTCTTGGGAGAAAGTACGGGAGAGAGTAGTGTTCACCCGCACCCTAAATGTGAACTCTGCCATAAATTCGCGAAGAAAAAGGGGCAGCCGACCTCGAAAGCCCCAAGAGAATAGTGTGCGGAGGATGCCTGTCCTCCAACAGGTATCGTATGCTCTCTCCAGATCAAAAAATATTGCTACTGTTTGGCGTTTCCGGAGAAAATTTTTCATGATATAAGTGGAGAGAGCAACAAGATGGTCAACTGCAGAACGATGCTTTCGGAATCCGCATTTGGCAGGTGTTAAAAGACTGCGGGATTCCAGCCACCAAGCTAAACGGTAGTTCACCATACGCTCCAAAACCTTACAGACACTACTCGTGAGAGAAATGGGGCGATAGCTAGAGGGGAGATGTTTGTCCTTTCCAGGTTTCGGAACAGGAACGACGATAGCTTCCCGCCATCGTCTGGGAAAAGTACTGTCGGTCCAAATTCGATTATAAAGGCGAAAGAGGTAACGCAGACTATGGGTTGATAAATGCAGCAACATTTGGACGTGGATACCATCCGATCCTGGGGCAGAGGAGCGAGAAGAAGAGAGTGCATGTTGGAGTTCCCGCATGGAGAAAACAGTATTGTAGCTTTCGCGATTTTGAGAGGAGAAAGCAAGATGTCGCACTTCCGCTGCACGTTTCTTCGGGAGAAACGCTGGCGGGTAATTTGAAGAGCTCGAAATATCAGCAAAGTGCTGACCCACTGAGTTAGAAATTGCGACGGGGTCCACTAATGTATCATGCGCGACAGTGAGCCCAGAGACCGGGGAGAAACTAGGCGCGCCTGAGAACCGTCGAAGCCGACTCCAAACTTCCGAGGAGGGAGTGAAGGTGTTAAATGAGCTATCGCGGATGACACGACGGCATCGCGCACGTAACTGCTTATAGCGGATACAGTTGGCCAAAGTAGGATGGTGGCGGAAAACGCGAAGAGCACGTCGCCGCTCACGTATTGCGTCACGTCATGCCTCGTTTCACCAAGGAACTGGGGGGCGTCGGGGCAATTCGGAGGTGCGTGGTATTGAACGTTCCGCAGCTGTAAGAATAACGTCGGTAACATGTGTGACCTCATCGTCGACGCTGGGAAAGTGACGGTCATCGAATGTCGCTAGAGACGAAAAAAGTGTCCAATCGGCTTGGGCAAACTTCCAGCGTCGCGGGCGCATATATGGCAGTTGAGGCTGCAATCGAAGTACACATGGAAAGTGGTCACTCAAGTGTGTATCATCAAGGGCGAACCATTCGAAGCGCCGAGCTAGCGGAACAGTACCGACCGCATGGTCCAAATGAGAAATTTGTCGTGGAGGCAGACAAAAATGTAGGAACCCCAGTGTTGAGGCAAACTAGATTCGCTTGGTGGAAGACGTCTAGCAATAGTGAGCCACGTGGACCAGGATGTGGAGATCCCCAAAGCGGGTGGTGGGCATTGAAGTCCCCAACCAGCAAATAGGGGGGGGGGGGGGTGGAAGCTGACCAAGAAGATGGAGATCAGCTCGTGCCATTGGTGTGGTACAAAGAGAGAAGGTGTATCCAGAAAGGGAAAGACAGACGGCGACAGCTTGGAAGGAAGTGTTTAAGTGGATTGGGTGATAATGGAGAGTATCATGGAGAAGAATCATGAGTCCTCCATGGGCTGGAGTGCCTTCAACAGAGGGGAGATCATATCGGACGGACTGAAAATGAGGAAGGACAAAGCGGTCATGGGGACGCAGCTTTGTTTCCTGAAGACAGAAGATGACCGGCGAGTAGGATCGTAAGAGGATCGACAATTCATCCAGATTGGCTCGAATGCCGCGGATATTCCAGTGGATAATGGACATAGGGTGAACAGAAAATGGAGGAATGTGACCAATGTTGCTGTCAACTCAATGACTGCTCAGAGCTTGCGACCGACAGCATGGAATGGCATTCAGCCGAAGGCAGAAGATCCTGATCCACAGGTTGTTCAGGAGCAGCTCCTGCCACCAGCGATCGGCCGGTTGATCGGCCGCCAGCAGTGCGCCTCGGCGACACAGAAGACGGCCGAGGGCGATTTCCGCCAGGTGGTGTTGTAGATGGGACACGCCTTGGCGGAGAAGGAGATGAACTGGGGTTCTTTGTAGCCTTCTTGGAATTATGATGTTTAGAAGGAGGAACCGATGGTTGTGAAGTTGGGGTACGTAAAAAATCTTCACGAGTATGCTCTTTTTTCGAAGTCTTGGTGTCTGATTTTTGGGCTCGAGATTTAGCAGAACCCGATGAAGGGTGAGCCATAGAGTGGGCAGGCGAAAGTGGTGAGGTTGAACGGGCGATCTTTGCGCTGGCCGATCTGACGACCGTGGTACCTAAGGTGAGGTCGCAAGTCTGCGTGGCCGCCTCCTTTGTTGGCCGAAGAGAAGCAAGGACAGTGCTGTATTTTCCTGTCTGAGGCACGGTGGGCTGTCGACTGGCGAATAATTTTCGAGCAGCAAAGGTCGACACCTTTTTCTTCACTCTGATTTCCTGGATGAGCTTTTCGTCCTTAAAAACGGGGCAATCACGAGAGGAAGCAGCGTGGTCACCCATACAGTTGATGCAGCGAGGGGATGGAGGTGGACAAGCACCCTCATGGGCATCCTTGCCACACTTAACACATTTGGCCGGATTGGAACAGGACTGGCTGGTGTGATTGAACCGCTGACACCGATAGCAACGCGTAGGGTTTGGGACGTAAGGGCGAACGGAAATTATCTCATAGCCTGCTTTGATTTTCGATGGGAGTTTAACTTTGTCAAATGTCAAGAAGACAGTGTGGGTTGGAATGAGGTTCGTGTCAACCCTTTTCGTAACTCTATGAACGGCCGTTACGCCCTGGTCGGACAGGTAGTGCTGAATTTTTTCGTCAGACAGTCCATCGAGGGAGCGTGTATAAATGACTCCACGCGAGGAATTTAAAGTGTGGTGCGGTTCAACCCGGACAGGGAAGGTGTGGAGCAGTGAAGTACGCAGCAATTTTTGTGCCTGGAGGGCACTGACTGTTTCTAACAACAAGGTGCCATTCTGTAATCTGGAACAAGACTTCACAGGACCTGCAATTGCGTCGACACCTTTCTGAATAATGAAAGGGTTGACTGTGGAGAAGTCGTGACCTGCGTCAGACCGAGAAACAACAAGGAACTGTGGCAACGATGGAAGAACTGACTGTGGCTGAGACTCTGTGAACTTATGCTTGTGAGCAGACATAGTGGAAGGTGAGGAAACCATTGCGGAAGAATCCCCCATGATTACCGGCGTCTCCAATGGCGCGCTCCTCCCTTGTGGGGGCCCTCTCTGAGGGCACTCCCGCTTTAGGTGATTGTTCACACCTCACGTCACACCTCCCGACAAACGGACGGAGGGACCAATCGGCATTTTCGGAAGGTATCAGCTCGGGTAATCACCCCTCCCTGGGCCTGGCCGTTCCCATGGGGTACGTACGTGTCCTACCTGTCTACCCGGGGCGGGGAATTACGCGTTACCCCGTCACCGGCTACGCACAAAAATGCGTGGGTCGGCCTTCAGACACGCACAGGGAGGAAGAAAGAGAAAGGGAAAGGAAAGAAGAGGTCTCAAACGCCACAGTGGAGAAAAGGGTAAAGAGAAGAGGTAAGGAAAATAGGACGACAAAGAAAGGATGAAGACATACATTTACAAGCGTCTCCGGACGTAGGCACAAACCATACTCCCAGAGGGGGAGAAAGGGAAGGAAAGAGCCAGAGGTGAGGGGGGGGGCGAAGATGGGGGATGGGGAAGGATGCGGAAAGGGAAGGTATGCAGCCCAGAAAGGAAAGAAGGCCACATTAGCTCGGGGTCCCGTGCTCGCTACATGCATCCACAAGAGTTGTGGACCCCCTGGGGGGGGTCGTCAGTATTTTGTCAGAGTGTATAACCATGTCAGAAAATATCGATTTTTTGCCATGTAATATCGAGGGGAGATATTTGATAGTCAAATTCTGATCATTAGTTCAGTCAAAGCGTTAAGCCACTGTCAACAGTGTGCCATGTCTATGAGCTACAGCGAGGCGGTTGGGTTTTCAACGCTGGACGTAGACGCACAGACTTTTCATCACGAACTGGACACTACTGGACACTCCCTAGATGGCCAAACACAAGAAAATAGAACTGACTGACTGGCATGGGTCAGCAACCTCTGCTTCTGAGGATGGTACCGTATACATTGGTTGCAAGACACAAGGAAGTAATTCCTAAGGCCTCCTAGAGGAGAAATAGCGCCGCAGATCTAAGGAAATCTGCCTTCAAGACCAGAGTGAGAGTCCTGAAGTAGAAAGACTACGCGTGTGGCGAAAGGGACAGCAGCAGTCGCGAGGTTCCGGTCTACTGCGGAAGCTGACGAACCACAGACACGCGCCGACTGTTGGTTCCGCCGCCACCGACCTGCCTCAGCGCGGTATTCTTCTGATAAGGCAAATCCCAAGCAATGCGTAGCCGGAAGCAAACGGCAGAGCTGCTTCCTCGGAGGCAGCCGTCCGCCTGTTATCGCCACAGCGGTTACCTAGGCCCACAGAACTCACGCGTCTTGTGTCACGCTGGAACAACATAGGTGGCGTTCATTTCTCTTCGGGAAATGATCTGAGTTACTAGACTGTGAGGCATGTACTGAATAAAAGACTTAATGGTGCACAATGAACAAATCTTAAAAGCGTTAATCGGTGGTTCATTTGACCGATGAACATTAACTTCAATTAAACCAGTTCAAACCAATATATTTGAAAGCACCTTGAATTGCAGGCGGAGTCGATTCCGATCAGTTACATATGTTCTGAGAACATTGTCTTCCATACCTCTGCGATCAGAATCTTATTCTTCATACCGTTAAGAAGTTCTCAAGTACTGAGTGACCACATTTTATAAGGAATCGGTTGACTAATATCTGTCGTAGACGGACGAAGTGAATCAGTACATTATCTACGAAATGACAGTCTACCGGCCTATGTTAATGCGAGAGAATATCGTGTAGTGTTCATTAGTGTATTTTAGAGCGTCGAAGCTTTGCCAGAGGGTAGCTGGTACGTACTCTAATGGTAGAAAAAGGCGTTTTAAGTGTAAGGGAGGAGGGGGATGAAGTTCCTGATCAACAGAACATTGCAAGCTTAAGTCATTGCCTAAATAGAAAAGTAGTTCGTTATGTCTAATGGAGTAATAGGGTTAATTATATTGACTACATACTCCTATAAGGGAAAAATCGCCTCCGTAGTCGTCAATGTCAAACTACGAAACGGCTGAGCAACGTTCAGAAAGGAGATCATGCTATGAATCGCCTGAAGTTATTTATGAACATAACCATAATCTGTGTGCCCAGACGGGCTTTTAATCGCACTTCTAAAAGCAGTAAAATATGTGAACCACCTCGATCACCACTGTTGCGACGCGTTAAATGTTTGGGACGCAGCTCGGCGTCTATTGATGCCGTTAGAGAAAGTGGAGTGCTGGCTCTGTAATACCTTCGCTTCTTTTCATTTACGTAACCTGTAGTTGCTTTAGCTAATTGGTCAGCGAGTTCATTTTCCGGTACACCTACGTGGCTCAGTGTTCAGATGAATGTTGCATGATTCTGGAACGGTGCAGGTCACCTAATAAGTCATTTAAGTGATCTGCATGTTTCTGGGGACACCACTAAGATATGCCTTGTGAGCAGCTCATGGAGCCACTGCAAACGGCGAAGTCCTAATTACGAGAACTTTAATGCATTGCACAGCCCGTGATATGGCGACCAACTATGCTTCGTACAAACGTTATGTAGAGTACTTCTCGTACCCCTTGTATACGCCAAAGCATATTCAGCTCCGTCGTTTGCTTTCGATACATCTTTGTAGATGCATGTCAGCTAGGTAGTTACAGAACTGAACGAAACACGCGTCTGAGAAAGATGGGTTCAGCATTTTTCTTAGGACCACAAAAGGTATCTATCCGAATCGCAGAACAGGGTGCACACCACAGGGAATGCAGAGAGGGAACTAACAAGGAAACTTCCCCATCGCACCCCCCCTGAGATTTAGTTATACGTTGGTACAGTGTATAGGCCTTGAAAAACTGAACACAGATCAATCGAGAAAACAGGAAGAAGTTGTGCGGAACTATGAAAAAAATAAGCAAAATATACAAACTGAGTAGTCCATGCGCAAGATAGACAACATAAAGGAGTGTCTGGCTCAGGAGCGCCGTGGTCCCGTGGCTAGCGTGAGCAGCTGCGGAACGAGAGGTCCTTGGTTCAAGTCTTCCCTCGAGTGAAAAGTTTACTTTATTTTCGCAAAGTTATGATCCGTCCGTTCGTTCATTGACGTCTCTGTTCACTGTAATAAGTTTAGTGTGTGTTTTGCGACCGCACCGCAAAACCGTGCGATTAGTAGACGAAAGGACGTACCTCTCCAATAGGAACCGAAAACATTTCATTGCAAGGTCATAGGTCAACCGATTCCTCCACAGGAAAATACTTCGGATACATTCTATACGACACTGGTGACGGCATGTGCGTCACATGACAGGAATGTTGTCGACCCACCTAACTTTTACACTTGGCGAATGGGTAAAAAGGTTCTTCTACCTTGCCCGATTTAGGTTTTCTTGTGGATGTGATAATCACTCCCAAAGAAGCAATTAAAACATAAGAGTGTCACATAAACTGCAACAAATGAATGCAACAGTTTCACAGTCGCACAGTTTTCCCTGTGCTCTGTCAAAACATATGTTTTTAAAATTTTCAAAATTTTCCGTGTGTAGATCGTCAAATCCTGCATATGTCCAAGCATCTGAACATGTCCTGGAATTTTGGAGAGCGAAGTTTATTACGTTTGAGTGCCTGAACTTTGATAATTGTCTGAAAATAAAAAATTAAACTTTTCACTCGAGGGAAGACTTGAACCAAGGACCTCTCGTTCCGCAGCTGATCACGCTAACCACAGGATCACGGCGCTCCTGAGCTCACACTTTCCTTTATGTTGCCTATCTTGCACATGGACTACTCAGTTTGTATATTTTGCTTATTTTTTTCATAGTTCCACACAACTTCTTCCTGTTTTCTCTATTGATCTGTGTTCAGTTTTTCAAGGTCTATCCACTGTGTCAACTTATAACTAAATCTGAGGGGGGTGCGATGCGGAGCTTCCCTTGTAAGTACACCGATGAGAGGTAAGTTGGAGGTCCTTGCCTAGAGCATTTGTATCCCACTTGGTCTACCCATTTTAGTTACACAGTCTGAATAGCTGGTTGTGGAACAGAGTCTAGCAACACTGATGGATAGGTACTTGACAGATTGTGACCTCATGGTTGACCAGGAGCTCTGGTGATTGACCGCCAATGGTCGGTTAGCAGCTTCCACCAAGAAACCATCTACGGTGATCGTACGTAAGGCTCCAGTTGCCAACTGCACACCACTGTGGTGGTCACGATATTCTTTCGGTGCTGCAAACATCTAGGCAACTCATCCAGTCGGGGTGAAAATTCAAAGTTTTATTTTTAAAAAAAGCAGAAGAATTGGACAGTGTGCCACCAGGTGGTGCTGCTGCTGCTGAGAAATCAGAGCGTGAAATTTCCCCTCGTGAAATTTGCTTTGAGCTGGCTTCCATGAAGTCCAAATATCAACGTACTATCATATAAAAGGTCTACAACTTTGAAAGTTACTGAGATAAAATCTAGGTGTAGACAATAGTTCGCCGACGAAGGTGCTTCACGTGGTTTTTCGTGGTAGAAAACACATGCATGATTCATGACCAAGTTATTTTCTTTATGGACTCCCTAAAGTTGGCACTCTGCTGTGTCCAATGACGTCGACATGTAAAGCAGTCGAAGGTCATCCAAGTTCACCGACGATGACTGTGTGCCACTGCAGTCACGGTACCACTGATTGCGCAGACGAAGATGGTTACAATCAGAAACGATCCCTGAAGAACCCCAGTTTACTAACTTATTGGTTGCAGAGATTTTGGACAATAGGTATTGCAATCTGTTTTCTAGAACACCACATTAATTTCACTATTACTAATCTTTACCAGGTATGGAACTCCATTTATAACAGCAATATCTTAAGCAATCAAGATCAGTCCTTCCTACCACTTTATCACTGCTGCGTTGAAAAGCCTCTTTCGCCTTATCCGTAACAATGTTTCAAAAATTATAATCGTTCATGTTTTAAGCAGTTTTATAACACGGGAAAGCGAAGGAATATTTGAATTATAGAGAGATTATGATTTAACCCGAAACAGCCTGCCGTGCTGTTCAAATTTCCTGATTGCTGAGCACAAATAAATCCAGTAGCGATCTTCCTTCGAGTTTCAGAATCGATGCAATGCAGGTAGCATGGGATCTGTTAGGCCTCTGTATGTTGGCTTTTGAATCTAATGTTAAGGGGGAGTAAGTATCACCATCCATGATACTGTTATGAAATCGTAATATTTATTTTACTGCTGCTGTCAACACCGAAGCAGATTTCACAGGAATTCCTATGTTTACCGGGGAAGCTTAATTTACTTTAGAGTCTAAATGGAATTTTCTATTCGAAACTAAGCAGGATTCATCTGGAAAGCTGCGATAGATTTAACTTAATGTACTGCTGTAGAAAAAAAATTATGACCTTGTTTATATATATATATATATATATATATATATATATATATATATATATATATATATACACTCCTGGAAATTGAAATAAGAACACCGTTAATTCATTGTCCCAGGAAGGGGAAACTTTATTGACACATTCCTGGGGTCAGATACATCACATGATCACACTGAAAGAACCACAGGCACATAGACACAGGCAACAGAGCATGCACAATGTCGGCACTAGTACAGTGTATATCCACCTTTCGCAGCAATGCAGGCTGCTATTCTCCCATGGAGACGATCGTAGAGATGCTGGATGTAGTCCTGTGGAACGGCTTGCCATGCCATTTCCACCTGGCGCCTCAGTTGGACCAGCGTTCGTGCTGGACGTGCAGACCGCGTGAGACGACGCTTCATCCAGTCCCAAACATGCTCAATGGGGGACAGATCCGGAGATCTTGCTGGCCAGGGTAGTTGACTTACACCTTCTAGAGCACGTTGGGTGGCACGGGATACATGCGGACGTGCATTGTCCTGTTGGAACAGCAAGTTCCCTTGCCGGTCTAGGAATGGTAGAACGATGGGTTCGATGACGGTTTGGATGTACCGTGCACTATTCAGTGTCCCCTCGACGATCACCAGTGGTGTACGGCCAGTGTAGGAGATCGCTCCCCACACCATGATGCCGGGTGTTGGCCCTGTGTGCTTCGGTCGTATGCAGTCCTGATTGTGGCGCTCACCTGCACGGCGCCAAACACGCATACGACCATCATTGGCACCAAGGCAGAAGCGACTCTCATCGCTGAAGACGACACGTCTCCATTCGTCCCTCCATTCACGCCTGTCGCGACACCACTGGAGGCGGGCTGCACGATGTTGGGGCGTGAGCGGAAGACGGCCTAACGGTGTGCGGGACCGTAGCCCAGCTTCATGGAGACGGTTGCGAATGGTCCTCGCCGATACCCCAGGAGCAACAGTGTCCCTAATTTGCTGGGAAGTGGCGGTGCGGTCCCCTACGGCACTGCGTAGGATCCTACGGTCTTGGCGTGCATCCGTGCGTCGCTGCGGTCCGGTCCCAGGTCGACGGGCACGTGCACCTTCCGCCGACCACTGGCGACAACATCGATGTACTGTGGAGACCTCACGCCCCACGTGTTGAGCAATTCTGCGGTACGTCCACCCGGCCTCCCGCATGCCCACTATACGCCCTCGCTCAAAGTCCGTCAACTGCGCATACAGTTCACGTCCACGCTGTCGCGGCATGCTACCAGTGTTAAAGACTGCGATGGAGCTCCGTATGCCACGGCAAACTGGCTGACACTGACGGCGGCGGTGCACAAATGCTGCGCAGCTAGCGCCATTCGACGGCCAACACCGCGGTTCCTGGTGTGTCCGCTGTGCCGTGCGTGTGATCATTGCTTGTACAGCCCTCTCGCAGTGTCCGGAGCAAGTATGGTGGGTCTGACACACCGGTATCAATGTGTTTTCCATTTCCAGGAGTATATATATAATCTCGCGCCGACACCCCCCCCCCCCCCCGTCTAGCTAGCCTATTCTTTCAGCAACAACCTATTCAGTTCTCTCGTTTGGTTTATTCAATGTTAATCCCATACAACATTCTAGCATAATCAGATTAAAGGAAAACCTGGGTTTGGTGCAGCGTCAAACCTATTCTGAAGTTGCAGTTTACCAAATGATGATAGCCACCAAAGAAATTTAAGTGCATAAATTAGAAATTCTAGAATGTCATTAATATCCGGTTTATGATCTCGTTCGTAAGGCGGTTGTTATATGAAAAATTCTGACAACGGGAACAGACTCTCGATTACTGGTATATTGAGGAAAAGTGTTCCATCCACAAGATCGGTCATGACAGAACACTCAGACGTAGGCTCTCCGTCGATTTTGTCCCTAAAACATGCTAAGGTAGCCCGCCCGATTCCTGGCGGTGGGGTTCATTCTGGTCGCCAAACTTTCTGCATGAATAAGGAACGTAATATTAGGTTACTTGTCAGCAGGCGTTGGTGCAAAATCCTGAAATGAATTACAGATCTTTATTCAATTTCCCACAGAGTGACAGCGTATAGGGAAGTTAAGTTTGGTAGCCACCTTTGATTCTACTACTGAGCTATGTCCCACCAGTAGGATTTCAGCATTTACCTTTCACTCCATAGTCAGCAACTCGGTACACCCTCACACTCTCCCTCCCCCACATAAGTGATCCTTCACATAACTGCACTGCCTGACAAAAAGCAGAGCACCCGGAGGAGGAGGAGACAACTTCTGAACTTCATGGGTTGAGAGAGTATGCGATATTATTTCTGAGATTATAGAGTGAGTCAAAGTTACAAAGAACCTGGTAATATGAGCTCACGTAGCAGTATGATTTGGCCTAGATACATGCACTAATTCGATCGGAAAAGTTGTCAAAAACATTTGCGCTCCTGAGCCAATCTGACCCATAACTATTTTAACTAGTCCCTGATATGAAGGACGCTGGCACTGAGTCGAAATCTGGACTAATGCTGCACACGTTCAATTTGAGTCAGATCTGGGAATCTAACTGGCCACCGGAAAACAACATTACACAGACGGTTCCTAGAGACGTGCCCCATGTGGACGAGCATTGCCCTGTTGAAAAATGGCGCCATGATTCTGTTGCATGAGGAGGCACCCTGACCGTGATATACTGTACTGCAGTCAGAGTTCCTCAGTCGCTACCGGCCAAAACGAAGTCAAACCCGATGGCTCCCTGAACTATGATGTCATTAGTAACACCACTGTGTCTCCAAAACATTGGAAGACTAGGACCCCTCCCTAAGTCTCTGCCATACTCGTCAAATATGGACTTCTGGGGTACTGCAAAACTCCCTCATCATTGAGCACACTGCGACGCTATTCATCAGCAGTCCATGCTTCCTGTGGACGGCTCCAATTCGAACGCAAGACAGCCTACCCACGGCACGGGACTTCCGTAGTGATTTGGAGGGGAAGACAGGTCTGTATGGTGATAAAACAACATCTAATAATCCTCGGTGCTGGTGCTAGCAGTCAAGTTTGCGAAGACTACGGTCTGTGCTGCGACAGACTGGCACGGCAGCCGTGAGAGAAGTGAACCGTCAAGAACTAGGAGGTCGGAGCGGTGTGACCCTGGTACGACTGGCGTTTACGTAACGACACCGACAGTCGCCGTCGACCGGCTCGTAAAACTCTGAAACCGCCTTCTCCTGTTTACCCACTTTCGTACTTCTCACTAGTCACACACCACCGGCAACAACCTTTGACAGTCCGTTTGCAGCTTATTGTACCTAGCATGTTACACCGATCAACTTCCCGTTCCAGTAGAGAAGTGATACACGTAGACGTTATTGCTACTACTGTTCAAAAACAACTGGAGTCACGTAATCTAGAAGGTTACGCAGGTCTACACAACCTTTCTTCTACACTAAATCTGAGGTAGAATTAGGTCATTCTTTTTCACTGTTGCACAACTGTTCCCTTGGAGATACTTGTCTGCAGCAATTTAAGGCAATCAGTTCCAACCGTAAGAACATGTTTTCAGCTAGAGGTAATCTACAATGGAAACTACATTTCATGTAACAGTAATGCATTTCAAAATACGCACTATGGGAAACTTAATTCACGCTTGCTCACGTATTATCCTGTGCCATGAACCTGGAATGGATTTCGTTTTTGTTGGCTCCTAATGGCCTCACATTCATGTTCACGCCGACATGCGGTACATAAGATGGAATTTGTAGCCATATGAACGGCGGACCTTCATGTAAGGAAGAAAACAGGAAGTTATTTATACGGAATGTAGTCTACGATGTTAACATAGAGCCAACTCTAGCAAATCTTAATTGTACAGTTGGTGTTTTACTTTAATGCTTTAAGGGATGAAGGTAGTATCCGAGAAAGTGATATTTATGGAAACTCAGCAGCAGCAGCAGCAGCAGCAGCAGCAGCAAGATTATGCAGCACTACAAACTAAAAATGGAACAGCTGAGTACTAGCTCTAGAAGAATAAAGTTGTGATAAAAAGCTAGTGTATTTAACCGCTATTGTTTAACAACTGGAAGCAGACGTTTGGTAAAAGTCACTAGTACGTAATGCGTGGGATGTGAAGCGGAAAGCAAAACGTTCGTATTGTGTAATTCATGACAAACGAAATGACCTGTGTTTATTCACTAGCACGATTGTGATGAACTGGTTAGTCTAAAGATTTCCTATCCATCAGCGCGGCTTGTTCTGGATGAATGTTTTGGTGTGCGGAATCTGTATTTATGACTATCAATTGGGGAGACTGCGTAAGACATAAGAAGAGTAGCCGGATGTCTACAGGTTGCTTTGCCTCCAAGGAGTGTTGCAAAAATGCTGAAACCCTCAAATGGCACACACTCTAAGACCCTTCACATCGCAGTATTACCTACTCTGCAATAATCAAAGACTGACTTTGGTATTCTTATACAGTATTTTATTCCAATCTCCACTCTGAAGTTAGGAGAGAACCGTCGAAGGTAAGCTAAACTAACATGAGATGAAAAAGGCCGACAATTACCTTGCACAATGCCTCCTCTTAAGTGGAGCTGGGATGAGAAGAAACGATTGTGACCGAAATGATTGTCCTTTCAACATGTTAGAGAGAAATTTAGAGGGGGCTGTGCAATTTTAGGACGATGAGTTGTCCCTGCATGACTAATGTGAGAACCTGTCGTTTCCTGTACCAGGACATTTTCATTGTTCCTAAATGCCGGTAGAAAGCATTATAGGGCAGAATCCCTAACGTTATCTAACTCAGCTGCGAGAGGAGTAGCGAAGGTGCGAGGTCAACTGTTACGCAGCCTTTAGCCTTCAGGTTTCGTAATATGTTGCAGAAAGGAGAACACTGCGACAAAAATATAACAAGCTAACATACCTGATCGTAATAGCTGATTTGTAAGGTGACTTGTGGGAATACAGGACTATGTTTCGATACTACGAGGGGGAATTCAATCCACTCCTACCAAATACGGTCTACATTAAACGCCATGGTATGTGTGTAGTGCTCTTCAGGCTGCTCTTTATCACTAGTAATAGTCACATCGTGGAATAAGTTTTAGTGGTAAACGAAACAAGCCATTTATAAGCCACGGTCGATGTACAGTACACTAGTGAGGTATTTGAAGAAACATCTCGTGGGCAATTTAACGTTTCCTACTTTCGAAATCTGGGTAGAAACACAGAAGCGATTGCTGTTATTACAGACATTCCCCTTTATCTTTCGAATTACTCTAATTTTTTTTTTTAAATTTACATGTGATGTGAACTTTCCAAATCAAAAGTTTACACTGTTATACAGTGTAGCACAGTATAAAGAAAATCCAGTGAAATTACATACACTAAGAGCTGAAATTGACTTGCCGTTTATTTACAAGGAAAAATAGAGTGAAAAATCCATTTGTAGAAGATGTTGAAAGTGACCCCTCATGTTACCTCAATACTCAGCTGTGCATGTCTAAGCATATTCAGACTTACCCAGCGTAAAGTTCGGCATCGATGGCGGCAACTCCACGGCTGATGTCTTTCAGTTCCTGTATTGTATGTGAATTTGTTTCATAGATCTTCCTCTTCAAGTGCCCTCACAGCGAAAAAAATCACATGTTCGAACCGGGGAACGTGGTGGCCATAAATGTTTGTTGACAGTTCGTTCCGTAGTGAAAACATCAGGGTTACCTTACACGTGTGGCTTGTTGCTAAATCTTAGTGCAAGAAGCAGTATTGTCTTTCATATTCTGTGAGTTGAGTACGAACTGTATCAAAAATTTCCTTGTATACAACCGTTATAAGGGTAGTTACACCATGCCAAACACCGAGTTTTTCCATCACGGAGTGTTTGGTGACACACAATGTTGCGCTGTCCTTCGTTTTCTGTGAATTCACATGACTGGAAAGATCAATACACAATGAAAATACCCCTTTAACATTTGCATCATATTAACGAATAAATGCCCATAAAGTAACGTGGTTGTATACTGTAGCAGACATATGGGTGACTGTAGTCAGAATCTGATTCAATCCGCACCCACCCCATAGCAGCGTCCCGTGGGCAAGTACATGGGATAGTCTATCGCTGTTTTCTTAACTTGTAGCTACAGCCTTGGAAGGAAATGTTGGTCTAGCTCATTATTTACGCATTTGAAACACAAAATACAAATAGTTCAACACGGCACACGCAGAGCACAGTTGTCAGGACTAGCATGAAGGGGTTTCTTTGCTATCTAAGTTTCGCAGATGTAAGAGTACCAGAAAGGCGTTGAGGCACAGAAGTACAAGGTGCCGCAGTTAAAAGTACCCGCCTTCCCTTTGAATGCATGCAAAATTTAGGCTTCTGAAAAAGAGTGAACAACTATAATGAACAGTTTTAAGCAATTATCGATTGTTAGCACTGTCAGAATTCCAGTTTATTTCATCAGTGAATTTAGACGTTTCTCTTTGCGGTCTGCAAAATAACAATTTCGATAGAAGAAACAATTGAAATTATGGAATCTTATATGGAAACATTATTGACAAGTCTTAATTTGAAGCCATATCGCGTGACGGGCATGGAGCAATCACAGAAGTATGATTCAGAGACGTGTGTATTACTGCACGTGGCTTTTGATTAGCATCGACGACGGTTTGTTAGACCCTTTCCAATACACAATGAGTGGTTCTGTACTTAATCATGCACAATAAGGGATAATTAAAAAATTTTCATGTCAAATTATTCTGACTTTTCACTCGTTGGGATTGACGAAAGGAAGTGCGCGGTCTGGGGATGGTGACGGCAGTTTTCGTAAGATGCCACAAATTCACTATAAGCGCTACGTCTTTCGTACTTAACGACGAAATTCGAGTTCTCAGATATGGACAGTATTTCGACAAAAAGCTTTTCCTATATAATAATAGGTCTTACATAACGTAATGGCGGAAAGCGAGATTAGTCATCAAGTCACTGAGAGCTACATCCTTCCCTATGGTCAATGGCGAACATGCTGAACATAAAGTGCAGATTCAGAGAAACGACGAGCATGGGAATCCCCGCTCGCTTTTCTCCTGATATGGACACCAGTCGTGATGAAATTTGCAATTCTAGAACGGTGCAAATGCTAACAACCGTCCATGAACAATTACGCCAATGTCCACGTATTCTTGTGTTCCCGTATTTTCACTTAATATTAAGATACTCTAGAGTTATTTAAAACCTGTAATTAAAAAAATCAGTGCTTCGTTACTAACTGAAGTGTTGTTCTTTATGGACAATATTAATGCAGCTATTCTCAATGTGGTCGTTAACACTAGACGCTATGAAAATAAAAGTTGGAAAAATTAATTTGTTGGTACTGAGATCAGAGACAACGAAATGTCTTAGTAATTTTTTCGTTACACTATTGGTACTCCTGAAATTAGTAACAAATTACAGTTTTTATATAAATTTAATAGTTAATGCGCATGGGGTAATACGGTCAGGTCTTCATTGCACTGGGATGGTCGCATCCATCTGGTGGAATAGGACACTAGCTTGTGGGAGACATTATGTGCCTCTCTCATCTCATCTCCCCTGCTCTCAGACCCTTAGGACACATTTTTATTGCTGAATGTTGTTACGTGTATTTATTAAGTCTATTTCAGTCTCAATTTATGAAATACAGTTTATTGATAAAATTCTCGCGAGCTTTAAGCAGCATCAAGTAGTTTAAAATGCACGAGCTCGAGAGAATTTTATCAGTACATACCACCGCGAAACTATCCATTCGTATAAACAGTTTATTGATATGAAATCTATATGGGTATTCACTTTTGCGACAGTTGCTCAAATATTAGTACCACAGGAATTAGCAGGTTTAAAACTACAGTATTTACAATTTATACATGCTGCTAAAATGGATACATTGTGGGCGAATGGAGCGTAAGTGGATCCTACGTCATTACCATAAAGAGGCACTGAAAATTTAAAGTTAGATTTTGGCAAAAAAAAAAAAAAATTGTAGCTTAAAGTTACACAATGACAATAGTTCAACATTTGATATTAGATCATTGTATTAACACAATCGGTAAATTATTGGGTAAAATGAGTAACTTTCGCCAGTGAATCGTGAATGAGGACTACTTTTTCATCTAACAGAAGTAGATTTTTCTGTTTTATGGCACGGAGGTAGAAATGTGGTTTTGACGATCATGAAAAAACAGACTGCTTGCAGTTCACGCTACAGTTCTCGAAATAAAATGCATGTAGAAAAAAGGGAACTTGATGCGACATAAAAATGGATTAGGTCCAAGTTGCTTACACAGCCTCCGATGGACCAACTCAGTTAAGATATGGTAACTGAAGTATGTGTACCGAAAATTCATTGGAAAAAAATTTGCTCTTTACTGCTGTTATATGATCTTACCTCTTTTCGGAAGATATTTTACTCAAGAAGGTTTGAATTCACACTAGAAGCGCATTAGACTAACACTGAAGCCCAGCCTGAGAAGTGGTACGGGAAGAATCGCTGTATGATATTTGTAGCTGTAATGAAGGAGTTCGACTCAGAGGCAGGGTTTGTGGAAAACTCTTGCTCTAAATATCTGTATAATGAGCTCTTACCGCATCTGAACAATGAATTTGAGTAACATTATAGACGTATACCAGAATTCAAAGTTCCTACTGGTTTGGGATACTAAATGAGTTGATAACATCCGTGCAACCAAGTGGCAATATTAAGTTGCCTTTCAGTACAAGATTTTTATAGAATACAGCTGTCAAAAATCTGAAATTCTGAAGGTGGTAGGGGTAAAATACATGGAGCGAAAGGCTATTTACAATTTGTACAGAAACCAGATGACAGTTATAAGAGTCAAGGGGCATGAAAGGGAAGCAGTGGTTGGGAAAGGAGTGAGACAGGGTTGTAGCCTCTCCCCGATGTTATTCAATCTGTATATTGAGCAAGCAGTAAAGGAAACAAAAGAAAAATTTGGAGTAGGTATTAAAATACATGGAGAAGAAATAAAAACTGAGGTTCACCGATGACATTGTAATTCTGTCAGAGACAGCAAAGGACTTGGAAGAGCAGTTGAACGGAATGGACAGTGTCTTGAAAGGAGGATATAAGATGAACATCAACAAAAGCAAAACGAGGACAATGGAATGTAGTCGAATTAAATGAGGTGACGCTGAGGAAATTAGATTAGGAAATGTGACAAAGTAGTAAAGGAGTTTTGCTATTTGGGGAGCAAAATAACTGATGATGGTCGAAGTAGAGAGGATATAAAATGTAGACTGGCAATGCCAAGGAAAGCGTTTCTGAAGAGAAATTTGTTACCATCGAGTAGAGATTTGACTGTCAGGAAGTCTTTTCTGAAAGTATTTGTACGGAGTGTAGCCATGTATGGAAGTGAAACGTGGACGATAACTAGTTTGGACAAGAAGAGAATAGAAGCTTTAGAAATGTGGTGCTACAGAAGAATGCTGAAGATTAGATGGGTAGATCACATAACTAATGTGGAGGTATTGAATACAACTGGGGAGAAGAGAAATTTGTGGCACGACTTGACTAGAAGAAAGGATCGGTTGGTAGGGCATATTCTGAGGCATCAAGGGATCACCAATTTAGTATTGGATGGCAGCACTGAGGGTAAAAATCGTAGATGGAGACCAAGAGATGAATACACTAAGCAGATTCAGAAGGATGTAGGCTGCAGTAGGTACTGGGAGATGAAGATGCTTGCACAGGATAGAGTAGCATGGAGAGCTGCATCAAACCAGTCTCTGGACTGAAGACTACAACAACAATAGCTGTCTAGTAGTCTACTAATCACAATTGTTTTAAACTTAATGGCAAGTCAGATACTAAAAGGGATGACTATTACATGCAATCGTTAAGGGTATAACACGAAGACTGAAATGCCGTTATCACATAACAGAGTTTCATTATTCGAATTGCATAATACACACGTCACCAAGGCAAAAAAAATCTATAACAGTATATCGAACCACTCAACACGGAAAACGGATGCGAATAGAGCTCTATCTTAATACTGAACTCTATTTACATGTACATTCTACTCATGAAAATGTTTAAAAACAAATCACACAGTTAATGCAAGCTCATAATATGCATCTATAGTGCTTTGTCACTTACGTATTACGTGTAAATTTATTTTTATTCTTAATGTCATCCCTGTTGGTGTACATTATAAATCTTTTGTATCAGTATTGCCTTGTAATTATTATGAATAGTGATAGTATACCAAGGACGACTGGTACTAATTTCCGAGCTAGGATTCATACAGCAATGTCATTTAAAAAGATTTCTCACCTGTAATTGATGAATAGTTAGGGGAATTTTTAAACAAATGCGCTTCAGAAAGGAAAGCAGCTGACACTGTGCTCCGGCAGAAAAAACTTTAAACAATTTGTCGCAAAGATTGAACTGCTAAATGTTAGTCACCCGTTTTTGTTCAATTGTGACGTAGGGGGCATCTATGAGTGAGCGTGCGCTCAATTGTGTTGCCCTCCATTAAATTATGTCAATTGTTTTGAAACCAGTGGAACCAAGTCGCTAACTAATCTCCGTACTTAAGGCCACCCAGGGAAGGAGTCCAATATTTATTCGTTTGCCTCCTACAATACACCAAAATTTTGAAGTTCCTTAGTGTGCAAATAGTAGAAAAACCGAACGTACCTAAAAGACTGATTCTGCTCTCCTTACGTGTGTAAGGTCAATATATTCCAATTGTAAGAAACTCCACGAAACTTTCGCCCAAAGGGCAAACCAGGTGTGCGTGTGTACCGTGTATATGTACGTGCTACAGCTGCAAATCCGCTTCAATAGAGATAACAACGTCACTGAACGACTTCAATAAACACTTCAATTTTCAAAAAGCTAGAAACTAGTCAAGTCTAAGGTAGGTCACAGTTTCGAAGCTACTGAGCTAACGACCTTACGTGTTACCGTGTAGGTCGTAAATGGCGCAAGGCCTTAAAAGCAAAGTAATGGGCATTTAGCAGCCAACTTCGCAAAGGGGTCATATATGTGATGTAAGGCGCATTATTTCCTTTTCGTTTACCTGTCAGAGTGAGGAAACGCTTCATTGGCATGGTAACATAACATATGCACCCTCAAAGCCAGACTCGAGGTAACAGTGGCAATTAACACAGATGACATGCGGAATCTAGAGTGAAGCGACTGGCATACTGAGATGATGAAACGAGACATTTCCCTTCTCAGTTTATTCCTGCTATGACGAGGAAACATTTACAAATGAAAATCACGGAAAGTGGAAGTTTCACAATATTGCGTTTTGGTTCAGTAAGACTGACAATATGCGTTGGTGGAACATTTTATCATGTCAACTGGTTCTTCCGCTTCTTGGTAGAACTTTATAAATGTAACACAAAAACCTGCAAGTTGAACAACGTTATAACATTTCTCTATAAATTTAATTTCACCTCTGTGTTCTTTTCATTTGTAACTATGTAGTTTTACCAAGCAACAACGGAAGACTTAAATAAGATCTTTTTCGTAACGTCAGCTTTCTTTTGAATAACTGTGTATAAATATCATGGCTATAACCTACAAAAATTAACATTTAATTAAAATGTTTCAGCTGAGACACAGCAAACGCCATTAGAAGAGCAGACTGATGAGAGGGCCAATACTTTAGTAACAACTCTAAAAAAGTAGTATACTCCCATTTTTACCAAAATACGTGTCTGCATCCTTTGTTAGAAATCCAAATTTTCTCTCTGAATTATATAAAAGACTTTATAGCCAGAACAATCCCCGCCTCCCCTTTTTTTGGGCTGCTTGTGTCCCCCATACAATTGCAGTAGCTTGTTTATGGAAGATTATTTGCAAAAAATCTAAATTCTATACTGAATTTCCAAGGAAGAAAGTATGATCAGTTTGAATTGGGCTAATATGGGAAATAACTATGTGCAAAGGAGGAGAAAACCACTGCACACTGGTTTATTTAACCAGTTTCTATTCTGCTGCATTTCTGTTACTCTTCTACATGCAAGGCACTTCATGGAAAGAATTTAATATAGTTAAACCCTAGACGAATTCTAAGAACCCTTTTAAAAGAGGAGTTTAGAAACATCGCTAGCGACGGAGTACGATCAGTACAGAGTCATTCTACCCTGCCAACTACGAACAGAACAGGAAGCGCCTTAACATTTTTACAGAAAAAATTACATATACCCTGCATATCACAAAATACACGGTAGATGTTTATACAGATGTCAGCAACCGCCCGCCACTATACCTTGACAACAAATTATTTTTTCGTCCTTTGGATAACTTTTCACGCGCAAACGTGGCAGAACTTTTCCAATTCCTGAATTTTATACGAGCCTAAGATTATAATTTCCGATCCGGATTTATACTCAACATTCTTTCTTGGTGAAGTGGCTAAAACTTCACACATGATCTACATCGCGTCTGTATAGACATTACCTCGCTCCCCATTATATATATTTAGCACACTGAATGAATAATTCTTTGGCGACTCATAAAAGCCAAGCGACGGCGTTCAGTTCATCCAGTTTCACAACATTACCTTCTCCACGAAGGAAAACGGACACTTGAGGGGAAATTGCGCATTCGATTTTAAGAGGGTATATCTTTCACACGCGTGCACATACAATCTTGGGTTGCTTTTTATAATTATGTTTAAGGCTCAGTTTTCTTTTACTTTTAACGAATGTTCAACGTGCTCTCCAACGAGCGCATAGCACACTTGCAGGCAATACACCCGTCACATCTTACCAGACGATATCTAAAACATTGCTAGGTAACAGTGACCGTGCGCATCGGACGTCATCCGTAAGGCAAAAGAAGTACTTCGAGTGCTGTGTATTTACATTCGATCTCCAGGATATTGAGCCAAGACCTGTATCTAAAGCACTAGATCTACAACTTTGCTTCCGCCGTTTTTTCTCGAAGTTCGGGGCTTTATTGTGAAAAACTTACAAAAAAATTACAATTCATAGTAGTGACAATCGCTGGCCTCTACATTCTCCCATCTTTCGGATTGCATACGAATCCCGTGGCGGAAGAACTGGGCTCTTTTGTGGGGATCCATGAATCGATTCAATTTTTCCAATTTTTCATATGAACGGAAGTGCTGGTCAGCATAGATATCTCAACGTATGGAGAATATGGCGGGAGAGATAAGACTTCTCATTTCAACGTTTCCATGTATATTTTGACGTGTTTTGCGACGTGGGGTCGAGCACTGACCTGCTGCAAAATTACCTTCACGTGTCTATCGCTGTATTGTGGCCGTTTGTGTTTCAGTGCTGGGATCGAACGCATCAATCTCTTTCGATAATGATGTCCTGTGACTGTCCTTGTCTGTTTCAGCAGCTACGAAAACGTTCTGTCTTGCCCCACCATGCAGGTCTTAGATATCAAAATCACCGTTCTTAACGCGTTGAAAACCTTCTGTGCACGTCCTTCCACTAATAGTTCCCTCACCATTGGTCTTACCCAGCATTTTAAGAGCCACAACCGCAGATTTCTTCGTGTTAAAGCAGAAAATTAAAACTCCCGCAAATGGCGAGGATTAGGTACGTAAGTTGACGTAGTTAATCGAGAATAACCTTATGATGAAATCAGAAATCGACTAATATTTTTATGGCATTATGTTTACAGATGCCTAAGCTTATTGTATTACGCCTATGGCCAACCACCCGAACCCCACTTGCCGTTACTACCGTCTATTGCAAAGCGACGGAAGCAAAGCTGTAGACATAATAAATAAAGAGGGTTTGTTGGTTTAACGTAATATTAGAGGAAGTGAAGACTAATTTCGTTTTCATAATTGCAATGGCGGCTTTGTAGTGTGGTAAACCCCAATTCGGAAGTTGCAGATAAATACATATTTTCCATTTCTTTGAAAAAAAAAGTCGTTGCACTTAACGCGTAATCCGCTTTCGGCTGACACACATCTACAGAGAGGTAAGTTAAATGTTTGTTTTCATCGTTGTATATTTAATAAATTTCGTGCGTGTTTTTCTGTTTAAGACTTTTTTGTAAATAAGTTCATTCGGTCTGTAGCGCAGTAATTGGTCATTGGACAGCCAGCTCCATAGCTTATTAAGGCATCGGCGTCCATTCGTGCATCAGGAGGGTAGCAAGTTGCATATCTAGGATTCTGTCTGCTTTTATAGTTACTTCTTTAGTCAGTCTTATAGGATCGTTAGGATGCGTGAATTCTGGGTGCGGGCGCAGTAGGAATTGGCCGCAGCTCGCGAGCAGCTGAATGCGCCATTGGCTACAATCAATCACGTTCAGGCTACTGCCTCGGGTGTAGTGGTGGCGGAGAATCTGGCGCGCCGCTTGAGTCGCCTCAGGTGTCGCTCTTTTGCCCACGGGCGTTGGATCCGCCTTCACAGCAGGATGAGTGGCTTGTGGTAACGCGTTCGCATCGCTCGAGGCTGATGGCGAATACGGAGACTGACCGTCTGGTCTCTCCTATTCACCCTCCAAGTGGACAGGTAGCCGCTCCGTCAGCTGGGTCCGAGCAGGAACATTGGGAGGAGGGAGGTTCTAGTTATCGGGAGCTCCAATGTTAGGCGCATTATGGAGCCTCCTAGGTAGAGAGCGTTCAGGGTTGGAAAGAAAGCAAATGTGTACTCTGTACGTCTGCCGGGGATCCTCATCCGAGATATGGAGGCGGCCTTGCCTTTGGCTATCAAGTGGGCAGGGTGCAGTCGTCTGCATGTTGTGGCTCACATCCGCACCAACGACGCCTGTCGCATGGGTTCTGATGCGCTCCTCAGTCAGTACAGGCGGGAGTTCGCAATTTCCAGCATCGTTCCCAGAATTGATACGGGTCCTTTGGTTTGGAGAAGAGTGGAGGGTCTCAACCAAATGCTTCGTCCATTGTGACAGGCTTGGCTGCAGATTTCTAGACCTGCGTTATCGTTTAGGGATTTTTAGGACTCCCCGCGATAGGTCAGGTGTGCACTACACAAAGGAAGCAGCTACTCAGATAACAGTACTTGTTGAGGACATTTGAGGATTTTTAGGCGAGACGGTAGTTTTAGATGCTCTGATGAACACTCACCAGCCGATACGCAGCAGGTTAAGTCAGACGTCTTTCAAAGTAATGACAATTCGACTGTCAAAGTTTTATCAGTAAACCAAGTATTCGTAATGAAGTTGCCGAATTTACTGCCCTCCAGGAAGGTCCTCGCGCTTATTCTTTTGACAGAGAAATGGCTGAAACCCGAAGCGGGAAGCTCTGAGATATTTAGCGAGTCGTGGAACGTGTATCGGAAAGACAGATTGGAGGCCATAGGATGAGAAGTGTACATTGCAGTTGACAAAAATATTGTCTCTATTGAGGTCGAAGTTAAGTATGACAGTGAAGTTACCTGGTCGCGTATAACACGTGTAGGTGAAAAGAAGTTCATTGTTCGATGCCGAAATATTGTGCCTGTTGGACACTATGAACCGGCAGTAAACCCGTGGACTGTTCGAGCAACAAATACGCCGGGAGAAACTGAAGAATCACATCTGCAATATGATTAATGAAATTAAAGTTTACTTGCATTCCATTTTATCATTCTAGTTAATTAGCATGCATTCGTTTTTTACAATCCCTTATAAGTTCAATGCTCTTTCTTTCTTCAAACTTTACAACAATCTTTTTTGGTGTCAGTCTCACAGAACAGAACATTTCATTTCTCCAGCCAAGAAAACGAGCTCATTCTTGAGAATAAGAAATTAATACATCCCCATATCAAGGAGTAATTATTTCTGTCGTTACATCTACGCCACTCATTAAAAACTCTGATACTGGTTAAGTTTTCCCACTCTCAGATGTCTCTGTAATCGTCCATCTTAACATTATGGCAATACTACTGTGTCTCAGTTCGGCTCTCTCACTACCTCCCTCGTTTGTGGCATGAGACACGAAATGAAGCCTATTTTAACCAGTACTTTTAAATTATATTCCATTTGTATGCTATAAGAATAACTACATTTCATGGAAAAAAAAAACTGCTTGTGCACGAAATTCGCGTGAATGTGTTTTGGTTGGTGCAGAAGTTTGTAGAGTTTTTCCCTTAAGTTCAGTAAACGCAACAGATATACATAACAGAGACTGTAGTCATAATATATTCACAATTTACAAGTCTGCAACGCTGGGGTAACTTTTCGATTGCGTGAGTGTAGAAATCACGTGGTTGAGGCGAAGAACTTGTTCGGAGCTCATTTTCATTCGGAAAGCATGTACCTTTAAGGCTGTTCAATAGAGAACGGAAATGGTGAAAATCTGAGGGCACAATTACAGGTGAATAAGGTGGGTGAGGAATGACTTCCCAATCCAACTTACGTGCAGCGTTTTCTGTCACTCTAGCAGAATGTGGGCGGCCGTTATCGAGGAGTAGCATCGTTGCACGCGCAGTCTTGCTGGTCGTCGTTCGCTGACTGCGAATGCAACACGTCTCAGTTGTTAAAGGGTTCATCAGTGATGGTTACACTACGGGGAAGCAATTCGTAATACATCACACAGTCGCTATTCCATCAGATGCAAACGTTATCGTTCTTAGATGCGCGCAGGTCTTGTACGGTGAGTTGTTGCTTTGCTTGGACTAAATTGTTCCTTTCTTTTACTTAAATTAGGAGAAAGACATCACTTCTCGTCACCAGTAACGATAAAGGATAGGAATGGTCGATGACGTTCAAGAGCCAGTTGAACAAGCAGAGATGCACTTGTTGCCACTTGCGATTCTTTTTATTTTGGCTTAGAGCATGCGGTACCCATACACACGAATTTTAACCTTCTCCATTGAATACAAATGTCGATCGAAGAAATCATCACATTTCAATAATATTAAAACGATTCTTCTTAAAACGAGAAAACCTTTTCCTTGCCGTGGTCTGTGCAGTACAGAATAATCTGCCGGAAACGTTCCGACTTCTCCACTTGGCACCCCGTTTTCCAATGTCCGCAGCTTCACTGACTATCTCCAGATGACAGTGAAAAATAACAGTGAATTGCAAATAGAAACGAAAATCTATAAATAAACCCAGGGCAATGGGAATAATGTGTAAAACAAGAACGCTACCGACTTATGCACCAAAGTAATATACACGCTAGAAAGTTACCTTATAGTATCTGCTGCTCCTATGCGGCGTCGCAGTTTCCGCAAAGCTGATGGACGGAAAGAGATGTGGACAGAGCCTTTTAAAAACCACCGCCGACACGAAAAAAGCGTGGCATCAACACACGTCCTTTGATGCAAGGCCGTTTTGGCCGAGCTATCAGTGAAAACTCCAAAATGCTCAGACATACATGTGCTTCATCTTCTTTAAAACCGAAAATTTCACCATTTTCTCAGTATTGTGGAAAATGACAGCCCAACATATCCCATTGATGCCTGTAATTGTTTTTCTGCAGAAAATAAACGAAAATCTTTTCTTGGGAAACGCACAAAACATGTGGCTGTGGATAGTATCTGGCGTGCTCAACAAATGTATTGTGGCTGCTGTGCTCCTCGTATCCACAGGTTGTGGCGGTTCACCTTTCCACTTCAATGAAACATAGCCTCATCACTGAACACTAAACGTGAAAGAAAATTAACATCTTGCACTTCTCCACGCCGAGAATGAATTCACAAAACTCTACACGCTGTTTATCGTGAAGGGCTTTTGTCAACAATCCTATATTGTTTGAAACTCAAACGACGCCGCAGAACGCGCGAGATACATGAGGAATGACTGACTGCTTGCACCGTAAGTCGACTGTATGCATGGCGTGCGAAACTGTAGAATGTGCTCTACGCTCATAACGAGCAAACGAGGACAACATGTGTATTTCTCATTGGACGTCTGTTAACTGATGGTGCCGCTGTCTAATGCTTGGAGCTGTAGGAACTAGAAACTTACCGCACCGTTGTAATTTAAATCCACTTGTTGAAACAGGTAATGCTGAACGCTGGTGAATGCTGGTGTACCCGTCATCTGCACTGGACGGCCGTAGGGTAATACGTGAACAATCGAACAATCAAGCTGTCAAGCTGCTCTCTACCGGCAACCATATGAACTAGCAGCTGCAATTAGCGCTTACTTTTAGTTTCGACGACAGGGAAACTCTACCCCAATATATCTGTCATAATGAGGAAGATAGTGTCCGGAAACAAGGTGTAGGTTCTTTTAAACATCTCTTACAATTTGCGCGCTGATTGCGGATAGAATTTTAGACCCTTTTGAGCTCGCTCTCTCCAAAGCAGAGTGCGGTCTATTGAATTTCGCTAGATGAAAGCAAGAGGACAACCGTCTGGACGAGCAGCGGCGTAGGCGGCTCGCAGCAGCTGAGTCACGTTCGCCACTGATCTGAGAGACTGGCTGTTCTTGATTCGTTACGAGCACTACCGGCACGTCCTTGAAGCAAGCACAGCAGACAACTTATCCGTTGCTTACGTAAACGTTCACAATGTGTCTACATGGGACAGGCAATGAGTAAATGTGGTCAAGAACTGAAGCGCACGTGTGATAAAAGGAAATGGAAGCACGACAGAATCGCGAAAGAACGTTACAGCACACGGCGATAGAGAGAAAGTGAGCTGCATCAAAACGAAACTATGAATTGAATTGCATCGCGCAATGATCGTGTTCCGTGCATTCTAAGGGAAAATTTTTCCAGGTTTAACTGTGATCGAGAAAGAGTACGTACGAATAAAGTAAGTTCATGATATGAAAGAAGCATTAACACTTTCAGAAGCCAGAAATATAGCAAATGTTCAAACAAAACTGATCAAATTTGGTGACTGAGACAATGGTGTTTATTATTAGCTTTTAAAGCATATATTAACGATGCCATCCAGGAAGAAATTTAATAGACGCCATTCACAATACAAAGCAGTGATGTCTTCTCAGGCTTCTCGTATCAGTCAATTTCTTATAAGATTTACGACTTGTTTTTTAAAAACCGACATAAAAACTATGCAGATTATGAAAAACAACATGAGAAATATAGTACTTAAATAGATTTGAAATGAGGAATCTAATGAGAACTAAAAAGTGACGAAACTTATCTAGGCATTCTTGTGAACAAGAAAATTAAAAGCAATATTACAGTTGTAGACGGAATCACACTAGCAATACCCAATACAAATATTCTGTCAAAATTATTCGAGCAACCTTCCCACATATGGATGAATTACAGAATATGACGAACAGTGAAACCCAGTACAAGATGTTAAATAAGGATTTCACTGCAAAGTAGGGCGCAGTAAAGGAAGATCCTTCAATAGGAAACTTCTGATGTGTCGAAAATGGCAAATCATTCGTCGATTGGCGCAAGGCAACAAAATGTTTTTCATATATTTTTCCAGGTGAGTGCAAATAGAAAATGGACGTCGTAGGGATTAAATGAAACTAAAAACTGAATCTATATCTTAGTGGATAGCAAAAAAATTTTAGCACGTAACAGTCGTAATCTAGCTTTGAATTGCCAGTCATTATTGCCTCGTGAGATGGAGTGTGAAAAAAGAAAATGAGATACGTGCTCTTCTGGCATGAAGCCAGAATTATAACTGAGAATTTATTTGAAAATAGGCAGGTACATCATAAAATGAACCACAAAGTTCATGATGTTTGATGATAATTTAGTAATAAATGAAAGGGAGCAAATAGTCAAGGGCAGGTGCGCGAACGGCAGAAGGTAATTCAGATACTAACAGACAAAAAACAAATACATCAATGTAGGTTTTGAGTACGTGAGAGTTTCTAGAATATTATAGGAAAGTGACAATATTCCTAATTGAAACTGTTCAGAACACTCCTATTGCATATTTAAACATCTTTTTCTACTGCAGTGTAATATTTGTGGAACGTAAACATACTACAACAAGAAAAAACGCTTGAATTTATAAAAAATGTGTTTCTGGGAACATGACTACATCAACATACTTGTAAAAATGATCATATTTGTCTCTTAAAGGCTGTGTGAACTGACAACGAGAACGCGATCAGACGACAGAACCCTGGCGTTTCTTGTATTGAATTCATAACAGACATGTGTTCCATAGACAGCAAATTGCAACAATAGTGAGAACACCCGGTTAACATCCCGTCTCTCCAGCCCCTCTATCTTCTCCACGAACCATAGAGCTTGCTGAAATGAGGAGGTGGCTTGCATACCTCAACGATGCTGCTAGCCGTACCGCAGATGCAACCCCAATAGAGTGGTACGTATGGAGAGGTCAGACTAGCCTGTCGTTCCCTGAGAAGGGCACAGCCTTTTCAGTAGTTGCGGGAGCACCAGTCTGGACGATTGACTGATATAGCCTTGTAAAATTAGCCAAGAGGGCCCTGCTGGGCAAATACGAGGGCCGTTCAGAAAGTAACCTCCGGTTGATTTAAAAAAAATACACCAAGTTAAATAAAAATATTTTAATATATACATCTTACAACTACATCTTTGCACTATTTTTCTACATAGTCTCCATAGCGATTGAGGCACTTATCATCTCTCTTCACAAGCTTTGAAATTCCTTCTGCATAAAAATCACCCGCTTGTGCCTGGAGCCAGCCTGTGACCACATCTTTGAGCTCTTCGTCATCAAACCGCTGTGACCCGAGCCATTTCTTCAAATGCATGAAGAGGTGATAATCACTTGGCGCCAGGTCTGGGCTGTAAGGTGGATGGTTGATAACGTCCCACTTGAAGGACACAAGAAGGGCCGTTGTTCTGCGAGCAGAGTGAGGACGGGCGTTATCGTGCAAAAAAACGATACCGGAAGTCAGCATACCACGGCGTTTGTTCTGTATAGCCCATTGTAACTTTTTTATTGTTTCACAGTACACGTCTTGATTAATGGTCGTACCACGTTCCATGAATTCAACCAACAACACCCCTTTGGCATCCCAGAACACCGTTGCCATCAGTTTTCTGGCAGAAAAATCTTGCGAGGCTTTTCTTGGTTTGGTAGGCGAATTTGAATGTGCCCACATCTTTGATTGTTCTTTTGTCTCAGGGTTCACGTACTTAATCCAGGTTTCGTCACCGGTCACGATTCTGTTTAACAATGGTTCTCCTTCGTCCTCATAACGTGACAAAGTCTAATGCAGAGGCCATTCTTTGAGTTTTGTGGTGGTCGGTAAGAATTTTGGGCACCCATCGTGCACAGAACTTACGGTAACCCAATCTTGCTGTCACTATCTCGTACAAGAGAGTCTTAGAAATCTGTGGAAAACCAGTAGACAACTCCGACATTGAGAAACGTCGATTTTCACGAACTTTTGCATCAACTGTCTGAACGAGTTCGTCAGTCACCAATGATGGTCTACCACTCCTCTCTTCATCATGAACGTTTTCTCGTCCACTTTTAAATAAACGTACCCATTCACGGACAACTCCTTCACTCATAACTCTTGGTCCGTACACGGCACAAAGCTCACGATGAATAGCTGCTGCAGAATATCCTTTGGCTGTAAAAACCTTATGACAGCACGCACTTCACATTTGGCGGGGTTTTCTATTGCAGCACACATTTCAAACTGCCACAAAAACTAAACTAGCGCAGGTACGACGTTCACTCGACCACGGCTTGATGCCGACTGACCTGTTGAGTGCGTGAACGCACAGATGGCGTCGCTACTCCCCCCACAACCAGGCACTGTGACCAATCGGAGGTTACTTTCTGAACCGCCCTCGTATTCAGAAAGGCTGAAAGCAAGGGGAAAACGTAGTCATTTGTCACGAGGCCATGCATCTCCACTGTATAGATTAATTATGACAGCATCTTGGGTAAAATAATCCGGCTATAAAACAGTCCATTCTGGACTAACCGGGAGGTTGCCACGCCGCTTCTGGGGTTCGGGGAGTCTTGCCGGCTCCGGGCGATTAACGAAGGGGCCGGTGTGGCGACCAGCCTGGATATGGTTATTAAGCGGTTTCCCACATCCGACAAGACGTGGAAAAGAAAGCAGTAAATGCAGCAGGCAATTGTCACTAATTTTTACACGATTTTCAAAGTACAAAATGTCTTGTCAGGTCTAAGAGCGCAAATACAAGAGCGTAGCAGCACACATCAGTAAAGAAAAGCTAGATGTTTACAGAAAAATTAAACATTTGGGAATAAAGAAGCTGTATGACTATCAAGAGTTCAGTTGGTAAGCCAGTACTAAATGAAGGGAAAGCTAAAAGATGAAAAGAATATAGAAGGGCTGTGTAAGATAAACTTTTGGTTGGTTGGTTGGTCGGTTGAGGTTTAAGGGACCAAACAGCAAGGTCATCAGTCTCTTGTTTCAAATATCCATTCCGCTAATGGGACATCTGAGGAAAGTCAGAACAATAAAACGGAAAATGGTAAAAATATAAAAGGCCAGTCATGTTGTCATTGGTAAAAACAAAATTAGGGAAGTCGGCAAGAGAACGAACCCAACGCTATGCTGAAGCAGCATAGGCAAGACCACCTGTGACTTAAAAGGTGCAACCGCTAGAATGTAGAAATACGTATGGGAAAAGGAGAGTAACCAATCCTTAAAAAAAAGGTAAAAACAGAGTAAAAGGGGAAGAAAAGAGGATCTCGGTCAGGAAGGTGAATCGGGAATCTCCAAACACGGCTTACAGTGGGAGACACCCAAACATTCACCGTCCTGCCCCAACACCAGAGAGAGATTAAAAACCTTAAAACTGAGACTAAAACCCACTTTCCCGGAGGAAACCAAGAACCAGAGAGACCATCCGGGAATCGTCAGCCAACATCAAAGGTAAAGTGTGGGGGAGTCTGTACTTAGCACGCAGAGCCAAAAGAAGGGGGCATTCAACCAAAATGTGGGCTACTGACTGGAAGGCTCCACAACCACAAAGTGGGGGTGGCTCATCACGCAAAAGAAAACCATGGGTCAGCCTGGTATGGCCAATGCAGAGACGACACAGTGTGGTCGAGTCCTTTCGGGAGAGGGGAAAGGAAGAACGCCACGGGCCTGGTGTCACCTTAATCGCTCGAAGTTTATTAGACAGGGGAGTAGCCTCCCAAGAATTGGCCCATGACTGCGCGAAGTGGGATTTGATGTGAAGCCGTAAATCCGCTGCAGGAGGGGTTACAGAAAATGGGGGGTAAGTGACTGCTTCCTCAGCCAAACGATCAGCGAGCTCATTACCCGGGATACCCACATGGCCAGGGACCCAAAGTCAATGAAACAAGCAGCACGGTGAATATCAGCGAGATGGTCATGGATGGCAGAGACCAAGGGATGGCGCGAAAAACACCGGTCAATAGCAAGAAGGCCACTCATTGAGTCCGTACATAACAAAACGCGGTTGTGTTGGGACTGTTTAATAAAGGTAAGGGCCTAGGAAATTTCCATCAATTCCGCAGTAAACACCCCACATGTAGGTGGCAGCAGATGATTTTACGCTCCAACAGAGGACGTGAAGGCATACCCAACATGATCAGCAGATTTAGAGCCATCAGTGTAAAAAACAATAGCATCCCGCAACTCCCATAAAATTTGGCGGAAAAAGGAACGGAACACCACCGTGGGGATGGAATCATTCGGACCTCGGCGGAGATCCATCCGAATTCGAGGCCGAGGAACTAACCAAGGAGGGGTGGAGGGGAGGGAGCGAGGAAGACAGGACAAAGAAGGAAGCTGAAAATCACGGCAAAGAGACGCAAGGCGGAGCCCAACCGGTAAACCCGCCTGAGGGCGGGAGTCGGGTGGGCAACGTCCATGGTCTGGGAACAGGATAGAATAGGAAGGATGAGTGGGAGAGGAACGGATAGTGAGTGCATAAGAAGACCCAGGAAACGAAACTGTGGGATCACAGGCAATCGTTGTGCAGCAAGATAGAGCTCTGGATCAGGGTGGATCGTAGTACGGCGACAGAAGTGGACCACCCGCGATTTTAAAGGAGAGAATTGAAACCCGTGTGAGAGGGTCCATGCAGAGGCACGCCGTATAGCTACCTGGAGCTGCCGTTCTGCAGATGCCATCGAGGAGGAACTAACCCAAATGCAGAAATCATCCACATACAGGGCAGGGGCGACCAAGGGACCGACAGAGGCCACAAGTCCATCGATAGCAATGAGAAAAAGGACACTCAAGACAGAACCCTGTGGGATGCCCGTCTCCTGGGTCCGTGGAGAACTAAAAACAGTACCAACTCGAACTCTGAATGACCGATGAATAAGGAACTGGCGGATAAAAATCGGGAGTGGGCCCCGAAGACACCACTGATGAAGGGTAAGTAAGATGTGATGGCGCCAGGCCGTGTCATAGGCCTTGCGAAGGTCAAAAAACACTGCAACCAAATGGCGGCGCTGGGAAAAAGCCTGCCGAACTGTGGATTCCAAGCGAAGTAAATGATCGATTGGAGACCATCCCTCTCGAAAGCCACACTGGTAAGGGGACAAGATATCCCGAGATTCGAGGACCCAATTGAGCCGACGGGCTACCATCCGTTCAAGTAACTTACAAACAACATTGGTCAAACTAATTGGCCGATAGCTGTCAACAGATAGGGGGTTCTTACCAGGCTTAAGGACAGGAACCACAATGCTATCCCTCCACTGAGAAGGGAAGTCACCCTGGAGGCAGATACGGTTAAACACCCGAAGATGATGTTGCCGTTGTGGAGCACTGAGATGTTGAAGCAGTTGGTTATGAATGGAATCTGGGCCAGGGGCCGTATCATGAGAAGAAGATAGAGCAGAAAAAATTCCCATTCAGTAAAAGGTTCGTTGTAAGATTCTGACTCACAAGGGGTGAAACATAAGGTGGAAGCTTCAGCCCGCTGTTTTTGGTGAAGGAAAGCAGCTGGATAGGAGGCTGACTCTGATGCCACTGCAAAATGGGTCTCAAGGTGTTCTGCAAGAACTAATGGGTCCGTACAAATGCCATCTGGGAGGTGAAGGCCTGGGAGGGTGGACTGCCGATGGCAACCTTGGAGAGAGCGAAGTGTAGCCCATACCCGTGACAGAGGGACAGTAGAACCAAGGGAAGAAACGAATCGTTCCCAACATATCCGCTTGCTCCGTTTGATTAAAGAACGGGCTTTAGCGCGGAGGCGTTTAAAAGTAGTAAGGCTGGCTACGGATGGGTGCCTCTTAAAGTGTTGCAAAGCTCGACGGCGATCACGGATGGCAATGGCAATGGCCGTACTCCACCATGGGACTTGCCGGCGACGAAATGGTCCAGATGAGCGCGGGACAGCAAGGCTAGCAGCGCGAACAATCGCGGCAGACACGTCACGTAGGACGTCATCAATACAACCCGACTAAGAGGGAGAAAACACGACCCGTGCAGTGTATAGAGGCCAATCGGCGCGTTGGAAAGACCAACGAGGTAACCTGTCCATCAGGGAGCGGGAAGGGAGCGTGATAATCAACGGGAAATGGTCACTATCACAAAGGTCGTCGTGTGGCGACCAGTGTAAAGAAGGGAGGAGAGAGGGAGAAGAAAGAGAAAGATCAATGGCAGAAAAGGTACCATGACCGGCACTGAAATGAGTAGGGGAGCCTTCATTAAGAAGGCACAGGTCGAGGTCTGCAATAAATTTGTCTATAAGAAGACCTCGTCTAGATGGAAAGGCACTGCCCCACAAGGGATGATGAGCATTAAAATCCCCAAGGAGGAGGAAGGGAGGAGGAAGTTGCTGAAGAAGGGCAGTTAAGGCAGCAGGTGTAAGAGTCCTGTCAGGAGGGAGATAAAGATTGCAAACTGTGACCACAGAGTCTAAGTGGACCCTAACAGCAACAGCTTCCAATGTAGTTTGAAGAGGAATCCACGTGCTAGCAATGTCTGTACGGATCAACGTACAAACGCCACCAGAAGCCCGCAGGGGTCCGACCCGATTTCGACAGAAAACACGGAACCCACGGAGGGTCGGTGAGTGAGCATCAGTAAAATGAGATTTCTGGAGAACCACACAAGCTGCAGAGTATGACGAAAGAAGGGATTTCAATTCCGGAAGGTGACGATAGTATCCATTACAATTCCATTGGAGAACCACAGAACGATGGTTTAAATGGGGGCTGAACACGCTAAATCCAGTCATACCGCCGGGTCCCCACCCGTCACCTACAAGGAGGGGGCGACATCCATGAACGACAGGTCAGAATCCGGTTGTGAAGTCTGGGAAGGGACCTCCGGTGACACCAGAGGCTCTTTGTCCCGGGACTTAGGTTTCTTCTTCTTTTCAGGCTGAGATCGTGGAGGGCTGTGTGGCATAAAGGAGCCAGCTGCAGCAAGATCAGGAACAGAAAGAGACCGGGCGACCTGGAGGCAGACAGACCGCGGCTTTCGCGGTCGTCGCGCGGCAGCAGACCTTTGGCCTGGAAGGTGCCGGGAAGGGGCATCCCGGGAGAGGCGCCCTTGACCGGCAGACGCCGAAGGAGTGGGACACTTCTCCGGCTGGGGAGGGGGAGCAGCGCCCAAAGGAGAAGGTGTGGGAGCCGCAGGGGAGGGGGGGAGGAGAGGGGTCCGGGATGGGGGGGAGGAAGGGGTGTAGATGTAACCAAGGCGTAACTAAATGTCATGGACACAGGGTGAAGTCGTGTATATTTCTTACGGGCCTCTGTGTAGGTTAAACGATCGAGGGACTTATACTCCTGTATCTTTTTTCCTTCTTATATACTGGGCAATCTAGTGAACATGGAGAATGACTACCATGACAATTTACACACACAGGAGTGGGAACACAGGGACTCCCCTCATGAAATGGACGTCCACAGTCACCACAGAGAGGGGCCTGTGAACAGCGGGAAGACGTGTCCAAAACGCAAGCACTTAAAACACCTCATAGGAGGTGGGATGTACGGCTTCACATCACAGCGATAGACCATAATCTTAACTTTCTCAGGGAGGGTATCCCCCTCAAAGGCCAGGATAAAGGCACCAGTATCAATACAATTGTCTTTAGGACCCTTCTGAACACGCCGAACAAAGTGAACACCCCGCCGTCCGCGAGTGTCCTGAAGTTCCTCATCAGTTTGAAGGATGAGGTCCCTGTGAAAAATCACACCTTGTACCATATTTAGAGACTGGTGGGGGGTAATGGACACAGGAATTGTGCCAAGATGGGTACAGGCACGAAGGGCCGCAGATTGGGCAGCTGAAGCAGTTTTTATCAGCAACGAACCCGACCGCATCTTGCTCAGGGAGTCCACTTCGCCAAACTTGTCTTCAATGTGTTCCACAAAGAATAAAGGTTTGGTATTGGTGAAAGTATCTCCATCAGTCCTGGTGCAAACTAGATAACGGTTTTGCCCCTAGCCGACGGGCCTGACCCTCTTCCCAGGGGGTAGCCATGGAAGGGAAGGCCGAAGGGGCAAGAGAAGCAGCACTTGAGGAATCAGTTCCACGCAGAGAGACGGCCGCAGAAGAACGGCCGGAGTTCTGGACCCGTGTGCGTTTCATTTGCATAGTGTCCGCCCTGATACCACCCACTCTGATCAGGGGCTCTCCTCACGGGCGCCACCCAGCCACAGCAAGCGCCGTCTGGCACGGCGGCCATTGCCGGGAGTTCCGATGCTCCAGCATGACGAGCAACCACTCCAAGGCATGCATGAGGTGGTCACAGCTCAGGTATCAGAAGTGTGATCCCTGTGTGTTCAGGGGGCTCAACCAAAAGGGTACATAGCGACCCCACCACATGGGCTGGCTACCGTGCTGGCTATGCACCCTAGTATCAGACAACGACGTGAAAGAAAAGGTGGAATGTACTAGGAGGGCGCACGTCGGAGACACTAGGTAAGGTGCTCTTCCCCAAATGGCTCACACTATGGAGGAGAAATTTTGTAATGGAGGTCAAACCCCAGAGGGGGACCAGGGAGTGCCAAAAGGAGGAGATGATTACGCAACAAAGCTGGATTGTAAAACCAACAGAACCAGGAGGATAGCAGGAGCCAACATAAGCAAGGACACCAAGAGAGGGAGAGGAGAGGGCGACGGGAAAGGAGCAAGGAGAGGAAAGGAGGGGAAGGGGAAGGAAATGCAGCGCTGGAGAGAGAGAAGGCTGCAATAGCTCGGGGCCCCGTGCTCGCCATGCACGTATCCACAAAAGAGTTGTGGACCCCCTGGGGGGAGGTAAACTTTTGGGCAGTATTATACAAAAGGAAAAGGACGAGGACGTAATTGCCGAGAGATAAATAGAAGATACTGCGAGAAGGATTCCACATGGCGATGGGAGACCTAAGGTGGAACATTGCCCCTGGAGTAAACGACATTCCTTCAGGATTGAGATCCTTGGGAAAGCAAGCTATGACAGAACTTTTTCAGCAGGTGCGCAAGATACATTAGAGGAAACACGCTCATACTTCAGGAAGAATGTAGTAATTTCAAAGAAAGCAGAGGCTGACAGGTATGAATATTGCTGATCTATCAGTTTAATAAGTCATGGTTGCAAAATACTGACACGGTCTATTTAGTGACTACAGGAAAAATCGGTAGAGATCGATCTCTACGATCAGTTTGGGTTCCGAAGAAATAAAGGAGTAGGAAAGGCAATACTGACCATCTCAGAGGATTGGTGAAGGAAGACTAAACTGCATTTACAGCATCTGTAAATATAGAGAAAATCATGTTAACTGAACTACACTTTCAAATTTTCAAGGTGATAGGGGGTAAAAGGTAGGGAGTGGAAGATTAAGAAACCGTACAGAAAGACTGCAGTTGCACTTGTCGAAGACTTGAGAAACGAGTAGGACAGGGTTGTAGTCTAACCTCTATGTGGCCGAGTCTGTATACTGACCAGTCAGTGGATAAACAAATAGGTTTTTCGAAAGGGAATTAAAATTAATGAGGAAGAATTATAAACTTCGTGGTTTGCTAGTACTAGAATTCTCTCAGACGGTAAAGGACTTTGAAGTGAAGTTGAACGGCAGGGACAGTAACGTGAAAATTTGTTAGGAGTAGCTACGAAAGTGAAACAAGGCTAATAGCAAGTCGTGTAATGGAATCAAGTGATGCTGGTGCAGATTAGGATATGTGAGACAAAGTAGACGAATCGCAAAATATCTGATAGAAAATGTTGGCTGGATATAGCACAGAAGGCATTTGTGAGAAAAAGGAACAGCATTTTAAGTTTTAATCTTTCTAAAGGTATTTGTCTAGTTCATTCTTTTAGGTGGTTGATAGACAAGAAGGGAATAGCAGTCTATGAAATCTGATGCTACAGATGAAAATTGAAGATTGTGTAAGTATATGAAATAACTAATGCGCTACTGAATCGAATTGTGGAAAATATATGCCATCTCCAGATTATAAAAAGGGAGACGACAGGAAACGTCCTGAGGCAATAGTATGGCAACAGAAGAGCGCGTTCTTACGCACTTACGTGTATGCGAGGGGGTAGGGGGGGGGGGTGTGAGAGGGGGTAAAAGGTAAAAATTATAGAGGGGTACCAAGAAAGCAGTAAGCAGGTTCGAACAGCTGTTGCTCACAGTATTTATGCTGAGCTAAAGAGACTTCACAGGATGGAGTCTAGTGGAGAGCTGCATTAAACCAGTCCTGCAATGACAAGAAGAAAAACAACATTGCTTACAGTAGAGAAACAGTGAGAAATTTGTTGAAGTGATTCGAGGATTTTTAAAGTGCGCAAAATACTTCTCTGAAGCCTCTAAAGCTAATATTGAAAATAGCTGGAATGGGTTTTGGCAAAAGCACAAAAAGTGGGAAATTCTACGAGGTCTGTAGAGGTAGACAGCTAAACCACTAACTGTTCAGATTTCCTAATGAAAGATGTCTAGCCATGTGGAGCTACTGATGAAAGTGGCCTGTGGTGCACAGAGGTCTGAAGCAAGAGCTGTGGAAAATTATTTGTTCGTGAAGTCCAGCAGGAAGTGCGGCTCTCTGGCAGTCGTTTCCCCGCTTCCTCTTGTGTGCCGCGGTCAGGTCTGGGCAGACAGAGGAGCGGTCATCGGCAGCCCGTGACGCGCGCTGTGGGGGAAAGCCGGCGCCGCCGCAGAGACAGACGCAGCCGACAGTTTCCGGGAACTGCCGGTTCCCGGCTCCCTGCTCCCAGCTCTTCCTCGCCGCCTCCGCCGACCGCTCTCTTCTGTTCTGGGTAACGGTCAACCGTGGAGCCCCAGACACCCGGCCGGCGGTTAGAGAGGCCATTCCGGGAGATTCCGCTGTCTCACTACAAGGTGCGCTTCATTATCTCTAGGAAACAGCCGACGGGACTTCACTGCCGTCTTAGATCCTCCAGTCCGTAGTTGTATAACAATTCGGATTACGAACCGCCAGTACATCACAGTCCAGGTCTGCCCAGTGTGTTCGTCCCGAAGCGACAGCTTTCAGTTGATGCTGGTTAGTCGCACTTTCAACAGTTTCTTTAGCTAATGAATAGATGATACGCAACTGAATCTATAACCGAGACCTTATCCGCCACCGCAAATGACTGCTATAATCAATGGCAGCTACTAAGGCGAATGCAGAGATTGTTCCTAAAAGTCAGTCTGATTTTCTTCCACGTGCTTAATCATTCCAAGTTTGTGCTCATTAACTCAGCATTAGACATGTGAATTGCCTCTAAGCACTTTTAGATTAGCAACAGGTGCCAGCGCTAAACCGGATTCGTTCAGCACGTGGAAGAAAAACAGGCGAAGACTTTATTAAGAAATCATATCTAAATTCGCTTTATCTGTTGTTAGTAGTAGACTCTCTTGCGGTGGCGAAATGTAAATCCGGCCTGGATACTGCTGCCTCAGTTAAGTGAACTGTCAATTGTACATTATTTATTATCTAAACATCTTTATGAACGAGAGTACCTAGTGTAGGTTACGTAGTCGTCTCGAAATGCGCACACAAAGCGGACAATACTAAACTGTATAGGTTATCTGTTTCACTGTTAATTCGTAACCCATCATGTTAATGGGAAAATGTAAGTAAACATTTTTATGGTCCCCATTTTTCAAAAGTTATTATATTCTGTAATGACTGTAGGCCATAATGGCGTGACGAAGCACGTCAAAGGTTCGTTTGTAACACGTAACTAAATTTTATTTTTATTTTCGCAATTGCTCGTTTCTTTTATTTCACAGAACCACTACAAGTTTCGGCTGCAGATACCCACACGCTTATAAACTAATATCTTCTGTTGGACACATTCATTCAGACACTGCGTTTGCTGGTGTTGGCAGTTAGGTGGTAGACTGTCACCTCTGATAGGAAAATTAGTTCATTTTCATCTTCTCATAGGATATAAACTTTATAAGCTGTATGAGAAAAACAAACTTACACATAATGGCAGTATTTTGCCTGTTCGGGACACCTGGTGTTCCCCTACAACTATCTAATAGACCGTATGCTGAATAATGGTGTAAATGATTCATGATAAGATTTGTGTAACATCTGGATTCAAGGTACAATATATTAGCAGCTATAATCTTTGAACAGCTCGAGCCACTGCCATGAAGCCACGTTTTTGTACGCCCAGTGTGCTCGGAAGAAACCAGATACTCGCACCAGACTTAAGTTATAATTTTTCTCACGTACTTTATAACTCATGTAAACCACAGAATTCCACTAATTTTGTTAAACTTTCAAGTCACCGAAGCAGAAATTTTTGATATAGTTGCATGCAAGCAATTCCATTAAATACTATCACTTTAAGAAGTTAACAATTTACAAATATTTACGACTATCTTCAAATTTCCATTCAATTTACGTGATGGTTTTCTTTAAGCCGTGGGAAAAGCAAGTAGTTTGTAATGCGAAAACCTGAAACTTATCTACCCTAGTTCAGGGGTCACCAAACCATGATGAAAAGTATAGAATAAAAGAAGTTATATAGTAAACATTATGTTTAGAATACTAATACACCTGTACATGTGCCGAGACCTCTAGGCTGATGTGCGCCTTAAATTTACTATGTTCAATTTTAAATTGTGTAGCTTTTATTGTTTAATGTTAGCTTATGTCGCGCCATCCCAAGACTTTATAATTCAATGTCCTTCATTCAGATCCACTTAAACCTTCATTACGACTAGGAAAAGTGGACACCGAGTGTCACGTTTTCAGAGAAGAATGTGGGAGTAAAGTACTTATTTATGGGAGTACTTCTTTCTGAAAACAAAGAACCTGAAAAATACTTTCGTAACACGCAGCGAAAATGTTGCCTTATTGAGAGCTTAGAATCTTCGTCACTATGAAACAAAATTATAGACATAGCCAATGTTTTATGGAAACTTGCCCTTTAAGAAATGTGAATCCATGAAATGTAATTTAGAATCCCAAAGGAATCTCTTCACGAAAATGTTTGCGGGAAATTAACGTCACTCGTTTAAGTTGCAAAATAGTGCACAAGTCGGCTAAAGTATGAAAACCGTTTACAAGTGGCAAATTCACCAGAAATTTGTTTGTATCAGACTTTCGGCAAGTTCAGCTGTTCGAAGAATAGAGGAAATTCCAGATAAATTTAGTGCTACAGATACACGAGAAGGCTAGGAACCTCTAGTGGCATTCTATGGCTTTCTATGAATACTGATCTCTCGAGCACGTCAGTTTGTCGTGTTGGCGTTAATATAGATTTTCAGGTAACTTAAGAGCTAGCATGCACGGAACAACTGGGAAAGATATTTTCATGGAGGTGCAAAAAATTTTGCAAGACTATAACTTTCTGTGGAATCGGCTTCGAGGTGTTAAGTTGGAGGACAAAAGAAAGCGAAAGTGAAGGAAGGTCTGTTGGGTCAGACGAGTACTCCGCTAGCTCCGTTCATACATTACATCATGCATCAGCAAGCAGTCTGTGGGAAAGGCGTTTCATGTTTACTGAAACCTGTCGTTTCTGCTGTGAACTACTTACGCGGAGATATACTCCACCACTTTCAGTTCCAGGCCTATCTTGCAGAAACGGATTATTTTGAATTCTGTGACCTGCCGTATCAAACAGCAAAGAGGAGGTTCACAGTTGCGGTAAAGTCTTGCTTAGTTTTTCGAACCTACGAAACGAAATTATTTTTCTCAGTGAAAAAGAACTGATACACAGCTGTCAGATCCTACCTGGCTGTCAATGTTGTCACTTTTGGGCGGCATGGCATCTCACACGAATGAACTTTACTTGAAACGTCAGGGAAAGAATAACCTAGGCTGATCTCTACAGAATCAAAGGATTTCTGAGAAATGTGTCATTGTTTGAAGCACAACTGTAAGAAGAAACTTCATTTTCACTGTTTCAAAGAGTTTTGAGCTACAAACACTAAGATATCTTTTATTAAAAAACTGCTCGTGACTAAGCATTTTTTGAGAGACTCTGGGATCCTAACAGAAATGAGAAACGTTCTTTTGCTCCAGAATCAATTTGATTGTAATCTTGATGGTGTGCTAGTTTAACTGCAGTTGGAGCTCGCTGATTTGCAGTCGTATGACTTTTAGAAAGAGAAACATAGAGAAGGAAAACTTCTTGAATTTTACCACTGCTTGCCAGATGCTGAGTTTCGGAAGCCGAATTAGTTGCTAGTATGGCATCAGTGTTGGGAACAACTTATGTCTGTGAGCAAACATTTTCAAGTATTAAATATGAGAAGTCAGCACATCGAACGACATACACTGAGACATTTGAGAGCAGTTCTCTTGATTGACACAGTATTGCTGCACCCAAACAGTGGTATTTTTAAGCCCAAACGTCAGTTACACGAATCTGTGATTTTGATATTTTGTGAGATTTGGGTATGTGCACGCTAGATCTGATGTAATAAGCTTTTTTCTAACACCGTATATCTGATAACTTCAGTAAATGAATCCAGGATGAAACAAATCCAGGATGAAACAAATCCAGGATGAAACAAATCCAGGATGAAACAAATCCAGGATGAAATTTTCGCTCTGCAGCGAAGTGTGCACTGATATGAAAAAAATGTTGGTTGTACTTTTTTGTGCCTTGCGTGACACCCATGATTAACACGGAATACTCAGCTTAATGTCTCGTCTTTTCCAGAGCTTGGTTTCTGGCTTGCACGTATTTTATAGAACGATGATTCATCCCGCTCTCGTCGTTTTGTCATTTATCTGACCAGCTGTGAAAAAGTTTCGAGTCCTCTGCTCTACGGTAATCGAACCGCATTGACGCGGCTAAGGTATGTCATTTTCTGGGCGAGTATACAAACGTATAGGAAAATAGCATTACTACGGACCATAGCTATAATTATCCGACAACTTCACCAGTTTGTGTTTCCAGCTCGTTCACACGGTTCCTTTCCCTTGTGGCTACAACTACAGGTACGTTTGACGTAGCAAATAGTAATCAAGATTTCGATTTTCTTATTAAATCAATAACTGATTCAGCCTAACAAAAGAGTTCTATTTACACTTTAATAGCAGGAACACCAATATACGGTAAACGCAGAAAGCAAAGACCATTAGCCAAAAGGTGAACACTTCATAGGTTTTTAGGTGAGATGTTAATCTGTGGCGTAATTGTTATTGGCAGTTCCTTCCATTGGCTGCTTCCAAATTTACACGACACATTTCCAATATCGGACCTTTACCACTAACAAGCCAAAGGTGTACACACTCCACTTTTAAGGTACCCCGGTTTGCCTGTTTGCCAGCAGAACGGGAAAGCTGTAACTCCCATTCAAGTAAAGCTATGCCCAAGCCAAGCACGTTAAAGGAATCTTTTTTGACTGTCCGTCTTCCCGTTGTGCTACCCTACGTTACAGTTTATTCTGTATGCTTTCAAAGTAGTGTTATGAGTAGGGTTCGAAAGTTGACACGAAGTCCTTTTTAACTGAGTGTCATAAGACGAGTCTCAATGAAATAGATTCAGGTCACTGTAGGCCACAAAATAGTTGATTTTATACGTCCTTTTTTCCTTCTCTGCGTATTTATGGCTTATTTCGATATGAACGGCTTTATTTCCAACTTCACCCTCTTTCGGTTAATTCTGCTATTGTCAATTCGAAGATTTGTTTAGTAATAGGACCCAGCACGTTCTCCTCGATGGCAAGTGTTCAGCAGAAACCAGGTTATCGCTAGAATTACCCTAGGGAAGTGTGATCTGACCACTCTTTCCCCTATATACGTAATCTATCTGACGGAGGGAGGGTTATCAGCAATCTGCTGATGACCCTGTGGTGTACGCGAAAGTGAAATCATATAGTAACTGTAGGAGGATACACATGAGCTAGATAAAACTAGTTGGGGTGATGAATGGCAGCTATCTTTAAACACAGAAAAAAATTAAGTTAACGCAGATGAGTAAAAGAAACCATCCCGTAATGTTTGAATACGTCATTAGTACTGTACTGCTAGACAGTCATATCGGTTAAATATCTAGGTGTAACGTTGCAAAGCGATATGAAATGGAATGAGCGTATAAGGATTATAGTAGGTAAGGCGAAGAGTCAACTTCGGTTTATTGGGAGAATTTTAGGTGAGGAGACCACGTATACCACACTACTGCAACCGGTTCTTTAGTACTGCTCGAGTGTTTGGGTTCCACTCAGATCAGAACAAAGGAAGACATCAAAGCATTTCAGAAGCAGGCTTATAAATCTATTACCGGTAGGTTCGATGAACACCAAAGTGTTTCACAGATGTTTCATGAACTAAAATGGGAATCCCTGGAGGGAAGACTACGTTCTTTTTGAGGAATAGTATTGAGGGTGCAAAATGGCAGAGCTGAGATGGCTAGAGGACAAATGTAAGGACGTAGAGGCTTATCTCACTAGGGGGCAAGATAGATACTGCCCACAGGAAAATTAAAGAGACCTTTGGAGAAAAAAGAGCCACTTGTATGAATATCAAGAGCTCAGATGGAAACCCAGTTCTAAGCAAAGAAGGGAAAGCAGAAAGGTGGAAGGAGTATATAGAGGGTCTATACAAGGGCGATGTACTTGAGGACAATATTATGGAAATGGAAGAGGATGTAGGTGAAGATGAAATGGGAGATATGATACTGCGTGAAGAGTTTGACAAGGCCTCGGGAGTAGACAACATTCCATTAGAATTACTGACGGCCTTGGGAGAGCCAGTCCTGACAAAAATCTGATGAGCAAGATTTATGAGACATGCGAAATACCCTCAGACTTCAAGAAAAATATAATAATTCCAATCCCAAAGAAAGCAGGTGTTCACAGATGTAAAATTTACCGAACTATCAGTTTAATAAGTCACAGCTGCAAAATACTAACGCGAATTCTTTACAGACGAATGGAAAAACTGGTAGAAGCTGGTGGAAGCTGACATCGGGGAAGATCAGTTTGGATTCCGTAGAAATGTTGGAACACGTGAGGCAATACTGACCTTACGACTTATCTTAGAAGAAAGATTAAGGAAACTTTTGACAATGTTGACTAACAATATCTCTCAAATTCTGAAGGTGGCAGGGGTAAAATACAGGGAGCGTAAGGCTATTTACAATTTGTACAGAAACCAGATGGCAGTTATACGAGTCGAGGGGCATGCAAGGGAAGCAGTGGTTGGGAAGGGTGTGAGACAGGGTTGTAGCCTCTCCCCAATGTTATTCAATCTGTATATTGAGCAAGCAGTAAACGAAACCAAAGAAAAATTTGGAGTAGGTATTAAATTCCATGGAGAAGAAATAAAAACTTTGAGGTTCGCCGATGACATTGTAATTCTGTCAGAGACAGCAAAGGACTTGAAAGAGCAGTTCAACGGAATGGACAGTGTCTTGAGAGGAGGATATAAGATGAACATCAACAAAAGCAAACCGAGGATAATGGACTGTAGTCAACTCGGGTGATGCTGAGGGAATTTGATTAGGAAATGAGACACTTAAAGTAGTAAAGGAGTTTTGCTATTTAGGGAGTAAAATAACTGATGATGGTCGAAGTAGAGAGGATATAAAATGTAGACTGGCAATGGCAAGGAAAGCGTTTCTCAAGAAGAGAAATTTGTTAACATCGAGTATAGATTTAAGTGTCAGGAAGTCGATTCTGAAAGTATTTGTATGGAGTGTAGCCATGTATGTAAGTGAAACATGGACGATAAATAGTTTAGACAAGAAGCTTTCAAGACATGGTGCTACAGAAGAATGCTGAAGATTAGATGTGTACATCATATAACTAATGAGGAGGTATTTAACAGAATTGGGGAGAGGAGGAGTTTGTGGCACAACTTGACTAGAAGAAGGGACCGGTTGGTAGGACGTGTTCTGAGGCATCAGGTGGTTACAAATTTAGCATTGGAGGGCAGCGTGGAGGGTAAAAATCGTAGAGGGAGACGAAGAGATGAATACACTAAGCAGATTCAGAAGGATGTAGGCTGCAGTAAGTACTGGGAGATGATGAAGCTGCACAGGATAGAGTAGCGTGGAGAGCTGCATCAAACCAGTCTCAGGACTGAAGACCACAACAGCAACAACAACAGTATTGAGAAAATTAATATTTAAGGCTGATTGCAGAACGATCCTACTGCCTCCAGAGCACATCTTACATGAGGGCCACGAAGATCAAGAAAATTAGAGCTCGTGTGGAGGCACATATACGTTTTTCCCTGGCTGTTAGAGTGGAACAGGAAAGGAAAGACTAATAGTGGCACAGGGTACCCTCCACTGTGGTACGGGCACATGTAGAACTGGGGTGTCATCCGTAACAGGCTTCCCTTACGATGTAGCAACTGTAATCCGAAACCACTGGTGTAATAAAAAGACTAACAAAATTAGTGGGGTCCCTCGAAAGCCCACCAGGGACTAAGTAAAATGTGGGTGTATCAAGGGATGCCGTGATCTTTTTGTACATTAGAAGTCTGTAATGAGGTGTTTATCCATGGAGGTATGTCCTGTCTTCGCAACTAAATGAAAGGTAGTTTTTTTGCCATACTCGTTTCATTTCTTTTACTTCTGAATCATCTTCAGTAGCCCGTAATACTTATAATAAATGAATTGTGCAGTGGTTGCAAATATGTTACTATGTTACGTTTCCTCGTTTTGTCTTTTCAGATTAGAAACAACCTTTGTAGGCCAAGTTTCGTGAGGTTAGTTCTAACGTTTGGTGTTACTATTTTAATGTTGCTAGTTGATGTGTATGGTCCTGGAGATGTGTTCATTTGCTACTCTACTCCAGACGGCTCATTTGTAACCACTTCAAATGCATTTATTGTATACAAAATACAAAGACGTATTACAAGCCATCAAGCCACTGAAGGTACTTCATAAATAAAAGCGGACTGCATATGGAAAAAACTACCTTTCATTTAGTTACAAAGACGGAACATTTTTCAATGCATTTTGAAACAACTAAGGAACAACAGAAAAAAGCGAGGTTTTTATGTTTAGAAAAGGCCTGTAGGACTGCTGTCCCAACCCAGGCCGAGTGTGTTGTGGATCGTCACAATCAGAAACCACACTAATAACAGGACAAAAGGCCCCGTGATTCGCAACCCAATATAACTGTCGGATCACCCCCTTTGAAGCAGTTTGTAGAACACAGTGAGGCTAATCGGTTGGTAACTGTCGATGGACTTTTTGCCTGGCTTCAGGACTGGGTCGGTGAACACCAAGCCAATTACGGTTGAAGGCCCTGGGTAGATAAGTATGAGTAACAATGAGACGGTGTATCATTGATTATGAACCAGGGCGTGGGGCCATATTATTCACTGACAGAGGAGTGAAAGACTCATTATATAATAATTCAACCTGATGGCGAGTGAAGCATACGAGGATGTCTTCAGTTTGTCTTTCATGCATACTAAACGTAGCAGGATAGGGAGAAAATGCTGACAGTGCGCCAGTGTTGCCCATAAGGCGTTCAGCAAGAATAAAGAAGAAACTGACCTGGATTAATAGTTTATCCTCGTCGGCTCAGATATCTACAGAGCTTGAGCCACACACAGGATAAAGAGCTATACGCTCCCAAGGAGACGTAGCGCTCCCTTGCATCCTTCTTACTGCACTTAATGAGATAGTGAGCCTTAGCGCAGAGCTTTTAAAAATGATAATGGCCTGTAAGGGGTGTCACTTGACACGTTTCAGGGCACTTCGACTATCATTATTACCTGTTTCAATGTAGTTGGTCCACCATGGCACCGGCCGACGGAAAATGAAGATTAAGGTCCCGTCGACAGTAAACTCATTAAAAACATAGCTTAAGCTCGGATTAAGGAAGGATCAGGAAGGAAATCGGCCGTGCCATTTCAAATGAACCATCCTGGCATTTGTTAAATGATTTAGGAAGGCATTGAAAACTTAAATTAGGAACGACCGACAGGGATATCAACCGCCGTCCACCCGAATGCGAGTGAGTGCTAACACTGCGCTGTCAGTTCCAGCGGCACGAATGGTTCAGTCGGCGACATCTTCCAGAAACTAGTCGATACAATCTGACGGTGGTGGCAGGCGTGACAGTGTATGTAGGTCAGTAGGCTCTTCGAAGAGCCCATCGTGGTAACTGGTCAGTCAGGCGGTGACAAGGAAGTGATGGGAGCATCAGAAGGTAGTCAGTGACGTGTAGCGACCACTGCAGCAAAGCCACGAGATTCTGGGAAAGAGAGCGTAAGTTCGGCAGCAGAAAAGGTGGTGTGGGGGCACTGAAGTGGGAGTACCATTGACGAGACAGATCAAGGTCGGAGAGAGATGACCAGAAGGTCCCTTCCAGATGACTTCGTACTTCCTTCACAGAAGCTAGTGTGCAGTGGAATCCTCGAATAGGAGAAAGGGAGTTTCTGGCTTAAGGCAGTCATACCAAGATAGGTAAGTGCCCTGCCATGAGATACACTTTACAGATGATCACTGAAGTCGTTTGCACTCGCACTGCCATTGCTTCTAACATGGTATGGAGAAAAATCCGCTCACTGCGAAGAAATGAACAGACGCCACCAGATGCTCTCTTGGGACCAGTACAGTTCTGAGACAATGCACGATAACAGATCGCAGAATGAGAGGCAACTTATTGTAGCAGGTGGCAGTAATATTCATAGCTGTTTTATTGGATCATCATAATGAGGCAGCCCTGGTTAGATGTTGTAATAAGCCAGAGTTTTTTGGTATGTTGTATAACTATGTTTTATCCATGTTTACATCTGTTCTCGATTGTTTTTGGAAATCTACCAAGTTTATTTGCACTCTTGCGAAGCTTTGGTTCTATATGTAATTTTTACGGATTACATATCGATAGTTTCATACACTACCAGATTATACCAAGTAAATTAATTTACCTATAAATGTCAATAAGCGTACGTAAAACCTCATTTGTTTTGTAAAATCATTGAAATATTATTCATGATAAATGTCATCTAGTTTCTTATTGAGTCGCAAACAGATATCGACATCACGTCAAACTGATGTGACATCGATAACTTTGGAAATCGTGTAATTTATCTTTTTACTGTCTTAAATACCTTTTGTTTCGATAACTACAAAGATTTCCTGTCTGTAAAGAACACTCAATATTTTGGAAACATGTCTGACATAGGAAACGGAAGTTGATAAATTGTTAATCTGAATCACAGAAAGTTCTAGAAGCTTCCAAAACAATGTTTAATATGCATTAGAATCTGGCTCTAAAAGGCGTCACATCTCTTAAGTTACTCTTAGTTGGCCACTACTATTTCAAATTTGCCATCTGTTCACGACTCTTTGCCATCATGACTGAAAAAGAGTTTTTTCTCATGAAGACTTCTATGCAATCTTTAACATTTTTAGTGGAAAATGTTTGTGATTTGTGGGCTGTTAACTAATTCTGAAGAACCAAAGAAAGTGAACATTTAAAACGTAACCACTGTCACTTCAGTAATTCTAGTTAGAGGACCTGGAACCTATTCCTTTATTGAAAGGTTTGACACCGACTACAAATAAAATATTTCAAATTCGGCATAAACCCACCTCTTTGCGTATTAAGAACGTAACTGTAAAATTTGTAGACAATTAGAAGCAGTATATATTTGGAATAATACACGCCACTCTCTTAAGGGGAAGTTCATAGTGCGAATGGGTCAAGAGGACTGGTCACGCCCCAGGATCAGTGTCATCAGTGGAGAAGAACAAAAACAATATCTGTTCCTAACATGGCGTCTTCTCCCGAGATTTATTTCCCAAGTTTTGTAGACCGAGATTCTTGTGAGGGCTTATCCGCTTTGGGTTAGGTACAGAAGTGCATGCAGTTCTGGAACACGGACCCTCGGCCCATGGCTCATTTAACCACTAACTTGTTTATTTATGGGGAAGGTGTTCCTGAGACCGAGCTCTGTCAATGGCAGTTGACAGTGGATGAAGCTGTTGCTCCGGCTGGGTGCGGGGGGATAGTTCCAGAAAATGGTGTTGCAGGTACCACGCGAATGGAGGGCCTATCGCCCCCATGCTCCACTGTATTTGCGCCAATAGCTGTTGTGTACAACGAGTGAGTAAATCAACCACTTACTGATGACGACATGGCCAGTGTAGTGGCAAATGTCAGTATGACAGACTGGATAATTATTTTACGAATTTCAACGTATGCGGGCCGATATGTGATCAGTTCCTGGATTTTGCGTTCCCTGTGATTTAGCACACTTCGAGACTGGGAAGGACGGTCGCATCCAAAACTTTCAAAGCCATTTAGTAGCGCACATGGTAAATTTTCATGAAGTGACCTGCCACTCTCCACAAATCGGATTTTATATACACCGTGAAAACTTAAGCCCGAAGCACTGATATTTAAAGCACCACACCTGCTATTGTATCGGCTTCATGTCCCAGCAGATATATGATTTTGAATTTTTATTAAAGCGAATACATCATAAAAGCGAGGATAAATGTGTTGATGCCTACCTTGTTTCGAAGTACAAGACAACCATGATGGATATCTAACCTCTCCAAGAGCTCGCGTAAGTTTTCGTCCCTTTGTAGCGTTAGGTCTCTGAAAAGTTACTCTATACTATTCTGAGGTTCTCATTGGGCGTGATGCCAATAGGTACATCGCCAAGCTGTTTACAAGAGCGTAACGCCGAGGACTCTGTAGGATTTGCCGTCTTAATTGAGATTGTCCCACTTCGTAATTTACTAAAGGGAGAGTTCACCAAACACGTTTTCACTATTCTCCACAAATAACTTTAGTAAAGAGGAAGAACACTTCATCTATTCGGGTGAAAAATAGTAACGGAAGGGTAACAGTCTGCGTATCTCTTGGTTTTGCTTTCCTCCCATTGCGTGGCCATGAAGTAAAAGTTCTTCGAGTCTTAAGAATTGGTACTGAAACGCGGTCTATCTGAGAAGACTGCCACGACCTCTAACTTTGGTCGTTCCATGACTAATATCCTCCGAAGGATGGTTCTCGCCGCGGGTGATACTCAGCCGGAGAACCCTACGTGGCGTGATGGCCTGCGCCCCTAGTCCCATTGCCCCCACCAAACGGACAAGCACCTATTTCTTGACATGCACAGGGAAGTGACAGCTGGGGCATCAACAAAGTGATCCATGTGCGGCCAGGGGGGCTACCACCACACGGACAAATCCCTCTATGGACTGGCTACCATGCTAAGTAGTGAGCGACCTACCCTGTACGGCGTGCACACTAACATGTTTATGGTCAAACCACATGGGGATATCGTACATGAATTAACTCAAACACGTAAAGTAAAATAATGAAACAAAGTGGGAGAAGCCAGAATCTATGTCCCATGAAAGTGCTGCGTTGTCAGCAGGAGATCTGTCCTAGAGAAAGTCTGTGAAAAGATTGTCACAGGATGGACTACAACACAGGGAAGGAATTAGTACTAGAATGATTTGAGGCCTCACGCTCGCTACGCAAGTACAAAAGAATTGCAAGGCTTCTGGGGTCATTATCCTATTCACTATTTTGTCTCCTCTGAAGACGACCGTCGGAGGGCCTTCCACTTGGTCGATTTTTCATCAACGACACTCCCCGGCCTTTGGGAGTTCGCGAAGAATTCGTGAACTTCGTTTAGATGGTTAGTAAACGTAGGGCATTACATATACACTTTCAAAGGTAAGCCCTGAATGTCTAGGTAAAGCTAATACAGAAGTGCAGCGGCAGATACTCGACAGGTTTATGGCTAGCGACAGTTCAGCCCCAAAATCCATTCACAATTTCGTCCGTTGTAAAATTCAAAATTTAAGATTGTGAGACTTGTGAAGACTTCGTAGTTAGAGTGGTTACATCAGGACCCCCGCTCTAGTACTACGTTCAACCATCATGGCAGAAGCAAGCAGAGACCGCTGGGGACGATTATCAGTCTTCATCTCATCAATAATCCTGGATATGCCATCCCTGAACCCAGCAAATACGGTAAGGACCCCAAGCGGAAGGAGGCGATTGCGGTAGCATTTTTTACATGGACGAGTCTACTCAACTGTTCAATAAGAAATAATATTTGTGATATCCGTCGGCATCGGGATCAGAGACGGAGCTTTAGTCCTACTGAAGGACCGCAGGAGGACTAAGCCGTAGTCTTTTGAAGGAGAAATTTCAAAAACTGCGCCAAGTAACTTAACAACAAAACCTCATTCTTCCTGTTTATAGTGTCAGCTAGAACACCTCGCTATAAGGTGGTCCTGGAATGAAAAATCTCATTCAATTACGATGGTCGTATGCTATGAATTTTCTGTTAGTGTGGGAACGTGTTAAAAGTATTAGTGTCTTGGCAATGAAAATCAAATCCATTATGAAAAAACAGCAAATATTATGCTATATGGACATTACTATAGTTTTGAAAATAAGTGAAACTACTGAAGAAAGAGACCCTTAGTACCCAGCGTCATACTGCGCTAAATATACATTTTGTATGCAGGTGCTGAGATGGTAATATAGCCACTATCGTTCGGTAGGCTTTCAAGTTTCTCAAACACGAACTTCTATAAACTGACACGCTTGAGACAACGTAACTAAAGGGAAATCAGAGGTGAAATTTAAATCACTTATTGGGATGGCGTTTGCGTAATCTTGGAAATGACAAACGCGGCTGTAGTAAAAGTGAGAACGCGGAGGGCTGAATCCGAAACACGATCAACGAATATTTGAACGTTTCATGGAGAAATAGAAATGGTTTAATCCAGGCTGTAAATACTGTAGTTTTGTAGTAAATCAAAATATCTCATCAAGAGAAGACAACTATGGCTTGCAGAAAGCATTCAGGTGCTAAACTGAAATATGACAACACTAAAGTTTCCCCGAACCTAGCACATACCGCTGTAGTGGGAGATTTATGCAATTAGAAACGTGTGATGGATACTAAGATGCTATATTACAACTTAAAGTGCTGTTACTGTACAGTAGCCATATTACATATAGACCTAACAAAAGGAGAAAATTCTTAACACTGTGAAAATAACGATGTTAAACAGTTTTCTATGATTAAAGATGAACGACTGACCGACGAGTTAAATAACAAAATAAATGCCGCACGGCAGTTACAAAGACAATGAAATTGTCCTAAACGTAGAACATTTCTGACAATTTTACACGATTACTCCTATATAAACAACTTGATTGCTACAGTGTAGAATATTGAACACCTAAACCCAAACAACGGCACAAGCTACACAGGGCTGTATACGTAGACTAGTAAAGTTAACGTGCGCCAAGACAACATTCCGCGGTAGGCGCAGGATCATTCTCTTTTAGTGTTAACATGTTGCCAGTACCGAGGTCGCGACACATGTAGCAACGTTAAGGTTGACGGGGGGAAAGGCAATGACCTAAATTAACTAATGTTTCCTTCACTCGAGGTACTTTAGCGGTGTCAAACAAGAGAAAAAGTATCCCGAAGGCCAGCTGTATAATAAAACCATTATCTTTAACAATGCAAGTTCGGTATATCAATTTAGAAATTCATGGACGGGCACTTTATAAGAGCAACTTATACTTTAGATTGTTGTGCAAGATAATTTGTTTCTTTTAAGATATCATTGTTCACTTATTTGATGTAACATGTATCTCATCAGTTGTCCGTTGAGACACGAGTAAGCATGTTCTGCGGCTATCCTGGAAGGTTCCTGATTATAACAGCTAGAAACTGCTTCATGCCTGAGTTCGTACTATGCCCCCTCCCTATTCAATGCAGATACAACGTTACCTGATGTCTAATTTCGTATTTTCATATATGTAAGTACTACAAAGGGGAGAGGCATAAACTGTCTAAATACCGTTATTGGTACATCTTGATTCAGTCGTTGCTAAGTAATGAAAAAGTAGTAACCCTTCCTATAGTCCTGAACCTAGATATAACAAGACTGTCATTATGGCGATGTAGGAAATATTTCGTTCGCTGGTTACAATCAGACCACAGTATTCTGTAATAGCACGCCAATGAAAGCTCTGAACATGATTCATTAAGTCTGAACACTATCAATTTTACGTAATCTGATATTGAAATTTCAGTCTTTACGATCAAAATAATGTTCATCTTAGGGCTCGTTGTTACCACACTCATTTAATTGAAACACTTTTGAGAAACTAAGTACTTTCAAAAAATTTCAATTACGATTTCGGCGAATGCCATTCGAATGTAGCTGCTACCTCTTTATATCGAAGTCCATAGGTACTGTATTTCACAGGAATGTTACCTTTTTATCCACCACTGGAATGTAAAGTATGGAAAACATACATATACTTTCATTTAACATAGAATACAGAATTGCAGTCGTAACAAGTGTAGTAGTAGTAGTAGTAGTAGTAGAGGAAGATAAGCGCCTTATAATGCCTTATTGCATACGGAACCACCTATCGTTATCTCTTTGACATAAATTGCTCTCTGTGGTAGGCTCTAAGTTTTGTACCCAAAGTCACATGATTTTACCACATGCCGACACTTGGAAACAGTCATTCTCCTGTGTAGGATTTACTCTACACGCGTTTTTGTAGTTATATTTACGAAAAATAAAGATGCTACAGTACGTTGTGTGCGCACAAGTATTTAGAGAGAATTTTGCAATTATTGCACGACTAATTATTCATAGAGACTGAACTAATTCCCGGCGTGCCACCATGAAAAGTGATATATCGTTCTATGTTCCTGTCATTCTGTAGGAAATCACTCTCAGACTGTTTCATACCAGCGAAATATTAGGTCAGATCTTTACTACACAGTGAGCTTCGAAAAAAGATTGCCAGCGATCTTTTAGTATAGATAAATGTAACGTACACTACACGAAACGTGAAAGTGTATTTAAGCCTTTAGCTACATGACCAATGAATCAGATAGAGTGAGTCTTCACTCATATAGGAAGGAGTAACAAGGCGTCGGGTTGTGAAAGGTGGTGTACATGAAAGAAAACGTCAAGTTCATACTTCATTTTTAGCGTTGCAAAACAGCTGATTTGTAAAAAAAAGACTCCTTACGAAACAACTACGGCCATGGAAAATAGAAATCTGTATGGAGTGCTGGAGAATATCAAGCTTATTCGAAAAGAGAGACCGCAAATGATTCCGGTTTGTCTTGTGGTAGAGTCACAAAATCTGAAAAATCTCAGCTGGTGAGATTTCGACAAACGACGTGAAAAAACTATCAAACTTCCATAAATCGGCTGTCGCACATTAATCTGCAAATAATATTCAGTTTCTTGCTTACTACTGCTACAGAGTGACAAGACAAACTTCACAGACGCATGAAAATCATTCTGCTTAGTTTCCTTCCGTGAAGGGAAAGTCCTGCGATAACACTATAATGTATTCTATGTTTTGAAGATAACCGCAGACTTTTAAAATACAATGCTAAACAAAATCTATGAATACCATACTTTCCTTGTTGATTAGTGCCGAGTTAAATTTGTGCCCTGAAAAGAGGAATGTAGTGGATTTTGACACAAGTGCTCCTAGTTTTAATGGTACAAAACTAGCACATTTTCAACAAGGAGTTTTACGCGAATCTATTGTTTCGAACCTAAAAATTGACTTATTATTCTTATCTTTCAAAAACAGCGACAGTGTACTAGCGTCGTATACCAGGAAACAGTTTCGTTTCCATCAAGATATAAACAAGCGGAAGTATCTCTATGGTAGTAAGTACATACAGGCATTATAAAGAAAGCCGACGGGCAGAAGCACTTGCCGCGGTGCACGTGCAAGGACGCAAACAGTGGAGCACCATTTGAGTGTACAGTGAAGTCAGCTGCACATCCAGCGCCCTTCCACGGCGTCTCAAGCTTGGTGTCTGTTCCGCCCTACTTGCGTCGAGACTTTCGCCGTTCCCTCCCGATAGCATCGCAAACTGTGTCAAGGATCCCGATCATATCTTTGTGTAAAACCATTTCCTTGCAAGAACGAAGGATACGTATACAGCTCGAAGAAATAACCTATATCGCAAATTCAGTGCGACCAGGTAGGGCACTGACAAGATGTTTTGCGTTAACGAAAATGAATTTTCTCCATCCTTCCTCACTAAGATGTATTGCTGTTGAAGTGGCACAAACCTAATTGTTCACAATGTCACAGTACACTTAACTGTAATATACAGATGATTCTTACTTGAAATATGAAGGGTTCAAGTTTAAGGCTTAACTATCCGTCGACTAGAAAATTAGGTGAAAAACTTGCTCATCTTGACAAAGATGGAGGTAGAAATTATGCGTTGTCTTCGTGGAGGACGGATTCAATTTCCGCTTAGTATACGGGTGGTCATTTTAAGACAGAATCATTCCAGATAGGCAAATACCGAAGTGGTGAATGGAAGCTACATACATTACTTTAAAATGAACTATCATAAAAGATAGGCATCAGGTTATCCTGCAGCCACACACTTTACAGGACCAATTAACACGTGCAATTTCCGTGCCACAAATTATTTACGACCATTTCCTTTGCAAAAAGACGACTGATGGGGTTTATACTACGGGGAACCTAATTTCTGTGCCTAGTCTGAAAGTACCAAACACGAAAGTTTGGTAAGCAGTAGATTTTTCGAATAGGTCCACTTGAGCTTAAAATCTGTAGATTTTGATCTCTCGACACTAACTTCATGGAAAACGTAAGGAATGGCCGTCGCCATAAGGCCCCTACACACGCATTTGGACGTGTGTAGGCGTTTTGAACGAGGGACGAACATTCCTTGTCAGGATGACAGGTGGGCAGGCGGGCAGGATCACATGACATCCGACACCACCACAACGCCACCCAGCAAAATGAGCCGTCTTTAGCGCTGTCATGTCAACCTGCCGACAAAAGTTGGTCTTTTTGTCACTGCGTGCGGGGTTAAATGGTGTTCTGATGTACACGACAGGATGCGAGACGGACGAAACTAAGGACAGAGTTTCTCAAGAGATTTAAAAACTTCATATGACCGTGGAACACGGCATGCAAGGAGTAGAGCACTTCATTTTTAAGGAATTCATGGTGGTTTCGTGTGTCACGCGGAGAATTTAAGTCTGTCGATCTTCTGTATTTCTATTTTTAGGTTTTATTTCCGATATTTGTCGGAAATGAAATCTTAAAAACCGAAGTATCGACTTTCAATGGACGTTAATTCATAAACTGTACTAGCTTCATTGTTGTAAAAGTCCAGCCTAAATCCAAGCCCTCTGCTAGGAAGTGCAAAGTGTGGCATTTTGAAGGTTTTAACAGTTGCTAAATGCTTCACTCCTGTATCTGTTGTATTTCTTATATGATGTACGTCACCGCCATGTGTAACCTCCTTCGAATCTGAAATAAGTTTCTCAAACTTACAAGTGCTCGTCAACATTACATACATAAGTTACTAACGTTTAAACATCTTGTTTTATTCATTTTGGTTTACTGTGATGTATTTCCCCAGTCAAATATAAATAACGTCGTAGATTTTAGAAATCATCTTAGTTAATTGTGGGGATACGACAGCACTAAGTTTGAGGTCCTTAACTTCTGTCAGTGGCTAATAGCCTCTTCTCGCAGATTACAGCCTCTCATTACTATTCTTTTTCGTTAAGAATAGTTATGATGTTCAGCAACTCGGAAACGCTCGATTCATTCATTCTTGGGTAATTACGAAAATCATCGGATACCAGCTGCTTATGTAACAGAACGTGGGTGAATTTCTTTCCTCGGATTAGCCACTTTTTCCCCACAGCTTCCTCTCTGATTTTGTGGCCTCCTTACTTCTACAACTAAGGTGAACCTCTGTCTTGCTTTTGTGTAAAACAAAGCGTGATCTCTTATTACATTAACTGAAGATAAAGTGAAACACGATGGCGCTATTATCGGTCGGGACGTGTGCAGACTGCCACGAAATGAATCTGACGGTCGCCCTGTATTGGTGCGTTTGTAGGGTTTTTAACCATATCGGAGTTCCTTTAAGTTATTCAAGAAGACCACAGAAACTTTATGATAGTGTTGCCTTGTGCGTGGGCTATTACAGAACCAGTTTATTTCTATGTGGTCCTATGAGCCATTAAACAATCTGATCTTGCTTTCATGCAGTTTTCACAAATGTTATGCCTTAATTCAATCCCCCATTATACTTCGCCTGCTTCTTAAACATTCTCTATAGGCAAAATTTTTTTTAGTAACTGGGTCAATGCCCATCAGTACGGCCGTATTTTTAAGTTGTGTCCCTCAAATTCAGCAGAAGCATAAAACCAAAAACGTTAAAAATCACGTAATATCTAACATTTGGTAGCATATCTGTAACCGCTGAACTATAACAATTCGTCGTTTAATGAACTATCAGCACAAATTGTATATATGGCCAGCTCATAACCGCGTCGCATTTGCATGCATGCTTTAAGTACTATTAGATTTATTGCAAGTCTGGATGAAGAGATTGTTGACGATACACCGCCGTTCGAAATTACTTCGATCTGAATTTGCAGAATGCGAATAACTTTGCTTCATCTATGTTAGCTATATATATACTACCTATTTGCAACACGAAAATCTGAATGACCAAGACTCAAACCCGGATTTCCGCCTTATCACGAGTGGCCGCTTTAACCACTAGACTATCCGCGCCCGCCTCCCGGACCGACCCAAACTTCCACGTCTCTGTCCACATCTTCATACCATAGTCTCCTAGATCGTAATCAATGTATGAGACTATGGTATACGGACGTGACAGTGTTACGAAGTCTGGGTCGGTCTGGGAGGCGTGCTCGGATGGCCTAACGGTTAAAGAGACCGCTCGCGATAAGCGAGAAATTCGGGTTAGAGTCCTTGTTCATTGCACATTTTCTTATCAAATAGTGCATCTGTACCTAACACAACTGAGCACAAGTTATTCACATTCAGTAAATTCATTTCGAAGTACTATTAGATTGTTCTATCAAATACCAAATCTGTTAGATTGTGTTTACTTCTGACCTATACTCCGCGCCTCCCAAGAGTCGTCAGGTGCATTTTTCTGATTTTTCTGTAGATATCCGATATTTCGTTTCTGGGTGTATATGGAGAGAGCACAAAAATTACTGATTTTTACCATACGACGCCCACGGTCGACGAAAAACGTTCGTTTGTCACTATAAATTATATTTTCAAGGAGAAATTTTGTCCATACTCCTCTCCCAATTTAGTGTGAACCGTACTGAGGACAGTGTAACATGAAGGACAGCCAGCACTCATCAGCGACTGAATGGCTCTGCTGAATGCCGTTAGCGCACAGCGGGGAGCTACTGGGCACGCAACAGAGGGCCAAATCGGGTAAGGTTTGCCCGTCTCGCTTTCTGCGGCAACCCATGTAGTTACACAACTAACAGTCCGATGCTGTTACCAAGTTCAAAACGTTTCTGCAGAAAATTTGTGCCACGCAGCAGCCTCAGTCGCTTACTGTGTACAGTACTGGTTTTGTCAGTCCCTATTAGTACACGTCGTTAAACTGGATATTGCATCAGACGACTTTGGGACCTCTTTATCGAATTCGCACGTGAAACTCCGCTTTAATATTGTCTGCAAAACAAACTAAAGTTTTTCAGCTTTTTACATCGACATTATGCGTCGCATGAAATGCAGTCTGGGCCGATTCATTTTAAACACTGATAGAAAAATGCAAAGGCGAGTAAGTGTGCACTACACAAGAACAAATGCGCCCTACACCACTTTGAAAGCACCGGGTATGTAGTCACTGCAGGTGTTAAAATCTGCACAATATTTTTTCAGACAAATCTAACGCTTCTGATCCCACGACAAACGACACCATCTTAAAAAGATGCCTTCGTTAAATGCGAGTAAGTGTGCATCTCTCCTTAACAGCTTAATATCTTTCCACTCTAATTCGTGGATATGACGGATCACGCCACAGCTGGGATCTTAGGGGCAGTTCCACTGAGCAAATGATTTAGTTTCAACAAAAAAGAAAAAACGAGAAATTACGCACAATTCTGATAAGGAGTCTTCATTGCATTGTGCAGTTCCTTCGTAAAAATATCCTGCCTTCTTGCAGTTTGACAAATCTAATTCTTACTGATGTGTAAGTTTTCCCAACTTGAGTATTCCGTGATTTTTCGGGATTGATGTCAGATATGGTAAGAAATAATCCTGTCGTATTCCCAAAATCTCGCGGAAAACTGTTTCACTGAACAACACAATTGCCTAGAGATCAATGTCTCCCAGATCTGCAGGATTGGAGACGATACTTTTCGATCAATATGTTGTGAGAAGAGCTGCGTGTAATAGTGCACGGAGTTCCGTCAGTTTCCTACTAGTGACCTCGTTAACAGCGAAAATCACTGTAGTGTAATATACATATCTATTACATCCGGAAATACGGAAGCGTCCGATCCCACCCGTCTGCTTTGACCCATGACGTCACAAATATGGCGGAAACAAAAACAAAAACACACACTTTCCACAAGAAGCCTAATGACACTAACGGGACAAGCGCGGGAAATGGGGTGTTTTGGGTGGGGGGGCAAACTAAATATAAACAAATTTAGACTCCTTGCGTATCTACAACGTGTAAGTGAAGACAGCCATGCATGAATACCCACCCACCTCCCCAGGGGTCGTAACCCCTGCAACCCATAGAAGATAAAGATGCTTCAGTAGCTGATTAGTGTTTTTTGTCTTTTTAAAAAAAATCTCACGGGATAGAACGAACAGATCAGAAAGATAAATATAATAAACTAAAACAGAAATTGGAGGAAACAGATAATTAAAATAAGTATTAAGTGTTTTTAAATTTTAAAAAAATCTCACGAGACAGAACGAACAGATCAGAAAAGTAAATAAGATAAAACAGAACTTGAGACAGCCACACTCAAACCAAACTCCGCGCCGTCATGACGTCACACACAACACCCTTACGTCACGGGTCAAAGCCGACGCGTGGGATCGGACGCTTCTGTCGACCCAGTACGTCCTACCTGTATTTTATGATACAATGGATCTTGTAACGATTTTGGCGGACACTATGCGCAGGCTGTTTTGAAATGTTTGAATGGCTGTATGCGGTAAAGAAAATTAAAGGTTTGTTGTTTAAAGTAGGCTAGATTTCGAAAATGGAGTCATTCCCGACAAAAAATTATTCCTCAGCCTGTAGGCTAATTCTCATCATTAAGTGTAATCTGATTAGAAAATTTCGCTAAATCCAAAATAGTCGACAACATTCCACGTTCATGCGCCATCCTCTGAACGACTGTGCCGACTTATTATCCGGATACTTCAATCTCACTGCGTTTCATATTTCGGTGTTGTGTGTATGGTCACCGAAATACTGATTAACGGAAGCACACGATTCAGAGTGGAAAACTTATTCTGGTCATAGATCAAAAAGTTTGTGTGGCTCAGTGGCAAAAGTTTCCAAACCGTTACCTAGCATTCGAGAGGACACAAATATGTAATTACATAACGTTGGCTGGACACTACAAAAAAACTGGTCTGCAGTTCAGTGCGCTAGACACCATCAAATAAGGTTAGTGACAGACGTATACGCAGTCCAGCACTTCAATTAAACCTATTACACAGTTTACGACGTGCAGTGACGCCTGCCCTTTCTACCGCAATTTTTTTTAATGTTGTGAAATAGAAACGAGTAATGTCTAAACCACAGCAGAGCCTCAATCAAGAACGAACCGCATACGATAAATTACTCAAGCAAGAACCAAGTAAAGCTCCTTTAGGAGTCGTAGTCACAGGTTAATATTTTTCTACTCTTCATGCAAACTCACGTCACGATTATTAAAAACCTATTGCAATTGCGGTGTATTGGATGTAAACACCACAGCGTCCAAAAGTTACGAATGACTTAACGATCCTCTCTCAGTACATAAATAAAAGAAAATAATAAATCCATCGCCGCACTCGCTATTTGCGTTTGTACGCATAATAGCGCAACACAATTTAGGGAAATAAGAAGTGACAACTATAATCCATTTTTGGATCTAATAAGTGGTATCTTAATGACAACGCAGTTTGTTACGATCCGACTTATCATAAATGATAGTTTGCAGTACATGACATCCGTTCAGTAAGAAGCTAAAAAATGAACTGCAGCGGGTTCACCCGATTCAGAATAGAAAACCTTACAGTCCCTAAAATCGGGACGCGTAAGCAGGCCTCGCAAGGTACTCCAGAAATACAGGAAAAGGAGGAAATATAAATACCTCCAGCCACAAAAATATTTATTTACTCAACGAATCTGACATTTACAACGTCTTTGAACAATAAGTAGACGATCACGCTATTAAAAATGTTTAGACCCACCGGTTAGAGCGCTGTTAGAGCCGGTTTTATTTTCAGAAAATACCACCGTAAGATCTGACAAATTATGTTCCACGTATTAATTACTCACCTGCTTCGGTGTCCATTATAGCCCGATTCCTATTCTAAAAAGACGTAGCAGGTATAGCAGCGAAACTATACGTAGTGTTTGTACGTTAAAGTGGGCACTTCCATCGCGGTGACAACAAGGAGATGCACCAAAGATTTCATACGATACGCAAAGACGAAAGATATAGTAGTATCCAAAGATATGATACTATTTAAGAAGATTTTTAGGAGCTATTAAACAGGCGAGACATAGCCACATCCTACGTACATGACAATTTAATCGTTTTCTGTGTCTTTCATGCATGATAAACTTCTGAGAAATGCTATCAAAGGTTTTTTTTCAGTCCCATTGATCGGTTGTATTATTCAGCCTCAAGTAAATTCAAATAGTTCTCAATTAAATAAAGATTGTTATCCTCATCTCCTGTGTGAAGAACAGTGGCGTTCCCGTAGATGTCGTAGCTTGCGTGTTTGGTGTTGCGAACGAGCTTGGTGGTCATGCGTTGTATGTTGATTTTTTTCATTTACCACCGTCATGGATTCATTGGAACTCAAATACCATCGACCTCGTGAAGTACACAAATACTTCATCAATCTCAATATTGCTTGATACTTCAGCCTCCAGATAAATTTGCATTTCTAATTTTCGTCTTAAATAATTACCAGGTGGTTATAATTAAAAGTGCAGCTACTGACGGAGGTACAGCGTGGGCTTTAACTATCGTAGACAGCGAAACTTGACAGATATGATAATGCAGAAAAAATTAGTTCCAATTTTGGCCATCAGGTGCTAATCTGGCGCTGTACACTGTTTGTATGACAGTATGACATCCACGCTGTCATTTGACAAGCAATCACGTGAGTGAACAGTATAGTTATCGAAAAGAGAGACCGTGGGCTGTTAATGAAACTGCTTTATGTGAACGGCAGGAGTTTCAATGCAGCACTGAGAGAGTATGTCAGACTGCAATTTCTGAGGAGAGGCCGGATCTCATTAAATGGTTTAAAGAAGATGATATGAAATTCAAAAACACGCGAGAGCTTGGTGTGACACCTGGGACAGGAAGGCGTTCTATCCTGGTGACAGTTATTGACGAGGTCGCTGTTGCTGTAACTGACCATGCAGCACAGGCCCCGGATAGTGATGGTGCTCGTCCAGTGCCACGAGAACTCTCCATCCCACGGTCAACAACACGGAAGGTTTTGCGGTCTATTTTACACCGGTACCAGTACAGGATTCAGACGGCGTAGCAACTGAAACCTCCTGATCCGCAGAACGTTCTGGATTTGCTCTACAGTTTCTGGCACGGATGACATGTGGTCGGGAAATAATCTTGGCGTGACTAGGCACATTTTATGCCACATCGGGTGCAGTGAATACACAGAACTGCCGCATCTGGAATACTGTTAAACCGTATGTTGCGCACGAATATCCATTGCACTCGCCGTATGTGACTGTGTGGCGTAGACGCGCTTTTATCTGAATCCAACTGACTTTTGGCTGTGGGGATGTCCAAAAGAACGCGTTTACCAGCGACCCGCGCAGTCTCTACCTCACGTGAAAGCCAGTATACAGGAATACGTTGCTCAGATGCCACTGGATCTCCTGAGAGAAACTGTTTATCACGTAGTTTTACGGATGCATTACCTTCCCGACGTCTCCAGTGTACATACTGAACAAATTGTTTAAATGGCGGTTACTGTTAACATCAACATTGCGCCTTTCTCACTTCTTTGACCTTTTCCCCCTAGGTCCCGTACCCATCACATATGGAAACATTTGTGTACGTTTTTCTGCATTCATAGCGCAAGGTTCGCGCGTGATGGCCGAAATTGGAACTATTTTTTTTCCAGAGTAAATCGGTTCCTCATTAGCGCATTAGAATATTAGAGAGTCCACTTGATCAAACATGTAGCTAAACTGATACGCAAGCAGCCCAAGTGGCATCAAATAGAAAGCCTCAAAAAATTTTCAAATGTGTGTGAAATCTTATGGGACTTAACTGCTAAGGTCATCAGTCCCTAAGCCTACATACTACTTAAGCTAAATCATCCTAAGGACAAACACACACACCCATGCCCGAGGGAGGAGTCGAACCTCTGTCGGGACGAGCCGCACAGTACATGACTGCAGCGCGGCAGACCGCTCGGCTAATCCCGCGCGGAAATAGAAAGGCTCGCACCGAGCTGGTACCCATACGGCGTTTATACACACAGTATCACCAGCCTCTACTACATGTATTTTTCGCAAACGACATATTTGTCACAATACTGTTACATTATAAATAGTGAAGTGGACTGGATAATTTATATTCATACTGAAACTCATATAACGTTTGTCAAAAATTTCGTCTTCCCTTTATTGAAAGTTCACGAGCTTTTTCGCATTCTTCAAAATACATCGTCAAGTGATCTGTGCAATAGAGGGATAACAATTTACTCTTCGGAATAGCGAATTTTTAAAAATAAGTCGTTATAATCCCATAAGGCCGCTAAAAATACACTCCTGGAAATGGAAAAAAGAACACATTGACACCGGTGTGTCAGACCCACCATACTTGCTCCGGACACTGCGAGAGGGCTGTACAAGCAATGATCACACGCACGGCACAGCGGACACACCAGGAACCGCGGTGTTGGCCATCGAATGGCGCTAGCTGCGCAGCATTTGTGCACCGCCGCCGTCAGTGTCAGCCAGTTTGCCGTGGCATACGGAGCTCCATCGCAGTCTTTAACACTGGTAGCATGCCGCGACAGCGTGGACGTGAACCGTATGTGCAGTTGGCGGACTTTGAGCGAGGGCGTATAGTGGGCATGCGGGAGGCCGGGTGGACGTACCGCCGAATTGCTCAACACGTGGGGCGTGAGGTCTCCACAGTACATCGATGTTGTCGCCAGTGGTCGGCGGAAGGTGCACGTGCCCGTCGACCTGGGACCGGACCGCAGCGACGCACGGATGCACGCCAAGACCGTAGGATCCTACGCAGTGCCGTAGGGGACCGCACCGCCACTTCCCAGCAAATTAGGGACACTGTTGCTCCTGGGGTATCGGTGAGGACCATTCGCAACCGTCTCCATGAAGCTGGGCTACGGTCCCGCACACCGTTAGGCCGTCTTCCGCTCACGCCCCAACATTGTGCAGCCTGCCTCCAGTGGTGTCGCGACAGGCGTGAATGGAGGGACGAATGGAGACGTGTCGTCTTCAGCGATGAGAGTCGCTTCTGCCTTGGTGCCAATGATGGTCGTATGCGTGTTTGGCGCCGTGCAGGTGAGCGCCACAATCAGGACTGCATACGACCGAGGCACACAGGGCCAACACCCGGCATCATGGTGTGGGGAGCGATCTCCTACACTGGCCGTACACCACTGGTGATCGTCGAGGGGACACTGAATAGTGCACGGTACATCCAAACCGTCATCGAACCCATCGTTCTACCATTCCTAGACCGGCAAGGGAACTTGCTGTTCCAACAGGACAATGCACGTCCGCATGTATCCCGTGCCACCCAACGTGCTCTAGAAGGTGTAAGTCAACTACCCTGGCCAGCAAGATCTCCGGATCTGTCCCCCATTGAGCATGTTTGGGACTGGATGAAGCGTCGTCTCACGCGGTCTGCACGTCCAGCACGAACGCTGGTCCAACTGAGGCGCCAGGTGGAAATGGCATGGCAAGCCGTTCCACAGGACTACATCCAGCATCTCTACGATCGTCTCCATGGGAGAATAGCAGCCTGCATTGCTGCGAAAGGTGGATATGCACTGTACTAGTGCCGACATTGTGCATGCTCTGTTGCCTGTGTCTATGTGCCTGTGGTTCTGTCAGTGTGATCATGTGATGTATCTGACCCCAGGAATGTGTCAATAAAGTTTCCCCTTCCTGGGACAATGAATTCACGGTGTTCTTATTTCAATTTCCAGGAGTGTAGTATACTTCATATTGTTTTTCCTGTATGCTACAATGAATTAGAAGATAGTGTAAGTATATTAGGCTTAGAGGCCTTATGTGAGTATGATCACTTATTTTTTAAGAATTGGTTATTCCATAGAGTAAATTTGTTATTCCTCCAATGTATAGATCACCTGATGATGCATTTTAAGAATGCGAAACCGTTGTGATCTTTCAGTTAAGGACTTTAACGGCCTGAGCGAAATACTTTTTATTTAACGTGTAGAATTTCGGCTGCAGTTGCTTTCATTTTTAAGTTACGTTAAATATTTCGAAAGACGAATTTGATCTAGGTTTGTTACCTTTGATTGCTAGCAAGTGTGATTTTTCTGTTACATAAGGTCTGTCTTTAAGACTAAATGACAGACATGCTAAACGATAGATTTAGGTGCACCGTTCCATTTTTATGAAACTCAGTGGTCTGTGTTACGTAACTGGAATTTAATATTTTATTAGATATTTGAAATTATATCTATTAAACATATTAAATTAAATTAGTGAGTTACAGGCTACTGAAGATACCTCAGAAGTACATGAACGGAAACGCATAGGGCTCTGACTTATAAGTATTTTATTTAGCCTGAAACACATATTCAAACTAAGAGAAGAATCACAAGATATTTAGTAAAACTGAAACTGACAGCCTGCAGGCCTATACAGAATGATTTGTAGGTATCATTTGTTTGTTTAGCGGTTGCTAACCCACGGTCCACTCTCGTGACGTGAATGGACGTGAAAGAATAATGAATATGCATACTATTGCTTCCCTAACTCTATTACTCCTCACATTAAGCATTTGACACCATGATAATATCAACTAATACTGTGTGCTAGGACTGACTACCAGGTATTTTCAGCTGGAACGATAATGACACAATAGTGTAAAGTAGCAACCACTAACCACTAAGCAGTCACCCTGATTGAGGTTACCTGCAACAGTAGCCGAAACGTCGGTAGTTTTACTGTATCATTAACCGGTCACACACACACACAAGAATCTTACCGCAATGTGTTCCGATCGCGAAAGCTTACGTTCGTGTAATAACTATACGAAGTGGGAAGTGGAGGCAGGAGAGACTGGCAGTGTTAGACAAGGGGGCTGCCAGCGGTAGTGGGCTGATGGACAAGAGGAAGCAGCAGAGAGGCCGCTTATTTGGTGGGTTGATATGGGGGAGGGGACCAAACAGCGAGGTCATCAGTCCCATCGGATCAGGGAAGGAAGTCGGTCGTGCCCTTTCAAAGAAACCATCCGGGCATTTGCCTGAAGTGATTTAGGGAAGCCACAGAAAACCAAAGTCAGGATGGGTGGATGCGGGTTTGAACCGTCGTACTCCTGAACGCGAGCTCAGTGTGCTAACCACTGCGCCACCTCGCTCGGTGAGGCCACATGAGCTGGCGTTTCCCTGACTAGCGTGCGTAGCAGCAATGCAAGAGAAGCGCGTCTTCCTCGCCACGCGAAGATGTATGTTCCTGGAAGCAGAGCAGCACCCTCCACTCTTCACCAGCTACTACCAGCAGCCCGTCCAGGTACAATACCTAAGGATTTCTTTTTGTTTTATTTATTTGTTTATTTTTAAGTATTTCAAGGCCCCACGGCTATAAATAAGTAGATCGACAAGTCCACGTCTTTCGTGGATATTCGTATATTTTCAACCCTTCAGCTAGTTGCGTACTCTAAGGGTCAAATGGCTCAAATGGCTCTGAGCACTATGGAATTTAACTTCTAAGGTCATCAGCCCCCTAGAACTTAGAACTACTTAAACCTAAGTAACATAAGGACATCACACACATCCATGCCCGAGGCAGGATTCGAACCTGCCACCGTAGCGGTTGCGCGGTTCCAGACTGTAGCGCCTAGAACCGCTCGGCAACTCCGGCCGGCGGTATTCTAAGGGTACAGGTCCACGCCTTACTTTCAAGTCCTGAAGTTGTTCCTTTGTAATGTGACCAATGAATAAAGTAAATGGAAACTTTTTCGTAATATTTAAGTTTTTATTTCTTTGACCCAGACATAAATAGACGTTTTTTTACCTCGGAGGATGTCTCCCGCAGTCGGAGACGAAACGTTAGGGGAGAGTTTTACGCATCGACACGGCCTATCAGTCCGGAGGTTTTAAGTGAAGATAATACCGGCTGTGAAAGTCTACATTGTATAAAGCACGAAAAATTAAATATGACTGAAATTGGTAATGGCAACATTAAGTATGTATTGCACGATTATACATTGACAGCTACAAACGTAATGTGTGTGTCTTGCAGTCTTGCATGTCTACCTGAATCTGAAAACTTTCAGCTAAGGCGTCTTCTTTTATTCTGTTGCTTGTGATGTCATTGTTAGATCCTCAAAAGAGCTTTAAGGTATGTCCCATTGAAAAGCTTACCTCGCTGAGCGGCGTTGTACGTAATCGCAATAGTGAATGCATTGGCCGAGAGATGGCGTGATGGTATTCCCAGTTGCACAAGTAGAGTTAATGGCTTCTTAGAAATACTTTCATTTCTGGAGAGTTGTTTTTGCAGTTTGTTGCGTGATGGAATCCTCCAGAACAGCATAAAGAGTGGTTATCCAGTTTCTTCGTGAAGAACGGGAGTATGCTTCGCAAATTTATCGCAGGATGAAAGAGGTGCGTGGAGAGCAGTGTCTCCCATGGCGCAGAATATCCTGCTCGTGCCAGCATTAAGAGGTGGGACGTGCAAACATCAAGGACATGCCACGCCCTGACCAGGCACACGTTGACCCCAGCAGTGTCACGATTTCGTCTGTAGAGGAGCTCATACGGACGAATTCTCGGAACACCACAAGCGACACTGCTGTTGAACTGTCGATAAGCAAAGGAACTGCACGTCACATAATCCACGAGAAGCTTCGTTATGGCGAAGTTTGTGCACAATTGGTGCCCAAGCATCTTTCAGAGAATCGGAAGATGGCGAGAATGGGTGTTTGTCTGACCTATCTGAGGTACGTGGAGCAAGGAACGGATTTCATTGCTCACATTGTGACACGTTGGCTCCAAATGGATAAGCATGGAGTGACAGAATCCCGCCCCTCTCGTCTAAAAGAACCCACTCTGCCACAAGGGCCTAAAAAGTGATGCTCAGTTTCTTTTTCTACTCATTGACTGACTACCACGCGGTGGAACATTTAATACCTAGCAGTACAGCAACACATTGCAAAAAGGGAATCAACAAAAAGCGTGGGTGCAAACTTTGGAATGGAATAGTGCTTCTCTAGAAGAACGCTAGGTCACAGGTGGCCAAGATGAAAATCGAGCTCCTTCAAAAATTTCGGTGAGGGGATCTGGAACATCTTCCTTACAGCCCTGAAATCTTTCGCTGTGAGTCGTATACCTTCGACCTCTTAAAACAGTCTCCGGAGGGTTAGAGGTTCACCTGCGACAAGGAAGTGCAAGACACTGTGCAAGACTGGATCCCTTAACAACCCAGGAGTTCCTACACTGAAGTCACCCACCCCCCTGCCTAAGCGCTGGGATCAGTGTATCAGTGCCAATGGGAATTATGTATAATTGTAGTGTTTCACATGACCTGTAATTATAGTATTGTTGTTAACACTGCTTTACATATAACTGCAGTTTCCTTTTCATACGGACACACTGTATATATGTCATAATGAAGACACGATTCTTAACTCATTTACTGTTAACTTAAGCTGAAACCTAATTTACTCGGTTCAGTGCTTTGGAATAAAAATGGCTTTCCTTCACATACACATACTCTACATATAGGCAAATCAAATTTATATTTGCTGAACTGGGTTTGCGTAAGGTAGTGCTATAAACGTAAAAAATACGGTAGACACTGACCATAATGTTATTCTTTTCGTCTTATAGTATTCTGGGTAACGAATATGAATCAAGAATTAGGTTTTGACTAGGAAACATGTGTGAAAAGTAATGCGTGTTCCTTTTCACAGATATTTTTATTTATCCACTTAATTAAAATATGATGTTGTGTGGGAATCTAGACCTCAGAAACTAAGTATTATAAGTTTCTGCTTCGATTGAGATGGCTTCATTACTGCAATAACCTGTAAGTAAATGCCTAAAATAAAGTGGTGCAGTTATTTGACGTAGCCTCCACAAAGCCTATTACCCCCAGTGCGAATAAAATGAAGTTCTCCTAACTGTTAATGAATGTTAGCAAAGTTCGGCATTATTTATAAGAAGGAATGAAAAACTAAAAGTTAAATCATTCGACGACAACTCGTACAGTATCTGAAAATTGATTGATATGAAAAAAAAAAAATACAGGCAGTATCAAGCAGTCATATGCAGTAGTCGAAAGCTGTGATGTATTGCATCATAAGCAACTTTTAACATGCGAAAATTTAAGTTACAGAACAAATGAGATTTTAATCATAAGCAAACGATCAGATATCCAACGAGCTATTGCTATCGATATCTGAAAAGCCATCCAGATCTGCAGCTTGGGTTTCACGCTACTACAGCTACCAGAGGAATATTTTATACTGCAAAGGCCAAAAGGCTTCGTGGTCGTAGTATACGTGTGAGGCGTCCAATCAAGTGCGGATCATTCACTGCTCGTCAAATGAGGAAGATTTTGCATGATATCACCATCAGAATGGACTAGAGACCATTGGAGAAACGTTCTCTTCGTTCAGGTTTAGCTTGCAAAGTGTTAGAACTCGTCATGAGCTATCGATGTTTTAAGAAATAAATAACTTCGCTGGAGATATGTATAAGTGTAGACTAAGCAGGTCGGTCAGAAATAGCCTGAAAAGCTTGTAGTGACGTTTTGCTCTCGCAAATGCAAAGTGGCGAATAAACGTCCCGTGCAGTGGCAAATTCAAGCTGTATTAGTGTAGTTGTTCTTTGGTTTACTTTTCAGTTCATTATTCCATGTTTTGCATTGTGCATATGTTCATATTTGTATAGCTGTAACCTGTTGACGTGTCTATGTAGTGCATATGTTGCCCCGATACCCACAAACTTATAAGGGTGTTGCAGAATAGGTCGTGGTGAGACATAAATGTTAAGAAAAAATTATATCCGTTGCGCCGTTTCCGATTTAATTAGTGTTGAAGGTAACCAATCAGATCGTTGCGTGCTCAAATTTAAGCGGCCTACTAGAGGTAGTGTCACCAATGGTGATCATCTTTTGGTTTCCTCCAAAAACGTAGTTTTTGCTCACCTAGCTTAAATTTATTACATCCGAAAAGCGCTCATTTTAAATGGTAACGAGCGTCTGAACAAATGGTAACTCACGGACCCACAGATGTCTGTGCATTACGCCATTTTAGCATGTACATGTGCTTGGATCCGCGCTCTCAACGACGTGATTGCCTGATTTCGATGCTCAATGACTCGGAAACGACACGACATATCGAATGATTTTGCTAACGACAATTTCTCAAAACAGCCTACCCTGCAACACCGTAACAAGTATTTCTGGCTGTTTCTGATCACCTAGCATATCTCTCGGGGAAGGCACAAAACCCTATGTCTTTTCTCCTTAAACTGGAGGCTTTAGAGGTAGCATAATGCTTTAGTTCAGCAGTAAAAGCTCAAACACAAACAATTGATTTTCCAATGTTCTATTTTCATTTGACTGAATCACAAAAATGTTTCACTAGGTTAAATTTAAATTTGGTCCATTATATTCTCTAGCGATCGTGGCCCGGTGCATTTTGTGTTTCGTGCTAATGCCCAAACCTCCTCCTTCATCCGCGTTTAGGACCGGCATGGCTGTTGCGAGGCAACTGACCCCAGACGTATAGCACAATGTTATGCCCAGCAGTCACGTGTTGTTCAGAAATCTGGAGCATGATTAAACGAGAGAAGGAAAAACAACTAATATTTGAAGGAAGAGTAATGGGGAAGACATGGGGACCCATCTTAGATATAGAAAAATGGAGAATGAGGGAACCTACCTGTTGACCTTTCTCGCTGCTTGTATCTATAACATTGTCAAAGAACTACTAAAAAGAGATATAGTTTATGAGTCACATGTACATCTGTTATCATAATTTGTGCAGAAAAGTTATTAATTTGCATCGAGTGACATAATTTAACATGTTATGAAAATGACAGACAGATTTGTTGACCTGACAGAATAATTCTTTGTTACAAAAAGGTCGTTTTTTAGAAGTTTGTCAATTGACTTCTCTAATTTGCATAAATAAGTAAGTAACGTGAATTATGAAGAATTACATTGGTTTTCTTCTAAAATAGGATTGATTACGTGAATACTGAGTGAAAACGCTCGTAGTGAACAAATAGGTTTCACTGGGTGATTTTTATTTAAGGAGATCCAAAATACCTAAGTTGGCTACTATTTTTCGTACTTCATATTAATTATTTAAGATAAACTTAGTGTTTTTCATGATGACATTTGCTGTATCAGTGATCAAGTGATATAAACTTTTGTGTGGGTTAGTTATTCAGTATAATTTAATGGGTTGACTGTTTATGGAGACATGTTGTGCAATCATTGTTAACATACACAATAACTTTTCTATAATCATAAATACTCGTTAAACTGGTTGAATTTGGAAGGGATCGCATACTTCATTAAAGTAAAGCCTTTAATATGTTCCGTTACAATACCCCCCCCCCCCCCACACTTTTGTAAATGGACCGCCAAAAGTCGTCGTAGATATCTTTTGCTAATTGCTGTAATCGCACTATTTCACTCCCATTTACGGAGCTTGTTAGCACTTGATGTTAGGTTGGCGCCAATACAAAATATTGTATTGTAGTAATCGCTGCTGCTTGCTGGATCGCTGCTGCTTGCTGGATCGCTGCTGTGTCCGTTGCTGATGCTGGCTCTAAATTTGGTTGTCTAGGGTAAACACATGAGGTTCCGTGTTTTTCATGTGCTTTTGATGATAAAGAACGAGCGAAACCAACACGTATGTAAACATCAAATATTTATTACTTTAGTGGCCATATTAATTCCACTGTCCACCAAAGACCATAACACAACACAAAGTAGTACTTCCTTTACATGTTCTTTGACTTGTTTTGCCAAACAATAACACAGAAACACACTTCACCAAAGTGACATTCCGACTGCCCCCCTGCCTCCGACTGCTCTTCTTTCGACCTTTCTCGCTGCTTGTATTTATAACATTGTCAAAGAACTACTAAAAAGAGATATAGTTTATGAGTCACATGTACATCTGTTATCATAATTTGTGCAGAAAAGTTATTAATTTGCATCGAGTGACATAATTTAACATGTTATGAAAATGACAGACAGATTTGTTGACTTGACAGAATAATTCTTTGTTACAAAAAGGTCGTTTTTTAGAAGTTTGTCAATTGACTTCTCTAATTTGCATAAATAAGTAAGTAACGTGAATTATGAAGAATTACATTGGTTTTCTTCTAAAATAGGATTGATTACGTGAATACTGAGTGAAAACGCTCGTAGTGAACAAATAGGTTTCACTGGGTGATTTTTATTTAAGGAGATCCAAAATACCTAAGTTGGCTACTATTTTTCGTACTTCATATTAATTATTTAAGATAAACTTAGTGTTTTTCATGATGACATTTGCTGTATCAGTGATCAAGTGATATAAACTTTTGTGTGGGTTAGTTATTCAGTATAATTTAATGGGTTGACTGTTTATGGAGACATGTTGTGCAATCATTGTTAACATACACAATAACTTTTCTATAATCATAAATACTCGTTAAACTGGTTGAATTTGGAAGGGATCACATACTTCATTAAAGTAAAGCCTTTAATATGTTCCGTTACAATACCCCCCTCGGGTAATATCATTTACAGAATGTTAATGATATTAGCCGACTAGGACAAATGTGTCAATTACTATGCATAATGTGTATGTATACAACAACCGTTACACCGTTTCAAAATGACTTTTTCCTGAAAATATTTTAGTTGTGTTGTTTCAAATGCACTTTGTGTTATGTCAATCAGTATGACAGCATAATAAAAATATTTAGTAATACATGAAAGTAAAAAAAAAATTGTTAATCTTTGCTCCCAGTGCGCCACATGGAAAATGATCAAAAACAGACACAAATATATCACATGCGATCTTAAGATATAAAAAAATAAATATGTAAATTATTTCAAAGTCAGCTCTCATTGCGTCACAGATTAGTCAAGATAATAAAGGAAAAATAAATATATTACATAGATGGACAGGTCAGATGTCCATAGGAAAATATTCCACCTGTCTGCTCTTTTTGAGCCACATATAGAAAATGAAAACCCAGAACAAAATTATAAGTATGGACATGATATATAAACATAAACACTAGAGAAGTCACATGTATGAATATAATATGCATTTAAAAAAAAAAGAAAATGAAATATTTAAAAAACTTGTCTCCCATTGAGACACATAGTCAAGATAGTACAAGAACATATGAATACCAAAATTGGACACTTAAATTGGTCACAACATAACACAAACATCAAACTTGGTGAACATCTGATTAGCTGTAGAAAATTGTCCACAAATCTTATGTCTAAGAAAACAATAGTAACACAATGATGGGTCTTGCACCACAATTTTTACATTGTCTTTTATTTGGTGCAATCATGTCCCATATTCAACAATACAAAAAGAAAGTAATAAATGTTTGTCACCTTCTTGCCCGTTGCAAGTAAAGAAGATGTCTCAAAATTTAATATTCAATAGTGACAATAAAAATATAAAAACATTCTCTCAGAGATCTGGAACTTTTCCAGGGTCTGTAGCATGAGTGGTAGTTGCTATTTGACACACCCAGTAAAAACTTTGCTGATAACATGCTTTATGGAAACTGGGGAAGTAATTGTATTCAAACAGGGAAATGTGCTTAATCATGTTTATATGGTTTCAATTCAGTGATGTTTCTTAATCCAAATAACCTTCTTGATCTGGGAAAGATAAGTCTACACGCATTAGGATGTGGGCTTTCTTTTATTTCAAATGGACAAATGTCAATGTTTACTTTAACATATAGATAACCTAGCTCAACATCTTTGTCTACTTCAGTATTTTCAAACAATAGATCATTTTCAATTCCTTTAGTTCCTAAGTCTATTTCCTCTTTCCTACACTTAGACACATCCCCCTCTGTTTGCAAAGCATTGACATTTAAACATAAACCTTTGTTTTCATCTGTTCCTTTTAACACTGTGTTGTCACTTAACAACCTACTGTTTTCACCCCCTTTTTTATAAAGTCCACTACGGATTTTTATCCACCATATAGGATACAAGGTTGCACTTACCTTTGCTAATTCTTTCCAAAAGGCATCTTTGTTTATACAGTTTCCATAGTTGTTCCACAAAACTTCTAAAAACTTTTCCCCTTTTTCTTGAAAACACACATTTACATTCCATCCGTTTATATTTTCTTTAATATTATTCTTATTACCATTCTCATAGATTAGCATTTCATAGTTCCCAATAGGCAATAGCTTGTCCTCAGATACACATTCCCTAGTCTGCATTTCACTTAAATTAACCTCATTATTACCCATGTTTGTCACATCACTTACCTTTACCACATCACTTTTCAATTCTACAAATACTTTTATTTCTTCCTCCACACTCTCATCAATAACATCACTTGATTTAGGATCATTATTTAAATGTCCCTCTATTACTTCTTCCTCCTCCTCAACAACAACCCCATCTGCAGTTTCCCCCCTATGTATCTGAATCTCAGCAATTGAGTCTTTGGCTCCATTAAACACTTCGTCGTCCCCCTTCTTATCAAATAAACCCCCCAAAATAGATTCTACTTGTGGTGTGTCTGACTTGTTATTCACACCAGTATCCTTTTCAGCCCAACTATGGAACTCTGCAATACCTTCAACTTCTGCACTTTCACTAACTACCTGTGCTTGAACACAGTTTTTATTAACTGTATCACTTTTACTCATAGTATCCCAAAACCTTTTATTAAATTCTAATTTATTCATTCTAACAACTTCAGTATTTTCATGGTAATTACTCTTTACATTGTATCCTCTCCTTTTCCAGTTTCGGTTATGTGTTGTCCTGTCATAATATTGTCTAGCCCCAAAACTACGGACATCTAGTGGGACTGTCCACCGTTTCCCGGCTGGTTTCCTCGGTTTGTCCGTTTGTAGCTGTCGTTTTGTTCACTAGTTTCAACAAACCCCCTTCTATCTTGTTCTCTTCCCCAATACCTATTTCTATCATTCCTATTATCTCTCCTCCATCCTCCCTCCTGCGTATTGTTTCTGAAATCATTTTCATATCTCTTATCTCCCCTATTTGGAGCATTATTTCCAGAATTTTCAAAGTCTCTCCTCCAATAATAATCTCTATTTACATTCCTGTTCCACCCCCCATACTGGTTGTTGCCAGAGCCAAAACTTTGGTTATTTTCTCTTTCCAAGGCCCTATCTAATCTATCTACAAATTTCAGGAACTCTTCCATTGAATCGTCTGGTCCATGGACCAATTCCCACTGCAGTCTCTCTGGTAATCTTCTTTTTAAAACATCAATTTGTGTCATAATATCAAAAGAGTTATTTAAATGAGCAAGTTTTTTCAGTTGATTTACAAGCCTACAGAAGCTGAAGAGCAAAAGAATCTAGTGAGTGGGCTATGTAGCCCATACAGCACAAGAAAAATAGGTGAAGGAAGCACTTGAGGGGAAACTAAACACCAGACGCTCCATAAGACGACCAAGGCAGTGCTGGATGGGCGGCCTGGAGAGGGACCTGGCAACTATGACGTTGAAGACGCCTGGAGAAACCGAACACAAACCAGAAAGCAGTGGAGGCAGTTTGTGGAGGCAGCGCGTGGTTTGCGTGGCCTGTAATCGCTGGCTATGTTTGTGTGTACGAATATGTACATTCCCCTACGATAAAATGTCATTCTTTACAAATAGCTCAGGTTTTGTTCGAATTTCTTGAATATCAAACAGTATGGTGCGAAGGTACGTTTATGTTTTAAGTTACCTCATTGTGAGCTTGAGCTTGGACTAGTCTGCGAACCGCCGAATTGTTAAATATTCTTCTTATCACTGGAATAACTTAATTTTTACTAAAAACCAAGACTTGGCAACTCCCATCTTTTAACGCTTTTATAGCGTCTTTAAATACAACACATATTAGATGATTAGTATCTTTTTGCAGGAGACCTACTGGGCAACGAATAACATGCGTTTTTTCTACACAAACATATACAGGGTGTTACAAAAAGGTACGGCCAAACTTTCAGGAAACATTCCTCACACACAAACAAAGAAAAGATGTTATGTGGACATGTGTCCGGAAACGCCTAATTTCCGTGTTAGAGCTCATTTTAATTTCGTCCACCTACGCTCAATGGAGCACGTTATCATGATTTCATACGGGATACTCTACCTGTACTGCTAGAACATGTGCCTTTACGACACAACATGTGGTTCATGCACGATGGAGCTCCTGCACATTTCAGTCGAAGTGTTCGTACGCTTCTCAACAACAGATTCGGTGACCGATGGATTGGTAGAGGCAGACCAATTCCATGGCCTCCACGCTCTCCTGACCTCAACCCTCTTGACTTTCATTTATGGGGGCATTTGAAAGCTCTTGAATGAGATTTTCACTCTGCAGCGGAGTGTGCGCTGATATGAAACTTCCTGGCAGATTAAAACTATGTGCCCGACCGAGACTCGAACTCGGGACCCGAGTTCGAGTCTCGGTCGGGCACACAGTTTTAATATGCCAGGAAGTTTCATATCAGCGCACACTCCGCTGCAGAGTGAAAATCTCATTCTGGAAACATCCCCCAGGCTGTGGCTAAGCCATGTCTCCGCAATATCCTTTCATTCAGGAGTGCTAGTTCTGCAAGGTTCGCAGAAGAGCTTCTGTAAAGTTTGGAAGGTAGGAGACGAGGTACTGGCAGAAGTAAAACTGTGAGTACCGGGCGTGAGTCGTGCTTCGGTAGCTCAGATGGTAGAGCACTTGCCCGCGAAGGCAAAGGTCCCGAGTTCGAGTCTCGGTTGGGCACACAATTTTAATCTGCCAGGAAGTTTCACTTGAAAGCTCTTGTCTGCGCAACCCCGGTACCAAATGTAGAGACTCTTCGTGCTCGTATTGTGGACGGCTGTGATACAATACGCCATTCTCCAGGGCTGCATCAGGGATTCCATGCGACGGAGGGTGGATGCATGTATCCTCGCTAACGGAGGACATTTTGAACATTTCCTGTAACAAAGTGTTTGAAGTCACGCTGGTACGTTCTGTTGCTGCGTGTTTCCATTCCATGATTAATGTGATTTGAAGAGAAGTAATAAAATGAGCTCTAGCATGGAAAGTAAGCGTTTCCGGACACATGTCCACATAACATATTTTCTTTCTTTGTGTGTGAAGAATGTTTCCTGAAAGTTTGGCCGTACCTTTTTGTAACACCCTGTATACATTACTGATATAAAATTCTAGTCGTTGCTGTTGCTTAGCCGGCCGAAGTGGCCGTGCGGTTAAAGGCGCTGCAGTCTGGAACCGCAAGACCGCTACGGTCGCAGGATCGAATCCTGCCTCGGGCATGGATGTTTGTGATGTCCTTAGGTTAGTTAGGTTTAACTAGTTCTAAGTTCTAGGGGACTAATGACCTCAGCAGTTGAGTCCCATAGTGCTCAGAGCCATTTGAACCATTTTTTTTTTTTTTTTTGCTGTTGCTTGACAATGAGGCTCAAGCAGAAGACACTTTGCCGCCTTAGACCACTTTGCCAGGCAAGACTCCAAATGCGTCTTCAACTTGTAAGTAGGCTGTTTAGGTTTTTATGTTGGTAACGTCACGTAGCGCTCTGTATGAAAATCACTGACTGTGCCGTGTGCAGTCTGTGGCTGGTTGGCATTGTTGGAATATTCGCTATTGTAGTGTTGGGCAGTTGGATGTGAGCCGCGAGCAGTGGTGGATGTGGAGAGTGAGAGATGGCAGAGTTTTGAGGGGTTACTATAAGCGAACGATCTGGACCTGTGTCCACCAGAAAAAGGAAATTTGTAAACAAGGAGGTCATATATATATAAAATTACCGCTGGATATATTTCGTAAACCACATCAAATACTGACGAATCGATTCCACAGACCGAACGTGAGGAGAGGGGCTAGTGTATAGTGTAATTGGTTAATACAAACCATACAAAAATGCACGGAAGTATGTTTTTTAACACAAACCTACGTTTTTTTTTAAATGGAACCCCGTTAGTTTTGTTAGCACATCTGAACATATAAACAAATACGTAATCAGTGCCGTTTGTTGCATTGTAAAATGTTAATTACATCCGGAGATATTGTAACCTAAAGTTGACGCTTGAGTACCACTCCTCCGCTGTTCGATCGTGTGTATCGGAGAGCACCGAATTACGTAGGGATCCAAAGGGAACGGTGATGGACCTTAGGTACAGAAGAGACTGGAACAGCACATTACGTCCACATGCTAACACCTTTTTATTGGTCTTTTTCACTGACGCACATGTACATTACCATGAGGTACACGTACACACGTGGTTTCAGTTTTCAATTACGGAGTGGAATAGAGTGTGTCCCGACATTTCAGGCCAATAGATGTTCAATGTGGTGGCCATCATTTGCTGCACACAATTGCAATCTCTGGCGTAATGAATGTCGTACACGCCGCAGTACATTTGGTGTAATGCCGCCGCAGGCTGCCACAATACGTTGTTTCATATCCTCTGGGGTTGTAGACACATCACTGTACACATTCTCCTTTAACGTACCCCACAGAACCACAGAAAGAAGTCCAGAGCTGTAAGATCAGGAGAACGGGCTGGCCAATTTATGCGTCCTCCACGTCCTATGAAACGCCCGTCGAACATCCTGTCAAGGGGCAGCCTAGTGTTAATTGCGGAATGTGCAGGTGCACCATCATGCTGATACCACATACGTCGACGCGTTTCCAGTGGGACATTTTCTAGCAACGTTGGCAGATCATTCTGTAGAAACGCGATGTATGTTGCAGCTGGGCCCCTGCAATGAAGTGAGGACCAATGAGGTGGTCGCCAATGATTCCGCACCATACATTTACAGTCCACGGTCGCTGTCGCTCTACCTGTCTGAGCCAGCGAGGATTGTCCACGGACCAGTAATGCATGTTCCATAGATTCACTGCCCCGTGGTTTGTGAAACCCGCTTCATCGGAAAACAGGTAGAACTGCAACGCATTCTCTGTTAATGCCCATTGACAGAATTGCACTCGATGATTAAAGTCATCACCATATAATTGCTGATGTAGCTACACATGAAACGGTTGAAAGCGGTGACGATGCAGTATGCGCATGACACTACTGTGACTCAGTCCACCGGCTCTCGCAATGTCCCGTGTACTCATGTGTGGGTTCATGGCAACAGCAGCTAACACACCAACTGCACCCGCTTCTCCTGTGACGGGCCTGTTACGGACCCGTTTGCGTGCTACGACCATACCTGTTGCATACAGTTGGCGGTAGATGTTTTGCAATGTGCGGCACGTTGGATGCTCTCTGTCCGGGTACCGTTCTGCATACACCCTGCGGGCTTCAGCTGCATTTCACCGACACTCGCCATAGATGAGTATCATCTCCGCCTTTTCAGAGTTCGAATACACCATGATCACAGTTCCTACAACACTACACTATCACAGACGTCTGGTAACACGGTGTACTACAGTTGGTCTGCGTGCGGAGACGAATGCAGAATAACAATAGCAGCAAGCGCTACATGCGGACACAGCGACAGCTAGACCAAACCACAACAGTGCACTACAGCCACACTCGTAAACACGGTCGTCATCGTAAACATGTCCCTGCAGATGCTGCTCGCGGACCGTGGCCCGTGTTTGTTACAACACGCAACTGAACGTCGGAGGTTTCAAGCGTCAACTTTAGGTTACAATATCTCCGCATGTAATTAACATTTTACAATGCAACAAACGGCACTGATTACGTATTTGTTTATATGTTCAGATGTGCTAACAAAACTAACGGGGTTCCATTTAAAAAAACGTAGGTTTGTGTTAAAAAACATACTTCCGTGCATTTTTGTATGGTTTGTGTTAACCAATTACACTAGTCCCTCTCCTCACGTTCGGTCTGTGGAATCGGTTCGTCAGTATTTGATGTGGTTTACGAAATATATCCAGCGGTAACGTTAGGTGACTCACCCTGTTATATGATGATGATGACTTTTGAACATTATTAATGTAAATACATTGTTTGTTCTCTATCAAAATCTTTCATTTGCTAACTGTGCCTATCAGTAGTTAGCGCCTTCAGTAGGTAGAATATTTTATTTAGCTGGCAGTATTGGCGCTCTCTGTATTGCAGTAGTTCGAGTAACGAAGATTTTTGTGAGGTAAGTGATTCATGAAAGGTATTGGTTATTGTCAGTAGCGCCATTCTTTTGTAGAGATTATTGAAAGTCAGATTGCATTGCGCTAAAAATATTGTGTCAGTTTACTGATGATTAGAATAAGTAAAGAGAGAAATGTCGGTGTATGTTCAGTTTTGCTCAGCTGTTTGAAAATCAAGTCACGTAAGAGGTCTTTCAGCACTGTCATTTTCAATTTTTTCAAATGGGACATTTCAAACTCGCTTGTAACGGCAAGGAGACCAGGCGGAATACCTCATGCAAATAATAAAATACACGAAACAGGACTTGTCCCCTAATAAACATTCTTACATAATAACTAAAACTTATTATTCTGAACGTAATAAAAACGCATATAATTCTATTAATAAATCATTTGGACCCCTGTACCAGAGCCCCATGGAGCACATGTCGTGTGTTTTCGAGAGGCACGAAATTGTTTACTGGCTCTCTCTCGATAATATTAACACAATGAGCGAAACTTTGTAGTCAGATTGGCACTTACTTTCTGCGAGACCGACGCAGATTATCATTAACAGGTTCCATATCACTGTTGCTGAACATAATTCCCAATATCCGAATAGAGATGTGCAACGGGTATCGGGGTCACAAAGTACACAGGGCCCTGGAACATAGTTTAAGTTCAAACCAACACAGCTCCAAGAAAAACCACTCGTCGGAAACACGACTGGCTTAATTCATACGCAACATCTTGCAACTGTTGAGCAACAGACTGCCCAGATGAACCAAGGGGCTACCAACAACGTCTCCTCAACAACCGTCCAGAGAACGTAGCTGCATATAGGCCTCTGTAAGCAGGTGTCTGTTTCATGCTCCCATTCTGACTGCTGTTCACAGGCAACGAACGCTGGAATTTGCACAACGATTCCATAACTGGATGTCCTCTGAATGGTGACAGGTGTCCTTTTCAGGTGGAAGTTGCTCGCTGGAGTGTACGATGTGAAACCCCCGCAACAATCGTCAGAAGTGTCGAGGCCGAGGAGGGAACTTTATGTTCTGGGGAACGTTTTAGAGGCATTTCCCCAGTGATCTTGACATTCTGAAAGACACAGTGCATCAACACAAGTATGCTTCTACCCTTGGTGACCATGTCCACCCCAATATGCAGTTAATTTTTGTTCAAATGTTCAAATGTGTGTGAAATCCTATGGGACTTAACTGCTAAGGTCATCGGTTCCTAAGCTTACACACTACTTAACCTAAATTATCCTGAGGACAAAGACACACACCCATGTTCGAGGGAGGACTCGAACCACCGCCGGGACCAGCCGCACAGTCCACGACTGCAGCGCCCTAGACCGCTCGGCTAATCCCGCGCGGCAGTTACTTTTTCTCGGCACGATGACATATACCAGCAGGACAATTAAACGTGTCACACGGCTCACAGTGTACGTGCGCGGTTCGAAGAGCACCAGGATGGGTTTACCGTACTACCCCGGCCACCGAACTCCCCGGATTAACACCGAATGGAGGATCTGTGAAGACACCACGACTGGGCTGTTCACGCCTTGGATCCTCGACCGAGAACTCTAACGCAGCTGGCCACGGTACTGGCTACACACCTCTGAAGATACGTTTCAGAACCTCATTCACTCTCTTGCTGAACGTCTCGTAGAGGTCCGCCGCACTGCTAAAGGCTTTCGTCAGTTGGTCTCTTTAATGTGACTGGACAATGCAGAATACAGCTGCAAGATTGGGAGTCTCGTTCTTATCAAGTAAGGAAGAGAACAGATCTGGAAGAATTTTAGGGACGTACGGATAGCACTGTTACAGGTCGTAATAGCTCTTTTGAAAATGTGACAGAAATGCTTGGGGAACAAAAATGGGTATATTTGGCAAAAATTGAACGTAATTCTTGCAACGGGCAAATTTAGAAAACCTCTATCCGAGGGAGACTTTTCAACCCATCTGCTGTTTCTGTCACACATCTAGCGTAGCTATCATGAGAATAATATAACAGAGATTAGGGCGCATATGAAGGCGTATACACTGTCGTTTTCCCTCGTTCAGTAAGCGAGTGGAATAGGAAAGAAAATCGATAAGGTGAATTTTAAAATTTAAAGTTTATAATTCGACAGTACTGGGAACGAACTATCCGCCTCCACAAACTGCACAGTGACTGTAGATACGCGGATAGTAGCGACTTGACTGATCTCGCGAAAACACTCGTTGAGCGATAGAGGGCGCTCCCTGTGCACGTCACTAAATGTTGCTACTCTTTTGAGTTGATGCCGAGAAGAGCATATAATACAAATCACATGAGGTCATGTATGGTGATTGTCAATAAATGGATATAATGGTAAAATGGGGATGTGGTGAATTGACCATTCCTCGCTATTGTCCAACAGTATAATTCAAAGAATGAGACCCCATTTTTCAAACACATTGTCGGGAAGGTCTACAGTACAAAGTGAAGAGAAATTTGGCTTACATCAGTGTCCATATAAGGCTGGAGTGGCGTGACTTGGCCCCTGTGAAATGGATCGTGTGCTGAATTGGCAATTCGATCGCGTTCCTCAGAAAGTTCTGTTCGGGAGTTTGAAAGAGCCCTTGCTGGTGCCAGGCGGGATGCAGTTCAACTACACAATGCATTCCATATATGTTCAAGTCTGCAGGATTCATATCTGTAAATTATGCTGACCAGCCAGTGCAGTGGACATATGTAACGGCGGAAAATTCGTCCAACAGATCAGCTACATGTGTACACGCATAACGGCTTATGAAGCAGAAATCTGAAATCAACTTCTGAAGTGTCACACATGTAGTTACTGTGGTCCTGGGCGTTAACAGTATGCCTCCACCTGCCGAAAAAGGTGTGAAACTTCATAAGCCCGTACATCACGATACTTTCAAAGATGTCAGTAAACTGGCCCACACCAATTATGTTCTCATTATCAGACCAGCTATAATTTTCCTTTCAGACGAGCGATGAGAATGAATCTGCAAACGGAAATGGGATTCATTAATGATTAACACGTCCATTCATGTTATAACGCCGAGATTGGTGAAGTTGATAACTCTGTAATAAACGAGTCCGCCTCTGCACTATTGTGAGCAGGGTATACACTGCTGCCCGACTGGCGTACAATCAGCTGTTCTGAGGCTCGAAACTCTTATCACATGGATGTATTTCGTCGTGCAGATGTGCGATATGGCTTCTCTTGGTCAACATACAACGGAGAATTCCTATGTACATTTGTGTTTAATTAACGAGTTGTTTTATTCTTTTCTTTCCTCATTTTATTGTGTGGAATATTTTCTGCGTTATAAAACCGCCAGCAAACTGTAAAAATTCATTCTGTATATTGTCTATATTTGTGTATATTTCTGTTATGAATGTATGTAATGTTTGCTGAAACAACAGAGTGTAGCTACGAGTATAATCTGGTGGAGCGGGTATTTGAAGTCAGCCCTTAATACGAGCCAGGAAATACGAGGGCGGTTCAGAAAGTAACCTCCGATTGGTCACAGTGCGGGTTGTGGGGGGAGTAGCGACGCCATCTGTGCTTTCACGCAATCAGCAGGTCAGTCGGCATCAAGCCGTGTTCGAGTGAACGTCGTACCTGCGCTAGTTTAGTTTTTGTGGCAGTTTGAAATGTGTGCTGCAATAGAAAACCCCGCCAAATGTGAAGTGCGTGCTGTCATAAGGTTTTTTTACAGCCAAAGGATATTGTGCAGCAGCTATTCATCGTGAGCTTTGTGCCGTGTACGGACCAAGAGTTATGAGTGAAGGAGTTGTCCGTGAATGGGTACGTTTATTTAAAAGTGGACGAGAAAACGTTCATGATGAAGAGAGGAGTGGTAGACCATCATTGGTGACTGACGAACTCGTTCAGACAGTTGATGCAAAAGTTCGTGAAAATCGACGTTTCTCAATGTCGGAGTTGTCTACTGGTTTTCCACAGATTTCTAAGACACTCTTGTACGAGATAGTGACAGCAAGATTGGGTTACCGTAAGTTCTGTGCACGATGGGTGCCCAAAATTCTTACCGACCACCACAAAACTCAAAGAATGGCCTCTGCATTAGACTTTCTGTCACGTTATGAGGACGAAGGAGAACCATTGTTAAACAGAATCGTGACCGGTGACGAAACCTGGATTAAGTACGTGAACCCTGAGACAAAAGAACAATCAAAGATGTGGGCACATTCAAATTTGCCTACCAAACCAAGAAAAGCCTCGCAAGATTTTTCTGCCAGAAAACTGATGGCAACGGTGTTTTGGGATGCCAAAGGTGTGTTGTTGGTTGAATTCATGGAACGTGGTACGACCATTAATCAAGACGTGTACTGTGAAACAATAAAAAAGTTACGACGGGCTATACAGAACAAACGCCGTGGTATGCTGACTTCCGGTATCGTTTTTTTGCACGATAACGCCCGTCCTCACTCTGCTCGCAGAACAACGGCCCTTCTTGAGTCCTTCAAGTGGGACGTTATCAACCATCCACCTTACAGCCCAGACCTGGCGCCAAGTGATTATCACCTCTTCATGCATTTGAAGAAATGGCTCGGGTCACAGCGGTTTGATGACGACGAAGAGCTCAAAGATGCGGTCACAGGCTGGCTCCAGGCACAAGCGGGTGATTTTTATGCAAAAGAAATTTCAAAGCTTGTGAAGAGATACGATAAGTGCCTCAATCGCTATGGAGACTATGTAGAAAAATAGTGCAAAGATGTAGTTGTAAGATGTATATATTAAAATATTTTTATTTAACTTGGTGTATTTTTTTAAATCAACCGGAGGTTACTTTCTGAATGGCCCTCGTATTTTGAAAGACATAGAGTCAATTTGGAAACCGTGGAAACGCAATTCAGTGTAATGCATCTTTAAGAAGATGGTAGACTGTTCCGTTACAGACTAACATTGCTAATTTAGATTGCGGTTTTGTAATGTCGGTGAAGAAGTAAACCAGTTAATAGAATCACCAAGTGAACACTGTGGGTAGACCATCATCAAGCTTGTTGTTGTTGTTGTGGTCTTCAGTCCTGAGACTGGTTTGATGCAGCTCTCCATGCTACTCTATCCTGTGCAAGCTTCTTCATCTCCCAGTACCTACTGCAACCTACATCCTTCTGAATCTGTTTAGTGTATTCATCTCTTGGTCTCCCTCTACGATTTTTACCCTCCACGCTGCCCTCCAATACTAAATTGGTGTTCCCTTGATGCCTCAGAACATGTCCTACCAACCGATCCGTTCTTCTAGTCAAGTTGTGCCACAAACTTCTCTTCTCCCCAATCCTATTCAATACCTCCTCATTAGTTATGTGATTTACCCATCTAATCTTCAGCATTCTTCTGTAGCACCACATTTCGAAAGCTTCTATTCTCTTCTTGTCCAAACTGTTTATCGTCCATGTTTCACTTCCATACGTGGCTACGCTCCATACAAATACTTTCAGAAACGACTTCCTGACACTTAAATCTATACTCGATGTTAACAAATTTCTCTTCTTCAGAAAGGCTTTCCTTGCCATTGCCAGTCTACATTTTATATTCTCTCTACTTCGACCATCATCAGTTATTTTGCTCCCCAAATAGCAATACTCCTTTACTACTTTAAGTGTCTCATTTCCTAATCTAACTCCCTCAGCATCACTTGACTTAATTCGACTACATTCCATTATCCTCGTTTTACTTTTGTTGATGTTCATCTTATATCCTCCTTTCAAGACATTATCCATTCCATTCAACTGCTCTTCCATGTCCTTTGCTGCCTCTGACAGAATTACAATGTCATCGGCGAACCTCAAAGTTTTTATTTCTTCTCCATGGATTTTAATACCTACTTCGAATTTTTCTTTTGTTTCCTTCACTGCTTGCTCAATATACAGATTGAATAGCATCGGGGAGAGACTACAACCCTGTCTCACTCCCTTCCCAACCATTGCTTCTCTTTCATGTCCCTCGCCTCTTATAATTGCCATCTGGTTTCTGTACAAATTGTAAATAGCCTTCCGCTCCCTGTATTTTACCCCTGCCACCTTCAGAATTCGAAAGAGAGTATTCCAGCCAACATTGTCAAAAACTTTCTCTAAGTCTACAAATGCTAGAAACGTAGGTTTGCCTTCCCTTAATCTAGCTTCTAAGATAAGTCGTAGGGTCAGTATTGCCTCACGTGTTCCAATATTTCTACGGAATCCAAACTGATCTTCTCCGAGGTCGGCTTCTACCAGTTTTTCCATTCGTCTGTAAAGAATTCGCATTAGTATTTTGCAGCTGCGACTTATTAAACTGATAGTTCGGTAATTTTCACATCTGTCAACACCTGATTTCTTTGGGATTGGAATTATTATATTCTTCTTGAAGTCTGAGGGTATTTCGCCTGTCTCATACATCTTGCTCACCAGATGGTAGAGTTTTTTTCAGGACTGGCTCTCCCAAGGCCATCAGTAGTTCTAATGGAATGTTGTCTATTCCTGGGGCCTTGTTTAGACTCAGATCTTTCAGTGCTCTGTCAAACTCTTCATGCAGTATCGTATCTCCCATTTCATCTTCATCTACATCCTTTTCCATTTCCATAATATTGTCCTCAACTACATTGCCCTTGTATAGACACTCTATATACTCCTTCCATCTTTCTGCTTTCTCTTCTTTGCTTAGAACTGGGTTTCCATCTGAGCTCTTGATGTTCATACAAGTGGTTCTCTTTTCTCCAAAGGTCTCTTTAATTTTTCTGTAGGCAGTATCTATCTTACCCCTAGTGAGATAAGCCTGTACATCCTTACATTTGTCCTCTAGCCATCCCTGCTTAGCCATTTTGCACTTCCTGTCGATCGCATTTTTGAGACGTTTGTATTCCTTTTTGCATGCTTCATTTACTTCATTTTTATATTTTCTCCTTTCATCAATTAAATTCAATATTTTTTCTGTTACCCAAGCACTTCTACTAGCCCTTGTCCTTTTACCTACTTTATCCTCTGCTGCCTTCACTACTTCATCCCTCAAAGCTACCCATTCTTCTTCTACTGTATTTCTTTCCCCCATTCCTGTCAATTGTTCCATTATGCTCTCCCTGAAACTCTGTACAACCTCTGGTTTAGTCAGTTTATCCAGGTCCCATCTCCTTAAATTCCCACCTTTTTGCAGTTTCTTCAGTTTTAATCTACAGTTCATAACCAATAGATTGTGGTCAGAGTCCACATCTGCCCCTGGAAATGTCTTACAATATAAAACCTGGTTCCTAAATCTCTGTCTTACCATTATATAATCTATCTGAAACCTGTCAGTATCTCCAGGCTTCTTCCATGTATAAAACCTTCTTTTATGATTCTTGAACCAAGTGTTAGCTATGATGTTGTGCTCTGTGCAAAATTCTATCAGGCGGCTTCCTCTTTCATTTCTTAGCCCCAATCCATATTCACCTACTACGTTTCCTTCTCTCCCTTTTCCTACTACCGAATTCCAGTCACCCATGACTATTAAATTTTCGTCTCCCTTCACTATCTGAATAATTTCTTTTATTTCATCATTCATTTCTTCAATTTCTTCGTCATCTGCAGAGCTAGTTGGCATATAAACTTGTACTACTGTAGTAGGCGTGGGCTTCGTGTCTATCTTGGCCACAATAATGCGTTCACTATGCTGTTTGTAGTAGCTTACCCGCACTCCTATTTTTTTTATTCATTTTTAAACCTACTCCTGCATTACCCCTATTTGATTTTGTATTTATAACCCTGTGTTCATTGACCAAAACTCTTGTTCCTCCTGCCACCGAACTTCACTAATTACCACTATGTACAACTTTAACCCATCCATTTCCCTTTTTAAATTTTCTAACCTACCTGCCCGATTAAGGGATCTGACATTCCACGCTCCGATCCGTAGAATGCCAGTTTTCTTTCTCCTGATAACGACGTCCTCCTGAGTAGTCCCCGCCCGGAGTTCCGAATGGGGGACTATTTTACCTCCGGAATATTTTACCCAAGAGGACGACATCATCATTTATGCATACAGTAAAGCTGCATGCCCTCGGGAAAAACTACGGCCGTAGTTTCCCCTTGCTTTCAGCCGTTCGCAGTACCAGCACAGCAAGGCCGTTTTGGTTAGTGTTACAAGGCCAGATCAGTCAATCATCCGGACTGTTGCCCCTGCAACTACTGAAAAGGCTGCTGCCCCTCTTCAGGAACCACACATTTGTCTGGCCTCTCAACAGATACCCCTCCGTTGTGGTTGCACCTACGGTACGGCTATCTGTATCGCTGAGGCACGCAAGCCTCCCCACCAACGGCAAGGTCCATGGTTCTTGGGGGGATGTATCAAGCTTATAAGAGCATTTATAACATCTTATTAGGTGATACAAAATCATTGGCTGTAGGTAATAAAATCCATGAATTCGTCACTGTTGTTACTTAACGATATAAATTACATCTTCAGTCATAAACTGTGCTAGACAGTAAACTCATTAATGATATACTGATCAGCCAAAACATTATGACCACTGCCCACCACGATCTTGGATGCCGCCTCGTGGCGTTGCCGGCGCATGACGCGGTAAAAACTATGTAAACGGAGCACTTACGGACGGAGATCATGCTAGCAAAGATATGGGCTGCAAATGTGTAAATGCATTGAGATAAGCGACTTTGGCAAAGGGCAGATTATTATTATGCAGAACCTGTGAACGAGTATTTCGGAAACGGCAAAGCTGGACGAATGTTCAGGTGCTACTGACGCGAGCATCTACAGAAAGAGGTAGAAGGACAGTGAAACTACCACTAGACGCTAAATGGTTGGACGTCCACGCCACTTCACAGATCGTGGGTTCGGAGGCTTGACTGCTCTGAAAAATAGGATAGATTGTGATCTGTGGCATCTCTGCCGAAAGAGCCCAATGCTAGTGCACGCATAAGTGTTTCGGAGCACACAGTTCATCGTACGTTGTTGAAAATGGAGCCCCATAGAAGACCGCCCCTATGACTTCATATGTTGACCCAAAGCAGTCGTCAATTACGATTGCAATGGGCATGGACCATTGGGTTTCGACCGTCGATCAGTTGAAACGTGTCGGCTTTTCGGGCGAAACACATTTTTTACCCAAGAGGACGACATCATCATTTATGCATACAGTAAAGATGCATGCCCTCGGGAAAAACTACGGCCGTAGTTTCCCCTTGCTTTCAGCCGTTCGCAGTACCAGCACAGCAAGGCCGTTTTGGTTAGTGTTACAAGGCCAGATCAGTCAATCATCCAGACTGTTGCCCCTGCAACTACTGAAAAGGCTGCTGCCCCTCTTCAGGAACCACACATTTGTCTGGCATCTCAACAGATACCCCTCCGTTGTGGTTGCACCTACGGTACGGCTATCTGTATCGCTGAGGCACGCAAGCCTCCCCACCAACGGCAAGGTCCATGGTTCTTGGGGGGATGTATCAAGCTTATAAGAGCATTTATAACATCTTATTAGGTGATACAAAATCATTGGCTGTAGGTAATAAAATCCATGAATTCGTCACTGTTGTCACTTAACGATATAAATTACATCTTCAGTCATAAACTGTGCTAGACAGTAAACTCATTAATGATATACTGATCAGCCAAAACCTTATGACCACTGCCCACCACGATCTTGGATGCCGCCTGGTGGCGTTGCCGGCGCGTGACGCGGTAAAAACTATGTAAACGGAGCACTTACGGACGGAGATCATGCTAGCAAAGATATGGGCTGCAAATGTGTAAATGCATTGAGATAAGGTCATCTCCCCAAACGCTGTCACGGAGGTGAACGGGGCTCGAAACGTTCTTCAGGCCACGAACGCAGGCTGGTGGGAGCAGCATTATACTTTGAGAGACATCCTCCTATGTTTGCATTTGACCTGTGGTAGTAATCGAAGATACGCTGACAGCTGCGAACCACCTGCACCCCTTCATGCTTGATGTCTTCCCCGACGGCTATGTCACTTTTCAGCAATAATACCGTGTCCGCAGTTCGTGGTCTCGCGGTAGCGTTCTCGCACGGGGTCCCGAGTTCGATTCCCGGCGGGGTCAGGGATTTTCACCTGCCTCGAGATGACTGGGTGTTGTTGTGTCGTCTTCATCATTATCATTCATTCCCATTACGGTCAGAGGAAGGCAATGGCAAACCACCTCTACTAGGACCTTGCCTAGTACGGTGGTGCGGGTCTCCCGCATCGTTCCCCTACGCTCTGGCTCAAAAATGGTTCAAATGGCTCTGAGCATTATGGGACTTAACTTCTGAGGTCATCAGTCCCCTAGAACTTAGAACTGCATAAACCTAACTAACCTAAGGACATCACACACATCCATGCTCAAGGCAGGATTCGAACCTGCGACCGCAGCGGTCGCGCGGTTCCAGACTGTAGCGCCTAGAACCACTCGGCCACTTCGGTCGGCCCCTACGCTCTGTCAAGGAGTATGGGACTTCATCATCATCATAATTGTCCGTGTCTTGAAGCCAGAACCGTGCTACAGTGGTTTGAGGAACGTTATAGCGAGCTCACATTGATGTCTCGGCGACCTAATTCACCAAATCTAAATCCTATGGAACCTATCTGCGTCGCTATCAGGCGCAGTTACCGCGACCGCCTATCAGCGGCCCGTAATATACGCGAATTACACGACCTGTGTGTAGACATATACTGTAGTGCCATATACCTCCACAAACCTATCAACAAACTATCGGATCCATGGTACGCAGAAACAGTGATGTATTTCGTTCAAAAGACGGACAAACAAGCTATTACTCAGGTGGTCATTATCTTTTGGCTCATCAGTGTACATCAACAGTGAGTAAAAACTTGAAACGGGCGAGTTCAACTTTTGTACGGATATACTGTGTTGCATTTGCATTTCGGACTTAAAACTCCTATTATGAAGCACGTACACACAAAACTGGTATAATAGTCTATAATATTTATTATTTGTTACACGAACCAGTATCGGCTTTGTAACTGATGATGGCGTAACAGCCGAAAACCGGTTCGTGTAAAAAATAATAAATATTGTAGAATATTATACCATTGTTGAGCATGTTTAATTTATAATGTATAAAATATTCTACCAAGAACGGACGGAACACTCAAGCAATAAAAATCCTGTCTCGATACTTCCTTTTGGTACAGATACACTATGTGATCAAAAATAGCCAGACACCAGGCTGAAATGACTTAGAAATTCTGTCCCCCTCCATCGGTAATGTTGCAATTCGGTATGGTGTTGGCCAGACATTAGCCTTAATGATATCCATAGCCTTGATGACACTTCCACTCTTGCAGGCATACGTTCAATTAGGTACTGGAAGATTTCTTGGGGATTGACAGCCCATTCTTCACGGAGTGCTAGGCTGAGGAGAGGTATCGATGTCGGTCGGTAAGGCCTGGCACGAAGTCGGCGTTCCAAAACATCCCAAAGGTGTTCTATGGTATTCAGGTCAGGACTCTGTGCAGGCCAGTCCATTACAGGGATGTTATTGTCGTGTAACCACTCTGCCACAGGCCGTGCATTATGAACAGCTGCTCGATCGTGTTGAAAGACGCAAATGCCATCCCCGAATTCCTCCTCAACAGTGGGAAGCAAGAAAGTGCTTAAAACATCTTTGTAAGCCTGTGTTGTGATAGTGCCACGCAAACAACAAGCGGTGCAAGCCCCCTCCATGAATAGCACGACCAATCCATAACACCACCGCCTCCGAATTTTACAGTTGGTACTACACACGCTGGAAGATGACGTTCCCGGGCATTCGCCATACCCACACCCTGCCATCGGATCGCCACATTGAGCACCGCGATTTGTCACTCCACACAACGTTTGCCCACTGTTTAATCGTCCAATGTTTACGCCTCTTACACCAAGCGAGGGAAACAGGGGACCTAGAGATGTTTAGGATTCTGGAAATCTCGCGTACAGACGTATGACACAAGTGACACCCAATAACCTGACCACCTTCGAAGTACGTGAGTTCTGCGGAGCGCACCATTCTGCTCTCTCACGATGGCTACTGAACCGGGCTGTATGTGGCAGCACAATGCACCTAATATGAAAAACGTATGTTATTAACATCTTTGAAGTGTGGAAGTGGAAAACTGTATTTCATACGTTATAAATCACAATATAGAAAGAATAAATTCGTCATTTTGGTCGATTGCCTTCATCCATGGTCCAGTACAAGGCGCACAGATTACTGCAGGATCAATAGAGAATTCCCCATGCAGACGCAGTATAAAATCAAGTATTTGCAATCCACTACATGTTTGGAGAGGGCAATGACAACAAGCAAACTGCAATGCAGGAAATGACGAACTGTGAAAAGTTTTCTCAAGGTTAAATCTGAGACCACATTTACTACACTTTCTTGTTAAAATACTGGCTTTCGTAACGTGCCCATACAGCTATCTGAAGACTGGGAATGTTGTACTACAGTCTGCTTTGATAATTGAGAACGTACATAAGTTTAAGTCGTTACACACACTTAACAAATGATAGGCTGCGACATAAATCAATTTTACATCCACAGCATAATGAAACGAGTAAAACTATATTAGAAACGTACAAGGGTTTTTGTCTCGAGTAGGGAAGGAAATATTTATGTGGGAGTAGGAAATTACAATAGACTGTGAGAGTAAGGGATTTCTTTCTTAACCTAGTAAATTAATTAAACTTTGCTGCGTAATAGGCGCCAGCTGTGTATAAATAGTACGGTAGCTTAAATATTTGATGAAACTTTCTGATAAGATTTCTTAATTCAATAAATTAACTCATCATTTGCAGGCCTTTCCTCTCTTTAGACAGCATGTAATTAATGGGCTGGACGACAGATGGTAGAATTTTATGGCAAAATAATATCATTAAAAACTGAATTTTTTTCGTCGGTTACACGTAGAACGGATAATTGTACTGCCTGATAACAAAACAACTATGTCGGCAGTATTTAATACATTTTATTTGATAGTGTATTATATTATTATTGTTGCTCTCTTTCTTCGTTTTGTAGACTGAGAAAGTGAAAGACAGATTGTGAATGGTAACAGTGTATGTTCATGTGGCTTGTTTTCTTTCTTTGATGGTGCCTATGTCTAAAAAGTAAGTGGAGGAAAGACTGAGAACCCAGGGCAGCTTGGATGTTCGATTCGCGGAATAAAATTATGTGAGACGTGATTAGTGCATTAACATTAGGGCCACTACGTTTTAATCACGTGATAACTGAATGCCTCTTGCTATGATCGCTTTTCCATTTCTTAGTGAAAAGAATCACAATCCAGAGCAGGGATAACAAATTTGGTCAGCGTTTATCAGCTTCAGTGTTCCCACTGTAAAAACAAGAGCATTGACTCAGTAACAAAAATGTTCAAATGTGTGTGAAATCTTATGGGACTTAACTGCTAAGGTCATCAGTCCCTAAGCTTACATACTACTTAACCTAAATTATCCTAAGGACAAAGACAAACACCCGTGCCCGAGGGAGGACTCGAACCTCCGCCGGGACCATCCGCACAGTCCATGACTACAGCGCCTCAGACCGGCGACTCAGTGACAGAAGATTCGTATTTATTATGGACAAAGTTTTGATTATATAACGTTGCTACACAGAATATGATAAATTCTACGTTTTAATCCGTGTACTACCTTAAGACGGCCACTTCGTGTATCATGGAACTTTCGCCAAAGCCCTGAGTTAGAGCTTCGCAGAATACTCAACGGCGAGAAAGCGTTATCAGTCTGGTCTGTTTGAATGATCCTGTACACTTCAGCAGAACCCACATAGCTAGTTTGCAGTATTAAGTTATAATTTTCAGATGCTGCACTCTGCCCAGAACGGAAGTGCAAACTCTGACTGACATCATACATCATACATCTAATACTTGTTTTGCATCAGCTATGCGTCGAATGTCTGTATCGTGCAGATAGTTCTCAGTTCCTGTAAATAAAGCAGACTTTCCCAAATTACAGCGATATCATGAGGATAATTTACATCTTTTTCTTCCCAGATCCTTCTTTTCCAAATCTTTTTTAACTTCTGGGCACTGTTGTAAACACGGAAGTCAGAAAAAGTCTGAAACGCTTGTAATGGTGTTGCAGGGTAGGTTGTACTGTGAACTAATTGCCACGAAAAAATTCTATACGTTGCGCCGTTTCCGAGTTAGTTAGTTCTGAAGTTAGCCAATAAGGCTGTTGCGTGCGTAAAATCAAGCGAGCAGTTGGATAAAATTAGTGCCAGTTGGTTCAAATGGCTCTGAACACTATGGGACTTAACATCTGAAGTCATCAGTCCCCTAGAACTTAGAACTACTTAAACCTAACTAACCTAAGCACATCACACACATCCATGCCCGAGGCAGGATTGGAACCTGCGACCGCAGCAGTCACGCGGTTCTGAACTGAAGCGCCTAGAACGGCACGGCCACCGCGGCTGTCAGTGCCAGTTGTTCTCATAGCGTAGATCAGTGGTTCCCAACAGTTCTGAGACCACAATCCCCTCATTCCCTCCCACCCCAGAACATCGAGCCCTCACCATTATCTATATTAGTGGCAAACTAAACTTCAGAATAAAAAGATTTTTCTCTTTGAACACTTTTTTTTGTAAATGACCGAAGATAAATGATATTAGTGTTTCATTAAACCACGAGCTAATTATTCAATGAGACGATTGAAACTGATCATTTCCAGCAACCTCTTTTATAGGATGATGAAGGAATTCTCAGCGCATCGCGAGAGCTACCTAGAACTCCTATAACTTCTCCTCACATTGAGAATAGACACTTGTTAAAAAACATGCTTACTCCGTTCCATTCCTCTCCCTAGAGATATTTGCTGCACCTGCACCCCCATTCAAAAACAACGAAGTTATATGTGTGCACTGTACTTAATATTAGTAAACCACTTGACTACTGGAATGTTTCTTTCGAACTTCCTTCCGCTCCTCCACCTTCTTTGACAAGGTCGTTGGCTGAATGTCTTCGGACGCCTTCGCTGATGATTTTTAATCAAAATTTAAGCGGTGGTCGGATTCGAACCCCGTATCGAGGACGTTTTGTTTGATAATAAAAGACGCTACCCCTAGATCAATGGTGCAACCTTGCTGAAAAATGGCACCATGGTACTCTCGCATGAGTAACACACCCGAGTAACAGATGAGGACGCAAGATGTTCGTCACAAACCATTATGCCGTTAGAGAACCCTCAGTCACTACTAGCGTGGGCCGTAAATTATGTCCGATGGCTCCCAACGGCATGACGCAAAGAGTGACACGGATGTGCCGCTCCAAAAGATTGGAAGAAAGGAACCTTTTCCGAAGTCGCTGCCATATTCGTCGGCAACGGTCGCGCCCCACTAGTGCGAATCGTGCTTCATCCTGAACACAGTGCCAGTGTCCAACCTGTGGTGCAGAGAGAGACAGAACGTTTCAGAGTCGATTACTTGTTGTCGGATGGAAATCACAGATGTGAAAGTGTGACGACGTGCCTGGTACACCAGACGGCGGTATTCTCTTGTTGTGGCCATGCGTTGTCGACCGGAACCTTGGCCACGAGTATGCCTGTCCTCACTTTTCCATGGAGACCAAAATCCGGCCACAAAACTGGCTGCTGCACGATTAGACCAACCGGCCAAGTAGAGACGCGCAGTGACGGCCCTTTCAAACTATATCAGGTGCTCACAACGCTGCCTCACATGGATACGCAGTGATCACTCAACAACTGTGCTGTTCACGCCGCTTGAATACCCTACAGGTCTGTTAACAACACTAAACACGAACAATACTAATGTACTCTGTTATACCTATATCAGAGAATTGCAACTGTCATCATTTACTCACCCATCGTTAGTACGCGCATGTACGAAGTTACAATGACATCCGACCATGTCTTGTTGGTGCGAAACAGTCCTAAAGAACCAAAAATTCTAAAGAATGAGTTCATTACCAAAACAGTCATAAAAATGCTTTAGGCCTAAATTTCGAGCAGTTGTTACTTAAAATATCATTGCACTATACAGACTTGAATAAAAGTACGCACTGATGGTCGCACAAATGTGCTGATATATGTTTGGTCGGAAAAATGAATAGCTGTTTGCGCTAAAGTGGACTTGAATCACAAAACTAATTATCATTGATACTATGGTTTCTTACGACGGCTCCCTCGTGCTTCTCTTCCTAAGATAGAATTCTGGAGAACATGACCCACAATTTTAAGACACCTTCAAGTGAGCCATTTATAAAATTTACGCTTTAACAGAATTGTATAATGTATATTTCTTGAGCTATAAATATAAGTGAGGAAGTGAGGCACTGTCAAAGCATTTCTGGATGAGAGTCCGCCTAGTTTCTCATTGTAGAAGTCAAAGCTTTCACAGAAAAAAAGAAAAAAAATCATCGCTTTAGGTAAGAAAACACAACAAATAGCGTAAGTGTACAATTCTTTACAGCCACACACTGAGGCAGTAACACTGCTTGTTATCGCTCTGACGGCAGAGGAATTGCTTTCCACATTCCAGTGATAAATCCCAGATATTACCGTAGAGTGACAGAACAGATTGGTCAGCGAGTCGTGTTTGGAGGTCGTTCGATGCCGGCAGGCAGTGACGGCACAGGAAGCGGCGTCTGCTCCACTCACAGACGGTGGCATTTGCTTCGCTTGCTGGGCCGGCTACGAGTTGAGTCACGCACGGAGAGCGCTCAACCCAGTTCCCCAGCGCTGTGACGTTCGCCGCGCGACTCATTACGTACACGAGGAGCGTAAACAAACGATCCGAGACGACCGGAGCCCGAGTAAGGCTTCCGGAAAAATCGACCGAGCGTGACGCTAGGCAAACTTGGGCACTGAAGCGACACGGAATCAGAAGTTCCCTGCGTCACACCGCTATCGTTTCCGAAGTTAGGAAGAAAGGGCGTTCTCGGCGTTCTCAAGAACCCATCGTGTAATTAAACGATTGCAGTGTCCAAATATTCCAGAAATTTTTAATTTGGCCTGTGTTCAGTTTTTCTGTTTCTCTCTCCACTTTTATGCTCTGCGATCCGTTAATCTGAGGGTTACAGAGGTATTTTTGACTGCACCAATAATTAAAGATTATTCCCGTTACCTTCACGGGTACTGGATTTCTCCGGTTAGTGCTACCTGAGATGGATATGAATAGCATTTCAGTGTGGGAAGTACAAGTCTTTTTCCAGAGATCTGTATAGTACGGAAACTTCAGTTTTCCAGTATCTTACAAATAATAAGCGAATCCTGACATTCGGGTGACTTGTATTTGAATTATATCGTCATCCACCTCTAGTATGCGTAGCACTTACTCTACTTGTGGCACATTTAGTTGAATTCGTTTCTTATACTTACTGAGGATCAGAACTTTACGTTAAGTGTCAGTTGTATTGTACTGTATTGTACGTTAGCCGGAGCCCAGAAGCGACGGAGAGGCTCCGTTCCCGCCGCAGCCACAGTGGTCCACAACACCACGACGACTATCGCAGTCCACTTCACCTCTCCGCCGCCCCACACCGAACCACTCTTTCAGGGTTATTGTGCGGTTCGGCCCACGGTGCAACGCCCCCCCCCCCCCCCCCCCCAGGGAAAGTCTCACACCATTCGAGTGTATCCCCCATGTTAGCGTGGTAGAGTAATGGCGGTGTACGCGTACGTGGAAAACTTGTTTCCACAGCAATCGCCGACATAGTGTAGCCGGGGCAGATGGAAAACCGCCTAAAAACGATTCACAGACTGGCCGGCTCACCGGATTTCGACACAAGTCCGCCGGGCGGATTCGTGCCGGGGACCAGGCGCTCCTTCCCGTCCGGAAAGCAGTTAAGACCGCACGGCTAACCGGGCGGGCTAAGTACCAGTTCAGGAATTTTCAGTAGGTCGCAGACCTGGTTAGGTATAGCAAATGAATGTATTTTGTTTAGCAGGCATCAATGGAAACTTCGAAGCCACTTGTTTACCACTAGACGGAACACGATATCATGCGTGAAGATGGCTATTTGTGTTTTGCATGACCTGCTTTTTAAGAATTCATGTTATTTCCATGAGGAACGCCATTTAGAGTAATACTTTCCGTTTGATCTCAGGGAGTTTCTATAATACAAACAGAGAAGTCTAGATGGCTACGACGTGTATTCTTTTCTGATCAACGTTAACTGTTTGATGATCAAATGATCCGAAATAAAAGACACTCAAAACTTGAGCAACTTCACTTCTAAATTTCTTATTAAATCCAAAAAAACATCTTCTTGAGTTTTAACGTATTCTGTTACTTTTTAACATCACTAATACTGATGACTGTGTCATTCTTTCTTGCGGTGGAACAGCAACTAAAGAGTGATAACACACTCTGCTTTCAAGGGCTGATTCAGTAACTGGAGCTTTATTTAAGAATAGGATATTAAATTTCATGTCAATCACCCCATTACATATAACCAATATTCTTAGCGTTTTGGTGATGGTTCGGCTTTAATGATCTGCTACCGTAGTCGCCGATAAGTATCTAGCATCTCTATTCTGCTAGTTATGGATACTTCTTTTAACATCTGCATATCTTTCACTTTATAACTAAAGACAAAAATTGATCACCTCAATGTTTCAATTGATGGCAGTTTCTTTGGGGTAGTTAGTGCAACATGTAGCATATTTTTACCAAATATCACAAGAGTGGTTGCCGAATAACGGATGAGATAAGCGGCCTTATTGTCCTCTCATTATCTGTGCCGTTTTTCGTTTCAGTTATCAAAAACTAGTTAGTTGGTTGATCTGGGGGGAAGGGAGCCAAACAGGGAGGTCATCGGATCCATCGGATTAGGGAAAGTTGGGAAGGATGTCGGCCGTACTCTTTCAAAGGAACCATTCCGGCCTTTGCCGAAGCGATTTAGGGAAATCACAGAAAACCTAAATCAGGATGGCCGAACGCAAGTTGAACCGTCATCCTCCCGAATGCCACTCAAGTGTGTTAATCACTGCGCCACCTTGCTCGGTCCAAAACCTGGATTCAGAAGATTAAAAGCGGGCTGATGTTGGTATCGTATTCGTTATTGTCACAAAAGTGACTTTAGGAAACAGTAACATATTGAAGGTATCTATAAGATGTTTTACGACGGATTGAGAAACAAAGATGGAACGAATCGCAAGAAAAAAAAATTAATTTGTGGTTGACTGAGACAAAAAAGTGAGTATATCTGGATAATGAGGACATCCTAAGACCATACGGAAAAATCCTCTAGAGAAAAGCCAGTTATGTAGCGAGGGTTCGAATGCTGCCTGGGGCATGGATGTGTGTGATGTCCTTAGGTTAGTTACGTTTAAGTAGTTCTAAGTTCTAGGGGACTGATAAACTCAGATGTTAAGACCCATAGTGCTCAGGGCCATTTGAACCATTGTAGCGAGGGATGAAGTGATGAAACTGAGTCATCATGGAAAATAACACTTTTCAATAGACGCACAATCCATACTATATTCAAGTAAATGAAAAAGGAACAATTAAAACCGTGAATATTCTGGACAAGTGAAATCTGTGGCCGGCCGGAGTGGCCGAGCGGTTCTAGGCACTACAGTCTGGAACCGCGCGACCCCTACGGTCGCAGGTTCGAATCCTGCCTCGGGCATGGATGTGTGTGAGGTCCTTAGGTTAGTTAGGTTTAAGTAGTTCTAAGTTCTAGGGGACTGATGACCTCAGCAGTTTTAAGTCCCATAGTACTCAGAGCCATTTGAACCATTTTTTGAAATCTGTGGCAGACTACTTGGCCAAGCTTCCCGTTTCGAGTTAAGCCATCCCAGCATTCCTCGTGGGGTGCCCCAGGCTTAGCGCGTCTCTTTTGAATACCTGTGTGGCCTCTGGGCGGTGTGTCATCCTCTTAAGAAAAAGGTACATCAAACTTCAGTACTGGTAGGTTGTGTGATGTGTGGCTCAGTATTGTCTAGAGCCTATAGAAGCTTTCCTGCTAACCGTTATTAAGTGGCGAAGGGAAATTTCGTAATTATAGGCCCTGTCATTCCAGCAACAACCCATCTTCAAAGCACTGAACTTAATAACCACAAGTACTAACAATCTAGTTCGCTGCAGTTCCTTCTAGAAATATGAGAGCTGTGCGCATAAGAGAATCTGTTACATATGACTGTAATGGATGTGTATGTAGTGTAGTGTCATGTTCGTATTGGAGACGATGAGAGAAGGGAGAGCGTGAAACCGGTGACAGCATTCCAGTGCAAACTCCTCTAGAAGAGCACCATAAGTGCCGCAGAGCTTAAGACCCCGGCCCGACAGACATGTCACCATCACCAGTGCCACATGACCTCACTTCATAAGACACTGCGGAGAGGTTTGGAATTTAATCCAGCACATTGGGGCCAAGTCTGGTGATCAGGAACCTTACGCCATGAACCGTTCTGTCAACAATGCGCGGTGTAGCCAGACGGTAACCCACCCATGTGCTGGGGCACAGCCGGCGACACTTACCTTCGGTGATCGGACTGGAATCGGTGTATCCACCACGACAAGGCCGTTGACGTGGTTTCTCACGAGATTGCCAGTACGTTGTGCTCTTTCATATATTCTTACTAGGAGGAAAATACTAAGCTAGTAATAATACACTGAAGAACCAAACAAACTCACTTTGATGGCCACTGGAAGTTTTTAAACTCAGCAGAGTGTTCCTGGAGTTACCCTGTAGCAGTTCTGGACGTATGGGTGTCGCATTGTCCTGCTGGAATTGCCAAAGTCCGTCGGAATGCACGATGGACATGATCACACAGGATGCTTACGTACGTGTGACCAGTCAGACGTATCAGGGGTCCCATATCACTCCAATTGCACACGTCCCACAGCATTACAGAACCTTCACCAGCTTGAACACTCCCCTGCTGACATGCAGGGCCCATGGATTCATGAGGTTGTCTCCATACTCGCACACTTCCACCCGCTAGACACAATTTGATACGAGACGCGTCCGACCAGGTAACATGTTTCCAGTCATCAACAGTCCAATTTCGATGTTGACGGGCCCACGTGAGGCTTAGAGCTTCGTATCGTGCAGACATCAAGGGTACACGAGTGGGCCTTCGGCTCCGAAAGCTCATATCGATGATGTTTCGTTCAATGGTTCGCACGCTGACACTTGTTGATGGCCCAAAATTGAAATCTGCAGCAATTTGCGGAAGCGTTGCACTTCTGTCACGTTGAACGATTCTCTTCAGTCGTCGTTGATCCCGTTCTTACAGGATCTTTTTCCGGCCGCGGGGATGTCGGAGATTTGATGTTTCACCGGATTCCTGATATTCACGGAACACTCTTGAAATGGTCGTACGGACAATTCCCATTTAATCGCTACCTCGGAAATGCTGTGTCCCATCGCCCGTGCGCCGACTACAACACCACGTTCAAACTCACTTAAATCTTGATCACCTGCCATTGTAGCAGCATTAGCCGATATAGCAACTGCACAGACACTTGTTGTCTCATAAAGACGTTGCCGACCACAGCGCCTTATTCTGACTGTTTACATATATCTGTATTTGAATACGCATGCCTATACCAGTTTCTTTTGCGCTTCAGAATATCTTGTTTAACTACCTAATCCTATGTCGTCTTCACAACTGTACTTAAAAGCAGTGCATCATGAGAATACAAAACCTCAAAAATTAGAGTTAATGCGTTTACGATTTTGGTAATAAATTACGTTCGTCTATTCAGACTAGTTTTTTCTGTATTGTTATAACTAATATTACTTTAAGCGCAACTATCATATTCTTGCTACATCAATAGCTTGAGTGTTCTTTTCTAGTTCGTTTGTGGGACTTACCTAAATATCGATAGCTCTCTTGCTCAGAACTTTAAGCAAATAGCAACATCATATTTAAAAAAAATATTACTTATGATTATTAGATTTTTAGTAAGCGTAGTGCATCAGCTTTTAGGCTTACGTTTTCGCGTAAACAGTATGTCACTGACTTTACCTCTGCAAATTAATTCAACTTCTTTTCCATGTAAGATACCTCTTATAGACTGATAATGAAACTGTGAAAATTATTTTAAACTGTCAGTGCAAAATTAGTCTCATACAAATCTACCGAATTACTTAGCTCCGTGTACCGAATTAAACTCGTCGCAGTATCTTTTATAATGTGAAATTTTCATCGCAGAAGCAAAGATCTACCTGCTTTAAAGTGAGCGATATACCGTTCGCATTTCTTTAAAAGCACATATTTTGACAAAAAAATATTTTTTTTTCAGTTAGAACTAGATCAAAAACTGGGTGGTTTTGGAAATCAGCCTTATGCACACACACTTAGTTTATTTTTTATATTTATCCAGAAATGTTTCGACACCAATGTGTCATCTTCTGTGGGTCGAATTTTTACTACTTAAAATTACATCGCTAACTGAACTGTAATATTATACATCGATATCAGGAAAATTTTGCAGATGATTGCTGTCAAAGAACGATGAAAACGAGCATTAAAATCGATGTATAATAATACAGTTCAGTTAGCAATGTAATTTTAAGTAATAAAATTTTGACCCACAAAAGATGACACATTGGTGTCGAAACATGTCTGGGTAAATGTAAAAAATAAACTAATTGTGTTTGCATAAGGCTGATTTCCAAAACCGCCCAGTTTTTAAATCGCAAACTCGGAAGAAAGAAAAGAGGAGCTTCAAACATTGGTAAACTGAGTAGAGCTAAATCAGTTCTCTTATACTCATTTTTCTTTTAATGGGAAAGGTTCCGCCCTATCCTAACGATAATTTATGTTTTTGATTACTTTTTATGCACCAGTGAGCAAGATAACATTATTGGCCTTTGGACTGTAAAAATTATCTTCGAGGCATGTTTCTTACGAAAGTTATTCTTTAAGAAAAGTAATATTAAAAAGGAGGAAAATAATATGTTCACATCTTCCTATGATTTCTCCTCAGTATTCTTCTGAAAGCTTACTTCCTGTCTATCATATCCCTTTTATTTTATATTATTACAATTTCTTATCCTTAAGATTCTTTAACTTTTTATTTAATCAGAAGATATGGGGGCTACATAAACTCGGGCAAAAATGACAAAGATTGAAACTGAATTTGTCTTTAAAAACCATTACATTTTTATTCACCAATGGTGAATACAATGGTGCGCTGCTGTGTACGAGTGCCCACAATGCTAAAGGAAATCTATCCACAACGAAAAAAACTATCATCACCGCCACTTTGATCCTATCCTTAACACAGATAAGCAAAGCTCTTCATCTTCTGATATTGGCATCTAAACTATCACTTTCCTGAAATGTGTTACAGCAAAATTCATCACTCGCCACAGATTTACCTTATGTGCGAAATAACGTTGATCGCCATTAAAATTAAGGGTTCCATCATATAAGCATCAAATCCATAAAGGTTGTTACAGCTACATTTCAAATCACGAGTTCCAGTCTTAATTATTTAAGGCCTGCAAGACAATATCCGTATTTGACAAACTATTCTTCCTAACATCCGTGTTTGAGTCATCCCACAAACTCAGTACTAAAACACACATCCAACATCCGTAATTAGAAACCACTCTTCCTCCCGAGAGCGTTCTGTGCAAGACCACTAGTACCAGAAATTGGAGAGAAGTCGGAGCCAAAGCCGATTCACAATAGCCTCCACATCAATTATCGTCAAACAACAGTAGATCTGAAAAGTCGCAGCCAGCTGTTCACAATCACTTAAGGATTATAACAATCAATTTTGATTCAGACAGTACCTTAGTACTAAACAAGATCTCACATTACGTTTAGTAGTCAACCGTAATTGAATACCAATAGTAAAGTACCCCGCGTAACTGCAACAAACTCTTCTCGAAAACCTCTGATACAATTATTTACGGGTAATATTAAGAAGCAAAATTATGTGGGATGGTTACATAAAATCAGTATTAGGGAAGACAATTGGAAGATTTGTTCGAAGAAAATGCAATGGATCCGTACAGAAAAAGGCATACAGGACATTACTGCGGCCTATTCTGGAGCATTGTTCCCGTGTTTGGAGTCCTTATTAAGTTGGCATGGCAATAGACATAGATAGTAACTTAAAGGGAAATCCTTGGCAGGAAGACAACGTTATTCTCGTGAAACTCTGTTGGCTAAATTTAGAGAGCGTGTATTAAAGGAAGACTGTGAGACTGTTATCAAAATAGTTTAAATGGCTTTGAGCACTATGGGACTTAACATCTGAGGTCATCAGTACCCTAGAACTTAGAACTACTTAAACCTAACTAACCTAAGAACATCACACACATCCATGCCCGAGGCAGGATTCGAACCTGCGGCCGTAGCGGTCTCGCGGTTCCAGACTGAAGCACCTAGAACGGCTCGGAAACCCCGGCCGGCAGACCGTTACCCTGCCGCCATCTTATACCCGGTGTCCCCCAAATATTGCGATAAAACTTCCAGGAGTTGTAAAGGGTGTCTTGAGGAACAATTCGAGGATATAAAATCGTGCCAGGAATCGTCTCCAAACGACGTTACAGAGCTTCGAAATTATAGGTGCTGGCGCCTGCTACTAGGCCGCCCCTTCAACAGGAAACGTGACTTTGTGTGCTGACAGACCATAGGCGGAACATCTCACAAATGCTGTTTGTTATTCAATGATCACGACTAATTTCCATGATCGTCAGTGGAGAAGATAGAACCAGCTGTTGCATAGGAAGTCTGTCTCCTGTGAATGCAATACGCTGTTACCTCAGTGGATGACTGTTTTGGACAAGGGTTTCCATCTAGAGTTTATTTTTCTCCTGTGCACAGAACATTATTAGAGATTTTAAAGAATTCCAGGAGAAAAATAAACTACAGGTATACGTATCCAGAATCGTCATTCACTGAAGCAACAGAGCATCGCATTCATAAGACACCAGCCCTTTCTGTGCAGCAGCTTGCTCCACTTTCTCCACTGTGGCAATAAATAGTGATCACTGAATAACAAACAACATATCGAGACGTTCCGCTTATGACCTGTTAAAGTACAAAGACACATTTTCTGCCGAAGTGACAGGCGACAGCACCTATAACTTCGATACTATGTGTAGTCGTTGGATGACATTTCTGGGCACGGGTTCCTATCCTCGATTTGTTCCTCAAGACGTTCTCTACAACTCCTGGGAGTCAGTCGCAACATTCCTGAGACATCTTGTATATTGTATAAAATAGAAGAGATTACGGTACGTACAGAGGCATACAGACAACCATTTCTCCCTCGGTCAATACACGAATGGAGTAGGAAAGAAAACTGATATTGTTGGTACGATGTACCCTTCGCCATTCACTGTGGAGTGACTGGGGGGGGGGGGCAAATATGTAAAAATGGTTATGTGGATGTAGCCTATATTCTCCTAGGGCTGGAAATAATTATGAAGTAAATAAAAAGTAACAGGTTAATAGTAATCGGTAGCATTATTACGGAAATGATAAAGCCTTTAGAGGACATCGTTGTGCATGCAACACAGTAGACGAGAGGAGTCATATAAACGGAACGGAACGGGTAATATTATGTTACCGCTATGATCCCAAGTGTCCCTTGTAGCAGCTGGGAAGGTGTTAACCGCTGCAATAGGTCGACGACGAGAAGCAACGAGAAAACACTTCAGACCTTCACTCGTGGCTGAGAATGGGTACAGCACAAGTGTTGGGTAACGCTTGGGAAGATAGCCAGCCTTGCTAATTGCATCTCTGAAGCTGTCTATGGTAGAGGGACGAAACAGAGAATTGTATTCAGAACCGCGTTATTATTACTCTGTCTCCTTTATTTGTGAAACTTTCAGAAAATCGTGTACCACACTGTGTAACGACTTTTCTAAGTCAATTATGCCATAACCCAGAAAAAAAATTAGTGGAACGAGGCACAGTTCAGTTACGACTTTATGCCTGTTTAATTTTATGAAGTTTCAAATGTGATCACGAATATTTGGACTATTATTTCAACGTCGGCCTATGTAACGAAGGGGCCTCTCTCCCCCTAATTATATGTGCAAATAGTACTCATGTTCGCCACGTTACAATCGCTGAAATTTCCACCTATTCGTGAAGGTTGCGTGAATTAAAGTGTAGCTTTTCTTAAGCACCCAATAAAAGAAGTTTCATAGGAGTTGAGATGCAACATGGGGTTTTTAAGTGAGACGAAATTAAATCTGATCATTTCCATCCATTCTGATAAAATTTCTAGTTAGTTCCTTAAATTACTGCGGGTATTTGTCAGAACAATTTCCAGTCTTTCACAGACTTAACGCCCATGTAAAGCTCGTCTCACCAAAAATTATACTCCTTCCTTTTGTAATGTATCATTTTAAGAAATACAGAAAATGCAGCAAAGTTAAGAAAAAAGGAAATTTTAGTCTGAGGTGCACCCTGCTCCAATAATTATTGGATTATAATATTGTATGTTACGAGTTATATAGTTTAGAAAGTAAGGAACTCAAATCATCAAAAGTACCTATAGGTATGTATGACAAGATTAGGATTTCAGACCATCATTTATTCCTAACCAGGCATCATTAAACATTTTGTTTACAATTAACATCGCAAAGCGTGTAGAACGTGGGCTACATATGATAATAATGACGATTATTATCGTTATTGTTACTATCATTATTATATGTTAGTATCAACAATATGCTGTGAATTAATAAGGAAAACTGCGTCAACAGAACTCTATAAATGAGGTCTTCTATTATGTAATTTAACAATTAAATGAAATGATTATTTCAACTTCCTCGTGAGGCACAATGAAACCACAATCATAAAGCAAGTGAAATTCAGATTTTGCGCCTCTCACGTAGAGTAAAAGCAAGACAGAAGTAATTCTACACTAATGACTAAATCGTTCCTTTTTAAAGAGTGACATAGTCAAGGAACTTCATGAGCGATTATAAAATGTAGAAGTATGGTACAGTCATGTTGTAATACTTAAGTTACTTTTTTATTAGATATTATCAGGATTACGTGGATATATCACAGCACGCATCATTACGGAAAGTTTGAGACTTTTTTATTTTTAAATCACGTATCAAGCAGCCGATTTGCAATGACAACGAGTTTATAACGGTATAATTTTATTCAGAGGTCTGAATCCATTCACAGATTTCATTTATTAAACTGAAAAGCATAGATTCCAGTCTAACTTTGTTAAAACCTAGAATTCCTCATAGAACACTTTACACGCTATATTTTACTGAATTCTGGTACTGTTTTCAGTATGCAATCTTACATCTACTGTTCTGAGAGAAGTAAAAGAAATAAATAACGTTATTACTTTGATGAAGGTACATGAATGTGGTGTGAGAATGTCCATTAGAAACGCAACATATAATTACATAAAATTATAACGACGCTGCAAATAGAGAAAATTTTTATTTCAATGATCCCACACTTATTTCTGAGATATTTAAGTATTCTGAATCGCAGAAAAAGTTTCCCTTTAAATTATTTTGCCCACGATGTCCGTATAACTCATCGCATTACAGGAATATAACAACGAGCAAACGTTGAAACCAGCCACAACATTGTCGAATGGAAAACTTATGCCCATCTCTGAAGATTGAGTTAGTCTTTTAACTGTTTGTTGCCGATTAGTTGCACTGTTTTCTTGAAGCAGCCTTCTAAAATTGTCTTTTGGAAAGTTTATTTGAAATTAGAAAAAATTCCAAATGGGACCACATTAATAACACACGTATCTTCTGGAAAGTATGAGGAATAAATGTTTATCAGCAACCTGTTAAAACTTTATTTTGTACAGTACATAAATAAAAGTGCATACAATTATTATCGGACGTATAAATCTCACAGACAACAGGGCTAAATATAACAGTTATTTCGCAGCATCCTTACTGGGTGAAAAAAATTATGTTGTATGGTTTTAATGTACTGGTCTTTGCAGACGTCTGCTGCTGATAATCTGTCAAATAACACATGAAATCATTTTTAGTTTAAAAACGGCGACAAAGGTATTTCTATCATTAGTAACTTTACATATCAAAAACTGAATGTAAAAATTTTTCTTTTGGCAGTTTAAGTTTCTACAGTGCTTAAAAGTGCTAGAAACGTTTTAATCACTGTAAAAATTGGAATCTACATATAATTCTGTGTCGAGGATAACACCGTAAAGTGCACAGGAGAAGGCAGTTCTTACTATACCAAACAATAAAGTTACAGTGTATTCAATTCCTAGACGGAGGACTAGAGTAATGACTACTGATATAGGAGCTCGGTCCAAATTGTTGTTCTACTACACACATCACAAAAAGTTTTGCATCACCCCGGTTCCCAGAACTCCTGAAGATAGGTGTTGACTGTGGATATTGTATCACAGAGACAATCCCTTTAATTGTTCAGAGATGTCACTAAACCCGCCCAAAGATAAACAACCATGCATGAGCAGCGCCTATTACACGGAGAGGGTCCGACAGCCTATCAGTTCCAGTCATTCCACCAAGAAGTAGGTACACGGCTCATGCTTTCTGTAGATCAACCATGCCTATACGGTCAGTACGGCGGTTCGATCGCGTCCGCATTGTTACTTTGTGCCAGGAAGGGCTCTCAACAAGGGAAGTGTCCAGGCGTCTCGGAGTGAACCAAAGCGATGTTGTTCAGACATGGAGGTGACGCAGAGAGGCAGAAACTCACGTTGACATGCCTCGCACAGGCCCCCCGAGGGCTACTACCTTGGCTTATGACCGCTACCAACGAATTATGGCTCGGAGTAACCCTGACAGCAACGCCACCAATTTGATTAATGCATTTGGTGCAGCCACGGATGTCGTGTTACGACTCTAACTGTGCGCAATACGCTGCATGATGCGCAACTTCGGTCTCGACGGTCATGGCGAGGTCCATCTTTACAACCACTACGCCATGCAGCGCGGTACTGATGGGCCCAACAACATTCCGAATGGACCGCTCTGGATTGGCATCATGTCCTCTTCACCGAAGAGTGTTGCATATACCTTCAACTTGACAATTGTTGGAGACGTGTTTCGAGGCAACCCAGTCAGGCTGAACGCCTTAGACACACTGTCCAGCGAGTGCAGCAAGGTGAGGGTTCCCTGATGTTTTGGGATGGCGTTATGTGGGGCTGACGCACGCCGCTGGTGGTCATGGAAGGCGTCATAAAGGCTGTACGATACGTGAATGCCATCCTCCGACCGACAGTGCAACCATATCGGCAGCATACTGGCGAGGCATTAGTCTTCACAGACAACAATTCACACTCCCATCGTGCACATCTTGTGAATGACTTCCTTCAGGATAACGACATCGCTCGACTAGAGTGGCCAGCATATTCTCCAGACATGATCCCTGTCGAACATGCCTGGGATAGATTGAAAAGGGCTGTTTATGGACGACGTGACCTACCAACCACTCTGAGGAATCTACGCCGAATCGCTGTTGAGGAGTGGGGGGACAATCAGGACCAACAGTGCCTTGATGAAGTTGTGGATAGTATGCCACGACGAATACAGCCATGCATCAATGCAAGAGGACGCGCTTCTGGGTATTAGAGGTGCTGGTGTGTACAGCAATCTGGACCGCCACCTCTGAAGGTCTCCCTGTATGGTGGTACAACATGCAATAAGTGGTTTTCATGACCAATAAAAGGGCGGAAATTATGTTGATCTCTATTCCAATTTTCTGTACAGGTTCCGGAATTCTCGGAACCGAGGTGATGCATAACTTTTTTTACGTGTGTATTTTAACTGCACAGTCTTAACGTGATCAATTTCTGCAGGACATTCGTAGATTCCGTTCAGAAAACCTGTGCAAAATACATACAGAAAATCAGGAGTGTTATAGAATTGTCGAGTAATATGAAATATGGGCGTTTTTCCTCTGTTAGGTGCTGCTGTTTCGTGGGAATATTGTTCACTACTTCCGAGGTCCCCCAAGATGCTTTGTAGTCGACAGCATGTCAGCATTGCTTTGTTCGCTGTTCAATAATGTTTGTGTTTCATTTTTGTGATATTACTGCAGAAAAATTAACGAACATTTTACTAACCGTTAAATTTGTGTCTTAGACACTTACGTGGAACGCTCATTCAAAGGATAATATATAGTTATATTACCCACTGACCGTTTTCTGTAGATGACTTTTCGTTTTGTGATAAGATATTTTTTGAAGATGGCATATCGATTTATATGGAACATCTAATAGTTCTGATGCAAGTGAAACTTGCTCTAACAAGGAAATGATCCAATCTCACATGTCTAAACATGACCTAAAAGTTTTCGTACTGGAAGAATATACCGAAAGAACGACCCTGTCAAAATATTAGCTGCTAAGAAGCACTGCATGTATACTCCAAGATTTAAGACAAAAACTCACGACAGAGGAATTATCAGACTGCGATGGAAATCAATAGATGTGACGCACATGTACAGCCAAAAAAAATGATCACAATTACAGAAAATTTCGATTATTTATTCAAGAGAAAGAGCCTCACAAACTGATAAAGTCAACAACCGCCTCTGGCCATTACGAAAGCAACTATTCGATTTGGTATTGCTTTATGGAATTGTTACATGTCCTCCTGAGGCATATCGTGCCAAATTCTGATCAATTGGAACGTTAGATCGTCAAAATCCTGAGATGGTTGGAGAACCGTGACATAATGCTCCAAACGCTCTCAACGTGGGAGAGATACGGCAACGTCGCAGGCCAAGGTGGGGTCTGGCAATCACAAAAACAAGCAGTAGAATTCTAGCCGTCTGCGGGCTGAAATGTAAGCCTAGGATGGTGATCTAAGGGTGCCACCGATTACAACCAAATGGGTTTGCTGGGTAGGGTGGCCACAAAGTCCTGTTAAACCCCATTAATACCCTTTATGAACTCTTGAATAAATAACATGGACTAGAATTCTTTTAAAGGAGTTTTCTTGATATATGAACCATGTAGAGCTGCTCGTGAAAGGTAGTGCACTGTCAGTGGCGGAGATCTACGATAGTGGACCCTACGAATAGCAACTGAACTGAGATAGACATTGTTGATTTCAAGTCTTCTTAGATCTGTTTAAGCAGATTCAAGAAATTTTACAGTACATGAAATCTCAAAACAACGAAGTTCACCTCAAGTAAAAGTGTGGAGAAGATGTAATTAATTCGTAGATGACACGAAGACGAAGCTTGCTGTTATCCCCACATCTGCTTTATCTAACGCCGATCGGTCAGGTTTCTCGAAAGAACTACAAGCAAACGGAAATTTATGATTTAGAGGCGAAAAGTGACAGAATATGTTGTGCGATTAATGCTATGACACATTCATATATAACAATGACAGTGATAATTATGAGTGGATTACTGTTCCCATTGCTTTGTGTCTGTCTTTAGGAGATTGAAGGCATATTAAAACCAAACAAAGACACTTTAGTAACAAAAAAATTATAATAGACTTACTAAAATCCGGAAAAATAGGAAAGAATAATTTTTAAAATGTCATCCGAAATGGCTTCTAACTAGTTGCAGAAACTAATTGATTGCTATTCTTGGACTCTTGGCCTGGACATAACGATAGACTTTCAGGAGGACCTGTAACAACCACTGTGACTCTCGATAAAGAATTTTTTTTGATTATGAAAAGTATTTTTAAGAAAATAGTATGGCAAAATGATTTCCGACAGCCCCGTGTCATTTCAGGTTTATCAGGAGAACAATATTCTAAAATTTCAGTCCTTTGTGCGTTATCAGTTCGTTTTGGTACATTTTACATTAGTGTGAAGTTTGTTCGATGAACCCTCTGCCAGAGGCTTAAGTGTTATTTGCAGAGTTGCCGTGTAGATGTAGCTGTAGACGCTTTTTAAGTATGCTTGGTACAATAAGCAAAGCAACATCTGTTTCGACGTGCCGGATTGGACCATTCCCTTGTAACTGTTCAGATACATCCTTTTGTTTTTCACCGAAATCTTTGTTTACATCCTTGGAGATATCACCTCCACTGAAGAAGAAGACATCTAAGAAAAGTCATCTATACTAAGCCACTCTCCCTACAAAAGTATGCAACAGCCCAAAGACAACAAAGGTTCTGAAGGCGAATATCTGAAACGAAGAAACAACAGACATCCCAAAAAATGAAGAAATAGAAACTCTTCAAGAAATTACAATTTACTTTAAGGTGACAAGTAGCGATAGTGAATCTTTCCATTCTGATATATAGTTTGAAATGGATTTCCTGCTTTTCGACAAAAAATTTTCCGAAGAAAAATAAGGAGAGATCTGCGCACAATGTTTGAGATGTTCTCCATGGGCCTACTTCCATTGTTCTGGCATAGAGAAGGAAGATTATATCTCTCCTTTCTACAAATAAAGTAAGCCAAGATTCTTTACTGAACGACAAAAGTGTGTTAGATATTGTATTACACATAACATATTGTATAAATCTCATTACTTCTTGTTTTTGCCAATTATAATTCGTCTTCTATATTTTCAACAGTCTATTAGATATTACCTGACCGTTTCGTATACTGCCTAACAGAAAAGTAAAACACCCAGAAGACGCGGTCGGGTGCCACTGTAACTTCATACACGTTCACATCACTGGCGGTTACGCAAATTGTTAGAGTTCCAATTCTTTGTGACAGACAGATATGCCACAGAGTGCTTTAAGGTTGTTCGTGTTTAGAACTGTTGTGACAGTTGGTAGGATATATATGAGGCATGGACAGCGTCATGTGTCGTGTGAAATACAGGGTGGCACAGTGTTCTGGTGTGATACAGCGTTATCAGCACCTGACATAGTCTGAAAGGGCTTCACTGTGAGTCTCCATTTGGTCGCTGGGCGAATCGTACATTGACCAGATTTTTGGGGCATTCGGATGTGACAGAAATCCGGTTTTGGACTTCATGGAAAAGGTAGAATACTCGTTGTCAGGGTACTGGGAGGATCACTGTGTTGTGCATCAAGCAATTAGTAACCCCCTTCACATATGTGCCAGCCATCTGAGAGTAAGTAATGACTCCTTGTGACATTCTGTGTAATCTGACACCACTGGCCGGAGACTGCCAGCAGCTGAACTGTGGAATTATTGTACACTACATAGGCGGTCGCTAACACCACAGCAAAATGACTGGGTTTCGAGTGTTGATGTGACTGGAAAGCAAGGGTTGCTGATGAATGGTGCCGCATTGAGTTCAGCGATGGATCGCGGTTCCACACTTCCCCGGATGACTATCGTCAGGAGTATGGTGAAGAACTAGGGAGAGGTCTCATTCCTCCAATGCTTTGGAGAGATACGTTGGTGTTATTCTTGGCTTCACAGTGTGTGTGTAGGGGGGGGGGGGGCACCCAATATGACTTTAGGTCACGGCTGGTAGTTGCTGAGGGGACTCAATCGCAAAACGGTACGTCAGGGACATCCTACGTCCTTATGAGTTACCTCTTCAGTAACAGTAACATGGTGCCACTTTCCAACAGGACAATGCTCGAAACTTCCTGGAAGATTAAAACTGTGTGCCGGACCGAGACTCGAACTCGGGACCTTTGCCTTTCGCGGGCAAGTTCTCTACCAAGTTCGTGTTTAGAACTATTGTGACAGTTGGTAGGGTATATATGAGGCATGAACAGCGTCATACGTCGTGTGAAATACAGGGTGGCACAGTGTACTGGTGTGATACAGCGTTATCAGCACCTGACATAGTCTGAAAGCGCTTCATTGTGAGTCTCCATTTGGTAGAGCACTTGCCCGCGAAAGGCAAAGGTGCCGAGTTCGAGTCTCGGTCCGGCACACAGTTTTAATCTGCCATGAAGTTTCATATCAGCGCACACTCCGCTGCAGAGTGAAAATATCATTCTAGGAGAATACTCATCCACATATAATGAGCTGCCTGCGCTATTTGAGCCACAGCGGCAGTTACCAAGATCGCCAGATCTTCCCAATAGAACATATGTGGGATCAGGTCGGACGTCAGCCCCACTCAGTGGCAGTCTCCAGGATAACAAGGACCAGTTACATCAGTTGTGGGCCAGCTTGCCTCAGGAGAGAATACTACGGTTTTATGTCATCTTTCTCAACCGAATCGGTGCGTGCATCCAGGGCAGAGGTGGTGCAGTGTTATACCAATGGGCAAACATGTTGATGTTCTTTGCAGATTTGACTTGATTTTGTAAGTACTGAAAAGGTGTCACGTATCCTATTCACCCGTGAAATTTCATTTCGTATCTTCTTCCTCTTATGAGAGATTCACTTTGTTGACAGCTTTGCCCTATATGTGAAACTGGTTTTCTTTTTTTTTTTTCATTTCATTTTAATAAGAAAAAATTACACATAACTTTTTCACGTGTAGCTCATCACAATAAGTCACACTCTCTATTCGTTTTGATATTGGACGTTTCAAGCGTTCTAGTACTAAATTATACTCACGAATGTAATATTCCGTAGTAGCGGAAACCCCCAAATATTTTAGCTAAATATTAGTCGTGTTTCTGAACATGTGTGTCACTTTAGTTTTGGCGCTCTTTCCTGATTCAAATAAGTATTAGTGCCGATCTTTCGTGGACACCTGATGTCATCGTTTCGTGTCCACACGGGAGACAGCGGCAGAGCGGTGACCATTTAGGGAAGGGATGGCGCTGCGCGGCCTCGGCCCACACAGCTGGGTTACCGCTGCTGTACTTCCCTTCCGGCAGTGACGTGGCTAGCCGGCAGCCGGTAATTCCCATCGCAGCGCAGGCGACCGCAGGTGCACCTGGGCGCCATTTCCCCGTGGCCGCGTCGCTGTGCGTAATGTCACGTTGACCAATTAACCGAGGTGACGGTAGTTGAGATATAGCGATATGCCCATATACAAATGGCGCTAGTATAGCGTACACAACATATAAAAGGCCAGTGCATTGACAGACCTGTCATTTCTACTGACCTGATTCATGTGAAAAGTTTTCCCGTACAACGGGAATTAGCAGACTTTGAATCCGGGTTAGTAATTGTAGCTGAACGCACGATACATTCCATTTCGGAAATCGTTAAGGAATTCAATATTCTGAGATCCACAGTGTCAAGATTGTGCCGAGAATGCCAAATTTCAAGCATTATCTCTCACCAAAGCAACACAGCTACCGGCGGCCTTCATCTAACGACCAAGAGCAGCGGCGTTACCGTAGAGTTGTAAGTGCTAATAGACAGTCACCACTGCTTGAAGTAACAGCAGAAATCAATATGTGACGTACGACGAGCGTATCTGTCAGGACAGCGCAGCGAAATGTGATGTTAATGGGCTATGAAGCAGACGACCGACGCGAGAGCCTTTGCTAACAGCGCGACTTCGCCTGCAACACCTCTCCTGGGCTCGTGACCATAGCGGTCTGACCCTAGACGACTGTAAACCAGTCACCTGGTCTGATCAGTCCCGATTTCAGTTGGTACTAGCTGATGGTACGGTTCCTGTGTGGCGTAGATTCCACGAAGTAATGGACTCAGGTTGTAAACAAGGCACTGTGCAAGCTGGTGGTTGCTCCATAACGATGTGGGCTGTGTTTACACGGAATGGAATGAATCCTCTGCTCCAACTGTACTGATCATTGACTGTAAATGGTTATGTTCGGCTAATTAGAGACCATTTGGAGGCATTCATGGGCTTCATATTCCCAAAGGATAATGAAATTTTCGTCGATGACAAAGCGCCGTGTCGCTGGGCGGCAACTGTTTTCGAGTGGTTTGAAGAACATTCTAGACAATTCGTGCGTATGGTTTGGTCACCCAGAACGCCCGACATGACTCCCAGCAAACATTTATGGAATAAAATCGAGAGGTGAGTTCGTTCACAAACTTCTCCGTCGGCAACTCTACCGCTGTTGTGGATGGCTGTAGAGATTGCAAGGACTTCCAACGACTTGTTGAGTCCGTTACACGTCGAGTCGCAGCACTGCGTCGGGTAAAGTAAGGTCCGACACGATATGAGGAGGTTTCCCGTGACTCTCGTCACCTCAGTGTAGTCCCAGTCAGCCGTGTCAGTGATCTTCTCGCTCCTTGGTTTGTAGCTTCCTCGTCGAGAACCTGGCTTATTGAGCGTGGCACCTCATGTTTTCTGGGAGTAGCTGTACTTTAGTTCATACAGTTACATGTAAAATCTGCAGCGCACCATACGGTACCTTGTACGACAGCTAGTTACTTCCTTTCCTGATCCATGCGCAAATGGACCGAGGGAAAAATGACTGTCTATATGGTTCCGTAGTAGCCCTGATTTATCATGTCTCCGTAGTCTTCACGCGAGATGTATGTTGGTGACAGTAGGCTTGTTCTGCAGTTTAACGTAAATCCCGATTCTCTAAACTATCTCAACAATTTGTCGCATAAAGAATGTCCTCTTCCTTCCAGGAATTCCCATTTGGGTTCTCGAAGAATTTCCGTAATACTCAGACGTTGACCGAACCTACTGGTAGGAAAAGTACCTGCGCGCCTCTGGATTGCTTCCATTTCTTCCTTTAATACGGCGTGGTAGGGATTCAGAACAAAATGGTTCAAATGGCTCTGAGCACTATGGGACTCAACTTCTGAGGTCATTAGTCCCCTAGAACTTAGAACTAGTTAAACCTAACTAACCTAAGGAAATCACAAACATCCATGCCCGAGGCAGGATTCGAACCTGCGACCGTAGCGGTCTTGCGGTTCCAGACTGCAGCGCCTTTAACCGCACGGCCACTTCGGCCGGCGATTCAGAACACTGGAGCTCTATTCACGAATGCGTCGCGCAAGTGTTCTGTATGTGGTCTCCTTCACAGATGAGGCACAATTTCCTAGAATTCTCTCAGTAAACATAAGTCGACCAGTAACCTTCTCTATTGTCGACCTTACGTGCTCGTTCAATATCATATGGCTTTAGAACGCTACGCTAGATATTTAACCGATGCGACTGTATCAAGTCTCAACCAATAATACTGTATTTGAATTTTACAGGGTTGCTTTTCCTTCTCATCTGAACTAACTTACATTTTCCCTCGTTTAGAGCAAGTTGCCATTTATGTCACCCAATAAAAATTCTATCCAAGTTATCCTGTATTCTCTCACAGTATTTAAAGACGATATTTTCATAAGCTAATAGTCTCATATTGCTGCTTTCGCTTTTTGTCAGGGTGGGTCTTTCGTCAGAGTAATTGCATTTCATTTGATTTATTACGCTCATTGAAAACATCTGCGCAACAGTACAAATGTCGACGGTATGCGTTTTGTGCCCTCTTTGGAAACAAAGTTGCTCCATTCACTAGCGGTGCTTGCTGTTGACAACACTAATGCCCGCTGTACTCTTCACCCTCAAGCTCGCATTTAGTATTGCTCGTTTTTGATTCACCTACAGTGTTAGCTGTATGTTAGCAGTTATACGCAGCAGTATGTATAGGGTTACTGATGAAGAGACGGTTGATGTCCACTTCGTGTACGGAATCACTGCACCGGGAGAGTGGTACAAAGACGCAAGCTGAGTTGTTCCCAGAGCGACGGCAACCACATAACAGTATTTTTGCACCTGAGGGGTGTTCCAGTGCTCTACGCTTTTTCTTGCACGTTTTGGTGTTTGCGCACTACAGGACTCTTCACTATCGTAGAGGTATTTTCACAGAAACATAGGAAACTGGATAAATCATAATTAAATTACTGGTCTGTAACGATCCAGCCGGATACAACTGGTCTCTTGTACACAAATACTCAAATACTGAAAACCTCGGTGTGTGTGTGTGTGTGTGTGTGTGTGTATTGTGTTCGGGTTCACCCTGTACAACATGAAAGCCACACATTACACTTTCGACGTCAGTTTGCGATGAAAATGATGCCCCGTCGATGACTGTCAGGACCTATGAAAGGGTGCGACGGAAAATTTGGAGCGCTCGTTGTAAAAATGTTCACAGTATTTCTCTCTCAGTTGCAATGAAGGAAAAAATATAAACGAACAAAATGCAAAGGATCAAAATATAAAAGAAAGAAATATAATTCACAAAATCTTTACTTGATCCACTACGCTATTCGACCGTAACACCTTCATCAGATTGAAAGCATCTTTTTTCTCGTTATTCTTACTGGCAAGCATCCGCGATTTCATGTAGCAGCGTGTGAAGCGGCCAGGAGGTTAGATTGGCACTTTCACTGTTAACACAATACTGAATTATCCGACATATCTATGGTTGTGACGTAGTAGTTGGGTGTCTACAATGGAGGAGGAATAGTATGTTTGCTGTATTCTCTTGTGAAAAGTCTTATATGCTTGTCAATGTACATCAGTCACACAGTATATGTGTTTGTGCAGCAAGAAAAAGTTACACGTTTGGAAATAATTATGAAAAATCCGCCTCGATTGCACAAAATTATACCTGGTGTTTACCTAGATTTCAGCGTGAGTCACCACGCCTTCTTCAAAACAAATATAAAACAGCTTTCCTAAATAGGCATAGTCAGAGCTAAAATCAACGCCTACAGCGGCAAGACCCCATAATTTTTTTTTTTTTTACAAATACACGGTACACATGTACCAAGTCAATAATATTACTTACCTCAACCCTGTGTGTGCCGCCTCGCCCAGCCAACGTACGACGGTCACAGGCTCTCAGTATTATTGAGCCTCTGTGGTCTGCTTCTTTATTTGAAATTGCCACTGTTTTACAGGAAGAATGGTATATGATTCCTTTGGAAACCATACAGGAACAGTGTTTATCCATTACGAGACGACCAAAAACTGTTTTTGAATGCCAACGACTTTCCTACGTCTTATTAGGCATGGTAATGTGTTGTGTTTGTGGTGTTTCCATATTATTATCCATATATGTCGTACTCATGTACGTTCTGAGAGAATACTACCGTTAGTCAGGCTAGTAAATACTTCTTTGAATAATAAGGCTCAAATGGTTCAAATGGCTCTGAGCACTATGGGACTTAACATCTATGGTCATCAGTCCCCTAGAACTTAGAACTACTTAAACCTAACTAACCTAAGGACAGCACACAACACCCAGCCATCACGAGGCAGAGAAAATCCCTGACCCCGCCGGGAATCGAACCCGGGAACCCCGGCGTGGGAAGCGAGAACGCTACCGCACGACCACGAGATGCGGGCGAATAATAAGGACCTATACAGTAACCCAGAATTGCATTTGCAAATATGTTAGGTAAATTCGCTCTTCTACCGATGTTCCTTGATCTACTATAAGGGTAAAATCCTATACGCGTTTATTGTATATTCTAAACCTAAGAAGTTTGCAGATCTTGCTTAAGTAAGTAAGTAGGTAGATTTAGAGAAATTACGTGGAACTGAAAAAAACAGTATTTGAAGAAAGTAATCCATTTTATTGTGGTGTACTAGTATCAGCATTAGGACATAAAAAAGATTATGCTATAACCTCAGACGTCAAATATTTATCTTTTATGATAACAACTAAAATGTAAGGAGAAACCAAATGTTACTTTCTGAATACAGATTTTTTATTCAGTGAATGACGGATTTGAACTTATGTTTCCTGACTTCGGATGATCTGCCCTTCTTTCCCGATCGCATCAGTCTTGCCTTTCTGGCGCTGTATGACTGGCGTAAGGAAGATGTAGCTTTACTTTTGTACGGCAACCGCACCTGTATTGTTTGACAAACGAGCAGACTGAAATATTCTGTGGTCCGATAAGAATTCGAACCTGCAATATTTCGGCTTCACGTCATGTTTTTCACTACTGTTATGCAGGCCCGACACATATACGATACGGCAACTCGCCATTGCAGGACACACACACAAACATTGGACATCTCAGAGACAAGAGGCATGCCAGGTTATCTATTGGTATGACCGCTAGGTGTAGTCAACTAACTAGGCACCAATACTACTACTATCCGAGCCTAGTGGAGCAGTAGTTACAGCACTAGACTTGCATTCAAGCGCTGAGTGTGTTTGCATCCCTGTTCGAACACACAAGATCAGAACTTGTACGGTTTCCCTACATTGCATGAGGCAAACGCTGCGATAGTTTCTTTGAAGACAACACTGCTAAATTCGTTCCCCATCTTTCCCTAACCCGACTATGATCTGTGTCTCTAATGACACGGCCGTCAACGGGGCGATAAAGCATAGTATTCATGTTTTATTTACCACCCTTTTCCCGTGGTCTCACTCCAAAACAGAAACGTTAACATCGTCAGTGGACAGATTGATGATGGTAATTACTAGAAGAAAAAACAGTAAACAGGGGATGGATACTTATCGCAGAATAGTATAATTCATGGAAAAGACCGCTGTCCAGCAGTAGAGGTAGAAAAGGCTGATGATTACATTTCAATACAGCTTCGCCGTCTGATTGTATTGCTACCGGTCGAATTTGACAGCTGTGGGAAACTCTCGCAGAAAATTGGACTTCGTCTCCAAGTCGAGGAACAACAGGTTGCTACCGGTAGCGGTTAACTTAATTTCTGTCTGTTAACAGGTGGGAGCGCCTGTTGCTCCCACTGACGTAAGACGCCGAGCAGTGAAGCAATACTGTCGGCAGTAAATCATTCTCCAGTGCTGCACTGATCTTCAGGGTCGTCTGTCGCAATCGGTATTGTTAGCTACAGTTTAAGTCGCCGCGACAAAATAACTTTTATTGTGAACACAATATTTCAGTTGTTAAGAATGGTTTTTACTTAATAACTATTTATATATTCTCTACTTTCACTAATGTCTCGAAAATGTGCCCTGTTTGATTAATCTACGCTGTGTTGCTAAAGAAAGTCTTTGCAGACTCTAGCACATAACGGTGTGCAAAACTTAAGGACAAAAGTAACTTCCGCGTGATGTTTCACTGCCAATTAACGTAGCTCGTTGAAACTTGGACCATACATAGAAAGAACTGCTACAGTACAAAAGGGAAGTGGAAAAAATACACAATGAGATGAACAGAAATAACACTTTCATTAAAAATTAATAGTTACACTGACGTGACCGCGATTTTTATGGTCCCCTGGACATTATAAAAGGCGGGACGTGGTTCATAATAGTGTGTGCGATCACCACGGATGCAGGAGCTTACTCTGCAATATGCTCATACGCTGGCCACAAACTTCTTAAGGAATTCTTGCAGCAGGGCATTCCATTCCTCCACCAGTGTAGTTGAAAGCTGCTTGATGGGTGTGGGCGTACAAGTACGTCTCCCTATCCCATCCCACATCTGCTCGATGCGATTTAAGTCGGGGGAACAAGTAGGTCAGTGTATTCGCCGAGTATCCTCTCGCTCCACGAGTTCCTGTGCCTGCGCTGTTCGATTCGATCGCTCATTGTCATCCGTATAAACGAAAAGAGGTACACGGAGAAGGAGTACAGTGTTACATTAACACTGACCGGTAAGTCTATTGTGTTCAAATATATGGCGATCAGCATGCTCATGCAGCATCATGCCTTCCAAATGGAATTAAATGCAATCAAACAAATAGCATCAAACAGTGGCTACCTTCCTACCTTGGTAGGCTCCATAATGCACAAAAAGCAAAACAACAGGTATACTCTCTTCTTTAACCTGTCCTTGACCCATCACCTCAAGAACGCAATAAATGGTGCACAATTCCATATTTAGGAAAAGTATCATTAGATGTAGCCATAAATCTTAAATTCAGTAACGTAAAAACATCATTTTATGTGTACAACAGTGTTGGACACCTTTTTGACCAAAGGCCAAGACAGCATTCCAGCTTTGGAAAGAGTGGAATACATAAAATTACTTGTATCTGCTGGCAATTCCATTCAGGTTAGTCTGGCAGAGCAATATGTACTCACTTGAGGGAACACCACAGAAGTTGGAAACTTAGAAAAGGAGTCACTACTTTTGCAGATCACCTGCTTAAAGAAGGCCATAGTTACAAGGTGAAAGATGAAGTATTAATCACATCCATAAAGGAAACAAAATGAACTGTCTTGAAAAAATGGAAATTAATAAATATATGTCTGTCAGCCCAGACTTAGTATTGAATGACCAGACACATTTCCATTTTTCGCCACTTCTAACAGCAGATACTACTCACAATCCCATCTAGGCCATGTTGTAAATTACTCCTCTTACTCAGATGCCCCATCATTCTTTATTTCAGTTAGCACAATTCCTCTTGTCGTGTTAAGAAATTTTACTTAGTATAATCACGGCTGCTTCACTTACCTGCCTAATATCTAGTATATGTTATCTAGTATATATAGTATATCTAGTATACCTTATCTGTTCGTAATTTAGGACCTATTAAAGGCAAGATAATTTCGTTCAGCCACATCTTTGGAACATGTCACCAACGTTTATTGTTCAGTTTATTTTGTTCTATGGACAACTGTTGCAATTCGTACGTTATTCATATTTTATCTTAGTTAAATAATCTTACATTGCAGTTACATTGAAATAACCCCTCTTGTTTTATTCGTAAATTTAACATTAACATTTTACATCTGTGCAAATGGCTATAATCTGTAGGTACACTAATTTCAAATCTTTGATTCAACAAAACATCACTCCATCACCTGTTTATCTTTGTACCTCATGATGGCATGACAGTCAAAAACGGGTTTGTGAAATAAATAATAAATATTGTAGAATATTACACCAGTGTTGTGTGTGTTTTCATTCGTAATTATGTCTCCCCATACCATTTGATCTGGACCACCAAAACAAACATGTTCTACAATGTTCCTGAGTGCATTACGTGTTCCCACGTCTCGTCCTATGAGGGTACGTACAGAACCGCTACACGGTCGGAATCTTCTATCTCCTCTCCTTTTGGCAGCAACGACTGTTTTTCGAACTGTTCCCCATGCACATATAACAATGCTGTACGTAGCATACAACTCCTGGGATACACTAGTAACACTTCGTCATTCTTCCAGTTTCCCGATTCTTCTTCCCTGTTTGAAGTAAACCAGATGTCTCCGGCAATGATGTGATGAACATATTTCTTCCTATTGTCACAATGATCTCACGCTATGTGAGGTACAGCTTTTTGTGCACGACTGGGAGACTTCAGTCAACATGCTCCCGGACATTAATTCATTTCCATCGAGTAGTTAATATGTCATGTTACTTTATCTATCTCGTTCTTGAGTTTTGCAGAGCAGTGTAGTAATAGGATATGATGTGGTGCGACTTACTGAAATGTATGATGTACAAATGATGTAGAACGTTAATGTTTGTGAAAACTGCAACACCGATAAGACGAGAAATGGCTGAAATGATATTCCAAACGCAAGTTAGGTATATGATAACGCAAATTACTGCATTACAGAACTACACACGATGTGCTATGCTGGTAATCTGTGCAGTATGAAGCTCTAGCGTGCTGTACCTAGCCAAATTCCAGACAACAACCAAGGAAAATAGAAGAAGAGAAACTTCATGCACAGCAAATCGGGTTAAAGCTAAGGGTGGTATCAACTTACTTCACCAAAATATCAGAGGAATAAAAAATAAAGTAGATGAGCTGATAATGTGTTTAGATGATTTCAAAAATAAGAATGAGATTTATATACTTTGTCTGTCTGAGCACCATGTAACTGTGGGGATGGAAAACGTCAGTATAAATGGGTATAATTTAGCATCTTGCACTTGTAGATCTAGTATGGATAAAGGAGGAGCTGCCATTTTCGTAAAACAAGGGTATAAATACAGAACTGTTGAAGTAAGCAAATTTTGTATTGATCAGCACTTTGAGGTTTGTGCATGTGAACTTCAGCTAGATAATGTTGTGTTGATATTAGCAACAGTGTACAGGTCTCCACTAGGAGATTGGGAGCTATTCATAAAACAGTTTGACTCCCTATTATGCTGTCTGTCAGACAAAAAGAAGAAGTTATTAATCTGTGGTAATTTCAGTATCAACGTCCTAAGCAATTCTGATAGGAAATATTTCCTGATAAATTTATATCCCTTTTTGAATATTGTTTTCCAAAGAAAATTACTAAATGTAGCACCACAAACTTTTCAAAGAAACCTTGGATTACTACAGGTATTAAAGTGTCTTCAGAAAGAAAAAGAAAACTGTATGAGACAGCAAGAACTATTAAAGATCCAGAATTAGTTGTACACTATAAAAATTATTGCAACATACTGAGAAAAGTTGTAAGGAAATCAAGAAATATATATGTTAGACAAGAAATTAACAACTCCAGCAATAAAATCAAATCAATATGGAATGTTGTTAGAAGGGAGACAGGAAAAGTAACCACTGGGTTAGGTAGTATTATTTTTAAAGAGAATGAGACCATCTTAACCAACAGTACACAGGTAGCCAATGTATTTAACAATCACTTCTTAAGTGTAGGAGAAAAAATTGGTGATAATAGTTCAAAAGAAAAATCCAGGCAGTACATGGAAGGGTCAGTTTTGGAAAATTTTAGTCAGATTAAGTTTCATCTAACAACCTCTTGTGAAATAAGGAAAATTATTAAATCTTTGAAAAATAAATGCTCTGTTGGAGTAGATGACATCTCTAACAAGTTATTAAAACAATGTGGAGCAATTACAGTTGATGTTTTGAGTCACATACGTAATTAATCACTGACTCAGTGTATTTTTCCAGACAGATTAAAATATGCCATTGTCAGGCCTCTCTACAAAAAGGGGGAAACCACAGATGTCAATAATTACCAGCCAGTATCCTTGCTTACAGCATTCTCAAAAATCTTTGAGAAAGTGATGTACTCACGTTTGGTTAGCCATCTCAACAGTAATGGGATACTTAGTAAATCACAGTTCAGATTTCAGAAATGCTGTTCCATTGAGACAGCAATATACAATTTCACTGTCCACATAATAGAGCCTTTAAATAGTAAAATGTCACCAGTAGGAATATTCTGTGACTTATCCAAAGCATTTGATTGTGTGAACCGTGACACTATGTTAGAGAAATTACATTTCTATGGTATAAATGGAACAACATATGAGTGGTTTAAGTCATATCTACAGAACAGGAAGCAAAAAGCTCTTTATATGCTTCAAGTGATTCAAAGGAGTTTGCCACTTCATCTAACTCGGGTGAAATTACGTTAGGTGTTCCACAAGGTTCGATCATGGGTCCCCTCCTGTTCTTGATAAATGTGAATGACCTCCCTTCTTATGTGAAACAAGATGCTGAACTGACACTGTTTGCTGATGATACAAGCATAATTATCAATCCAGTAAAGGAAAGTCCGATAGAAAATGATACAAATAAGGTCTTTGGAAAAGTCATTAATAGGTTTTCTGCGAATGGGCTTTCTCTGAACTTTGAAAAAACATAGTACATCCAATTTTCTGCTGCAAAAAGTACCATTCCTTCAATAAACATAACACATCAAAAGAAGTCAGTAGCTAGGGTAGAGCATACTAAGTTTTTGGGTGTACATATAGATACGAATCTTAATTGGAAAATTCATACTTTGCATCTCCTAAATCGACTAGGTTCAGCAACTTTTGCAATCAGAATAATTGCCAATTTTAAGGATGTAGAAATTAGTAAGTTAACATACTTTGCATACTAACACTCTCTGATGTCATACAGAATAATATTCTGGGGCAACTCAACACTTAGGCAAAAGGTATTCACTGCTCAAAAGAAAGTAGTTAGAATAATGTGTGGGGTTCATAGTCACACATCTTGTAGGCATCTGTTTAAAAGGTTAGGAATTCTTACAACTGCTTCACAATACATTTACTCAGTAATGAAATACTTTCTCAACAACATGGACCAGTTTAAAATCAAGAGCGACATTCATGATTACAATACCTATCTTTGGCACAGAAAGGGGTAAAATATACTGGTATAAAAGTTTTTGATAAATTACCAGATGAAATAAAATGTCTGATAGACAGCAGTAATAGTTTCAAATACAAATTGAAATCATACCTCCTTAACAACTCCTTCTATACCATAGATGAATTCTTGAACATGAGTAAATAAATCTAGAGATATAATATATGCATTTTGTGCCATTTAAGGGAATGGGATAGATAATAGAAATATTTAGGTACAACGCTATAATGTAAACAAAAAAAAGGAAAAAAAACTTGTTTCCTGTGCTCATTTCTTGTGCGTTTGACACGTTCCACATCATAACGGCTTTCTGTTTGATCAATGGAACACGTAACTATCTAACTAGCACCCAAACTTCATATCATGGATTCAAAGAGCTCCAGAGTATGTTCCTGGAGAATCTCTATCTTCGCGGTTTAGAGGAGAGGCCAGTAAGCGTCAACAATGGTCGCTGGTTGTACGTGAGGAACACTTTGCCGACATTCACATGTTCGATGAAAGATGTCAGCCAAATGCGTTGACAGCGGAAACTGTTGTACCTGTGTGACTACGAAGAATTCTTGCATATTTCTCGACTAATGAGGCCTGACGTCGTGATGCTGAAGAGTGATTTCTTGGACAAGCAATACTTCTGGCTCGAAGTCATGCCTGATGTAGTCTTTTGGTTTCCTCATACTATATAGCAATAAAGGTCGCATGAAATAGTTAATGGCGACTCAACTACCACATTTGATAATTGCTGGGCAATGTATACTGCTTCATTGTGGTTACCACGCTGTCATCCAACACGTTTACTGAACAACTTCTGTTATTTGACTGTGTGTCCTTGGTTAAAAGGTACTACATACGAAAATAAACTTTTTGCCACTTGTTTCACTAATTACAAATAATTAATGAAACAAGTGGCAAAATAGTGCGTCTTTTTATTTTAATTTGTAGGGCAAGTTGAAGCAGCTCTCGTCCGAAAACGCTACAATTCGCCGCTCCTTACGTTAACGACGACATTTACGTGCCCATTAGAATTTGGACCATTTGCAGCGTCTGGACTATGGAAATCAATACAGTTTCATGCTTCATAGAGCCATCCCATAACAGATTGCGTCGAAACGTCTATGCAGACAGTTCCATACCTCCAGCAGTGCTGCTGCGTAGATCCAGCGTAATCTGAATGGTTCATTTGACCCGAGAGAACAAGGCAGCTATCGTCCTGTGCTGTAGACACATTTGTGTGGTCCAACACTCACTCGACGCTGCTTTCCACGCGTGCGTCATTGTCGTACCAGCATGCGTTTCGCCAAATGAACTGCATCGGTTTGGCAAACCCATTTCCCGAGGACCGGTTATTCTGCTCAGTTCGTTTTTACTCACATTATGATCTTGATCTGATCACTGTCGTAGCACCGCTTGATTTCACAATTTCCGCATGACGACTGCGTCAGCCTGGAGTAACACAACCTCTCAATCACTGCAACTGAGGGTACTGCTGGACCTACGATAGACCATCCTTCTTCATTCTTCATCACTTATTTCCTGTACGCAGTTCTGTACGGGGAATAACTAAATTCCCTTTACAAACTTTGCCAACAGGTTCCTTACATTAAAACAAAAAAATGTCTAACAAGCATGGGCTCTAAAATTCATACATTAATAGCTATGATTCTGAAAGCTCTTTGCTTTCCATATTTTTGAAGGAGGTAGTATGGACCAAAACAAGAAGAAATTGTATAGTAATCGTTGGCTCTAAATTGTATACATTAAGAGTTAGAGCTCTTGTTCAGTGGAAGAGATGTGTTTCACATAGCGAAGATGAAAAAGTGCACATATCTTTACTATACAATTTCTTCTTGTTTTCGTCCGTACTACATCCTCTCAAAACATGGAATGCAAAGAGCTTGCGGTAGAAGAGATGTGTTTCACAGTATCAAAGATGAACAAGTGCTCATAGCTATTAACGCAAGAAACCTGTCCTTAAAGTATGTAAAGAGAATTTAGTTACATTCTGCACATCTGTTGAATTTGTATTAAACGGGAGTATTATTTCTGTTGCAAATATTAAAAACGCTAGATTGATGATAAAATATAATTTCAGTGCCATTACTGTACTTTTTCAGGCACACCGTTTTTCGGTTAGATTAATTTTTTTAAAAAAGCTCAGTTGACAACATTAGAACGATAAGATGGAAACCAAGGACTTTTCCAGAAAAGAAAGTAAACCTTTAATATAGTTTAAACCTGCCTCTTTATTAACATCATTCCTGTACACTGATATCTTTTGCACGCATAGTGACAAGAATTTTCATCCTGCATATGCAGTTCATTACCAGCACGCCAATTAAATTTCTACCTTTCAGACAAGCTAGGTGTAATCTGTATTTATCATTACACACCCTTGCGCTGTCTGATAACATTCTCATGAATGTATGTTCTTACATTGTAGGATCGATATATGACCAATCGGTTTATGTTTTTGTCACCCGACCTGCTTGCCTTAAGCTAAGGCAGTGAAAGATACTAAGGGAGCACTGCCATGGCACAAAGTAGTCTAAATCACACAGTAATGAAAACGGAGGGTTTGTGAAAGAGACTATTCATGTTATCTTCCTATGACAACTGTCATTAATGATACACAGGCTGTTTACTAAAGTAAGCAACTGATATGCCGAACATGTCGTCGTATGTAAAGCCATCGTGATTACGGAAACGTCAATTGTTCCCTACAAATTACTGTAAGTAGTATGAGATACATACCATCTTCTGCGATTGTAATAAAAGTCTAATTTAGGCCAGATGCTTTCCGCTTTGTTTTAAAGCATCTTCGATGCATACTGTATCGTTGTGGTTTTCTTACATACCTGTGTGGTGAAACCGCAAATAGTCCTCATGTTTTAAAATATTTTTGTTAAACAGTTTTCTTGTCTTAGTTTCACAATTTGCTCACGCTTGTTGCCCCCTACTTCAAGACTAAAGTTCTTCTACATAAAGTTGTTCGATTTTAGTACACTGCACTTCACTGAAACAGAATACGTTTTCGTTTTCATGTTGTGTAGATCCACTATCACCGTGTGCACCTTATTCTCATGCTGCGGAAAGCGATCGTCTTTTGTTACTGTGGCAGAAGCGACCATCTTTTGGCAGCGTTTGCTGTTTATCTGAGTATTTCTATTCATCGCCTTCTGGATGTGTGCATGCGTGCGTGCGTTTGTGTGCTTACTATTATACCGCGAACTTCAGACAAAAGATGTTGAAATTTGTAAATACGTTTGAGTCATGTAACGAGCAGGAATTCCTGTTGGAGGTATGTATTTCATCTGTCGGAGAGGTTCATCCGAGTAGGATATGTTTCCGCCTACTGTGTAGGCATCCTATACAACTTGCGTGTTTCGCGCGCTGACTGTGCTTTTCGACCAGGAAGCACGTTATCTAACAAATCGCCAAAAGCCAAGTATCAGTTTATCAAAACTCATCACCTCTATTATACATTTAGTTCGTTCTAGTTCATACAGAATTAACGTACAGAAGTTACGAGGGCTTTTAGTATGTCGCAATAGTGTTTGAACGGGCGCTACAAATTTAAATCGCCAATTTCTACAGAATAAAAGTTTTCTGACGAAGCGTAGCCGTTGGTTCAGTCTCAAGAATTCACTCAAATCACAAGGGTGGCGACGTGCATCAAATTGTGATGTTTTAGACTCTCCTTAAACAAAGTCAAGTACGAACATAGTTCCTAGTTCATGCATAACATTTAGGGTGTTTCTTAGGTACATCTCGATAAACTCTTAATTAGGACCTGATCTGTCTGTCACATATTTTTGTTAAGACCGTCAATCATATCATTCACTTTTTAAGAAAATATTCACATAGGTGTTTCGAAAATAAGGTCTGATTATGTCTTTCAAATAGAAATAAAAGAAATGATCGTAAATGTTTGGGTGTGACTCACATAACGACGTGACATCGATGTTAAAAAGAGAAAAATGTTTGTGGAGTAGGACGAGCTCTCTGCACGCGAAGCATTGCATTTCGTTCAATACCGCGCTCGCATGAGACTGAAAGACAACGTAATTCACCAGTATTCCTACTGGGACAGTGGCAGCTCTGACCCGGACGGTAAAACACCCACATCTGTTGAAGACAGCTACTAGATGCTGTAATCAGTATAGCCTCATTTTTCCAAGCCGACTGCCCGTCCTCACAAAGAAAGGCAAGGAAAAATCTAATATTTTCGGCAGGATTGTGATCCGTAAGAAGTGAGACGCTAAAGAAGTGTACCACCAAACTATCCGTACATCTTCACCTTTCATATTCCTCGTTGATAACTTTCACAACAATTAATAAATAGTATAACTGAAACAGTTTCAAACATGAATAAGTTTTATTACGGCTGGTGTTACCCGACTGTAGTTGGTATCAAGAGATACTGTCCCATATCAAGTTGTTAGAGAACAAACAACTGTCATTTTCCTACGCTTTGTCGAACGTATAGCGCTTAATGTTGGCAGTATCAGTTTAGGATCTGATCCAGCCAATAACACACTGTCGAACCACGAAAAATACTCTAGACTACGCTGATATTCACACCAGAAATGGATTTTACCGTTGGTAAAGTCGTTTCTTCTTCTGTGGTACTCTGACTGTCGCATTTGCAATTTATTCATATTGTGAAAGGAAAAGGAAAAACAGCTTGATTTGAAAGTCTTTTCCTTTATTGTTCCCTCAATTGCCAAATTAATTGCTCGTGTATTTCCTTGGATATTTTCTATCAAACTATCCGTACTTCCTTCATTTCTAACTTTATCTGTGTTCACATTTTTAACATTATGCTACAACATTACGTTTCAAAACGCTCCTGCTTTTAAACCTCCAGTTGTGCAATTATCTATTGCTTCTTACACACACATGCTAAGCAACAGTGCCGCTAAGAGTCAACGACATGGAAACTGGAGGTGTCAGGTCTTCGCAGATAAAAACTATTTGAGTTTCGGAGAATTATTCTTATTACACATTCGTGTAGGGTGAAGGTGATGGACGGTACAACCACGGGAGATGCTGAAACCTGACGTGCAGAGGTGACACATCGGGTGGGAGTATGGAGTTTCATATCTTTGACGATAGTCGGAGGAATCCTGCTGTCTATGGGCAGAGATACGGGAATAAGGAATCGTAACCACGCGTCCGACTTTCCAGGGGAGCTGCTTGTAAATAGTATGTATATTGCTGCTTTACGTATCAACTGTCGCAATTTAGAACGTAGCGATTGTTTATAGGTGGACATATGGCAGTCGGGCAGCTACCTCGACAGAAAGAAAAGTTGTAGTGGGCCACCAAACATGTGGGGGAACAGTATTATTATCCCGTGCGCGCAAATGACACACGAACATGCATTCAAAAGGCACAGTGGCCTTTTGGAGACGTGTTTACAGTCGAATTTTGAGAGGTGCACAGCAGGACATTCGTCTGTGTAGCTAATAACGAACCACGCTACGTAACCGTTACGTAAGTTGTAAATAGTGATGGGCGACTTTGGGATCAAAATTATCGCAAATAGACAGTAATGCTGACAAGTAAATATAAAAGGGTTATTCAAATGAAAACGTACGAAAGGTCGTAACAACCAAACCAGTTGAAATTTGCACGTGCCGCTTTGTGGGACGCGAGTGTAGCGTCCAACGTGTCCCTAGAAAATTCAAAGCTGAGTTCTCAACCGGAAAGGTAATGCCCATCTTCTCTTTCAGCGTCCGAGGTTCGTTGCTCATCGAGTTTCTCGAGCACGGAAAAACAATTAACAGTGGCGTGTAATGTCAGGCACTCCAAAAACTACGCTAGTCCATCCAGAGCAAACGTCTTGGGATGCTCACAGAGAGAGTGATTCTGCTCCACTACAAAGCGCGTCCACACGTCTCCAAGGTCTCACGATGTGTAACGGCCAAGTAGAAAGAGGAGGCTAGACCATCCGCCCTACAGCCCGGATATGTTGGCCTGCGACTTCCACATGTTTGGTCCGTTAAAAAAGAACATCTCAAAGGGAATCACTTCAATTCGGACTACGAAGTGAAAGGCACAGTGAAGAACTGGCTTTTGTCGCAGCCACTGAACTTTTGGAAACAGGAAATTCTTAGCCAGAGCGAGAGCACCAGCAGCAGCGAGTACTGTTTGTATAAAGCGTTTATTTTGCATTTTGTTTACGACCTTCCACTAAGGAAGGGATTCTATTTGTGTTTATCTGCTCTGCATAGAAACTAACAGTTCTTGATCGTTAGGAGAGAAATTTATTTTGTACTTATTTGCTGCGCTTAGCTTTTAAATAGTTTTTCTGGGAAAACCTAGCGTAGTTTTCGCGTCTCGTATTTCAGTGAGTGTTTCTTGATTATCAGAGTAGCTCATCAGAAGATTATCTTGGGAATTTGTCACCGTATAGAGTAGGGTAAACATAGTCATGTGTAGGGACTGTGGTTGTTGTGAACGGACGCAAGGAGAATTGGCCACTCTTCGGGGGCAGGTGGAGGCTTTGTCTGTTAGGCTCATCGAGCTCGAGGCGCAGGCGTCGGCTCGTAGTGGCGTTGGGGCAACTGTGGTGAGACCTATGCCTACTTCGGTGGCCTTGGAATCGCATGGAACCCCTGATGTCGCTGCGTCTTCCGGCAGTGAGCATCTTACCGGTCAGCCATCACTCCAGGGTGAATGGCGGACAGTGGTGGGCTCGCGCGTGCCTGGTCGAAAGGCGAAGGTGGGATCTGGCCGCGTGGCAGCTGCCTTACCCCTTTCCAACAGGTACGGGGTGCTTCCTAGTGGTGATGACATCGTTTCCGAGCCACCACAGGATGCCTCGCCTGTTGGGCCAGTGGCCGATTCTCCGGCAAGGTCCCGACAGTCACAGAGGGCGGGCCTATTAGTTATAGGGAGCTCCAACGTTAGGCGGGTTATGGAGCCCCTCAGGAAAATAGCGGGTAGGTCGGGGAAGAATGCCAGTGTGCACTCGGTGTGCTTGCCGGGGGGTCTCGTCCGTAATGTGGAGGAGACTCTTCCGGCAGCTATTGAACGCACTGGGTGTGACCGGCTGCAGAAAGTAGCACATGTCGGAACGAATGACGCCTGCCGCTTGGGTTCTGAGGCCATCCTTGGTTCCTTCCGGCGGCTGGCTGATTTGGTGAAGACAACCAGCATCGCACGCGGAGTGCAAGCTGAGCTTAATATCTGCAGCATAGTGCCCAGAGTCGATCGCGGTCCTCTGGTTTGGAGCCGTGTGGAGGGTCTAAACCAGAGGCTCAGACGACTCTGCGACTATAATGGTTGCAAATTCATCGACCTCCGTTATTGAGTGGAGAACTGTAGGGCCCCCCTAGACAGGTCAGGCGTGCACCACTACACACCGGAAGCAGCTACTAGGGTAGCAGAGTACGTGTGGCGTGCACACGGGGGTTTTTTAGGTTAGAGGGACCCCCCCCCCCTTGGGCGAAACGATAAAATACCTGACGGCTTACCAGAGAGAACATCAGCATCGTTGATAAAGAACGTCCGTCCTCAGAGACCAAAAACAGGAAAAGTTAACGTAATACTGGTAAAGTGCAGGAGTATCCAGGGCAAGGTTCCTGAATTAGTATCGCTTATTGAAGGAAATAGTGCGCATATAGTATTGGGAACGGAAAGTTGGTAAAAATCGGAAGTGAACAGTAACGAAATCCTAGACACAGAATGGAATATATACCGCAAGGATAGGATAAACGCCAATGGTGGAGGAGTATTTATAGCAGTAAAGAATTCAATAATATCCAGTGAAGTTATTAGCGAATGCGAATATGAAATAATCTGGGTTAAGTTAAGTATCAAAGGTGGGTCAGATATGATAGTCGGATGCTTCTATAGACCACCTGCATCAGCAACCGTAGTAGTTGAGCGCCTCAGAGAGAACCTGCAGAACGTCGTGAAGAAGTTTCGTGATCATACTATTGTAATAGGGGGAGACTTCAATCTACCAGGTATAGAATGGGATAGTCACACAATCAGAACTGGAGCCAGGGACAGAGACTCTTGTGACATTATCCTGACTGCCTTGTCCGAGAATTACTTCGAGCAGATAGTTAGAGAACCAATTCGTGAAGCTAACGTTTTAGACCTCATAGCAACAAATAGACCGGAACTTTTCGACTCCGTGAATGTAGAAGAGGGTATCAGTGATCATAAGTCAGTGGTTGCATCAATGACTACAAGTGTAATAAGAAATGCCAAGAAAGGAAGGAAAATATATTTGCTTAACAAGAGTGATAGGGCACAAATCGCAGAATATCTGAGTGACCACCATCAAACGTTCATTTCTGAGGAAGAGGATGTGGAACAAAAATGGAAAAAATTCAGAAACATCGTCCAGTACGCCTTAGATAAGTTCGTACCGACTAAGGTCCAAAGCGAGGGGAAAGATCCACCGTGGTATAACAATCATGTACGAAAGGTGCTACGGAAACAAAGAAAGCTTCATCATAGGTTTAAGAGTAGTCGAATCATAGCTGATAAGGAAAAGCTGAACGAAGCGAAAAAGAGCGTAAAGAGAGCAATGAGAGAAGCATTCAACGAATTCGAACATAAAACATTGGCAAACAATCTAAACAAGAACCCTAAAAAGTTTTGGTCATATGTAAAATCGGTAAGCGGATCTAAATCCCCTATTCAGTCACTCGTTGACCACGATGGCACCGAAACAGAGGACGACCGAAGAAAGGCAGAAATACTGAATTCAGTGTTCCGAAACTGTTTCACTGCGGTAAATCGTAACACGGTCCCTGACTTCAGCCGTCGCACGGACGCCAAAATGGAAAATATTGAAATAAACGATATCGGAATTGAAAAACAACTGCTATCACTTAGTAGCGGAAAAGCATCCGGACCAGACGAGATACCCGTAAGATTCTATAGTGATTATGCTAAAGAACTTGCCCCCTTTCTATCAGCAATTTATCGTAGATCTCTGGAAGAACGTAAAGTACCTAGCGACTGGAAGAAAGCGCAGGTCGTTCCCATTTTCAAGAAGGGTCATAAATCAGATGCGAATAATTATAGGCCTATTTCGCTTACGTCAATCTGTTGTAGAATAATGGAACATGTTTTATGTTCTCGTATTATGACGTTCTTAGATAATACAAATCTCCTTCATCATAACCAACATGGATTCCGCAAACAGAGATCATGTGAAACTCAGCTCGCCCTATTTGTCCAAGAAATTCACAGTGCCGTAGACACTGGCGAGCAGATTGATGCCGTATTCCTGGACTTCAGGAAGGCATTTGATACGGTTCCGCACTTACGTTTAGTGAAAAAAATACGAGCTTACGGAATATCGGACCAGGTTTGTGATTGGATTCAGGATTTCCTAGAAGAAAGAACACAACATGTCATTCTTAACGGTTCAAAATCTGCAGATGTAGAGGTAATTTCGAGAGTACCGCAAGGAAGCGTGATAGGACCTTTATTGTTTACAATATACATAAATGACTTAGTTGACAACATCGGTAGCTCCGTGAGGCTATTTGCAGATGACACGGTTGTCTACAAGAAAGTAGCAACATCAGAAGACTCGTACGTACTCCAGGAAGACCTGCAGAGGATTAATGAATGGTGCGACAGCTTTCCCTAAACGTAGATATATGTAATATAATGCGCATACATAGGGGCAGAAATCCATTCCAGTACGATTATGCCATAGGTGGTAAATCATTGGAAGCGGTAACGACCGTAAAATACTTAGGAGTTACTATCCGGAGCGATCTGAAGTGGAATGATCACATAAAACAAATAGTGGGAAAAGCAGGCGCCAGGTTGAGATTCATAGGAAGAATTCTAAGAAAATGTGACTCATCGACGAAAGAAGTAGCTTACAAAACGCTTGTTCGTCCGATTCTTGAGTATTGCTCATCAGTATGGGACCCTTACCAGGTTGGATTAATAGAAGAGATAGACATGATCCAGCGAAAAGCAGCGCGATTCGTCATGGGGACATTTAGTCAGCGCGAGAGCGTTACGGAGATGCTGAACAAGCTCCAGTGGCGGACACTTCAAGAAAGGCGTTACGCAATACGGAGAGGTTTATTATCGAAATTACGAGAGAGCACATTCCGGGAAGAGATGGGCAACATATTACTACCGCCCACATATATCTCGCGTAATGATCACAACGAAAAGATCCGAGAAATTAGAGCAAATACGGAGACTTACAAGCAGTCGTTCTTCCCACGCACAATTCGTGAATGGAACAGGGAAGGGGGGATCAGATAGTGGTACAATAAGTACCCTCCGCCACACACCGTAAGGTGGCTCGCGAAGTATAGATGTAGATGTAGATGTTAGGCTCGTGAAACAGTGGAATAGTTGTACTCAAGTCTCCGGTGATCACTTTGGATAAAGACTTCAATTATACCCAAAGCGGTGTATCATATCTTCGCTTGTGAACATCCCTCAGATATATTTGCTGTGAGATTCGAGCATATTTGAGAGAACTTTGTACACGTGGACCTCAGATGGTGGTCTACAACAGGAGTTCGCTAGATCTGAAACGTCTGTCTATGGTAGAAATATCAGTACAAGTACTATGTCTTATGGGATAGGGGTGACGTCTTTGAATACTAATGCCAGTCATCCTGGACCCTGGAATTTATACCAGCCACTGTTTGGAGTTTCAATAAATGAATAATCTGCAATGGTACCAGAAGTCTTACGGTATAAGAAGCCACTCTTATTCCACCAACGACGTTGTCAAAGAGGCACGAACGAGGGGACAGAGGTTCGAAGCACCTTTCTGCCAGTGAGATGGAAAAGAGTGTGGACTATCATTCTTAATGTGGTAGAGAAGCTAAAAAATCTGAAAAGGAAAATGCAAAGGCAGCCTAGATTCAGTTGGAATAAATGAAATGAAAGGAAGATTTCTGGTCAGATGAATAGTGGGTGATATAAACAGCGGCAGAAAATGGCATTGCGGTAGTAGAATGCGTTATAAATAGGTAGGTATGACAAAGAGTGATTTGCTGTAGACAGTTTAGTTCATTGGATTATTCTCATTGTAGTGAAACATTCCAATGACAACAACAATAATATTTAGGTACAAATACCGGCGTCAAAAGCAAGAGATGAAGAGGTAGAGAAAGTATACGAGGATACCGAATGTGTAATTCAATATGTAAAGAAATATGTAAATTTAATAATCATGGGCGACTAGAACGCTGCTGTTACTGCAGAATACTTCTCTGATAACTGTGTCTACAGATCCTTTCTAGAAAACTTCCAGCTGTTTATGAGAAATGTAAATGCGTTACTGAGCTACTTGTCAGCCAAGAAGAATCAGTAATTTGTAAGGATTTCAGTGCAGATTTCTTAAAAGATACGGACAGGGAAAATGAACTAGAATTATTATTTGGGTATTTAAATCTAATTTATGCAGTCCGTTTTCCAACTTGTGTACAGAAAATTAGTAGGACACTTATTGACAACATTCTTATAGACAGAGCTCAGGCTGAAACAATTCACGTGTACGCAGTTGCTAATGGACTATCTAATCATGATGCACAATTCATAGAAATAAACAATATGGCACCTTACAACGCCGAGGTAGGTTTATATAAAGAAGTGAGGCTTATTAATGAGTTCAGGATACATTGTTTCAAGAGTAAGTTGAAAGTTGCGTTCCTAAAAAATTATCCAGATGATCAACTACAAAAGAAAAAAAAAGCAAGTAAGCTGTAGATACCTAATAAAATTAAAATATCATGCAAGAGGAAGAGGGTAATTTATATAAATGCCAGAATAAGTCGATATCCGATATCACTTGCATACTACAAAACATAGTGTAGTATTTTAAGGAAAGTAATTAAAATGGTCAGAAGTACTCATGTCCTGACAAAAATAAGTACTACAGACAATAAGATTAAAACTGTGCATTGCTGAAGATGTTTAATATCTGCCACACAAAGTGATAGGCCCTGAGCCTTGTTGATACTCATAGCGAATGCAAGCTGCACGGGAAACTGCAGTCTCTTTAAATCGAAGGGCATATTTAAAGTAAATCGGTCAAGCGCTTTTCGAGATGTTTGGTAACACCGTTTTTCCTCCACATATTTTATATACAGGGTATATAAAAAAGGATGGCGCAAACTTACACGGCTGAAAGTACACGATAATAGAAGCACAGATGTCAAGAAAACAAGGGATCTAAAACGCATATCTTAAGAGCTATGAGATATTCTTATTTGCAGTATTGTGAAAGAAATCTCTTCTACTACAAGCTCTTTGCTTTCCATATTTTGGGAAGTGATAGTATGGACAAAAACAAGAAAAAAGGTGCAGTAAATATGTGCTTCAAATGCATACCTTAACAGCTATGAGCACCTGTTCATCTTCGGTACTTTGGAACACAACTCTTCTAATGAACAGGTGCTCATAACTTTTAAGGTACGCATTTTAGAGCAAATATTTACTGGACTTTTTTGCTTGTTTTGGTCCATGCTACCACTTCCCAAAAAATGGAAAGCAAAGAGCTTGCAGTAAAAGAGATTTGTTTCACAATATTGAAAATCAAGAATATCTCATAGCTCTTAAGGTATACTTTTTAGAGTCCATGTTTGCTTGACATTTGTGTTTCTATTATCGTGTACGTTCAGTCGTGTAAGTTTGCGCCGTCCTTTTGATACACTCTGTATATATTTATATACTGAGTATATTAAAAAATATAGAGCCTATATCTGTCCGAATGTTCATTAGGGGATCGTGCAGATATCTGAAGTAAATTGTAGGGAAAGACAGAGATTGGAGTATATCGAACAAAACACAGTTTTTTTTGTGTGTGTGTAACTGTTACTCTGAGAGGGAGAGTTCCCCATACGGGAGGAAATCGTGGTGGGCCACATCAAACCGACGACAAAAAATTATTTAATTGCAAATTAAAGGATATTTCGCACTGAAAAATACAAACTAAATTTACATCGCGCAAAAGAATTAAAGAATACCTTTTCCGAAACAACGTAATTGTTTCCAGTTGTGACGTACAAGTCTGAAGTTTGGCTCAAAGGAGCTTTCAACTTTCCTCCGTAATTATGCAGTGGCGTGACGTCCTGCGACGTCACCCTCAGGCTCGGTGACGTTTCAGCATTAAGTTATCGACATATGCGAAAAAAAGGCCATAGCTCAGAAGTTCATGTGAGGTGAAAGGTGAGCTAATGGCGCCACATTGGCATCAAATTTCACTGGGATTCTGCCCGGTGCTAACGTGAAGGTGTCACACGACGGGAAGGTCGTGCACGCCCTCTTACCCACATTTAACCCTTCCTTTTGACGCCTCCGCGCCCAGCCTTGAAATCACGCAGGTTTCATATGTGTGCCCGAGGAAACATTTCAGACACACCGGCGCTCAGAATCGACACGAAATAGCCTCACGGGTGGCATAAAGGGCGTCCATGAAATCGCCCCTTCCCTGATTCCCATACATTTTGCGGTCGAAAACGATAGGATGCAGTTCTATGAGCAACAGGACGACGCTATTGATAATCGTTGACACTGTTCACTCCCCACGGACTCTTCAACCCCTCTCTAAAGATATCATAGGCCAACAACCACACTGGACATAATTGTACCCCTTTGAAATGCAGTGGGCCGACAACCACATTGAACGTGATCGTACCTATTTGGTATGCAGTGCGGTTGCAGTTTTTGCTCTGGTGTACAGTGTGGAACCACAAGCGACCGTTCAAAACCATTCGACGAAATCTGAACGCTATCCGAAACAACATAGAGTGCTTATGGTTTTTTTTTTTTTTTCAATTACCTAGTTCTGTGCCCTCCTGTGGCATGATCTCAGAGGGGTGTGACATTGACACATGAAAAGATACCGGCAAATGGTCTCTAAAAGTCCATCCAGTTCGGCAACACCCTCAAAGCTACCCGCTCACGTTTGCTGCGCAATTTAGAAATGTACATGTACAGGGGAAAACTGTGACGAAAGCCATAGGCGCCTGCAGTAGGCAGCCCTTTGACATCTCTCTTTCCTGGCTTGCCTACTAGCTAGCCAAGATTCTTTTCACGGGTTTTCTCTCTGGAGGCACATTTTTAAAGTGCTCAGCAAACGGAGGCAGGTGGCACTGTGAGTTTTGCCGAAATGGGTGGGGGGGGGGGTGTGTCTTAGAGGGACCCTTTGCCGGTTTAGGTATCTCAACGACGCACCCCTCCGAGATCACGCCACAGGAGGAGGCAAAACTGGGGGTTTGAAAAAGCTAAATACCCTTTGTTGCTCTGGATAGCGTTTTGATTTAATGATTCATTTTTAACGATCCCTTGTGATTCCAAACTGTACATCAGAGCAAAAATTGCGCTCGCAATGCGTTCCAAAGGGGTACGATTATGTTCAGTGTGGCTTGCTGGGACACGATGTCTTTAGAGAAGGGTTTCAGTCCCCGTGAGGTGTCTCAGCACTGTCATAAATTGTCAAGAACTGCCAGCTATTACGCATCGTACTGTGAACCCACGTTTTCGACCGCAAAATATGTGGGAATCAACGCCTCAAGGTAAGGGATGATTTCATTGACGCACTTGTGCCACCTCCCGGGACTTTCTCCTGTCACTTCGGAGTGCAGGTATGTCTGAAACGTTTTCCTCTATGAAAACCGCTGATTTCAAAGCTGGGCGTCGTGGCTCTGTCCTCTGTGTGGGTAAAACAGGGTGCTGCGACCTTTCCATCGTGTGACACATCCACCCTGGTGATGGGCAGAATTTTATTGAAATTTGGTACCAATGTGACATTATTAGCCCACTTTGCACGTCACGTGAACTAAGGATTTTCTGTTTTCTTTTTTGTGCCGGCACTTTGCTGTTGACATCACAGGATGATGTCACAGAGCGCCAAGCTTTTGACCTTTTTCATGATTACAAAGGAAGATTGTAGCCAAATTTCGAACTCATGCGTCGCAGTGGGATATAATTACGTGGTTTCGAAAAACTAATCCTTTAATTCTCTTGAACAGTGTAAATTTGGTCGGTATCAGAATATAGATAGTATCCATCAAAAGTGTGCCAGCATTATGTACGAGCACAAATGGCCGCTCTGTATCGATTGCTGCTATATTTGCGAATGTACTCCAGTGCAACTGTCATCAAAGGCAGTGAAAGAAGGACGGAGCGACTAATGGATTAACTGAAGCTATGTGAACATAGACACCAGATAGTCTTTCACAGCAACCAATTACACTGTATGGGGACACATACATTCATCAGTGTTACTAAGCAGCGTTATCCGTTTTGTTTTATCCCGACGGGCCGCTTATAAGCAAGTCCAGACTTCCTCTCGTCAATTCTGATCTCTGCTTACATAGACCTTGATGAGAGACAACCACAGCACTGACTAACCAGAATGGTTTCCAGGTCCGAATCCTGCAGAATACAGGATATCTGGAACGCATTGGGGAGTGAATCAATTCCCAGAGTAGCTATCGACGACTCAACCAGACTTTCCACCCAGGACTTGGGGTCGACAGCCCACAGAGCTCTTGAAGCGTCTCCTAGAGAACACGCCACGCAGGCGCCGGACATTTCTTACAAGACTCTGCTTCCACCAGTACTCTTCAGCCTGATATCTGTACAAGACAGAAATCATTGAGAAGACAGAGAAGATCCAAAGAAAAGCAGCGTGTTTTCTCTGTTCCAGTGCAGATGCAGCAAGAGACGCGTTCTGCATCGTGGTGTACTTTATTGTTCAAGTTGCGAGAACGTACGTTCCTAGAAGAATCGACAAATATAAGTCGCGAAAAGACCATGAAGATAAAATCAGAGAGATTCGAGCCCGCACGGAGGGTTACTGCCAATTGTTCCTCTCGTGAACTATCCGCGTCTGGAACACGAAAGAGGTGACGTGACAGTTGTACACAAAGTACCCCCCGCCACGAACCTCACGGTGGCTTGCGGAGTATAAAGTAGATGTAGATGTTGTAGCTCGGTGTAGCTAAACGTTTGCTGACTGTCTGTTTGTTAGGAAACAGATTATTCCTTTTTTGTTCTCTTGTACATGCGCTGTTGTCTGCAAACTCCCTCGTAGTTTAGCTATAATCCTTCAAATATCCTATTCAAGAAATTCGAACTTACAACTTAACTGTACTTTCCTTTTCTCATTTGTGCTTTATGCATACCTCTTGCATTTACCAACACAAGAACATTCTACTACAGAATGTCTAAGATATGTCGAACTTGTGGGATCTCATTGTTTCACTTCATCAAATGAAACTTTCCGTTATTTTATTCATTCGGCTTAGCATGTTGTTCAGTGCTATTAATGTACGAATAAAAATCAAGACTTGCGGAATGCTTCGTATTTAAGCATTCGGTTTCTATAAGAGGAAGGAAGAAAATTAGGATGTAATTTAACAGCGGCGACGAAGCTATTGAAGGACTTAACATAAACTTGGATGCGGCAAGACTTGGAAAAGAAACCGCTCATATTATTTTCAAATGAACCACGTTGCCGTTCAGCTTAAGAGAGTTAGGAACTCACGCTAAAGCTAAATCTGCATATCCAGATAGAGATCTGAACAATATTCTTCCCAACTGCTAGACCAATGTCCTAACTCCATCGCCATATCGTCCAGTCTCTTTCTAAATCTTTGTCTATCCATGGTGTAGTCCAGTTGATATTTCACGGTGTCTCCCAGTCTTGAGGATTGTGTTTCTTATAATCACTCCACCAATTCATTCAAGTCCCAACAGCTGTTATTCATTCATTGATGCTGTGATTACTGATATACTCCCGCCTAACTACAAGTCCTACAAGTCCCTCTAAAAAAAGCTAAGAAAGATATAGAATTATTATATCACTTCCCAGTAAATCCCCCCATGAACCATGGACCTTGCCGTTGGTGGGGAGGCTTGCGTGCCTCAGCGATACAGATGGCCGCACCGTAGGTGCAACCACAACGGAGGGGTATCTGTTGAGAGGCCAGACAAACGTGTGGTTCCTGAAGAGGGGCAGCAGCCTTTTCAGTAGTTGCAGGGGCAACAGTCTGGATGATTGACTGATCTGGCCTTGTAACACTAACCAAAACAGCCTTGCTGTGCTGGTACTGCGAACGGCTGAAAGCAAGGGGAAACTACAGCCGTAATTTTTCCCGTGGACATGCAGCTTTACTGTATGATTAAATGATGATGGCGTCCTCTTGGGTAAAATATTCCGGAGGTAAAATAGTCCCCCATTCGGATCTCCGGGCGGGGACTACTCAAGAGGACGTCGTTATCAGGAGAAAGAAAACTGGCGTTCTACGGATCGGAGCGTGGAATGTCAGATCCCTTAATCGGGCAGGTAGGTTAGAAAATTTAAAAAGGGAAATGGATAGGTTAAAGTTAGATATAGTGGGAATTAGTGAAGTTCGGTGGCAGGAGGAACAAGACTTTTGGTCAGGTGATTACAGGGTTATAAATACAAAATCAAATAGGGGTAATGCAGGAGTAGGTTTAATAATGAATAAAAAAATAGGAGTGCGGGTAAGCTACTACAAACAGCATAGTGAACGCATTATTGTGGCCAAGATAGACACAAAGCCTATGCCTACTACAGTAGTTCAAGTTTATATGCCAACTAGCTCTGCAGATGATGAAGAAATTGAAGAAATGTATGACGAGATAAAAGAAGTTATTCAGGTAGTGAAGGGAGACGAAAATTTAATAGTCATGGGCGACTGGAATTCGTCAGTAGGAAAAGGGAGAGAAGGAAACATAGTAGGTGAATATGGATTGGGGGGAAGAAATGAAAGAGGAAGCCGCCTTGTAGAATTTTGCACAGAGCATAACTTAATCATAGCTAACACTTGGTTCAAGAATCATAAAAGAAGGTTGTATACATGGAAGAATCCTGGAGATACTAAAAGGTATCAGATAGATTATATAATGGTAAGACAGAGATTTAGGAACCAGGTTTTAAATTGTAAGACATTTCCAGGGGCAGATGTGGATTCTGACCACAATCTATTGGTTATGACCTGCAGATTGAAACTGAAGAAACTGCAAAAAGGTGGGAATTTAAGGAGATGGGACTTGGATAAACTGAAAGAACCAGAGGTTGTAGAGAGTTTCAGGGAGAGCATAAGGGAACAATTGACAGGAATGGGGGTAATAAATACAGTAGAAGAAGAATGGGTAGCTCTGAGGGATGAAGTAGTGAAGGCAGCAGAGGATCAAGTAGGTAAAAAGACGAGGGCTAATAGAAATCCTTGGGTAACAGAAGAAATATTGAATTTAATTGATGAAAGGAGAAAATATAAAAATGCAGTAAATGAAGCAGGCAAAAAGGAATACAAACGTCTCAAAAATGAGATCGACAGGAAGTGCAAAATGGCTAAGCAGGGATGGCTAGAGGACAAATGTAAGGATGTAGAGACTTGTCTCACTAGGGGTAAGATAGATACTGCCTACAGGAAAATTAAAGAGACCGTTGGAGAGAAGAGAACCACTTGTATGAATATCAAGAGCTCAGATGGCAACCCAGTTCTAAGCAAAGAAGGGAAGGCAGAAAGGTGGAAGGAGTATATAGAGGGTTTATACAAGGGCGATGTACTTGAGGACAATATTATGGAAATGGAAGAGGATGTAGATGAAGATGAAATGGGAGATAAGATACTGCGTGAAGAGTTTGACAGAGCACTGAAAGACCTGAGTCGAAACAAGGCCCCGGGAGTAGACAACATTCCATTAGAACTACTGATGGCCTTGGGAGAGCCAGTCATGACAAAACTCTACCATCTGGTGAGCAAGATGTATGAGACAGGCGAAATACCCTCAGACTTCAAGAAGAATATAATAATTCCAATCCCAAAGAAAGCAGGTGTTGACAGATGTGAAAATTACCGAACTATCAGTTTAATAAGTCGCAGCTGCAAAATACTAACGCGAATTCTTTACAGACGAATGGAAAAACTGGTAGAAGCGGACCTCAGGGAAGATCAGTTTGGATTCCGTAGAAATGTTGGAACACGTGAGGCAATACTAACCGTACGACTTATCTTAGAAGAAAGATTAAGAAAAGGCAAACCTACGTTTCTAGCATTTGTAGACTTAGAGAAAGTTTTTGACAACGTTAACTGGAATACTCTCTTTCAAATTCTGAAGGTGGCAGGGGTAAAATACAGGGAGCGAAAGGCTATTTACAATTTGTACAGAAACCAGATGGCAGTTATAAGAGTCGAGGGGCATGAAAGGGAAGCAGTGGTTGGGAAAGGAGTGAGACAGGGTTGTAGCCTCTCCCTGATGTTATTCAATCTGTATATTGAGCAAGCAGTAAAGGAAACAAAAGAAAAATTCGGAGTAGGTATTAAAATTCATGGAGAAGAAGTAAAAACTTTGAGGTTCGCCGATGACATTGTAATTCTGTCAGAGACAGCAAAGGACTTGGAAGAGCAGTTGAACGGAATGGACAGTGTCTTGAAAGCAGGATATAAGATGAACATCAACAAAAGCAAAACGAGGATAATGGAATGTAGTCAAATTAAATCGGGTGATGCTGAGGGGATTAGATTAGGAAATGAGACACTTAAAGTAGTAAAGGAGTTTTGCTATTTAGGGAGTAAAATAACTGATGATGGTCGAAGTAGAGAGGATATAAAATGTAGACTGGCAATGGCAAGGAAATCGTTTCTGAAGAAGAGAAATTTGTTAACATCGAGTATAGATTTAAGTGTCAGGAAGTCGTTTCTGAAAGTATTTGTATAGAGTGTAGCCATGTATGGTAGTGAAACATGGACGATAACCAGTTTGGACGAGAAGAGAATAGAAGCTTTCGAAATGTGGTGCTACAGAAGAATGCTGAAGATAAGGTGGGTAGATCACGGAACTAATGAGGAGGTATTGAATAGGATTGGGGAGAAGAGAAGTTTGTGGCACAACTTGACTAGAAGAAGGGATCGGTTGGTAGGAGATGTTTTGAGGCATCAAGGGATCACAAATTTAGCATTGGAGGGCAGCGTGGAGGGTAAAAATCGTAGAGGGTGACCAAGAGATGAATACACTAAGCATATTCAGAAGGATGTAGGTTGCAGTAGGTACTGGGAGATGAAGAAGCTTGCACAGGATAGAGTAGCATGGAGAGCTGCATCAAACCAGTCTGAGGACTGAAGACCACAACAACAATTCCCAGTAAATCTTATTAAAAAGAACAACAACAGAAGTTGCAAAACACCTTGTTATTTGTTTACTTATTTATTTTCCCGCTTAGTTTCGGCGACAAATATCACAATCATCAGTGGTTTTTTTTAATCATGCAGAAAATAGCATAGTTATATAAACACAGTAGCACATTATTACATTTTTACTGTTTTTTGTAAAATATAGTTTTCTATAGATACTTTCATAGTACCTTATTAATTGTAAGTTATGACATGTTTTTACGAATTATTCTCATCTGCAACTGTGTGAGCGGCTGTTAGTAAACAAATACTAAAAGGTGAACTTATTATGTCAGCAATATAGACTTGGGGTTGTGGTAGTGTTGTGGAATCCAGTATTGGTGTGTGCTGGGCTATTACTTAGTTATTCGTGTACTCACGTTCGATGGACGGCATGCAGCTGATTCTGTACACAGGAAAACAAAACTTTCGCACTTTGTTTGTGATCAAGAAACATTATGCCATCTTGCTCGCGAGAGGAGTATCGCTTGTTGCGAGAAGGCTATGAAAACTGTAGCGGGAATTGCGACGACTTCTGTTCCTTATTTATGTCCCTGTGTGTGATGGAGAAGTGGTTCTTTTTGCGCGTGTGTGCTTTCTGTTCTGTGTCCTTGGTCAGTTCTCTCAGAGCGGTAAAGCGTGTGTTGTTGCAGTGTGTTGAGTTTTCGTTTATTAAATTTTTCCCTTCCACTATGGCCTTTTGTACGTAGTAATTTTCTTCTATTGTTAGTTGTCGGTATAAACTGTTGCTGTTTTTCGGAATGTGTAGATCGTTTTCGATATTAGTGGGGAGTTTCTGCTTATTTGTCCTATGTATTGGGCCTGACAGGAGTTGCAAGTGAGTTGATATATTCCAGCGTTGCTGAATTTGTATGAGGTTTTTCTGACTAGTCTTAGCCTTCTCTGAACTGTGTTGTTTGTTCTAATGTTATTGGGATCCCTTGCTTTTTTAAGATGTTTCCAATTCTATGTGATATTTTGCTATTGTATGTTAGTGTGTACCGTCTGTCTCTTTTTCCTGATGTAGTGTGGTCTGCTGTGTTGTCTTTGTGTACTGCCTCTGGATTTTCATATCCTTTGGTTGCGCTCTTGAGTGGCTGGCTGCTATTTTTATGTTTCATTTTTACCTTCTTGTTGTCCGCCCCCGGTAGCTGACTGGTCAGCGCGAGTGAATGTCAATCCTAAGGGCCCGGGTCGGAGATTTTCTCCGCTCAGGGACTGGGTGTTGTGTTGTCCTAATCATAATCGTTTCATCCCCATCGACGCGCAAGTCGCCGAAGTGGCGTGAAATCAAAAGAATTGCACCCGGCGAACGGTCTACCCGACAGGAGGCCCCAGTCACAAAACATTTATTTTTACCTTGTTGTTGAGTTTGTGTATGATGTATGTTTTGTAATCGTTTTCAACAGCAATGTATTTGATTATATTTAGTTCCTGTGTGTAGCTTTCTGGTGTAAGCAGTGTTCTGTCTATCCTGTAGAGCATGTGTGTGAAACTGGCATATTTATGCACTGTTGTGTGGTTGGATGAGCTGTGGATAACAGTGCTTGTGGATGTGGGTTTTCTGTGGATGGAGAATTCATGTTTGTGGTTGTTTCTTGTGATTGTGAGGTCCAAGAAACTTAGTTTCTTGCTTTTTTCTGTTCCCATTGTGAAGTGGATTTGTTGGTGTACTTTGTTGTTGTGTTGATGTTACTGTGTAGCTCTTCTATCCTGTTACGTGTTTCATCTATAAGACAGATTATGTCACTCACATATCGGTACCAGTAGATTATTTTGTATCCTCCTTGTTTCACAATGTTGTTGAATAATGTGTTCTCTATGTGGCCAAAAATCTTATTAAAGTCGTTATAATAGCCTCCGTTTCACAGTGGTAGCAAAGTCTCAATCGTCCCGGAGCTTATAAGAAAACTCCTTACCAGCGCTGGTAAGGCAGATGTACCTGTAAGCCATTCCTTTGCTTCTCGCGCATTCACTTGGAAACGCCGGACGTGCTCATGTCGCATCTGGGCAGAGGAGGCAACACCGCATAAACTCAACTTTCTCAAATATGATTTCAGTGGAGTTTCTTCTGTATCGATGACACGTATACCTCGGCCTCTTTCATATCAATTCATTCTGTGCGAGCATTTCTGTGGCACGTGTCTACAGTTTCTTACTTGTCACGCCGATTCTTACTTTTCACATTAGTTACAAAAACAAGCAAAGTACAGTTTCACTAAGTAAGACAGAAAACTATAAAAACAACACTGTTGTTCACCATTAACAAAACATTTCACTGTACTGGTTTCGCAAAGAACTCATAAGTTTAACAGCTTCGGTTGAATAACGAGGCATTTCAGCAAATATGGCATACGTCTTTTCATATGTTTCTATTTACCTTTTATGTTGCAAAGGCGCTTTGCATGTAACGTCAGTCAATTGTAACAGATAATGCGTAAGCAGATGGAATTTTCTGCCAAAGAAAAGTCGTGTCTCTTAATGAATTACATTAGGAGACAGAGGTACACCCTATATGTCTCCATCGCAAAGATTGGAGATGGTGCAGCTTTGGAGAAAATCGCACGGTGAGTTCAGGAAATCGCGCAAAAGACAAGCCCACAGCTGGTTTTATAACTGACAGCTCACTTCATTTATGGTCTATAATCACATTACCGTAATACGTGTACATTAACTTTACGTTACGCTGAAAACCGACACTTTTACAGCGTAAAATCCACAGAGGAATCAGAAATCTGTTTATAGACCAGAATCACAACAGAAACTTCGCGGACTTTCATTTAAAATTTTAGCTTCAACACGCGACAATTGCGGACATATTCCACGTTTTTAAGCAGTAGTTAATCAGAGGGAAACTGCGACTAATGCGGTGTACAGGCGGTGCAGTCTAACGGAAATTCATAACGTTGCAGAATCAGCCAGAGACATATCGCGCGTCTGGCTCAGTGATGATAAATTTGCAACTTTTGAACCCCTTGAAAGATAGGAATGAAGAGTCAGGGTCTGATACAACACAACTGATTTGCATTTTCTGATGTTTCGTCCAGAGATGCATTGGACATCTTTAGAGGTACTCCTGGATCTGGTGCGTCTTGCGGACAGATTACTTTCTTGGAAACGGAGTAGGGGGCGTAGGTGTAGAAACCGTATCAATATTTATTACAAAATCAAAATTATATAATACTGTTTGCTGATCACCAAATGTATGCTGTAATTTTATATGTTCCCATTAACTACAATGTACTTAACTGAGATAGTGCACTTTTGTATGGGATTTTTTCATATTATTTACTGACAGGCAAGTAACTTGGGAATGGCTTTCGAACATATTCTTCCCTGCATATACTTTGCTGTCGATTTCCTTTCTTTCGCGAAATACTTTTCCTATTATTTTTAAGCAACTGCGTCTTTACCTTTCAACTCCTTGCTAGATACATACGATGGAGTAGCAAAATGGGAACGCTTGAATGGAGAAAGAGATGTTGCGTCTCCAAAACCAGCTGTTCTCCAAAATCGGTGCGGGTTGTTGTCTTCTACCCAGAGATTTTGTTGCGGATTACCTGTAAGACAAGAGAAGAAGAGACTGTAGAAAATTTGCACATTGGAAATGTCACACAAAACTTACTTATTATTTCTTTTAACAGGTTTGTCTTGAAGAGCAACCCAAACTGTTATGTGCCTTAAAGTTTTGAAACATTCAGTTAATGTACGTTATGCCACTTTACATTACAATTTCGTCCTAATGGAAAAAATAAAAAGGAAGTCCAGAAAAGAAAGTTTCAACGCTCTAAAGATGCTCCACATCTAATGTCTGTCTTTGTTAAACAACGAAGCATCTTCTAGGTTTCAAATAATGATTCTGTCTGAGTTTTTTCAGCACTCGACGATAATGACGGCCTAAATGTGACAACAGTCAGACGGTCCTTGGCCTGTGATCTTTGCGCGTTACCTCCAGTGTGAGACTGACAACAGTTGATGCGTTCAGTGCGGCTAGAGTGTCCAGTTTCCTGTGGCAATTCCTCACATAAACGATGCCTAATCATTTGAAAGGAAAAAAAGGAAAGAAAGTTAGTGTTCAGCGTTCCGTCGTAATCGAGGTCAGTAGAGACGGAGCGCAAGCTCGCACTGTATCAACGATGGGGAAGGAAACCGACCGTGTCCTTTCAACGAAACCACTCCGGCATTTGCTCTGAGTGATTTAGGAAAATTAGGAAAAACCTAAATCTGGATGGCCGGAAGCGTATTTCAACCATCATACACCCAATTGCGAGTCCATTGAGCTAAAGATTGAGCCACTTCGCTCGGTCCTAATTATTTCATCGTGGTGGGGGAACCTGAGATTCACAAAATAGCCCACATCAACCACTCGCGACATCTTGTTGCGATATCGGAGGATACCATGGTGTTAGAAGTCATAAGTAACTTTGCTGGAACAATAGCATTCTTCTACGATGGCATGCCGATATTTCAGACCTCGGATCGTAGTTATTTCCCGTACTTTGGTTTTTGTCTCGATGAAGAAACAACTAATCGTCCAGCAGCTATAACGAGCAGTCACTAAGGTCAAACCGCGTCACGAACGTTCTCGGAGAGCTTGGCGACAGGATGGAGGCGGCAGAGCTGAGCCGCTAAACGAGCGCCTGCAGGCTGCTCTCTTCGCAAAGCCGCGCTGCGGATGATAGCGGAAGTGGAGACGGCGCCGGAAGTTGGCCAATTATGGCCCTTGTGAGCGCGAGCGAGCTGCACTTCTGCCATACTCAGACACAGAAGCAGGGCAACGGTGAAGTGGCTCTCCAGTATCCAACCACTGGCACAGCTACACACCTCTACCTCTAGTTACATTAAGAAAGTATGTCGAATTTTTATACTGATAATTTAAACACTACGATACACAGAACTGTTAACTGCGAGGGTCATTTTAAAAGAGAAGAATGTTTGTTTCTCCAGACGTTTTTATTCAAGATAGTGAAAGAAAACATTTTTGATAACATTGTTTTTCTAGAAGGTCGACGTTCAAATTTAAACATTTTCGTAGCTCTCTACAAGCTTTTCTATACCTTCTACATATTCATTTGTCGCCAATTTGTTGAATATCACTAACGTTCTCTTTCACTTCCTCGTGTTTTTCCATAGTGCTTAATCCACTGGAGCCAAGAACAGGCTATAAGTCAGATGCTGAAAAGCTTCCCACTTAAACTACTGAAGCAAATCCTCCGTCGAAGAAGCAGAATGCGGCGAGCGTTATCGTAAACAAGCACAACGACGCTGAACAACAACGTACGCCGTATGTTCTGAACGGCGCGGCGTAGTCGGTCGAGAGTTTGACAGTAAGCTACCGCATTTATGATCTCTCCTCTAGGCATTAGATCGGTGAGTAGTTGGCCCTTTAGATCCCAAATCAGTATGACCATAATCGTATTTGTTTGGCTGTTTTTTGATATTTTTGGGGATCGTGAACGATGCCATTCCATTGACTGCCGCCTTGTCTCTGTACTTTAATGCGAAACCCAGGCCTCATTACCAGTAACAACGTGGTTCAAAAACTCCTCGCCATCCTTGTCGTATCGAGAGAAATATTCGTTTCATTCTTAGAAAGTATAAGACAGTACATTAATCACTTAAACATTGTTACGTATTCCTTCCTGAATGACATTTAATGGAAGGAAATTGTGTTGAAAATTGTGTTGAAAATTAATGTAACTATAGATCAGCGTTTCTCAATAACAAAAATCAGTCTCTAATTTTTCTCCTTCAAAGTCTGAGCAGCCCTCCTCCCACCATGAATGCAACATTCTATCCAGTTTTCTGGTAGTAGGTCAATGTAGATCTCATCTCATGCTGGACTGCAGCATCTGCCTGCAAATAATATATTGTCCAAGCCACAGTTTGGGTTCCTAAAGGGTTCCAATATAGAGAAGGCTATTTACACATACATTGAGAACGTATTCATTAGATAACAAATTAGAAGCTATTGGAATTTTCTGTGAGCTGTCAAAAGACTTTGGCTATATGAATCACAGAATTCTCTTAGGTAAATTAGAATATTATGGTGTCAGCGGCAGTGCTGCGAAATGGTTCGAGTCTTATCTAACAAATAGGAAACAAAGATTGTCACTGTGAAATGCCTGTGGAGTAAGCAATCAGTCTTCATCTGATTGGGAATTAATTATATGTGGTGTTCCTCAAGCTTCCACCTAGGATACGTTGCTTTTCTTGGGTACATTAATGACCTCTCGTCTGTTGCATTGCCAGATGCTGCATTTGTTTTCTTTTCAGATGATACAAACATTGCAATAAATAGCAAGTCACGTACAGATTTAGAAATGTCTGCTAATCAAATTTTCACTGACATTAATAAACGGTTTGAAGCTAATTCGCTGTCTTTCAACTTTGAAAAGACCCACTATACGCAGTTCAGAACCTGTAAGAGATTTACTGCCAGGATGAGTATAACGTACTAAAACCTTCAGATAGAAGAGGTTGACAGAGTTAACTTTCTGGGATTGTTGTTGTTGTGGTCTTCAGTCCTGAGACTGGTTTGATGCAGCTCTCCATGCTACTCTATCCTGTGCAAGCTTCTTCATCTCCCAGTACCTACTGCAACCTACATCCTTCTGGATCTGCTTAGTGTATTGATCTCTTGGTCTCCCTCTACGATTTTTACCCTCCACGCTGCCCTCCAATGCTAAATTTGTGATCCCTTGATGCCTCAAACCATGTCCTACCAACCGATTCCTTCTTCTAGTCAAGTTGTGCCACAAACTTCTCTTCTCCCCAGTCCTATTCAATACCTCCTCATTAGTTACGTGATCTACCCGCCTTATCTTCAGCATTCTTCTGTAGCACCACATTTCGAAAGCTTCTATTCTCTTCTTGTCCAAACTTGTTATCGTCCATGTTTCACTTCCATACATGGGTACACTCCATACAAATACTTTCAGAAACGACTTCCTGACACTTAAATCTATACTCGATGTTAACAAATTTCTCTTCTTCAGAAACGATTTCCTTGCCATTGCCAGTCTACATTTTATATCCTCTCTACTTCGATCATCATCAGTTATTTTGCTCCCTAAATAGCAAAACTCCTTTACTACTTTAAGTGTCTCATTTCCAAATCTAATTCCCTCAGCATCACCCGATTTAATTTGACTACATTCCATCATCCTCGTTTTGCATTTGTTGATGTTCATCTTATATCCTCCTTTCAAGACACTGTCCATTCCCTTCAACTGCTCTTCCAAGTCCTTTGCTGTCTCTGACAGAATTACAATGTCATCGGCGAACCTCAAAGTTTTTACTTCTTCTCCATGAATTTTAATACCTACTCCGAATTTTTCTTTTGTTTCCTTTACTGCTTGCTCAATATACAGATTGAATAACATCGGGGAGAGGCTACAACCCTGTCTCACTCCCTTCCCAACCACTGCTTCCCTTTCATGCCCCTCGACTCTTATAACTGCCATCTGGTTTCTGTTCAAATTGTAAATAGCCTTTCGCTCCCTGTATTTTATCCCTGCCACCTTCAGAATTTGAAATAGAGCATTCCAGTTAACGTTGTCAAAAGCTTTCTCTAAGTCTACAAATGCTGGTAACGTAGGTTTGCCTTTCCTTAATGTTTCTTCTAAGCTAAGTCGTAAGGTTAGTGTTGCCTCACGTGTTCCAACATTTCTACGGAATCCAAACTGATCTTCCCCGAGGTCCGCTTCTACCAGTTTTTCCATTCGTCTGTAAAGAATTCGCGTTAGTATTTTGCAGCTGTGACTTATTACACTGATAGTTCGGTAATTTTTCACATCTGTCAACACCTGCTTTCTTTGGGATTGGAATTATTGTATTCTTCTTGAAGTCTGTGGGTATTTCGCCTGTCTCATACATCTTGCTCACCAGATGGTAGAGTTTTGTCATGTCTGGCTCTCCCAAGGCCGTCAGTAGTTCTAATGGAATGTTGTCTACTCCCGGGGCCTTGTTTCGACTCAGGTCTTTCAGTGCTCTGTCAAACTCTTCACGCAGTATCTTATCTCCCATTTCATCTTCATCTACATCCTCTTCCATTTCCATAATATTGTCCTCAAGTACATCGCCCTTGTATAAAACCTCTATATACTCCTTCCACCTTTCTGCCTTCCCTTCTTTGCTTAGAACTGGGTTGCCATCTGAGCTCTTGATATTCATACAAGTGGTTCTCTTATCTCCAAAGGTCTCTTTAATTTTCCTGTAGGCAGTATCTATCTTACCCCTAGTGAGACAAGTCTCTACATCCTTACATTTGTCCTCTAGCCATCCCTGCTTAGCCATTTTGCACTTCCGGTCGATCTCATTTTTGATACGATTATATTCCTTTTTGCCTGCTTCATTTACTGCATTTTTATATTTTCTCCTTTCATCAATTCAATATTTCTTCTGTTACCCAAGGATTTCTATTAGCCCTCGTCTTTTTACCTACTTGATCCTCTGCTGCCTTCACTACTTCATCCCTCAGAGCTACTCATTCTTCTTCTACTGTATTTCTTTCCCCCATTCCTGTCAATTGTTCCCTTATGCTCTCCCTGAAACTCTCTACAACCTCTCGTTCTTTCAGTTTATCCAGGTCCCATATCCTTAAATTCCCACCTTTTTGCAGTTTCTTCAGTTTCAATCTGCAGTTCATAACCAATAGATTGTGGTCAGAATCCACATCTGCCCCTGGAAATGTCTTACAATTTAAAACCTGGTTCCTAAATCTCTGTCTTACCATTATATAATCTATCTGATACCTATTAGTATCTCCAGGATTCTTCCAGGTATACAACCTTCTTTTATGATTCTTGAACCAAGTGTTAGCTATGATTAAGTTATGCTCTGTGCAAAATTCTACAAGGCGGCTTCCTCTTTCATTTCTTCCCCCCAATCCATATTCACCTACTATGTTTCCTTCTCTCCCTTTTCCTACTGACGAATTACAGTCACCCATGACTATTAAATTTTCGTCTCCCTTCACTACCTGAATAATTTCTTTTATCTCGGCATACATTTCATCAATTTCTTCATCATCTGCAGAGCTAGTTGGCATATAAACTTGTACTACTGTAGTAGGCATGGGCTTTGTGTCTATCTTGGCCACAATAATGCGTTCACTATGCTGTTTGTAGTAGCTAACCTGCACTCCTATTTTTTTATTCATTATTAAACCTACTCCTGCATTACCCCTATTTGATTTTGTATTTATAACCCTGTAATCACCTGACCAAAAGTCTTGTTCCTCCTGCCATCGAGCTTCACTAATTCCCACTATATCTAACTTTAACCTATCCATTTCCCTTTTTAAATTTTCTAACCTACCTGCCCGATTAAGGGATCTGACATTCCACGCTCCGATCCGTAGAATGCCAGTTTTCTTTCTCCTGGTAACGACGTCCTCTTGAGTAGTCCCCGCCCGGAGATCCGAATGGGGGACTATTTTACCTCCGGAATATTTTACCCAAAAGGACGCCATCATCATTTAATCATACAGTAAAGCTGCATGTCCTCGGGAAAAATTACGGCTGTAGTTTCCCCTTGCTTTCAGCCGTTCGCAGTACCAGCACAGCAAGGCCGTTTTGGTTAAAGTTACAAGGCCAGATCAGTCAATCATCCAGACTGCTGCCCCTGCAACTACTGAAAAGGCTGCTGCCGCTCTTCAGGAACCACATGTTTGTCTGGCCTCTCAACAGATACCCCTCCGTTGTGGTTGCACCTACGGTACGGCCATCTGTATCGCTGAGGCACGCAAGCCTCCCCACCAACGGCAAGGTCCATGGTTCATGGGGGGGTTTCTGGGATTACAACTCGATAATAAATTCGGTTGGGAATGGCGTACCACAGAATTGCAGAAGCGTGTAAAGAAGTCTGTATTTACAATGTGAGTCATGTCAGATGTAGGTGATATAAATATTAGGTCATGTGGGATCATATTCTGGGGCATCACGTCAATTGATAAAAAGTTTTTAGAGTACAAAAGTGTTTAATAAGACTCATTTGTGGTGTTAATTGTAAACATATTGGAGAAACCTGCCCTAGGAACTGGATATTCTAGCCCTTCTTCCCAATATATTTACTCCTGAATGAAATTTGTTGCAAATAATACGTCTTTATTTCCAACCAATAGCTTAGCATATAGTATCAATTCTAGGAATAAGAATAATCTACATAAAGATCTAAAATCATTTACCTTGGTCCAAAAAGCGACTAATATTCAGGAACACATATTTTCAATAAATTGCCAGAAACCATTAGAAACTTGATTTCACATAAAGCACAGTTTAAACAGAGTCTGAAATATTTTTTGGTAGGCAAATGCTTCTACTCTACAGACAAATTTCTTAACAGGGACTGTTAGATCGCCGGCCGTGGTGGCCAAGCGGTTAAAGGCGCTACAGTCTGGAACCGCGCGGCTGCTACGGTCGCAGGTTCGAATCCTGCCTTGGGCATGGATGTGTGTGATGTCGTTAGGTTTAAGTAGTTCTAAGTACTAGGGGACTGATGACCTTAGAAGTTAAGTCCCATAGTGCTCAGAGCCATTTGAACCATTTTGAACTGTTTGATCAGTTTGAGTAAAACATCCGCTAGATTTCAGTTTTGATAGCAGGTGGTAATAACAGTCTAGATTGGGTATTTTGTGTACGATACATTTAATATAACTACATAACCAGGCTTCATTCTGACAGTGTATTAATTGTGTAAATACACTACTGGCCATTAAAATTTCTGCACCACGAAGATGACGTGCTACAGACGCAAAATTTAACCGACAGGGAGGAGATGCTGGGATATGCAAATGATTAGCTTTACAGAGCATTCACACAAGGTTGGCGCCAGTGGCGACACCTACAACGTGCTGACATGATGATAGTTTCCAACCGATTTCTCATACACAAACAGCAGTTGACCGTTGTTGCCTGGTGAAACGTTGTTGTGATGTCTCGTGTAAGGAGAAGAAATGCATACCATCCCGTTTCCGACTTTGATAAAGGTCGGATTGTAGCCTATCGCGATTGCAGTTTATCATATCGCGACTTTGCTGCTAGCGTTGGTCGAGATCCAATGACTGTTAGCAGAATATGGAATCGGTGGATTCAGGAGGGTAATACGGAACGCCGTGCTGGATCCCAACGGCCTCGTATCACTAGCAATAGAGATGACAGGCATCTTATCCACATGGCTGTAACGGATCGTGAAGCCACGTCTCGATCCCTGAGTCAACAGATGGGGACGTTTGCAAGACAACAACCACCTGCACGAACAGTTCGACGACGTTTGCAGCAGCATGGACTATCATCTCGGAGACCATGGCTGCGGTTACCCTTGACGCTGCATCACAGACAGGAGCGCCTGCGATGGTGTACTCAACGACGAACCTGGGTGCACGAATGGCTAAACGTCATTTTTTCGGATGAATCCAGGTTCTGTTTACAGCATCATGATGGTCGCATCCGCGTTTGGCAACATCGCGGTGAACGCACATTGGAAGCGTGTATTCGTCATCGCCATACTGGCCTATCACACGGCGTGATGGTATGGGGTGCCATTGGTTACACGTCTCGGTCACCTCTTGTTCGCATTGACGACACTTTGAACAGTGGACGTTACATTTCAGATGTGTTACGACCCGTGGTTCTGCCCTTCATCCCTGCGAAAACCTACATTTCGGCAGGATAATGCACGACCGCATGTTGCAGGTCCTGTACGGGCCTTTCTGGATACAGAAAATGTTCGACTGCTGCCCTGGCCAGCATATTCTCCAGATCTCTCACCAATTGAAAACGTCTGTTCAATGGTGGCCGAGCAACTGGCTCGTCACAATACGCCAGTCACTACTCTTGATGAACTGTGGTATCGTGTTGAAGTTGCATGGGCAGCTGTACCTGTACACGCCATCCAAGCTCTGTGACTCAACGCCCAGGCGTATCAAGGCCGTTATTACAGCCAGAGGTGGTTGTTCTGGGTATTGATTTCTCAGGATCTATGCACCCAAATTGCGTGAAAATGTAATCACATGTCAGTTCTAGTATAATATATTTGTCCAATGAATACACGTCTATCATCTGCATTTCTTCTTGGTGTAGCAATTTTAATGGCCGATAGTGTATTAGCAGTTTAAGTTTACTGTAGTGTATTTGGATATTTTGACAATCTCCTTACAAATGGTGAGGGAAGTGAGTATTATATTCAAATGTTCTATGATTTTTATGTTATACTTTCTGACATGTTCCATACCCCCGAGAATCATTTTTGGGTTTATGGAACGAAAACTGAATCTAATCTACACTGCACTATACTTTCTTTGGAAATTTGTCAGTTGTTTTAAAATTTCTTTTTCCACCTTCAACGCTTCCTGTGGGGTAACATTCAGTTGCTGCAGCCTGGGCAGTAGTAGTTTCATCTTCGGCTTGGTCCATGACGAGAACACGATCTGTGGTTTTCGCCGCAACAGAATCACGATCATTAAATACAAAAGGATCATACTGCTCGATATCACATTCTTTGAACCCTTAACAGCGTTACCGACTGTGTCTGCTTTGAAATAAGGAGTGTTCAATAGATGACGAAGACGTCAATTTGCCTTATTCGGAAGTATGGATTTATAGTGCCTTTTGTTTTCATTGGTACCCGCGCCCTAACCAGGAAACTCTGTACTATCTCCCTATGTCCTCGTTTGGTGTTGTGTACCTGAAGTGAGCTGTCGTTTGTGTACTTCGCTTCTACCTAAGCGTAAATTGTAATCAAGTTTTGTACCAATGTGTGGTGTGTTATGGAACACTGGTATGCACTTTCAAATGTAAAAATATAGTTTATTCTGTGTTATCATGCGTAGCACATGGAACGTTTCTTGTGGAATGAACTTACAGACGTGCCTTTGGACTTCGGTGCTGTAGGAGCTATGGAATGAGCGCGGCGTTTTTACGCAGAACGTTATCCGAACAGACGAATACCAAATCAGAGAACATTTGCTGCTGTGGTTCTTCGTCTCCATGAAAGCGAGAGACATTTCCACGCTCGAGGTCGACCACGGGGCGTAAGCAATCTTGATTTCGAGTAATGGATACTACAAATGTTCGACATCAATTCTTCAGATAGCGTAGGGTCCGTTGTTCTCGCTCTAAACGCTTCTTCTAGTAGTGTCCGGAGAACACTGCGTGCTGACCATCGTCATACCTACAAGTTGTGTAGGGTGCAGGACCTCCTACCCACTCATTTTACACTTCGGAACGACTTTGCCGTATCATTCTTGCAGCAAAGAATGCTAACCCCTGATTTCGCAAACATTATTCTGTGGACTGATGAATCGACTTTCACCGGCGAAGTAGTTCAACAGTTGAAACTCCCGTGTATGGTCTCGTGAAAATTCTCGAGGTACGGCTGCCCACTATTTTCAGGAACGATTTTCAGTCAACGTCTGCACCGTGGGCCGAACCGCACTATAACCTTGAAAGAGTGGTTCGGCGTGAGGTGGCGGAGGGGTTAAGTGGACTGCGGTAGTCGTCGTGGGGTTGTGGACCACTGAGGATGCGGCGGGGAAGGAGCCTCTCTGTCGTTTCTAGGCCCCCAGTTAATATACAATACAATACAGTACCAAAATCGGTAACAGACTAATTAGTCGGTAAATCTAAGACAGATTGCTCTTAAAATAGTATCAGAAAATCTGACGAGGTACTTGGCATCAACTCGGGCTCGTGTTCACTGAAAATAGCGAGTGGCTGGAACCCATAAGGAGAAGTGCTTCAAAATAAATGTTTGTGCTTAAGACAGAATAAGTGCAACCACGACAGATGTAGCATTTATGCAGTATACAAGGGCGTGCTGAGAAAAAACGCTCTCGAATTTTTATGTGAAAGCTTTTACAACTTTTTAAATAAAACAAACGCTATTGCCATTCTACATCTTTATTCTTCCTTTCAGACCACTATACCTCGAGAGCTCCGATTGTAGCGCCTAACATGGCGGTGTGTAACGTAACTATGTTGGTGCCTGAGAAACATAGTGCCGTAATCGAGTTTCCAATTCGAAGAGTTTGTCCATACATGGGGCACTTCTTCCTTCAGCGTAACAATGCCAGACCACACACAAGTGTAGCGACACCTGCAACAATTCGACGGCTTTCGTTCACTGTTGTCAGTAATTGCTCATGCAGTCCTGACTTGGTGCCGTCGAATTTACATCTGTTTTCAAAACTTAAAGAACACGTTCGAGGACTTCACGTTGATAGCGATGAGAGGTGCCAGCAGAGGTGAGGTTGTGCCTCCATCAACCAAAATCAAACGTTCTACAGTGATGCTATCAACAAACTGGTCTCCCGTTGAGAGAAACGCGTTCGTCGCCAAAGTGAGTATGTTGAGAAATAAATATGTAGACATAAAAAATAAACATGTAGAATTTTAATAACATTTGTTTTATTTAAAACACTTTAATAATTTTCAAATAAATATCGGAGGCATTACTTTTCAACACGTGCTCGTATTTCCTTTCATCATGAAGCAAACTATTTTTAAGAAATTCTTCTTAATTGCTGACGACCTTGTGTGCTGAAATACCAGTTGTACTGGACATGACGCAACGACAGGAACAACAGAAGCAGTCTATATTTTTTGATAAAACTTTTTGTATACAACGATCACAATTAAAAAACTATTTGTATTCTCGTATAAAATTTACTTGTTGTTCTATGGGAAAGTAGAAGAGATCGGGACTTTATGGAGGATACATAAGGGCTTCCCAATGGAAACTTCTACATCGTAGTCGAAACAAGCTTGGCAAACTGTGGGCCCGCCGATTCTTCCATACGATTTCCATAGTTGTGGGGCCCTGAAGAAAGAAAACGCAAAGTGAAGGGCAAAATCTATATAAGCAATATGTGTTGCTTTGTTAAACTCTCTCTGTTTCTCAATAAGTTGTCGTAAGACAAAAACTGCATCTGTCGTTGATCGCCCCTTTCCAAATCTCACCTGTTCTTCCACTAGTAGGCCTAAACGTTCTGTAATTGTTTTCAGCCTTGTGTTTAAAATTTACGGGTATATTTTATAGGCTATGTCAAGATAGATACTGCCTACAGGAAAATTAAAGAGATCTTTGGAGAGAAGAGAACCACTTGTATGAATAACAAGAGCTCAGATGGAAACCCAGTTCTAAGCAAAGAAGGGAAGGCAGAAAGGTGGAAGGAGTATATAGAGGGTTTATACAAGGGCGAAGTACTTGAGGACAATATTATGGAAATGGAAGAGGATGTAGATGAAGACGAAATGGGAGATAAGATACTGCGTGAAGAGTTTGACAGAGCACTGAAAGACCTGAATCGAAACAAGGCCCCGGGAGTAGACAACATTCCATTAGAACTACTGATGGCCTTGGGAGAGCCAGACATGACACAACTCTACCATCTGGTGAGCAAGATGTATGAGACAGGCGAAATACCCACAGACTTCAAGAAGAATATAATAATTCTAATCCCAAAGAAAGCAGGTGTTGACAGATGTGAAAATTACCGAACTATCAGTTTAATAAGTCACAGCTGCAAAATACTAACGCGAATTCTTTACAGACGAATGGGAAAACTGGTAGAAGCGGACCTCGGGGAAGATCAGTTTGGGTTCCGTAGAAATGTTGGAACACGTGAGGCAATACTAACATTACGACTTATCTTAGAAGAAACATTAAGGAAAGGCAAACCTACGTTTCTAGCATTTGTAGACATAGAGAAAGCTTTTGACAATGTTAACTGGAATACTCTCTTTCAAATTCTGAAGGTGGCAGGGGTAAAATACAGGGAGCGAAAGGTTATTTACAATTTGTACAGAAACCAGATGACAGTTGTAAGAGTCGAGGGGCATGAAATGGAAGCAGTGGTTGGGAAAGGAGTGAGATAGGGTTGTAGCCTCTCCCCGATGTTATTCAATCTGTATATTGAGCAAGCAGTAAAGGAAACAAAAGAAAAATTCGGAGTAGGCATTAAAATTCATGGAGAAGAAATAAAAACTTTGAGGTTCGCCGATGACATTGTAATTCTGTCAGAGACAGCAAAGACTTGGAAGAGCAGTTGAACGGAATGGACAGTGTCTTGAAAGGAGGATATAAGATGAACATCAACAAATGCAAAACGAGGATAATGGAATGTAGTCAAATTAAATCGGGTGATGCTGAGGGAATTAGATTAGGAAATGAGACACTTAAAGTAGTAAAGGAGTTTTGCTATTTAGGGAGTAAAATAACTGATGATGGTCGAAGTAGAGAGGATATAAAATGTAGACTGGCAATGGCAAGGGAATCGTTTCTGAAGAAGAGAAATTTGTTAACATCGAGTATAGATTTAAGTGTCAGGAAGTCGTTTCTGAAAGTGTTTGTATGGAGTGTAGCCATGTATGGAAGTGAAACATGGACGATAACTAGTGTGGACAAGAAGAGAATAGAAGCTTTCGAAATGTGGTGCTACAGAAGAGTGCTGAAGATAAGGTGGGTAGATCACGTAACTAATGAGGAGGTATTGAATAGGATTGGGGAGAAGAGAAGTTTGTGGCACAACTTGACTAGAAGAAGGGATCGGTTGGTAGGACATGTTTTGAGGCATCAAGGAATCACAAATTTTGCATTGGAGGGCAGCGTGGAGGGTAAAAATCGTAGAGGGAGACCAAGAGATGAATACACTAAACAGATTCAGAAGGATGTAGGTTGCAGTAGGTACTGGGAGATGAAGAAGCTTGCACAGGATAGAGTAGCATGGAGAGCTGCATCAAACCAGTCTCAGGACTGAAGACTACAACAACAACAATGTCAAGTAAGCTTATCCCTCTGTAGTTTTCACATAATTTTTTCTGCTTTCTGGTTTATCGATATTTCTTTTACTTGCTTATAATTTCATGGCGAATCTTTGTACTTCAAACACATATTAAACAAATATAACAATTTAATGTGTAGTGATAATCCTCCATATTTAATTGACCCTGCATTAATTCCTTCTAAACCCGTTTCCTTTCATTGTTTTGTGGTTTTCGAAGTTGGCATGAATTGTTTTATTGTTATGACATCTAGGCCTCTTACTTTGCTTGCGGAGTATGACTGTACACGCAGGCGTAGCTCCGACGTGTTTCGGAGGAACCTCACCATCGGAAGGTGCTGTTGTGATATCACCTGATAGAATAAATTGTCTATTGGACCGAGACCGGAACATGCAATTCTCTTTTCGAAGGAACTGCTCTTACCGACGCAACACCTCGCAGTTCCCATCCTCACCTCCTTCCCTGCCATCGTTGTGCTTGGCCAGCGGATCCTCTGGAAAAAGACAAGTGTCCATATTTGAGCCCTGTGTCGTACCCATCTTTAATCTATAAGCCATTTTCGTAACTACGTTGCTCATTTTAGGAAGAATCGTCGATGGATGCAATTTAATGCACGGATTGTCTTTGTGGTGTCACTGCCAGACACCACACTTGCTAGGTGGTAGCTTAAATCGGCCGCGGTCCATTAGTACATGTCGGACCCGCGTGTCGCCACTGGGTGATCGCAGACCGAGCGCCACCACACGGCAGGTCTCGAGAGACGTACGAGAACTCGCCCAGTTGTACGACGATGTTGCTAGCGCCTATACGGACGAAGCCTTTGCTCTCATTTGCCGAGAGACAGAATAGCCTTCAGCTAAGTTAATGGCTACGACTTAGCAAGGCGCCATTAGCCTTACATAGTTTGATAGTTATCGTATGAAATGTCTCATCAAGAATGCTGTATTCACAACAAGGATAAATAAAAGTTAAGTATTAGAGGAGCTGCATACTTTTCTTATTAGAATTCACTACTTATCCTGTTCCAGAATTCACGCCCGTCTGCGTTAGATAGCGTGCATTTCGGCCTCCTCTATCTACAAGGTGTTGGCACATTCACCAACACATCAGTCTTAGTTAAAGAAAGCTTTTCAAGAGGTTACAATGTACCTACCAATAGCTTTAAAAAAGTAGTATACCGTTGTGTAACACACGTCTATGAAACATGAATTGAAACTGTTAACTGAACCTTATTGAATCACTGTTTTAGTGTCATCCCAACAACATTTATTTTCTCTCAAAAGCTAAAACAGTCTTATTAATGCGAACATGTCCGAAAGAACGGACGGCACGTAAAATCAGCAACTGTAGTACCTCTTATGTAAATTCAGTATGGAGGAGGGAGAAAGAAAGGGAAAGAACGGAAGGGAAAGGAAAAGAACTAATGGTATCAGCTGCATAGGGACTTTATACGCATTCAGGGCCACAAGCGAAAATATGTGTCGAACCGGGACTCGAATCCGGGATCTCATGCTTACATGTCCGAGAGAACGGACACCACGCATTCGTATAATTGATTCGCCTCCATGGGCAATGAGTGCACAATCTTCAGTGCGGATGCACAGATACGTCCGACCTTCAGCGGGAATCTAAAATTAGCAAGGATGGAGGAGAAGGACGGGGACTGTGGATAGGTAGTGCTAGTTGGGAATGTGGGCTGGCCGATGGGCGTACCGAGATCGTCCGCGCAATTGCCACAAACCCAGTGTTCTGATAGGCCAGTTGTTAACGCACCTGCCTGTAGAGCAGAAGCTGCAGGATTAGAGTCCCGCTCCGGCACAGATTTTCGCCTGTCACCGCTGACTCCGCTTAACGTTCCGATGCAGCTGATATCATTAGATCCTTCCGTTTCCTTTCCTTTCCTTTCTCTTCCCTCCACCTTCAGCTTACACAAGAAAACAGTCTTGTAAGAAACGAACCACCTGAAACTCACGGTAGTCATTGTGAATATTTTTTGCACAGTTTTCAAATGTATTGTACCATTCCCAGCCACGTTGCAGGGCCCTCCTCTTGAACTGTTAGGCACATAAGATCTGGCAATCAGGATGCGTAGGATTCGAGCTTTGCCCAGCCTGGGGATGGCGGGCATGTCTTTCTCTAAACTGGGCTGAAATCAGAGCTTAGTAGCCTAGCTTAAGAGCTCGTGACACAAGGTGTTTTCCTCAGCACCTGTAGGAAATACGCAGTCCAACCACATTAATGTGATCACGACCTATGTTCGACGTCAATGTGCAATAACCATTCACAAGTGGCTCGTGGAAGGGCTAGTAGTGGAGGGTGTATGAATCTTGTAGGGAAAACGTGGAAAACAATGCAGTCGTTGTCGCAGTGCGGAAACGGAACGATTTATCTGACGTCCAACAGGGCTTTCGGCCAAAGGGTGGAAGCTTTTTCGAAACGGTTAAGTTCTTAAGACAATGGCGCTATCCAAACCAGGCGCCGAGACAACTGTGGTACCGAGCGAGGAAGCGCAGTGGTAGCACACTGGACTCGCATTCGGGAGGACGACGATTCAATCCCGCGTCCGGCCATCCTGATTTAGGTTTTCCGTGATTTCCTTAAATCACTCCAGGCAAATTCTGGGATGGTTCCTTTGAAAGGGCATGGCCGACTTCCTTCCCCATCCTTCCCTCATCCGATGAGACCGATGACCTCGCTTTTTGGTCTCTTCCCCCAAAACAACCCAACCCAACCCAACAACTGTGGTGCACCAAGGGCCTTAGATGACAGGGGCGAACGACGGCTGCGGAGATGTGTATGACCGAATAGGTGTGCAACTGTTCAGTAACTGACCGCCCCGTTGAACCAAAAGACTACAAACAGTGTCTCGTCAAAGACTGTGCTGCGTATGAACCTCCGCAGCAGGTGCTGGTTCATCCATCCACGCTAATTGCTGTTCATCGGCGACACACGCTGGAATTCACACATCAATACCGCAACCGGACGTCCACTGAGAGGCGACAGACGGCCTTCTCATCTGAATCACGTTTTATGCTCCAGCGGACAGATGGCCGTTGGCGCGTATGGCGTGAAACGTCCTAAAGCAAACACCCTGCACCATGCAAACACCCGGTCTGGAAAATATTTTCGTAGCATTCCCTGGATGATCTCGTCATTCTGGAAGGCACACTGTCCTTTGGGAGCGTGTCCACCCCTCCATTCAGTTTGTTTTTCCTCGGCACGATGGGATTTATGTGCAGCACAATGAAACCTGTCACACAGTTCGCAGTGTACTTCATTGGTTCGGGGAGCATCAGAATGCGTTTACCGTACACTTTTGGCCGCCAGACTCCGCGGATTTAAACCCAGTCGAGTGTCTGTGGGACCACCTCGATCGGGCTGTTCGCACCACAGATCTTGAACCTAGAAACCTGGCGCAGTTGGCTGCAGCACCTGCAGCACTGGAGTCAGCACGGCTGCACACCCCTGTCGATACCTTCCAGAATGTCAGTGACTCTCTTCCTGCCCGTCTCGCAGCGGACAGCACTGCAAAAGTTGGTTACTCAGCATTTTCACGGGTGGTCACATTCATGTGAGTGGACAGTGTAGTATTAAAAAACTTCCGACGGGAAGCAACACATTCAGAGGAATTCTGCGGCCAATGAGAATGCTCGCATTTTTCTTCTCTGGCTTACAGCCTGAATGGGCAGAATGTTCAAACACTTTCAGGAGTAGTGAGTAGCTCACGGGACCAGGAAAATGACCGCTCCTACTTGCAGTAGGCAAGTCGTACTGAAATGGGAGAAGGTGATTTGGCGTTAGTGATTTACTTAGAACACTTTTCATTGACACCAGTTTGTATACATTAAAGCGAACAGCATTAAATGCATTGGCGTGGATTGATAAGTGCTCTAACACTCAAGAACGCCGCAGTTAGATATATGTCGGACTAATTTCTCATACGAGCTCATAAATGTTTGTACACAAACACTGTTTAATATTAACCATACCTCATAAACTCAACGCTCTTCTTCCAGTACAACATTCTGCAAACAAAATAACGAACCTGTCTCGCGATTCTGCTTCCTCTTTGGGCAATTGAATCCTTCTCCCACCACTTTATGTGCTAGTGGACCCATCTCACTTCATTTACTTTAATTTTCTTGTTAACATGGTAGTAGTCCTGTTAAAATGTTAGGTTGTCCGTACTTTTAAGGTTAAGATTATTATATATATATATATATATATATATATATATATATATATATATATATATATATATATATATACACTCCTGGAAATGGAAAAAAGAACATATTGACACCGGTGTGTCAGACCCACCATACTTGCTCCGGACACTGCGAGAGGGCTGTACAAGCAATGATCACACGCACGGCACAGCGGACACACCAGGAACCGCGGTGTTGGCCGTCGAATGGCGCTAGCTGCGCAGCATTTGTGCACCGCCGCCGTCAGTGTCAGCCAGTTTGCCGTGGCATACGGAGCTCCATCGCAGTCTTTAACACTAGTAGCATGCCGCGACAGCGTGGACGTGAACCGTATGTGCAGCTGACGGACTTTGAGCGAGGGCGTATAGTGGGCATGCGGGAGGCCGGGTGGACGTACCGCCGAATTGCTCAACACGTGGGGCGTGAGGTCTCCACAGTACATCGATGTTGTCGGCGGAAGGTGCACGTGCCCGTCGACCTGGGACCGGACCGCAGCGACGCACGGATGCACGCCAAGACCGTAGGATCCTACGCAGTGCCGTAGGGGACCGCACCGCCACTTCCCAGCAAATTAGGGACACTGTTGCTCCTGGGGTATCGGCGAGGACCATTCGCAACCGTCTCCATGAAGCTGGGCTACGGTCCCGCACACCGTTAGGCCGTCTTCCGCTCACGCCCCAACATCGTGCAGCCCGCCTCCAGTGGTGTCGCGACAGGCGTGAATGGAGGGACGAATGGAGACGTGTCGTCTTCAGCGATGAGAGTCGCTTCTGCCTTGGTGCCAATGATGGTCGTATGCGTGTTTGGCGCCGTGCAGGTGAGCGCCACAATCAGGACTGCATACGACCGAGGCACACAGGGCCAACACCCGGCATCATGGTGTGGGGAGCGATCTCCTACACTGGCCGTACACCACTGGTGATCGTCGAGGGCACACTGAATAGTGCACGGTACATCCAAACCGTCATCGAACCCATCGTTCTACCATTCCTAGACCGGCAAGGGAACTTGCTGTTCCAACAGGACAATGCACGTCCGCATGTATCCCGTGCCACCCAACGTGCTCTAGAAGGTGTAAGTCAACTACCCTGGCCAGCAAGATCTCCGGATCTGTCCCCCATTGAGCATGTTTGGGACTGGATGAAGCGTCATCTCACGCGGTCTGCACGTCCGGCACGAACGCTGGTCCAACTGAGGCGTCAGGTGGAAATGGCATGGCAAGCCGTTCCACAGGACTACATCCAGCATCTCTACGATCGTCTCCATGGGAGAATAGCAGCCTGCATTGCTGCGAAAGGTGGATATACACTGTACTAGTGCCGACATTGTGCATGCTCTGTTGCCTGTGTCTATGTGCCTGTGGTTCTGTCAGTGTGATCATGTGATGTATCTGACCCCAGGAATGTGTCAATAAAGTTTCCCCTTCCTGGGACAATGAATTCACGGTGTTCTTATTTCAATTTCCAGGAGTGTATATATATATATATATATGCAAAATTACGCTAAAGAACCATAATAGGCTATAGAAAACGGTTCAATCGCGATGCTAATAATGAATATGGCGCATCCGTCTGTACTGATGTCTGGTGACTGCGTGTCGAGCACCATTTTCTAATTATAGTTATTTTTTAAAAAATATACTGGAATGGTGGAAAATACACTCACATCAGTGGGAAAGATGAACACTTCATATCCTTATCCTAAGCATTTCCAGCCCGCTTCGGTTTGTTGCTTGGTTTACATATTGCCCTTTAAATTGTGTGCCAAATAATTTATTACAAACTGACGTACCGGTAATGATCATCCTCTGGACAGGCGCTGGACTCAATTCTACGTTTAACTCATTACACCACCGATTTTCAAATTGCACGTCGCAGCCCGCAGGGGTGACACGGCTTTGCAGTCGCAGCATCTCGGTGGTTTCTTAAAAATATGGTCCTTTTCGCTTCTAAGTAAAGGAAGGACGTGTGCGCTAGCAGTGAATATCGACCGGGCCGACAAATAAGTACTGTTACCATGGCAAGGTGTTAGATGGCAGTCGAATCGTATTAAGCGACTCGTGTGTTTTCGTTTCAGTTGCCTATCAGTTGGTAGGTTAGTTTTGTAATTATTGTCTTCTGTGATTTGTGTTTCCCCGTCTGCATGTAGAAATTTTTAAATATAGTTACAAAACGTGGTATTTCAAACGTGTCTTGCGTTTATAAAGACATAAAAATGCAGGAAATATGACGACAATTTCCTGAAGTTCGGTCTTACGTGCACTACTGTTGGAAGTCAAGAACGACCACAGTGTGTCATTTGTTTCAAAAGTCCTACACGCTGAAAGCATAGTTACCTAATTGTGTGACGTAGATCTTGCAGCATTAGTAGTCATCAACTATAAATATAGATCTCAAATGAATGTGGAGAATAATATTCGAATGGCAGTTACGAGTCTTGTGCAGAGATTTGAAGAAGTGATGAAGACTCAAGTTCATCTTTTCATTGACTTCGTTGCAAGATAAGATCTGTTAACATTAAATGTTGATTATAATGAGGAAAGTCGATAATTCACAAAGAACTAACTACTCTTATTCCTTTTTTCGACACTTAAATTTATTTAACTCACCTTTCGAGTCGGATGTCATGTGCGAAAGGACGTATAGTCATTTATGCTCAGTTCAGGGAGTGCTGGACCCAAAATATTTGAAAACTATGCTGTATACTCTTCATCTGCTCGTGTGGGAGCCTTCCCACTTGAACGGGCTTGCAGCAGACAGATAGAGTTTGCGGCTTTTCGCGGATGATGCTGTAGTATACAGAGAAGTTGCAGCATTAGAAAATTGCAGCGAAATGCAGGAAGATCTGCAGCGGATAGGCACTTGGTGCAAGGAGTGGCAACTGACCCTTAACATAGACAAATGTAATGTATTGCGAATACATAGAAAGATGGATCTTTCATTGTATGATTATATGATAGCGTAACAAACACTGGTAGCAGTTACTTCTGTAAAATATCTGGGAGTAAAATTAAATGGACAATTTTTTTTTATTTTGATTGTAAAGTGCCGTTTTCTTTTATATACTAAACGCTGAGGCCTAAAACAAACCAAGGGCCTTTTCTTAGCATTGGCTACGGGTCCCGCTCTCGCTTAATCCGTCAGAGGTTCGATATCAGTCAACGGGAAACTTTTGTCTCGACACGTCATGATCCTGACACCTGTGGCATTCCGGTACTTTTCCGCTTTTCTCACGTGGCATAAAAAAAGCTTTCTCACGAACAACCAACATTCAAATGCGATTTTTTAGTGAGAAACCGGCTGCTTAACCTTTGCTTGTATAAAGAATGTAGAGGCGCAACTCGTACATACTTTGTGCAGTTGTGCTGAAATGCTAATCAGGGGAAACTTTTGTCTCGACACGTCATAATCCTGACACCTGTGGCATTCCGGTACGTTTCCCCTCTTCTCACGTGGCATAAAAAAAGCTTTCTCACGAACAACCAACATTCAAATGCGATTTTTTAGTGAGAAACCGGCTGCTTAACCTTTGCTTGTATAAAGAATGTAGAGGCGCAACTCGGACATACTTTGTGCAGTTGTGCTGAAATACTAATCATTTGCGTACCCAAACATGCCATTTTGACCATGTCATCTAGATTGTATCTGAATGTCCTCGTATTCTAATTATTTGCGTATTCTGTAAGAGAGGCAGAGCACAAGAGGATGTGTTCAACATTAATGAGGAAAACAGCAATGCCTGCTAAACGGTACAGCAAACTCAGTAATGATCATTAATGCGTCGCTTGAATTCGCTTCTGTTTTGGCTTATCCTCTTGTGTAACGAGTTAGCTTTCCGTGCGTTACGCTACGTGAGAAAGCTGTTCATCGGACAACAATACGGATGCAGCGCACTAAATCATTTCTGTGTTGCTCTTTCTTTTTCTCTAATTGTAGCGACAATTATTTTTATGAAAGTAATTTGAAGGAAACCTCAGATACAAGAATCACTAAGAGAAGTAAAAGCCCAATATGTTTTGTGAAGATGTGCGCCAGGGCTCGTGAGCATTCAAAAAGGTTCTTAGCGTGCTGCCAAAAGCTGCTAATACACTGTCTGAAAAAAATATTGAAGCATCCAGAAGGGGAGGAGGAAACGAAATGAAAATTCACGGGCGAGAGGGTGTGTGATGTTATTTCAGTGTTTACGATATCGAGTCAAATTTATAAAGAATTTCGTAGTATGAGCCCACTTATTAGTATGATTTTGCGCCCCCCTCTGCCCCTAATGCTTGCACTGATTCTGTTGGGATGAACGTCATAAAGCAGCTGCATCCTCTTCTGTGGTAGGATGGTCCACAGTTGTAACTGGTCCTTGATATTCTGGATACTGTCACTGTGACGTACACTGATCAGCCGGATCATAGTCAGCGTGTCCACCTTTGGCACGGGAAACGGTTGGACGGAAGCAATGAGGTCTTGGTGGGTCGCTGGAGGGAGCTGGCGCCACATCTGCACACACAAGTCACCTAATTCCCGGGACGAGGGCGATGAACTCGGAAGCCACGTTCAATCACATCACAGATGTGTCCGATCTGGCCCAGATCTGGCGAGTTGGAGGGCCAGAATATCAATTACCATTGTATTCCTCGAAATACTCCATCATACTCTTGATATTGTGACATGGTGCATTATCTTGAAAAATGCCACTGCCGTCAGGAAGCTTTATCATGAGGGGATGTACGTGGTCCGCAATCAGTGTGCGATAATCCTCGGCCCTCATGGGGCCTTGCACGAACTCCAATGACCCATGGATGCCCGTGTGAATGTTCCCAGATCACAATGGAGCCGCCGCCAGCTTGCCTGCATCCCACAGTACAGGTGTCAAGGAGCTGTTCCCCTGGAAGCCGAAGGATTCGCGCACTCGCAACAGCATAATGAAGAAGCTATCGGTGTTCAACAGGCCATGCAACGCTCTGCCACTGCGCCAACGTCCAGTGCCAATGGTCAGATGCACATATCACTCATGGTTGTCGTGTTAACATTGGCACATGCATAGGGCGTCGGTTGCAGAGGCCCACCGTTAGGAGTGTTCGGTGCACTGTGCGTTCAGACACACTTGCATTCTGCCCAATATTAAAGTCTGACGTTAGTTCCGCCACAATTTGTCGCTTATCCTGTTTTACCAGCCTGCCCAGCCTACGGTGTCCGACATCTGTAATGAGTGGTGCCACCCAATCCCACGACATCTGGACGTGGTTTTTCCTTGGTGTCGCCATGTGGTGAAGACACGCACCATAGCATCCCTCGAACATCCGACATGTCGTGCAGTTTCTGAAATTTTCGTGCCGAGCCTCCGGGTCACCACAATCTACCCTCGGTCAAACTCAGGCAGATCGCGCGCCTTCCCCATTCTACACCCTGGCAGCCCCTTAACTGACATTACATGCACCGTGCGTGTGCCTGACTAGCATTCTTTCCTCGCCAGGTGACGCTGTTATCGCCTCGGTGGGCTGATATCGATAGTAGGTCGTTAGTCATAATATTCTTGCTGATCAGTGTAGTTGACGTCCGAAATGGTCCCACACATGTTTTGTGGGGTCAGATCAGGGAATCTAGCTGGCAACGGGAGTGCGTCAACATCACGGACAGTTCGTAGAGATACGTGCCATGTATTGAGAAATGGCATCACTATATGGACGCATGAGAAAAAATACGGTCGCATGAGAACACGAGGACGCTGGATGACCGCGATGTATCGTTGTGCCGTCAGTTCCCTCAATCGCTACCAACCGTACCTGAAGTCGTACCTAACAAGGAAACCTCCCCATCACACCCCCCGCAGATTTAGTTGTAAGTTGGCACAGTGGATAGGCCTTGATAAACTGAAAACAGATCAGTTGAGAAAACAGGAAGAAGTTGTGTGGAACTGTGAAAAAATAAGCAAAATATACAAACTGAGTAGTTCATGGGAAGATAGGCAACGTCAAGGACACTGTGAACGCAGGAGCGCCGTTGTCTCGTGGTAATGTGAGCAGCTGCGGACCGAAAGGTCCTTGGTTCAAATCTTCCATCGAGTGAAAAATTTAATTTTTTATTTTCTGTTTATGTGACAAACTCTTATGTTTTCATCACTTTTTTGGGAGTGATTATCACATCCACAAGAAAACCTAAATCGGGCAAGGTAGAAGAATCTTTTTACCCCTTCGCCAAGTGTACAAGTTAGGTGGGTCGACAACATATTCCTGTCATGTGACGCACATGCCGTCACCAGTGTCGTATAGAATATATCAGATGTGTTTTCCTGTGGAGGAATCGGTTGACCTATGACCTTGCGATCAAATGTTTTCGGTTCCCATTGGAGAGGCACGTCCTTTCGTCTACTAATCGCACGGTTTTGCGATGCGGTCGCAAAACACAGACACTAAACTTATTACAGTGAACAAAGATGTCAATGAACGAACGGACAGATAATAACTATGCAAAAATAAAGAAAATAAAATTTTCTCTCGAGGGAAGACTTGAACCAAGGACCTCTCGTTCAGCAGCTGCTCACGCTACCACGGGACCACGACGCTCCTGAGCTCACTTTGTCCATGATGTTGCCTATGCGACCCGTGGACTACTCAGTTTGTATATTTTGCTTATTTTTTCACAGTTCCACACAACTTCTTCCTGTTTTCTCAGTTGATCTGTCTTCAGTTTATCAAGGCCTATCCACTGTGCCAACTTATAACTAAATATGAGGGGGGTGCGATGGGGAGGTCCCCTTGTAAGAACTCCACAACTATGAAGCCAAGACCAACACCGCTGTGCCTCTCCAAAACATTGAAAGAGTGGCACCTTTCCCCAGGTCGCTGGCATGATCGCCGATGATGGTCTTCCAGGATAGTGTAGAACCACAGTTCATAGCTGAACAGAATGCGAGGTTATTTATCAGCAGTCCATACTTCCCGGCCACGTTACCACTTCAAGTGCGGCAGTTGTGTTTTGGCATTAGCGACAGCCTATGCATGGGACGGTAATTCCCCAGCCCAGGTGCTGCTAGTCTCCGACCGACGCTGCGAGGTGGCGCAGAGTGTTGCAGGCAGCCCATTACTTTTTCTCGGATGACGTGTGCAGTGCGGCGATTCTCACTTGTGGTGGTGAGATGTGATCGACCGGAACCTTGAAGGTGACTACGGCTGCTCTCACGTTCCTGTGTAGTCCAACATGGACCACTGTCGTATCCGAAGACCCCACAATTCGATCAGCCGGCCAAATGGAGACCCACAATGAGGATCCTTTCAAACTTAGTCACGTGCTGATAACGCTGTCTCATGCAGTGACACGACATCTTCATATTTTCACAGTGATCATTCAACATCAGATGCCGTTCATGCCCCTTATATACTCCATCCGACCTAGTAATAACAATAAACAAGAATAAAATTAATCACTTTGGTGAGCGTAGTATCTGTCACAGAGAACTGAAACACCTAATCATTTACACATGGTATGTACGTTGATGAAGTTACATTGACATCCGAGCATGTCTTCTGGGTGATTCACCTTATTTTTCAGGCAGTGTAAATACTTCTTTATTACAACGAGTTTCAGTGCTCAGATCATCAGGAGTCTTAAACCAAATAAAATGTTTTAAATTAAACTTCCTGGCAAATTAAAATTGTGTGCCCGACCGAAACTCGAATTCAGGACCTTTGCCTTACGCGGGCAAGGGCTCTACCCACTAAGCACGACTTACGACCCGTCTCCACAGCTCTACTTCCGCCAGTACCTACACTCCTACCTTCCAAACTTCGTAGAAGTTCTCCCGCGAATCTTGCAAGGCTAGCACTCCTGTAACAACGGATATTGCGGAGGTCTGGCTTAGCCACAGCCTGGGGCATGTTTACAGAATGAAATTTTTATCTGCAGCAGAGTGCGAGCTCATTCGAAACTTCCTCACAGATTAAAGCTGTGTGTCGGACCGAGACTCGAACTCGGGACCTTTGCGAGCAAGTTTCATATCAGCGCACACTCCGCTGCAGAGTGAAAATTTCATTCCGTTTTAAATGGCTTTAGATACCTGATGATAATCTGACGTTGAAATCGATTGTAACAAAAAACAGTATTAGCAGCTCTTGGCGGCGAACTATGTCGTGTTTTAGAAGTAAAAGCTTTTAAAGTGGTTTGTTTGTTAGTCAAATTACGGGCTGTAGGGAAGTATGGAAAAGACAAAGAAACTGTACTGAGAAAATTCAGAGTTGATACCGCGGTCATAAGAGGTGGAGTGCTATTTCAGTTGAGGAAGAATGGGAAAAGCATAGGCTGAGACCGGCCGGCCGGTGTGGCCGTGCGGTTCTAGGCGCTTCAGTTTGGAACCGCGTGACCGCTACGGTCGCAGGTTCGAATCCTGCCTCGGGCATGTATGTGTGTGATGTCCTTAGGTTAGTTAGGTTTAAGTAGTTCTAAGTTCTAGGGGACTGATGACCTTAGATGTTGAGTCCCATAGTGCTCAGAGCCATTTGAACCATAGGCTGAGACCCTCTTAAGGTCTGCGAGTCTTAACCACAGCGCAACCTTCGTTGATGTATGGAAAACTAAAAGAGCTTTTTTTGTCCAGTAGTATTGGTAAGAGTATGTTAATTATGAGCGCCTGTCAGATCACGTGGCTAGTGACTCTAAGCTGGTGTAACGCGTAAAGGACGGCGTGTTGCCGCCGAGGCTGCTTTGGTTACGACGGTGACAGGGTGCGGTACCCACAGCCACAGCCGCGGCTGTTTACGCCGCCGAAACCTCGCGGAGACCCAGGCGGGCCGCGATCGTGCAAGGCCGGCACTGGCTGCGGTGGCGACTCGGCGGAGTGAAAGAAACCACCGGCACGCCGGTGCGGCCTTCGCTGCATAAGCCGATCCCGTGGCAGCCCATCTCAACTCTGCTACCACGTCACTGTCTGATCATTTTCTGCAGCCTGTAGCAAATTCTCTATATGCCTTCTGTCCTTTCGTTATCACTGAATTGATTACACAGCGCAGATAAGAGAAATACTTCCGAATCCGCAGGTCCCTAACCCTCTCCCTTACCTGCGCATATTAGAGCTTCGTAAAGCTCTTCTAGTAAGTCGATGTTTGACGATACTCTTGCATATGACACTCATTTTTGTCTGCTGTACTCGTAGTCCACATTCGGCTTTGAAATTTTGCTGCGAATTAACTAACGTATACACTGAGGAGCTACAACAATATGGCCTCCTGCTTAAAAGCGTGGAACGCAAAACAGCAGCGATTTCCCATGGCATGGATTTGACAAATCTTTGGTTGGCTTCCGGAAGTATGTGGCACTAGATGTCTTACGAACACTTCACGCAATTCCGATAAATTAAGGACTAGCGGTTTGTAGACGCGGGACTGCCGCCCGATAACGTCCTAGACATGTCCCGTCACGCTCAGATGTGGAGAACTGGGCGGACAAGAGATCAACCTAAGTTCGCTATCACGCTCCTTAAACCACGGTAACAGGATTTTAGCCTTGCGATGTGGAGAGTTATGCTGCTGGAAGATGACATCTCCACTGGGAAAGACATCAAGCATCCGCAAAAATGCTAACGTAGTTCACAGCTGTCATGGCGCCTTCGATAACTACCACAAGTCCCGTGGAAGTCCAGGTGAATGCCCCATATTCGTAGTAGTCAGAAACAGTAAGTTAAGCTTGTAAGGACGTTGCAAGGTAGGTTGTGGTGAAAAAGGTCTGTTAAGAAAAAAACTCGATAGGTCACGCCATTTCCGATTTATTTATCATTAAAGTTAGCCAATCAGTACCATGGGCGAGCAAACTGAAGCGCTTGCACGCGCTAAAATGCGGTAATGCACACACATCTGTGGGTCCGTGGGTTACCACTTAGTCAAAAGCTCATTAACAGTTAAAGTGAGCCTTTTTCAGAAGCAATAAATTTAAGCTAGATGAACAAAAGCTACGTTTGTTTGATTTGAGGAAACCAAACGAAGAACAAGTTTGCGACACCGTCTCTGGCAGGCTGCTTGAATTAGCACGCGCGACGATCTTACTGGCCAACTTCAATGTTAAATAACTCGAAAACGACGCAGCGTGGCGAATTCTTTTTCTTAACAGTTATTTCTCAGCACAACCTCCCCTGCAACACCCTTATAAGCTTCTCAGCCTGCGTCTGACCGCCAGGTATAAGGGGAGATCAAAAAGTTTCCGTTCTAAGGCCTAACAGTTCAGAATCGGTTCAGCAATCACGCAAAATCGCCTTGAGCATTGGGGCAAACATGTCACTGATGCACCAGGTTGACGATACCCTTTTCGTAAAACGGGCAACGGCCTTGCCGCAGTGGATACACCGGTTCCCGTGAGATCATCGAAGTTAAGCGCTGTCGGGCGTGGCCGGCATTTGGATGGGTGACCATCCAGGCCGCCATGCGCTGTTGCCATTTTTTCGGGGTGCACTCAGCCTCGTGATGCCACTTGAGGAGCTACTCGACCGAATAGTAGCGGCTCCGGTCAAAGAAAACCATCGTAACGACGGGGAGAGCGGTGTGATGACCATACGCCCCTACTACCTGCATCCTCAACTGAGGATGACACGGCGGTCGGATGGTCCCGATGGGCCACTTGTGGCCTGAAGACGGAGTGCTTTTTTCGTAAAACGCCGTGTCCTCCTGCGCGAGGAGATCCGTAACTGCCTGCTGCACATCCTCGTCCGACAGGAGCCGTCTATCCTTCCAGGCCTTTTGTAAGGAACCGTAGGCGTGATGGTTGCCTGGGAAGAGATCAGGACTATAGATCGGGTGCTATAGTCCTGATCTCTCCTCAGGCGACCATCAGTCCCCAGTCGAGTGGGTGTAGCTTTTGCGTCATCACATTTGCGCTATAGGGATCTTGTATCGATTTACAACCAGCACGAAACTTGGCGTACCATTCCACAACGATATCTACCTGCGTTTGTCCTTCAGCAGCCAAGAACAGAATAACAGCACGTTGGCCCTGTTTGGAAGCATTTGGTAAGAATATCACCATAGCTCACGCCCACATTTATCATACTCACGTCGGAAAGAAACTAATGCTATACTAATCCCTTACCTGCAAGTCGGTGCTTGTGTACCCGTATCGGAGTCGCGCCATGATGCATATATCCTGCATCAATACCCAGAAGCAGGAACTTTTTGGTCGTTCCTCATAGTAAAATATTGCTGCCACTACTGCCTGCACCTGTGGCTTGGTGCACGTGTCGAGCAGCGTTTCGCCTGAGCAACGGCGTATCCGGACACGTCTATCGACCTGGTGTAACGAAATACGTCTTCCACCCGACCAGGTGACACTTTCCCATTGGTCGACGGTCCAGTGTCGATCATCCCGTGCCATTGCAATCGTAACTGGCAATGTCGTTGAGTCAACACGGGAAAACAAATGATTGGTATGCTGCACACCTTCAACAGTGTGCATGAACGGTATACTGAAGAGAGCCTTGTGACTGCGTTAGCATTGTACTCTGTCGTCACATTTACCTATCTGCCTTACAGATCGCAGAAGTCTCCGACTTTCATCTTCTGTGATGAGGAGTCGGTTCGTTGCCAACTTGTGGTTTCACCATCCCTAGATGCTCATTACTATAGTTCCCGAAAAGCTAATCAGCTTTGCCATTTCCGTGACGCTCGTTCCCAGGTGCCGGACCATAACAGCGCCCTTTGATAAAGTCGCTTATATCACTGGATTCCCCCATTTGAAGTCCGTATTGGTGCTAGAACGATGCTTCATTCATCTCACCTCTGTTTACACAGGATGTTTTACAATTCCTATTACATACTGCTAGAGAGTACAGAGAACACCCATTATATAAAATTTTGATAAGGAAGCTATATCGAGAAATGTAGCGCTTCGATGTGAAATAAGTTTGAAATGTTCAAATGTGTGTGAAATCTTAAGGGACTTAACTGCTATGGTCATCAGTCACTAAGTTTACACACTACTTAACCTAAATTATCCTGAGGACAAACACACACACCAATGTCCGAGGGAGGACTCGAACCTCCGCCGGGACCAGCCGCACAGTACATGACTGCAGCGCGGCAGACCGCTCGGCTAATCCCGCGCGGCAATAAGTTTGAAGATCGGATCACTTTTAAATCTCCGGCTTCATTGAACGCACACAGAGGAGGCAAAGTGCACTGACCTGCGTGCTCTACAGGAGCTGCTCCGCGTGCTGAGGTGGCCCAGTGGTTAACACACTGGTAGTCGCCTTTGGGAGGACGACAGTTCAAATCCGCTTCCGACCATCCTGATTTAAGTTTTCCGTGATGTCCCTAAATCGCTCCAGGCAAATGCCGGGATGAATCCTTTGAAAGGGGACGGCCGATTTCCTTCCCCATCCTTGAAACAAACCGAGTTTGTCATCCGTCTCTAATAACGACGATGTCGATGGGGACGTTAGACCCTAATCTTCCTTCCACGTGGCGACCCTGCTGTTCATTGTACCTGCGACGCATGATTTGACACTCACGGTCCACAGACTACAGCGCGCGTCCACGGAGCGCCTCAGTCAGTTCTCCTAATTGCGAACGTATGAGTTGTAGGACGAAAATGGTATGTGATGGACTGAGATGATACGGTTAAAGTTCTCGATACACGCGTTGTGCAGCTGTACCATTACGTACCGTAATGTGAAGCGGGAGTTTGAAAGTGATTCGACCTTCAAGCTTATTTCCTATCCAAACGGTACATTTCTGGAAATGGGTTTCTTATTAGAACTTTCATTACTTTCCCCTCTACAACGAATAGGTAGAGTAACTGACTTGTGGAACAGCCTGTATAGGTTTCTCCACGTGACACGTGCCCACACCGCCACCAGATGACATTGAATCTCGCACTGGGCAGTGATCATAATGTCGTGGCTCATCGGTGTATTTTGATGTTAGTCATACATAATTTAAACTTATTTCTTTGGCGTCAAAGAGTGATATTCCTTATTTACTTTTAATGACTTCTGGTAAGAAGAAATTTCATGATTGTTTTTTAACATTGTACTGACGGACCTCGCAATTTACTTTTCATAGAATAAGAACGAGGAGGCCGAACATATCCACAACATGGCTTGCCCTATTCTCAGTTACGTCATACAAATTGTAACGTTCTGTCGTAATTACTGATGCAGATTCTCTGAGATTTTCTGCGGAAAATTTCCGCGACATTTGGAAGTCAAATGAACCCGTGTCACTATTTTCCGCATGTTGCATAGTGTTAGTCACATAGTTCGGTATCATACGAACGTGCTACACCATGTCAGCGTTATACACTTTTCACTGTAACACGCACTGAATTGTGTACTTTTAAGTATAGTTAACAGAAACATGATAGATTGACAGATTTAATACGGAACATTATTTATGACGCATGTGAAGCGCAGTTTCCAATAACAGCTTATCTTATAACAGCTTACGTATCACTTTGTCGCTGCTTTCGGTAATTCCATGAATGAGTTCTGTTACTGCTAAAGAAACGGGATTCAGTCAGATGTAAGGCACCTGATGGTACGACGCAAATAAGTTGCGCATTTAAGAGGAAGAAGAACATGTCTCCGTAACTAGCTATTGCAAATGTTGAGAACGTATGTATGCTTCTCTAGGCCAACGCACATTCAAGCCAGTTTAGCGATATTCTGCACGGATGCGGGTAAAGCGATCGTAGCCAGGAGGTACAGGGGCAGGACAGAAAATTAAAACACCGCGAGAAATGCATACTTCAATATAAATGCAGATGCTAGCAGACCCTGGAGGTTGCGCTACTGTATTCGGCCTCGAACGGAACATGTGCAATATCCTCAATAAGTTACCAGTCCCAATCAGAACAGTGTCTGTGTAGTTGTGAGTGCATTATGTCGGAGCTCTGTGAATTAGGACGTGGGCAGAATGTTGGTGCACATATGGAGGATGTTTCCGTAAACAGGATAACCGATGTTTTTGGTATTTCAAGAGAAACCCTATCGAAGATTTATACCGCATACAGAGAAAGCGGAAAAACATCATCCGTTAGGCGCCGGCCGGAGTGGCCGAGCGGTTCTAGGCGCTACAGTCTGGAACCGTGCGATCGTTACGGTCGCAGGTTCGAATCCTACCTCGGGTGTGGATGTGTGTGATGTCCTTAGTTTAGTTAGGTTTAAGTAGTTCTAAGTTCTAGGGGACTGATGACCTTAGAAGTTAAATCCCATAGTGCTCAGAGCCATTTGTACCATCATCCGTTAAGCGACAACGCGGGCGGAAGCGAATGCTGAGCGATCGTGCTCAGTGATTAAAATACCCGTATAACAGGGAAACGTGATGCCGAAGCCATAAAATCTAGGCTATGGAGCAATGGAAGAAAGTCACTTGGCCAGATGTGTGTTGCTTCGCGATGTTTCCAACTTCCGGCCGAGTTTATGTCCTAGCAGTGAAATCCTCTACGGGTTCAGTGATGATTTTGACAGCCATATCGCGACATTCCATGAGCCCCTTAGTTATTCTGCAAGGTTGCGTTACCGCCAAGTATTACGTAACCAGTTTAGGTGATCAGGGTCATCTCATGGCAAAATGTTTGTTCCCCAATTCTGGCGCTGTGTTCGAAGCCTAGAGAGTTTGTAAAATGCAGTGTCTTTCAGTTACATATTATTCATATGTACACTCACTTCTAAGCTATGGCATTCTTTTTTGGGGAACAAACGCACAAACTATGAACACAGTTTTCAAACTCCAGAAAAGAGCCATAAGAATGATAACCAAAAATAGTAGTCGAGCTCATTGTAAAGATCTGTTCAAAACACTGGGGATTTTAATTGCTTCATGTGAATACATTTAACAGTCAGTTTTGCACATCAAAAATAACATTGGTAATTACTTCACAAACAGCTCTGTCAATGACCATGCAACAAGAGATAGACTCAACTCACATTTACCAAGAAAAAATAAACATAAAACTCAAAACAGCATTTTCTACCAAGGAATAAAACTATACAATAAATTACGAAAAGAGATTAAAGAAATTGCAAAAATACACTTATTTAAAAAGGCAGCTAAAAAGTACCTGTTATCAGTACATTTTATACATTGAAAGTTACTTAGATAAAACAGAGTACGGGTTTGATGAAAAATGTTATATAATTAAATAATAATAATGATAATAATAATGATTATAAAACATTCAACATTCCACATAACACCTTGAGTTTATGTTTGGTTGGTTGGTTGTTTTTGGGGAAGGAGACCAGACAGCGTGGTCATCGGTCTCATCGAGTTAGGGAAGGATGGGGAAGGAAGTCGGCCGTGCCCTTTCAGAGGAACCATCCCGGCATTTGCCTGGACTGATTTAGGGAAATCACGGAAAACCTAAGTCAGGATGGCCGGACGCGGGATTGAACCGTCGTTCTCCCGAATGCGAGTCCAGTGTCTAACCACTGCGCCACCTCGCTCGGTCGGTTTATGTTTATTTTTCCTTTTTAGAAATACTTTGCGTAACACAATACTAACATCTCTTCTTCTTTCTGAGCTGAGCATCTTACTCATAGAGGGATGCTGACTCAATTTTTCAGGATAGCGAATGGGAAGTTGCGGTACAGAAAATGGCCCAGAGATCACCAGAGCGTGTGTGTGTGTGTGTGTGTGTGTGTGTGTGTGTGTGTGTGTGTGTAGTGTTACAAAACAATGTGTGTACACTGTGTGCAGTGACTGATAGTGAGATATTAGTGAACAGTGTGGCATTACATTATTTTAATAAGTTATTTGTAAAAAAAGTATTGTATACCAGCAGTAAATCTAATGATTGTGTCTAATTAGAAGTCTGTAAATATGTGTGTATATGAATTAGCTTACTTTAAATTGGTCTAAACTTGTAAATACTTTGACATGTCATATATCCTTGTAAAAAGAGATCTACGGATGAATAAAGCTACTACTACTACAACTAGTTTGCATCGTCTAGGATTGGTTTTGTGAGCATGAGGATGAATTATCACATCAACCCTGGCCGCCACAGTCACCAGGTCTCAATATTACTGAGCATTTGCGACCTGCGCCATCGCTATCCTCCTCCATCATCGTTCCCTTAAGTTGCCACCAATTTCCAGGAAGAATAATAGAAGGCTCGCCTGAATATCGTACAGAGCCCGTGTTTATCCATTCTCAGATGACTGGAAGCTGTTTAGAATGCCAACGGTTTTCCTGCATCGTACTAGCTGAGGTAATATGTTGCGTTTTTAGTGTTTCCATATTTTTGCCCACCTTTTATATGGACGGAAACAGTTTTCGTCTGGACCTGGACGTTGTGAACATTTCAAGAATGCCTGCAGACTGCAGGTTTTCATTTATCCTTATATCAGCTGTTTGGTGCCGCTTTTCATGCAATCGCTTTCAGTAGTCGCAAGTTACACAATTCGACTAAAAACTTGTAATAAACTGACACTGTCTTTTAACTTTTAACCGCAAAGATATCCGCAGATATCTACATTCGAGTATGCTTGTAACCACAAAATAACTATTACTGAACATATCCGTATCTGCACATCCTTTGATCTTTTATCTGCAAAGTAACTGTTATTGTAGAAACTATCATCTGCACATTATTTTGTCCGCGAAGCAACTGCCAGTAGGGATATCCGCATCTGCGCAACCTTTTATCGACAAATTAGCTATTACCGCCGTTATCCCCATCCTCACAGACCTCTAATTAATAGTATCATATTAGTGCATATGGTCTGTCGTAGTAACTAAATAAGAGATTGTTTATTTGATTTGTCAAATGATTTTTCCTTTTTTTATTTTCAATGTCTCACCAGTGGCCGGTAATACAGGGTGTTACAAAAAGGTACGGCCAAACTTTCAGGAAACATTCCTCGCACACAAAGAAAGAAAATATGTTATGTGGGCATGTGTCCGGAAACGCTTACTTTCCATATTCGAGCTCATTTTATTACTTCTCTTCAAATCACATTAATCATGGAATGGAAACACACAGCAACAGAACGTACCAGCGTGACTCCAAACACTTTGTTACAGGAAATGTTCAAAATGTCCTCCGTTAGCGAGGATACATGCATCCACCCTCCGTCGCATGGAATCCCTGATGCGCTGATGCAGCCCTGGAGAATGGCGTATTGTATCACAGCCGTCCACAATACGAGCACGAAGAGTCTTTACATTTGGTACCGGAGCTGCGTAGACAAGAGCTTTCAAATGCCCCCATAAATGAAAGTCAAGAGGGTTGAGGTCAGGAGAGCGTGGAGGCCATGGAATTGGTCCGCCTCTACCAATCCACCGGTCACCGAGTCTGTTGTTGAGAAGCGTGCGAATACTTCGACTGAAATGTGCAGGAGCTCCATCGTGCATGAACCACATGTTGTCTCGTACTTGTAAAGGCACATGTTCTAGCAGCAAAGGTAGAGTATCCCGTATGAAATCATGATAACGTGCTCCATTGAGCGTAGTTGGAAGAACATGGGGCCCAATCAAGACATCACCAACAATGCCTGTCCAAACGTTCACAGAAAATCTGTGTTGATGACGTGATTGCACAATTGCGTGCGGATTCTCGTCAGCCCACACGTGTTGATTGTGAAAATTTACAATTTGATCACGTTGGAATGAAGCCTCATCCGTAAAGAGAACACTTGCACTGAAATGAGGATTGACACATTGTTGGATGAACCATTCGCATAAGTGTACCCGTGGAGGCCAATCAGCTGCTGATAGTGCCTGCACACGCTGTACATGGTACGGAAACAACTGGTTCTCCCGTAGCACTCTCCATACAGTGACGTGGTCAACGTTACCTTGTACAGCAGCAACTTCTCTCACTGCTGACGTTAGGGTTATCGTTAACTGCACGAAGAATTGCCTCGTCCATTGCAGGTGTCCTCGTCGTTCTAGGTCTTCCCCAGTCGCGAGTCATAGGCTGGAATGTTCCGTGCTCCCTTAGACGCCGATCAATTGTTTGGAACGTCTTCCTGTCGGGACACCTTCGTTCTGGAAATCTGTCTCGACACATACGTACCGCGCCACGGCTATTGCCCCGTGCTAATCCATACATCAAATGGGCATCTGCCAACTCCGCATTTGTAAACATTGCACTGACTGCAAAACCACGTTCGTGATGAACCCTAACCTGTTGATGCTACGTACTGATGTGCTTGATGCTAGTACTGTAGAGCAATGAGTCGCATGTCAACACAAGCACCGAAGTCAACACTACCTTCTTTCAATTGGGCCAACTGGCGGTGAATCGAGGACGTACAGTACATATTGACGAAACTAAAATGATCTCTAACATGGAAATCAAGCGTTCCCGGACACATCTTTTCTTTATTTGTGTGTGAGGAACGTTTCCTGAAAGTTTGGCCGTACCTTTTTGTAACACCCTGTATAGGTCTGAACATGTTTCTATACTACAGGTTTTGGCGTTAGTTTCCTACTGTTAGATACGTTCATTTCAACCTGGTTACTGTAGCCAATCCTTGCTCCATTTTTACTTCTCCTTCCACACACATCTCTCTGTCACCAAATTAACTATCGTCAATAATTATAGGCATTAAAATACTAAACACAGTTTATTCGATATTAAATATGTTAGGAAAAGTTTTTCAGGTCACTGTAATATTCAAAAACACATTAACAATGTTGCAATTCTTTGTTTTTCCACTGTGAAGCGTTCCTCGTTCCATCAGCTTCAGGAACAGTTTTTTATTGCTACTTGACGTGCCACATTAAGCATAATTTACCATTTGGAAGATGTAAGTGAGCTGGGCATTACTACGAGGTGACGAATCAGTATTATTTTTGAATACACGATCTGCAGCCTTCACACTGCGCACTGTCGCATCTGTTCGCGATCTGATTTAGATTAACAAAACAGAAAATAACGTAGACTGTGCAGTCCCAATTACGTGTTCTTCTTTTAATATCTTATCTGTACATTGCGTTTACTATATGTGAGGCAAACTGCAGTTACGCACTGTTTATCTGCTACGGTCTACTTATTGTCTAGTTAGGTTGGCGACCGATTATTTTTAATTAGGTACTGTTTTGGCACTTCGTCTCATTTCTGCCTAAGAATTAACATCGTTTACAAGTGACAAACATTCGCCGCAGAGTATACTAATCTACTTCTGCTGATAGGCAAGGGAGTTACAAAATGTGACTTCATACCACAGAAACTAATGTAAGCTGTCCTGGAGGAACATTTCGGAATCTTAAACTGGAAAAAGAAGTATGAATAAGTGATAATTATTTCACCGAACACCTATCTCAACAGACTGTAAAATTACGTGTTACGAATTCTGCATCACTCTGTGTGTTATAATCATTCGAATACATTATCTACATACGTTACACCGTCTTGAAATAGTTACTTGGCAGTTTAGTCAAAAACTTGTGAAATAAGAGAAAAATAGTAGTTACAGCATTGACAATACGATGACAAATTATTGAGTATGGAAATATAAATGAAAAAATGTGTGAACTCAGTTTTATTTAAGATATTTTTAAAGTTGCTCTGATGGTTAGTTTTCTCACTAAAGCAAAACTACTATCCACATAAGCTGTTCTCTGTTTCAGCCATGTTACTTAAGAGTTATGTTGCTCCCGCTTATACTTCGGACACCTTTTGTGTTGGCAACCTCGTAGCTGTAAAGCGACCAGACGGCAACCTTCACTGTTACGGCGAAAGACAAAATAAAAACTGCATAACCGTTAAACATGCCCGCACACAATAAAAGACGAGACAATGAGTTATTACACAGGTAAGTATTCGTTCACCCTAAAAACACTTGCAACTAATGACATGTTACTCGTCGGAACTTTATGCAAAACTCCGAAAATTGTAATACTAAACACAGTACATCGATAAGACAATCTTCTTAGGCGTGTTTGAAGTTTATTTTTTCTTTCTAGGGTATGTCTCGTTATCTAACATGTAGAAATTATGAGTTTACCAAAAGAATGAGTAACTGGCTTCTCAGAAAAGAAAGTAGCGAATTATATCTTAATCACAAAAATTGAACGAGAAAACTAGAGCGCCAGAAAGTGGTGGCGAGTGCACAAGCACGGGTAATTTAAGTTCTGCAATTGTACTAATAGGTTCATTAACAAACTCTGGAAAAATGAAAGGAAAGTTACGCTTCCTCCTATTGCCAGTACGAATGCATATTTCAACAGTCGTCGAAACGGCGTTTCTAGGACTACTGTCCCAGTCGATCCATTCGGATCAGTATTGTGGATGGACACAGATTTTCAACCTTCGACTAACTTGCAAACTGCTAATCAATATAGGCATTAACAAGGATTTTTAGGAAAGAATCATTTGCTAACTTCCCGAAGAAGATGTCATATTCGAATTAAAATGTTGTGCCACAAGATTTATTGCTAAGCTCGGAGAACCAGAGAGAAGAGTGAGATGGTGAGAGAGACTGGAGGGTATACGACGAGAGGTGGAGAGGGAGGGGGGCGGGGGGGGGGGAGGAGTCCCAGGATCAAGAACAGGTTCCAACACGCTCTGTTCTAGTCTTTATATAACATATTCCCCATGCGCCGCTATATTAGCAGTAGTTTTTCGCCTTTTTCATTTCAGAAACATATTCACAAAATCTTGTTTTATCGTTGGATCTAGACTAAACATGCTGTTGACTTTTATTTTATTTGGTTCGCACTGGAAACATGTTGCTGACATTTCGAGGTGCTCAGGTCCTTTCAAGCGTTACACAACAGTTCGCAGCTACGTGTAGCTCTTGCCTGTGCTAGAACACGACGGCCCTCCGTGAAACAGCTGGTCCGCCTAACAGACGACACCACACATGTCATTTAGTTTCTCATTCAGTGTCAGTAATTCGAGTCAAAGAAAGCCACATCAAAAGCAACGTAAAAAATGCTATAGTATGACGCAGTGAGAAGTTACGTACAGACTAACAATCAAGTGGGAACATCGTTATGGACAATTCATCGAAATCGTAAATAACGAAGGTAAAAACACGGTGGCTTATAATTTTAATTGAAAACTCATTTCTGTAAAATAACTTCCCGCCAACAACTTATTGCCTAAATAAAAAATTTTTTTTGTTGATGTGTTGTTAGCGTGGCACTGTGTTCGTGTGCACTGTCCATTCTGCCTCCGCCTCATGCTACCAAAATCTGATTACCTACATCAATTAAAAGCTGTAGGTTAATTCAGTGTACTTAGCTGCTGTTATGACTTTCTGTGAGCTGGATTTACGCACAGAAAGGTGTATAGGAACCAAATCATTGGCAACCAATATGGCCGACTTTATGACCTCGTTGGAGAGGCGTTCATGGCGAGATCTTCGGCTGATGCCACAGGGAGGCATCAGATAGACTACGGGTTCCTGTCCTCGAAGCTTCTAGGACTTTGACGCATTGATACTTCCGTTGAGTTCTTATTTTACGGCATAGTTTCTCTGCAGAACGCCTCTTCGCTACAAGAGTGTTTTATTTATCTGAACAAGGGAAAAAGTGAAATAATGCGCAAATGCGCACGATTTTTATATTTTTGAGCGTTCTGTTAGAGAACAGGAAGGATGGCAATGAACCTGGACGAACTTTATTAAATTCCAGAGGTGTCCTCAATTGGCTCTGAGCACTATGGGACTTAACATCTGAGGCCATCAGTCCCCAAGAACTTAGAACTACTTAAACCTAACTAACCTAAAGACATCACACACATCCATGCCCGAGGCAGGATTCGAACCTGCGACCGTAGCAGTCGCACGGTTCCGGACTGAAGCGCCGAGAACCGCTCGGCCACCACGGCCGGCAGGTGTCTTCTAAACAAACGCAATCATGGCTAGTGAACATTTAACAGAGGCTATAAATAGGGTACCGTCTGTTTATTCGGGAAGAAGATATTGCGACGGAGCACTCGGCACAGGCCTCTGTGTATAGAAGCTCGGCAGAAAAAATATATATTTAATAGATATGCGTATTCTGGGGCTTCAGCCATCAAGTGCCACAGAGAAGATACGTTATTATAGCATTCTTTTGTTACAATTTATTTCGCCGAGGACAGCTCAAGCGTTGTCGAAGAAATCCAGTCGTTGATGTAGCACCGTCCATCGACGTTGAAGACAACTTCACAGTACAGTAATCTGCAACACTTCTGAAGTAAGTTTCCAACGCGCTAGCACTTGGCGTCTACGTGGTCTTGAAGATAGTATACCAATCGTTGACGGCTGCCTATTGAGATTAATTTCGTTTCTCCATCAGTACTCAGTATTTTTTTAGAGAGACTTCGTGAGTCATGAATTACATTGGCTTACAGCCAAGAAATGATTGTTTTTTTGTGTGTATTATAAGGTAAGACCCACGTGGCAGAACGTAGGTTATCATGGGCAATAATTTATTGCTTGTTATAGAGAGGGAACAAATCTTACATTTTCTTAATAACAGTAACAGAACCGTGCCTGGAAAGTTACATGCGAAGCGTTATTTAGGTCAGTTCAGCACTCTCTGCATTGGTGTCAGACGCAGGCGTATCTGAAAAGTACGTTTTCTTTATGTAGCCATCGTGCTTACTAGTATATTTAGTTTCTTTTAAATATAAGAAATATTGTAACTAGCCTACCACAAGTTATGTAATAAAAAGATTACGTGTCATGCCCACAACATCTAGGAACTGTGAGTTGATTCATAGGTGTCTCTTGTGCTGAATGAGGCCTAAGTGCTGTAGTGAAACAGATGAGAACCTGCATCATAGAGAAAACCCGTAGAAGCTGTTTGTGGCTAGCGAGATGTAGCGTGTTAAATACAGCGGACCTAAGATCGGCCATAAAGGGAAACATTTATGAAAACTATTTAATTCTGTAGTAATTCAGGGAATGATGCCACAGTAATTTTAATCTACCATCCTTCATAAATTTTCATAGTGATCCCAATCAAACTTAAATACTGACCATATCTATAACAGTTTAGTATTTACTGTTAACGTGAAATTAACAAGTTCTGTAAGAAAGATCTGAATGCTAATATCTGAACGCTTTGGTCCATCTGAACGATCGACATTTCATAAAGAAACGCATCATTAAAATGACAAATGTTGTAAATATCAACTCTGTAACTTTATTTGTATAAAAGATATAGTGAATTTAAATTATCAGTATATTGAGTTAAGCATCAGACCATCATTTCCTCCACACAAAACACATTGTACGATGACACCTTATTGAATCATTAAGTAATAGAATATTTGTTGTAAAGTTTAGTGCATAATAGTTACTTTTGTTATTTATTTATTTATCAGAAAGCACAGTGACGCAAGGCTACTGGCCGTGACATTCAAAGTTAAGAAGGAAATTGTATTGGTTTTACGTAAAAGAATTTAACGTTTAATATGTAATGGATATTATTGTTACTTTATTTAGAACGTGAAAGTGGTCAAGCTTTGATTATTTAAATATGTTAAAATGTAAAATAATGTAGACTAAGCTGTAGCCAATCAGATGGACGGCTTCAGGAAAGGAAACTGCAGTAGTCAGTTGAGGAGGATGTTAGGCGCGCGGGAAACGCAGCTGGCGACGGGCAGAAGCACAATGCTGGTGGAGATGCGAAAGCGGACAGTTCGGCTGGAGACACCAAAGTGGACAGTTCTGGCCTAGACTGCTAAGGGTACAGTTTCGATGGAGACGAGAAAGCGGACGGCCGGTCTTTAGGTAGCTGGGAAGTGAAACGACTCAGAAAATTTCACGCTGTGTGGTATCGCGGGACTCAGTCTTTGCGCGGTGAGCAGCCGCGCGCCTGGTATGAACTCTAACTTCAAGCGTAGATAACGAGGTGGAGATTGGACTCGTGTTTCGCGATGATATTGTGAATGATCGAACTGTGTGAAATGGATATGCGCTCGAGTGTGATAGTAATTCTAAATACGACCACTTTTGCTATTAGTTTGCTTTCTGAATAAGCATTATTGTAACCAAATCGAAACTGTGTGGCCTACATCATTTATGGGTCGTTAATTTAGCTCCCGACATAATTATTACTGTTGTTATATCTTACATTAACATTGTATGTTTCATTAAATTTCGCAAACTTGCCATCAGCCAGACAATTTAACCAAAGGGTCACAAGTGTCTAATTTAGGGCGTGTAATGCGACACGTACGGTTCAACCCCTAGAAGAATTTGAGCCAAGACATTTCAATGAAGAGGAACCGCATGTGAGCCTGAACGTTTTTGGGATGTTAACTCTCAGAGCAAATCCTAAAACCATCTTAAAAATGTGCAGTGAGGAACAGCGAGCGGTCTGACTGTTGTAGAAATACACTCCTGGAAATGGAAAAAAGAACACATTGACACCGGTGTGTCAGACCCACCATACTTGCTCCGGACACTGCGAGAGGTCTGTACAAGCAATGATCACACGCACGGCACAGCGGACACACCAGGAACCGCGGTGTTGGCCGTCGAATGGCGCTAGCTGCGCAGCATTTGTGCACCGCCGCCGTCAGTGTCAGCCAGTTTGCCGTGGCATACGGAGCTCCATCGCAGTCTTTAACACTGGTAGCATGGCGCGACAGCGTGGACGTGAACCGTATGTGCAGTTGACGGACTTTGAGCGAGGGCGTATAGTGGGCATGCGGGAGGCCGGGTGGACGTACCGCCGAATTGCTCAACACGTGGGGCGTGAGGTCTCCACAGTACATCGATGTTGTCGCCAGTGGTGCACGTGCCCGTCGACCTAGGACCGGACCGCAGCGACGCACGGATGCACGCCAAGACCGTAGGATCCTACGCAGTGCCGTAGGGGACCGCACCGCCACTTCCCAGCAAATTAGGGACACTGTTGCTCCTGGGGTATCGGCGAGGACCATTCGCAACCGTCTCCATGAAGCTAGGCTACGGTCCCGCACACCGTTAGGCCGTCTTCCGCTCACGCCCCAACATCGTGCAGCCCGCCTCCAGTGGTGTCGCGACAGGCGTGAATGGAGGGACGAATGGAGACGTGCCGTCTTCAGCGATGACAGTCGCTTCTGCCTTGGTGCCAATGATGGTCGTATGCGTGTTTGGCGCCGTGCAGGTGAGCGCCACAATCAGGACTGCATACGACCGAGGCACACAGGGCCAACACCCGGCATCATGGTGTGGGGAGCGATCTCCTACACTGGCCGTACACCACTGGTGATCGTCGAGGGGACACTGAATAGTGCACGGTACATCCAAACCGTCATCGAACCCATCGTTCTACCATTCCTAGACCGGCAAGCGAACTTGCTGTTCCAACAGGACAATGCATGTCCGCATGTATCCCGTGCCACCCAACGTGCTCTAGAAGGTGTAAGTCAACTACCCTGGCCAGCAAGATCTCCGGATCTGTCCCCCATTGAGCATGTTTGGGACTGGATGAAGCGTCGTCTCACGCGGTCTGCACGTCCAGCACGAACGCTGGTCCAACTGAGGCGCCAGGTGGAAATGGCATGGCAAGCCGTTCCACAGGACTACATCCAGCATCTCTACGATCGTCTCCATGGGAGAATAGCAGCCTGCATTGCTGCGAAAGGTGGATATACACTGTACTAGTGCCGACATTGTGCATGCTCTGTTGCCTGTGTCTATGTGCCTGTGGTTCTGTCAGTGTGATCATGTGATGTATCTGACCCCAGGAATGTGTCAATAAAGTTTCCCCTTCCTGGGACAATGAATTCACGGTGTTCTTATTTCAATTTCCAGGAGTGTATATACCATCAATCATTATTTTTGAAATATTTATTTTACTAGTTTTAAGGCTTTAGCAGCATCTTCTTCAGGGCGTTCAATGTGTTGCGCCTGAAGAAGACGCTACTGAGACGTTGAAATTAGGAGGCTAAACAGACTTAAAAATAACGGCTGATGGTATATATTTCTGCAACCTAGGAACAAATTCTCTACTCGTAGGCCTGAGAGACCTGTGACAGCGCAGGCATACTGTTGACGCTAGCTGAAGTATGTGTCTCTTCGTTCGTTACATTTGTGGTGGATATCTCGTCCGTTACTGTTGTGATACACATATCAGAGCATTATTTAATGTCAATTTTAAGAGCCTCGCAAGTTCAGATGGCTCTAAGCACTATGGGACTTAACATCTGAGGTCATCAGTCCCCTAGACTTGGAACTACTTAAACCTAACTAACCTAACAACATCACACACATCCATGCCCGAGGCAGGATTCGAACCTGCGACCGTAGCAACCGCGTGGCTCCGGACTGAAGCGCCTAAAACAGTTCGGCCACAGCGGCCGGCTCCCGCAAGTATTACACGCGCAATTGTAGAGGGAATTATGATAATAGCCCTAAATTTTACATTTATTTTGATTGATATATCGTTACATTTTTTAAAAATGCAATGCTACAAAACTAAAAACTCCAACTACTAATCCTAAAAACGCATTATGTAACCTCTCTCTGTGCAGTACTCTTTAGCCACGTTCCCCTCTGTTCAGTTTGCATCAAATCTTTGATTCTAAGACGAATGCATTGCATTTCAATACGGACAAAATTTTAAGCTGTACCAAAATGTACGACCAAAGAACTAGCATACTGCTTAAGCCACTTCTGGGCCGTGGACGTTTCAAGATATGTGTGTCCGTATTTATTCCGAGTTTAGCGGAAAATACCTTTAATCAGTTTTTAAAAAGTAGAAATTGAAATACGCTTTAATTCTGTTACAATGTTCAAGGAGGCCCGGTAGCAGCTTATGGTACACAACAGTATAAGAAATTTCCAGATTAATATGCACTTATTTATTTCCAGAAGCTTCGTATGTACTCGTAAACTCTAAAGAAAGAAAATGACCCACCACGAAGAAATTATCGAAATGAATGAAGTACAAGTAAAGAAAGGCATATGACTAAAATTTCAGCAAAAAATGTATTATTTATACAAGTGGAAAAGTTTCACAGGCTGAGCAAGTCAGTTACCTGTTGGACCACCTGTGGCCCTTACGTAAGTACTTGACAGAGTTGTTGGATGTCCTCCTAACGGAGATCGCGCCGGATTCTGTACAACTGGCGCGTTAGATCGTTAAAAACCCGAGCTGGTTTCAAGGCACGGATTGATACGCACGAGGACAAGCAGTAGAAACTCTAGCGGTGTGCGGGCGGCTATTATCCTACTGATATTTAAGCCCAGGATGGCTTGCCACGGTGCGAAGGATATCGTTGACACACCGCTGTGTATCATAGGTACCGCGGATGACAACCGAAGGTGTCCTGCAAAGAAAAGAAAAGGCATCCCGGACCATCACTCCTGGATGTAGCGCCGTACGGCGGGCGGCAGACAGGTTGGTATCCCACTGCTGCCCGGGACGTCTCCAAACACGGCTTTGCTGGTCATCGGGGCTCAGTTCGAAGCAGGACTCATCGATGAAGAGCCCTGCTTACGGCTGGGCCCCCATCATTCAGAAGACAAACGACAGCCAAGCTAACGTGCGTCTGTAATGAATTCATGAAAACCGATAAATACATCCCAAATATCTTCCCGAAAGGAACAATAGTTTTCATTCTGAAACAGTCGTCAGGCAAATCAACAGTAAATTTAACACCTCTAACACTCCTAAACTGTGACTGCAATATATTTGCACGTATTATAAATTAAAGACTAAAAGCAGTAACGAACACCATAACTGGAGCACATCAGTCGATCGTGGGCGAACGCTATATGACTCTATGGATAACATACCGCTGAAGCTTATAAAACAAAATGTGTCATGATATCACTCTATTTCGAGAAAGCATTCGATACAGTGGGCCATTCCTATCTCTTTCAGACTATGCGAGCTACGAATTTTCGACGACGGTTTATCGCCATCAGAAAGAAATTCCTCAAAAACGCCACATCCATAATTATTGTAAATGGCCAACTCAGCAGTCCAGTCTAAATAAGTAGTTCGGTAAGGCAGGGATGCCTGATGTCCACGGCTCTTTTTGTCATTGCAGTCGAGCTTCTCAGTTTTAGTCTAAATCTTGACCTCCAAGGGTTAACAATAAATGATCAGCGGATCGCATGCATGATGTATGCCCATGATGTTGGCTTTTTTGGTAACGGGCGCCAGTGAAACAGAAAAAATCAGAGGCAGAACGTAACAGAAATAAGTATGGAATAATAAATATTGGTCGTGGATTATAATCCCTCATCCAAGGAAAAATTAAAGAAATCTCTTTAATAGGAATGTCTTAGGATAGAATTCACGCGTAATATACGACACACAATTGTTATAAATTACAGAAAAATACTCACCAATATACGAGCCTGTATAAGTTCAATAAACCTCAGTATTCTTGACAAAAAGCAGAGGGCGAATTTGGTGAACATCTACGTAACGTCCAAAACAGTTTGTGTGGCATAAGTGTGGCGACTACCGAAAGATGTGGCTAAAAGAATTTCATCCAGCTTCATCAGCTGCGGACATATACTTAAAGTGAAATATGAAACGCTGACACTGACTAGAGACAATGGTGGTTTAAACATACTGATATGTACAATAAAGTGCAAGCTCTGTACTTCTATAAAACGTATAAAAAGTGGAAGAAGTCACTTAGTCATATGGCGGCATCAGTATTAAATGAAGCTACCCTTGACTCCTCCGCAGAGTTTCCCCATGTCCCGAATGAATTATACCGCCTGAAACATTTCTCATAGAATATAGTTATATTAAAATGAGAACGCCCGAAAAACACACAAGCAAAGTGAAAGAATTGTACAAGAACTTGATGGAAATAAAAGTAGCAATGTCATAGAACAAAATTATAGAGAAAAAAATCTGGAAGATTATCCACGACTCACTAGTACTCATTAGTGTAAGGGGAATGAGGTACTACCTTGACAAAAGAAAATTCCCAACAAATTGATGACTACACTTCATTCCTTCGGCAGATTCTCAAATAAGAGCCACTTGAAACCTCACTGATACTGAAGGACATCAGTTTGCAAACAACACATGGCTATCCATCAGAAAAAAATAGCAAGTATCCAAAAGCCATCGCCTAACATGATAACACCGACGAGGCTTCTACCTCTAGATGAAGAACCTTACCCTAATATGAAGAAAAATACCGTCAAATACTTAAAGGAATATGCGATAGGCAAGATATTCTCAAAAAGTGATAAAGTGAAGAAGATTTCTGGCTGTACATGACTACGCAACACCAAAAAATTAACTGTTACTACGAGAAATACCTATTCTTCCATAAAAGAACTGTAATGTGAACTCCGTGCAAGTGTCTCACACTGAAGACGTAAATGCGAATGTGTTGTACAGTATATAACTGTTTATATACAAAAATGAACAAGAGGGTACGGAATATTAGACCAATTGTGTGATTGGATTGAAGAGTTTCTAGCGAACAGAACAAAGCAGTCATTCTCAAAGGAGAGAAGTCTTTAGACGTAAAAGTAACTTCAGTCGCACTACAACGGACCATTATTTTTCACCGTATATGTAAATGACCTGATAGACTACGTCGGAAGTTCCATGAGGCTTTTCGCGGATGATGCTGTTGTATGTAGAGAAGCTTTAACGCTAGTCAATTGTAGCGCAAATGCGTATACTAGAATGATCCATTATGGTGATTACACGACTGCAGAATAACCACTGGAAGCAGTTACACTGTGCAACACAACAAAAGGATCCGTTTTTCTAACTCGTGACTGTTTCCATTGCGATGCATTTGACTCAGTGGTGCTTAAAACGATCCCGTTAGGTGCAAAAGCCTAGCGCCCTGAGACGGCACACTCGGGCTCGACGACGCTTGATACAGAAACGTATCGATACAAGTGAAATAACGCCAGAGTTCAGAAGTTCATGTGAGCTGTAAGATGGACTAAAGATGTCATTGGCACCTAATTTCACCACAATGCCGCCCAACGCCAATGTGGACATCTCACACTATGGGAGAGTCGTCAAACGTCCTCTTAGCCACACACCACCCCGTCTTTTGACACCTCCGCGATGCGGGTCAGAAACGTGACGCTTAGTGTTTTATTTCACGCGGTTTTTCTTTCGGGCGGCCGAGGAAAATATTTCAGCAACCTCGCAGCTCAGAATCGACACGAAAAGGCTTCACGAGGCGGCATAAGATGCGAAAGGGAGCGCCAATGAAACCACCTCTTCCCTTGTGGTGCTGATTACCACACATTTCGAGGTCGAAAACGACAGCTCGCTGTGCGAAGAGCAACAGGACAGCGTTCGACACTGCCAACAACTCCTCCCCCCGGACGGGACGATCAGTCCTTCTGTAAGGACATATTGAGCTGCATCGCCATGGAACGTGTTCTGACGCCTTTGGAGTATAGCGCGACCACAATTTTTGCTCTGAAATTCTTACCAGCGTCGCGGAGGTATCAAAAGAAGGGGTGAAATTTCGATGAAAAGGGGCGTGACGACCTTCTCATCATGTGAGACGTCCATGATGCCGTTGGGCGGAACTATGGTGAAATTTGGTGCCAATGTGACGTCATTAATCCACCTAACGCCTCACATGAACTTCTGACCTCTAGCCCTCTTTTCGCATGTGATGACACCTTGCCGGCAACACCAAGCGCGAGTGTGACGTCGCAGGGCGTCATGCTTTTGAACCATTACAGAATAATGTCGTAGGCACCTTTGAGCTAAATTTCAAATTTATGTGTCGCAATGGGAGACAGTTACGGGGATTCGAAAATGTGATCCTTTATTTGTGTTGCTAAGTGTAATTCCGTAAAATATCTAGGAGTATGCGTATGGAGAAATTTAAAGTTAAACGACGACATAAAAACAGTCGTGGGTAAAGCAGATGGCAGACTAAGCTTCACTGGAAGAATCCTGAGGAAATATAGTCCATGAACAAAGAAGGCACGTCAAACCTTTGTTAGACCTATACTTGAATATTGCTCAACAGTATGGGATCCGTACCAGATGGGATTGATAAAGCAAATAGAAAAGGCCCAAAGAAGCAAAGCGTGTTTCGTTACAGGTTAGTTTAGTAAGCACGAGATGCTCAAACAATTCTAGTGACAGATGCTGTAAGTGAGGCATTCTCGATGATAGGTATGGTTTACTGGTAAAGTTCAGGAGCGTGCGTTCCTAGAAGAGTCAACCAATGTATTTATTGCTTCCTTCTACGCATATCTCGCGATGAGACAATGAAGGTAACATTAGAGAGATTCGAACCCACGCGGAGACATACCAGCAATCGTTCTTCTTGCGAAATGTTTGCGAGCGGAACAGGAAAAGTGGGAAATGATAGTGGTACACAAAGCATTGTTCGCCACACGATGAAGCTGGCTTGCGGAATATAGTGTAGATGTAGATGTACACATCAATAATCAATAAATGAAATAAAATTAAGTAGAAACATTATCAAGAACCAGTTACAAGTTAAATACATTTTTAAATAGAATCTGTCGAAAACTAAGACAATTTTCCATTTTCATGACTCATAAAACTGTTAACGTCTCAAGGAAATTTAGCTCATTTGCGAACATCACGTGTTCCATAGTAGTAGATCTTATGTTTCAAGGCACAAAAGTGTGAACGACCGTCGAATTAGGGCTTAACTGTCCATACACTGTGTAAGCAGTTTTAAAAATAATATTGAAAATTCTACTCACTACAAATTTCTGTAACAGAAAATTAACAATATCTCCCAAATATCTTTAATATGTTATACCGCACTTAAATGTGTAGAACTCAAAATGTTTACAAATACTGCACGAAACACGGCCTCTCTCACAGCAACAAAAACAGTAGAAAATGCCACCAACTTCTTGTGGCGTTTTATAGTGCGAATTTCTTCATAGGATTCTAAAATCGGTCACTAGGTTGAAGTACTGACCAGGAAATACCATGTGTTTCTAGCAACACTAGTCTCAATTTACAACATTCTCCATATAAATTTCTTGTATTGTATCATAAAATGTGCGCTGATTCCTCATCCACTCCTCCCCCCATTTTTTCCTCTCTCTCTCTCAGTGCGTGTGTGATTAATTTGCTTTCACGACAAAAATTAGCATTTTTTGTCCTCTTAGTGAGTGATAAAATGGAAAAGGCTCAGTACCATCTTTGCTCTCTTTTGTTATCTCTTTATTTAAATGAAAAAAGCTGATACATACTTTATATTATCATTTGTGAACGAATTTCGGAGTACATATTTTGCAAGTGTTCGTGATTCTACATTTCTCGTATTCAAAGAATATTATTGTTCACGAAATTCATGAAAACTAAGCTCCAAGTTGAAGATTACCTGACTGTGAGTTTGTCTTTGCAGAAATCAGATGGCATAAGATATCTTACCTCTAAAGATACATGTTTCAACATTCGAGTAACCATAAACTAATGAGATCTTTCGTTCAAAAATGGCTCTGAGCACTATGCGACTTAACTTCTGAAGTCATCAGTCGCCTAGAACTTAGAACTAAGTAAGCCTAACTAACCTAAGGACATCACACACATCCATGCCCGAGGCAGGATTCGAACCTGCGACCGTAGCGGTCGCTCGGTTCCAGACTGTAGCGCCTAGAACCGCACGGCCACTCCGGCCGGCAGATCTTTCGTGTTGTGGAAACTAATGCGACAGAGCACAAATAATCGCCTGGTTGTAGAAAGCTTCTGCGTTTCTGTTCATGTCTATTTTTCGTTAAAAAGTGACTGAAGCAGCGACACCAATGCAGTTGGCTGCCTCAGTCGCAGAATCACGATGCCACTGAATGCGCAGTGAGGGTTTGTGTTGTAGGTGGCGCTGGTTGCGTGCGCACTGTATAACTATCAGCAACAGGTGCTGCAGAGCTCCAGTTCTCTTGTCAGTACGAAGGTAAGTACGGCTTGGAGCGGTTTTCCTTTGACACGACCTGGGCGCCAATAAACTGTGAAAGTGAGTGTCTTCCTCGGTTGACCCTAAGTAAATAACTCTACAGCCATTTTCACATCGGGGCAATATAGATAATTTTGTGAGAGGGTAACGTGAATATACTGGCAGCTTGTCGTTTCTGTCGTTCTGATACACAGTCCTGGAGGTTAGGATGTAGTTCAGTACCTAACCAGCGCGCCATTTCTTCAAGGACTCATACAAAATTATGTACGACACAAATCAGGGCTCGGACGGAGATATACAGACACTCGATTTTTCCTCGCTCCATTTACGAGTGAAACAGGAAAGGAAGTGACTAGTAGTGACACAAGGTACGCTCTGCCATGCACCATACGGGGCTTGCTGAGTATATACGAGGGTGAGTCAAATGAAAACCTTAAATATTTTTTTTAATATTATTTATTGTGCAGAAGTGGTACAAAGCTGTATCACATTTCAATATAATCTCCCCCACGCTCAATGCAAGTCCTCCAGCGCTTACAAACTGCATAAATTCCTTTAGAAAAAAATTCTTTTGGTAGTCCGCCCAACCACTCATGCACCGCATGGCGTACCTCTTTATCAGAACGGAACTCCTCCCATTGCGTCTTTGAGTGGTCCAAACACTTGGGGCAAGGTCTGGTGAGTATGGTGGATGAGGAAGACACTCAAAATGCAGGTCTGTGATTTTTGCAACTGTTGTACGGGCAGTGTGGGGCCTTGCATTGTCATGTTGCAAAAGGACACCTGCTGACAGCAATCCACGTCACTTTGATTTCATTGCAGGCCGCAGATGATTTTTTAGGAGATCTGTGTGTGATGCACTGGTGACAGTTGTTCCTCTAGGTATGTAGTGCTCCAAAATGACGCCTTTTTCGTCCCAAAAGTGTCAGCATAACCTTCCCTGCTGATGGTTCTGTTTGAAAATTATTTGGTTTTGGTGATGAGGGATGGCGCCATTCCTTGCTCGCTCTCTTCGTTTCCGGTTGGTGGAAGTGAACCCAGGTTTCGTCCTCAGTAACGATTATCGCAAGGAAGCCATCACCTTCTCGTTCAAAGCAAGGAAGAAGTTCTTCACAAGCATCAACACGTCGTTCTCTCATTTCAGGAGTCAGCTGCCGTGGCACCCGTCCTGCAGACACTTTGTCAAACTGGAGCACATCATGCACAATGTGGTGTGCTGACCCGTGACTAATCTGTAAACATGCTGCAATGTCATTCAGTGTCACTCGGCGGTTTTCCTTCACTATGGCTTCAACTGCTGCAATGTTCTGTGGAGTCACAACTCGTTGTGCCTGACCTGGACGAGGAGCGTCTTCCACTGAAGTCACTCCATTTCCGAACTTTCTGCTCCATTCGTAGACTTGTTGCTATGACAAACATGCATCACCGCACTGAACCTTCATTCGTCGATGAATTTCAATAAGTTTCACACCTCATTTCGCAAAAACCGAATAACAGAAAGCTGTTCTTCCCTGGTGCAAGTCGCAAGTGGGGAGCCCATCTTTATACTGATAGTGCGACGGCATGTGTGCACCTGCACTATGCTGCCACCTACAGGCCATTCTGCTCTCTGTTTGTACCACGCTTACCAACTGGGCGCGAATTTTCGATTTGTCATTACAAATTTCATTTGACTCACCCTCATATGTAGATACAGATGATGCGAACAACTGATCACCATATAGCTGGTTTGCTTCGCATTTCTCTTTAGTGAATTGGTATTTCTATTTTTCTGAGCGCTGTAAGAATTCATATGATTGCGAAACAAGAGACTACGTGACCTGTTTCTGACAACTAATAGAATACGCTTGTCGCTATTGACAAAGTGCAAATATAACACAAATAAACAGTTTTACATTACCTACAACATTCAGAAACAGACACCATGTACGACAGTAATACTGACAGTTCACCGTTTTTGTCGTCTTCATACAGATGCCTGATACAGAAGCATATTTTCTGCTACGTGTAAGAAATATGTACCAAGAACGTCTATGTTAACCGAAACCACAATGAATAACGGGCAATGATGCAAGCACAGATCCCGAGAAAGTTTCCAAAATTCCTCCCGTGTCAAGGAGTGCCGACTGTTTCAGTACCTCTCCGAAGTTCGTAGGTATAGAATATCTGTGGCTCCTGGGTTGCAACCTCAAGCTTTCGTGTTGTACAAATATTCAACAGGACACTTATCAGATGCAAGCGACAGCCAATGGAGGAGAGACAATCCGAGCAGCTTCACTTCACGGTGCACTCCGCTGCTGAGACGAATTCTCGGCCTCTAATCTCGATGACGAGATAATTGCCATCTACGTGAAAGAGGCACGGTCCTTTAATACTCAAGTCCGATATCAGATGATCGATTCGCAATACCAACAATGCAATGTCAGCAGTTCACTCGCTTCCTTACCCAAGGCTTCAGATTTCTTCATATCTCTTTCTTTCCACTCGTTTTAATCGATACTGAATCAAAAGAGGTGACTGACTAGTAACATTAAACTTGAAGGACGAAGTATTAGTTTACTATCATTACAGATACTTTCTCGTTCAGTACAAGATTCTTGACATCGCTGAGCAATGGCTGACATCGTTGTGATGCCTCACTTTCCAGGGATGGAAAACTGTTGGCGCCACTTCAGAAATTGTTTAATTAAAGATTAACAAGCCTCTGGAGTTAGTAGTGATATTAATTAATTTTCAGTACAGCATAATTCGTGATTTTATGTGTGTTGCGCGAGGAAGCGATAGGTACCAAATAAGCAGTAATGATGCACCAATATAGAAGTATTGTCCATAATTTTTGTTGGCTGTAACTGCAATTAATTTAGAAGTTTGTAACTTCAGCCAAGATGGCATTTTCCGTTGTAAAGGAGCCCATTGAACAAAATTTGAGCGGCCCTTCTCGCGGGAATACAGCAGGAGGCGTCAGAGAAGAGGTGCCGGCCGTCAGAAGGAGTCAGTGCCCGACAAGCTAACACAGCCATGCAACCAGCCCAAAACCGTGCAAATAATCACACTTGCATTACCTATGAAAAACAGTGCCCTCTGTTCACGCGCCCATTTTGCTTCGAAACCTGATGTTTGAAATAACTTCCACAAGAAAGAGTTCTGCTTCATAGGGGCACCACTTCTTTGCCGTCAAGAAATGTTTCCGTGGCTGGTGCTGTTATTCTCCAGACCACATGGTCCTATCGATTAGGCGCCACGTTGGGGCTGTAGAACGAAGAACTACATGGTTCAAAAATGGTTCAGATGGCTCTGAGCACTATGGGACTTAACATCTGAGGTCATCAGTCCCCTAGAACTTATAACTACTTAAACCTAACTAACCTAAGGACATCACACACATCCATACCCGAGGCAGGATTCGAAGAACTACATGCACCAGAAGTATCGATAATAGATTGCCGGTTAGTTGGAGAAACGGCTAGTGATCTTAGTTGCTCACTAGTTGCTACGATCAGATCTACCGCAAAGGTAATATGAAACTTCCTACTGCTATCTGCCGTCAATATCTCTCTCGCTCGCCCTCAATTGCATGTTCCGTATTTTTTTTTTTTTCATTTTATTGCCCTTGACTTCTGAGGTGGGTGGCTTTACTCAACTGACGGAGCGTTATTACTACTCCGGTAGAAACGTTCCTGTATAGCGGATCTGTTGCTGCCTAGGTCAGTGTCTTTACCTTCGTTCAATCGTGTGAGCTTCCCTGTTAATAGATTTGCGGGATTTTATTTAAATATACACACTTTATTCAGTCTGTAATCGACTGTTACACTTTAAGAGAAAGTAATTATCCGAATGGCACCGAATCGGTAGATGTACATACAGACAAATAAATGATCACAATTTCAGAAAAATTGGATGAGTTTCTCAAGAGAAAGAGCTTCACAAATTAAACGAGTCAATAACGTTTTGGTCCATCTCAGGCCCTTACGCAAGTAGCTGTTAGGCTTGGCATTGATTGATAAATATGTTCGTTTTCCTCTCGAGAGACATCCTACTAAATTCTGTCCAATTGGCGTGATAGAACGTCAAAATCTCGAGCTGGTTGGAGGGCCGTGCCCATAATGTTGCAAAAGTTCTTAGGTGGGGAGAGATCCAGCGACCTTATTGGCCAAGGTAGAGTTTGGCAATCGCTAAGACAAGGAGGAGAAACTCCAGCTGTGTGCGGGCGGGCGTTATCTTACTGAAAAGTAAACCCAGGATGGCTTCCCATGACGGGCAACCAAACGAGGCGTATAATATCGTCGACGTACCGCTACACTGTAAGGGTGCCGCGAATGACGACCAAAGGGGTCCTGCTGTGAAAAGAAACGCCACTCCAGACCATCACTCCTGATTGTCGGACGGTTCGGCGGGCGACGGTCAGCTAGGTATCCCACCACAGTCCGGGGGTCTCCAGACACGTCTTCGTCCTGGAATCTCATTGACTGAAGCAGACTTGCCTCCAGTGATGAGTCCAGCTTCGAACAGAGCCCTAACGACCAGCGATGACTTGTCAGGAGGCGCTCCGCACAGCGGTGGGATACCAACCTGACTGCCGCCTACCATTCAGCCCGACAACCGTAGTGACGGTCTGGGGTGCCTTTTCTTTTCATAGCAGAACCCTTGGTTGTCATTCGCGGCAGCTTTACACCACAACGGTAATTCCAAGATATTCTAAGCTCCGTTTTGTTGCCCTTGATGGCAAGCCAACCTGGGCTTACATTTCAGCAAGATAATGCCAGCCCGCACCGGCGAGAGTTTCTACTGCTTGTCGTCGTGCTTGCCAAAACCTATCTTGTCCAGTGAGGTCCCCGGATTTCCCCACAACTGAGAACGTTTGGAGCGTTATGGGCAGGACCGTCAAACCAGCTCGGGGTTTGGACGATATAACGCGCCAGTTGGACAGAATTTGCCACAGTATCCCTCACAAGGACTTCTAACAACTCTATCAATCAATGCCAAACCAAATAACTGCTTGCATAAGGGCCAGAGGTAGACCAACACGTTATCGACTTGCTCAATTTGTGACGCTCTTTCTCTCGAATGAATCGTCCAATTTTTCTAAAATTGTAAGCATATGCTTGTCTGTACATGACGTCTACCGATTTCTTTCCAAATCGGCTTTTTTATTTATATTTTTTTATTTAAATAGAGTGTATTTAAGTAGAGTTGTGCTACACACTTCCGTCCTTGATCTATCAACACACCTGATGTACTCCACCGTGACTGAATACAGGATGAGATCACGCCTTGGTAGAAGATGAATTCGATGGTTTAGGCACAGTCAGGGCAGGGAGTGGGCGTCTGTTTCCAAGCCACACAGCAAGGAAAGCGGTTTCACTCGTGCTCGCGCCTGGAGTGGTACCAAAGACCTGTACAGATGATGGCGATAAGCCCAGGGTTATTATGAGGTGCATAGTACCGCTTTTGGATCTCTTTTATCACGAGGCCACCCAACACGGAAGTAGCAGTCGTGAGCTGACGAGCTGAACCGCAATACGTCGAAAAAGACAAACATTTACCAAATGGTGAGAAGTAGCTCTCTAAATTGGCGGCCACACAGCACTCACAGATTTCATTCGTTGTGAGTCAGGAGAGGTCGGAACAGAGGTAACAAGCAAAGCAAGCTCCCTGAGGGTGACGTCATCAAACACGATAGGCGACTCTGACCGAACTCTGGATTCCGCGGAGGTATGAACACAGTGGAGGCCACTGAGGAGCTCGCAGCGAGCATGCGGTCGGTATATCTACCTTCCTGGTAAACAGGTGCTACGTCTCGCTAAGATCATGTGTGACTGTAAAGGTCGCCCTCCCCTTATATCTGACGAAATGCTGACATAATAATGTTGTTACTTGCGTGCAAACGATAATGCTGTGTTTCATGGGTGCCATTTGCTTTCTCCCTGAAACAGTATGCAATGTAACGAATGACATACTCTTGTACTCGTTGACTGAGAGTTGAAGCATACAGCCCGTCCAGAAACGATCTTTGCTGCAGTATAATCTATGCACACTAGTTAGCTACATGTTTCATAGATCATTTAAACGATCATTTGTCGAAATGATGTGGATAAGTCAGTTCACCACCGGCAATGGAGGGTGAAGCTTTGACAATGCCAGCCACTCGTGCTGGCGAAACGTCAGAAAAATCATTAGATGAACGTCGGCCGAAGAACCCGAGACAGAAGCCAATAGGCAGTTTGTAAATTAGGAAGCTTGCTTGTTACGTTGCACACTTTCAAACCCTCCTTTCATCCGTCCTCGGATATTCTGCGGTGTCGCGTGAAGTCCCACTCGTGGAAGCGACCAGAATGCATGAAGTCTTTGCTGTCTGCGGCGCGCGAGACAATATGCGACGTATTACTCTCCACATTTTCTCGAAAACTTTTGTAAGCGAACCCGGTTTAATCCTCCAGACCTCTGACTTACAGAATCAGTCTAAATAAAAGTTGTCAGCCTTTTTTAACCCGCAAAACAGGTTAAAATGGTCATGTCCCTTGCATCATTAGTAAATGTCCTGTATGAATCTCACTTCACAAGCTTTCCGCGATCCGACCACTGGAATGGAAAAAGCATGCCGCTAACAGTTCATACGTAGCGTCCAGATCCCTCCTAGCAATTTCCGTCGATAATCTTCACCGAAGCGAAACAAAATAATTATTCCACAAAAACACCACACTTAAGGTTTCCATGGGAACAAACGTAACACATTGGCTTCAATTAAAAGTCGTCAAGTCGTCTTGTTCACAAAATCCCGAAGTCCTGGTAGCTACTTGTCTCTGGTGAGTCGTATATGAAGTGGCCAATAAAGACAGCTATGAGGAGCGTTCAATATGCAATGTAACACATTTTTTTCTGAAACAGGTTGGTTTTTTTTCACGATTCCAATATATCATATTATTCCCCATTCTTTTAGCTACAAAACAGTATATTTCAACGTATTCTCCATTCAATGCGACGGCCTTACATCGCCTTATCGACACGGCCTGTATGCCCGCATGGTACCACTCTACTGATCGGCGTCGAAGCCAACGTCTTGCTAGATCAATAACCTCCCCATCATCCACGTACTGCTCTTGCTCTTTATGGTCTTGTGTTTGATGGCGAGGAAAGCAGCGGGCACACGCCTTTGAGTACCCCAACTTATGGACGAGTGTGTCAGCACTACCAGTAGATATGTCTAGTTGTGAAGCGAGATGTTCGATTGTGATCCGTCAATCATCTCGAATGAGAGTGTGGCCTCATGGAGAAGACAAATTAATGGAGTTTCTACATTACCTGAACTCCATTCATAGCAACATTCGGTTCACCATGGAAATAGAGAAAGATGGTTGTTTGCCTTTCTTGGATGTCCTAGTTCGAAGGAAGAATGATCGTTCTCTAGGGTGTTCAGTGTAGCGGAAGCCCACTCATACTGATTTGTACCCGCAAGCATCGAGTTGCCGTCACCCGTCACAAACCATGAGTGTGCTTAAAACACTTGTTCATAGAGCTCATACTGTCTCAGATCTCGATAGCTTACCTCAAGAACTCGCCCATCTAAAGACAGTATTCAGAGCAAATGGGTATTCTATCAGGCAGATTAACAGGGCACTAACACTTAAAACTAAGAAGTAGGAAGTGGATAAGGAGGAGAACATGCCGGAACAATCTTAAGTTTTTTTTCCTTTCGTTGGCAACACTTCGCTTAAAATAGCAAGAATCCTCCGAAAATTTCAGGTAAAAGTGGTTTTCCGCCCACCATCGAAGACTGCGGACCTTGTGAGATCGGTAAAGGACAATCTGTTACTACGAAAGGCCGGAATTTGCAAGTTCCATGCCAATGTGGTATGGCTTATATAGGTCAAACCACACGCACCGTGAAAGAACGCTGCACTGAACATGAACATTACACCCGCCTTTTGCAGCCAAGCAAGTCCGCTTTTTTTCCCTTTATTGTTATTTTAATACCTGAACAATCAGGTAGGCTGTCAGCGGCATGCTACGCCGCTCTTCAGCCATAGTGTTGACAATAACAGCACACAGAATGGGGAATTAGAATGAACATAGTGACGGGCAAAAAATAGTGGTCACAGATACACAAAAAACACGGAGCCGTTCACACTCGACGATAACGACACTGAAAACACGTTGACACGGCGCACATAACACTGATGAATCCGACGGCACAAGTGAACGTAGAAGCGTGACGGCGGACACTAAAAACACAAAACGACGTCACACACACGAGACACTGATGGCGATGATCTCCGGCGCGCGAAAGTCCACATAGCGTGTGCGAGTCCAGGGACCTGCCAAGAGGGGAAGAAGGGTGAGGGGGGGGGGTGGAGAGGGTGGAGAGGGGAGAACAAAGATGCCAATGGCTGAGGAGATGGGAGGAGGAGTAGAGGGACAGGGGAGGGGAGGCCCGGGGGAGGAGTGGGGAGAAAGGGAGGAGGGAGGGTGCCCAAAGGAACAGACACAGGAAGAGGGAGGGAGGATCAAAGCTGGTAGGAGGGGTAGGTGGAGGGGAGGAGGACATCATCAGGGAGGGGGAGCTGGCGGAAGCCACCTTGGGAGAGAGTAAGGAGGGTGGAGAGATGGAGACCGGGTGGGACGTGGGAATACAGGAGCGGCAGTGGGCGGTGGTGGGAGAGGATGGGTGAGACAAGCGGATGAGGAGGATCGAGTTTGCGGGAGGTGTACAGGGTCCGTATCCTTTCAAGGAAAAGGAGGAGGTGGGGGAAGGGGATGAGATCATACAGGATCCGCATGGGGGAGGGGAGACGGATGAGATAGGCGAGGCGGAGAGCAAGGCTTTCAAGGATTTGTAGGGATTTAAGGTAGGGGGGGGGCGGAGATCCAGGCCGGATGGGCGTAACAAAGGATAGGGCGGATGAGGGATTTATAGGTGTGGAGGATGGTGGAGGGGTCCAGACACCACGTGCGGCCGGAAAGGAGCTTGAGGAGACGGAGTCGGGAGCGTGCCTTGGCCTGGATTGTTCGGAGATGGGGAGTCCAGGAGAGGCGACGGTCGAGGGTGACGCCAAGGTACTTAATGGAGGGAGTGAGGGCGATAGGACGGCCATAGATGGTGAGACAGAAGCAAGTCCACTTTTGTTGAACATTGTATTTCCGCTGTACATTCAGTAGAGTATGAGAAAACAATGATTTTGTCCACAGCAACATCTTTCTGGGAATCCGTTATTAAAGAATCCGTAGAAAAACGCCTGGCGGAAAATCTGTCGAACCGTGACAGCGGCTACCAACTGGACAGTGCATGGAATCCCATCATCTCCACGATTTGCTCAAACCGAAGACGACAGAGTGCGCCGACGGCCGCGGAAAACAGCAATACAGAGGGCGACTGAGTTCCGCTATTCCACCAGGGAGGGCACTGCCGGCGGGCAGTGTGGTCCATCTATCAAGTTTTCGACGCATGCGCAGAATAGTTACAGTGCGCTATATATTGCGGAACGGAGAACGTTTTCGCCAGTCTGCGACAGCTCACCTGAAGGTGACTGGCAGGTGCCCAGTTGAAATATCGTGCGAGGTATTGAACGACGACCGGCTGCAAGCCCGAAATTTATTTGAAAAAGTGTTGTATTACTTACTGAGCGTCCCTCATACAAAAAGGGAATACATTAATATGTTTGTTTCCAAACTTCTATTTTTTTCTTGTGCCTTTGTTCCACATCGGCGCAGGGGATGGCGTCATTTCCCCCACCCCAGGATGGAATATGTGTGCCCCATCTCTCTCTGTATGTAGTGCTATACGTGTGAAATGAGCGACAGGCTGCTAAATATTTGAGAATCGTATAATTGAGACGGGACTTAGGTATAGACGTAGTATTCAGCTAGTGAGATGTGGGAGACCGCCTAAAAACCACATCCAGGCTTGCCGGCACACCGATCGTCTGCTACACAGATTCAATCCGGGGCCGGCACACCGCCCAGTCCTTAAGGTAGTACTTTAACACGCACGGCTACACAGGCTGGTAAGGTTATTCACAATATGTAACTTAACAATTCAGGTGTACATAAGTTTGCCGGCCGGAGTGGCCGAGCGGTTCTAGGCACTACAGTGTGGAACCGCGCGACCGCTAAGGTCGCAGGTTCGAATCCTGCCTCGGACATAAATGTGTGTGATGTCCTTAGGTTAGTTAGGTTTAAGTATTTCTAAGTTCTAGGGGACTGATGACCTCAGAAGTTAAGTTCAAATGGTTCAAATGGCTCTGAGCACTATGGGACTTAACATCTATGGTCATCAGTCCCCTAGAACTTAGAACTACTTAAACCTAACTAACCTAAGGACAGCACACAACACCCAGTCATCACGAGGCAGAGAAAATCCTTGACCCCGCCGGGAATCGAACCCGGGAACCCGGGCGTGGGAAGCGAGAACGCTACCGCACAACCACGAGCTGCGGACAGAAGTTAAGTCCCATAGTGCTCAGAGCCATTTGAACCATGTTTTTTGTACATAAGTTTGAAGTGTTGTGGGTCCGTCTGTGTTGCTGAGTTACATACAGTGAGAGTAATGTTCTCTATATTAACCAATAGTCTTGAATGCTGACAGAATCATATAGGTCACTGACAGTAACGCTTAATGGGGTTGCGGTACATCAGTGGAGAGGGGACAAGCTCTCTTGATCCAGTGGAAAGGTATCGTTACTCGTTTGTAATTTGTTGGTTTTATATTGGTAAATGGTCATTTCATTACCTGATATCATTTCCTATCAGAGAACATAGTCTTCCACTCAGTGTATGTAGGAGCATATCCACCCAGATAGGAAACGTGGACAGTGAATGCTACTGAGGCCCGCTCAGTGATGCGCTCCCATCAAAGTATTCACTCTTATGCGGAAAAACACCGCCCTATCTGATTACAAGGTTCCATTTAGTTATGGCGGGCATTAATTTAGCTGTGCAACGGATATCGCTAACAAGGAAAACAAATGAAGCAATGATGGTAACACTCAGTGAGTCACTCAATGAATATGACCTACAGGTCGACCACATCCCACTTATGTATTCAAAAATCTTCGTACTGCCAACTGAATTCTGGGACTGTAAGAATTTTGGAATGGTCGGGCAAAAGGCGGGAAAGGATCTGTTGTGACCACCGAGCGGATAACAAGGACGCCAATACCACTTTGTCCCGAACAACATGGAAATTTATTCAGCTTGGAAACTCTACATTTTGCATGAAAACAATGTGTCGGAATAATAATCTAATCTTGGATAAGTCATGGAATTATCGCTATAAGTTAATCTAACAATTTCATCATCAGTTGTTACTGACTGAACTCTTTCAAATACAAACCAAGCGGTCTCATACAAGTTGACTGCACGAGGAAATACTGATTAGGACGCGCCCTCATTCTTAGGTGACTGGGATTGTTCACTCTGTCCTACGCTCTCACACACATACTCAAAAACTCGTGCTGAATCATGCATTGAAATTTCTTGTAGTTCAAAAGTGTTAATAAAACTCAGGAAGTCCCACTGCATATACAGGGTAATTCTGTTTGAGCGTGCAAAAAGTTAACAGGACGTAGAGGATGCTCCACTGAACAATTTGAGGTGGGAAACCTGGGGTCGGAGAAGCCACCTTAGGGAGATAATAGGAATAAAATCACATTAGAGAGTACTTTTTTTTGCATTAGTTATAGTTAACTGCAAATCCCATCACAGACACAATGAACGGACCATTTGTACCGTATCTTAACAAACTCCGCTGAAACTGACGGCCATCAACGTCAGTGCAAGCATGACATCGGCGAAAAAGATTCTGACGCACCCTGACGGATATCCCTGGTATGTTTCAAATCACATCACAGACAGCTACAATTCTGGCAACTAACTCCGCCTCAGTATCCACTAGGATTTCATAAACGAGTCACATAGGAAATAATCAAGGAGATTCAGGCCATGGAATAGAATCTCACCTTCCAATCCAGCGACGAGGAAATAAGGAACCGAGATGGTTGCGGACATCCACGTTGAAGTGAGGCAGTGTACCGTCATGTTGTATCCACATCTCATCTCACGAATAGCCAAGGGCAGGTAGATCTCTTTGCACGAACCTCAAGTTCGCCATTCAGACGGCCAGGTAGAAGATATGGCCCACTGCGATTGTCTCCTACAATGCCGGCCCAGATACTGGCAGCAAAACGTACTTAATGGTGTGACTCTACTACAGCGTGAGGGTTTTCCTCATCCCACACGTGGCTATTCTTGCTGTTCGAAATACCAGTACAATCAAATGAGGTCTCGTCAGTAAACAGTGCGATTTGGTGGAAATCTGGTCGATAATCCGCTGTTGGTGCAATCACTGACACAATGCGACCCTTGGTGCAAGGTCAGTCACAAGCATTTCACAGACTCGCTGTGGGTGATACGGGTGTAATTTTTGTTCGTGGAATACTAGCCGCACGCTAGCGTGTGCAGCGTCCATTTCACGGGCAATACGACCAGTACCTGTTGTGGGGTCTGCTGCGACACGTTTTAGCACCTCCTCTTCAAAACCGGATGTGCGAGTGGTCCTCATGTTGCCAGGTCCCTCGTTTGTTCTTCCAATGAACAAGTCTGGGCCGGCCGAAGTGGCCGTGCGGTTAAAGGCGCTGCAGTCTGGAACCGCAAGACCGCTACGGTCGCAGGTTCGAATCCTGCCTCGGGCATGGATGTTTGTGATGTCCTTAGGTTAGTTAGGTTTAACTAGTTCTAAGTTCTAGGGGACTAATAACCTCAGCAGTTGAGTCCCATAGTGCTCAGAGCCATTTGAACCATATTTGAACAAGTCTGCTGCATACGTCGACCGAGGGAAATAAACTCTCGTCCTGACGGATGATGATGTTAAGAAATCGTTCCCTGTGCAGCCTTTCAGCAGCGGGAACATTGCAACGTAGTTCCCCATACACAAGGTGCATGTCAGTGAGTTCTGCGGAAGTGTACCGGTACTGCTCCATTGTATTGTACTGTACGTCACAGAACAGCGTTGAGTAATGAATGGGTCTGCCGTTGATTCATAGCACGTTCTGTCTGGACAATGTAAATACGGTACAACAGAGCCACCTTATGAACAATTAAAGTAAACAAAACCTGCATCATGACTTCCTAGTAATCAGGCTTGTCCTCGTTGTTTCCTTGTAGGAAATAAAGAATGGACATGTAAACAAACAGCACAGTACATGTAAACTACTACGCATGTTAGTTATACGAGGCGTGTTTTTTAAGTAAGTGCCGTTTTGAAATTTAAAGAAAAGACGTGCTAAGATACCTAAATAATTTAATTTTTGCATGAAAGCCTGTACCTTAATCTACGCAGTCTGATTCTTCCTTGTTTACTTTGTGTACTGAGTGTTTAAGATGCCTCCGATTCGCGTGACTCCCGCCGACTGTGAAGTACGGGCTGTTATAAGATTTCTTAGTGCTAAAGGCCTAAAAGCGATCGATATTCATCGTGAGATCTGTGCAGTCTACAGAGAAAATATTATGAGTGATGGAATGGTAAGAAAGTGGGTGAAAGCATTTAAAGATGGCTGCACAAATGTGCATGATGAACAACGGAGTGGGCGTCCTTCGGTCGTTAATGAAAGTTTGGTTCAGGAAGTGGACAATAAGGTGAGAGAAAACAGACGCTTACGATTTCCTCCTTGCGGGATTACTTTCCTAATGTTTCTCGTAGTGTTTTGCATCGCATTGTGACCGAACACTTGAATTACCGAAAATCGTGCGCACGTTGGGTACCGAAAATGTTGACGAATGTGCACAAAATCAAACGTTTAGACAGTGCATTGACTTTCCTTGAGCGGTACCACAACGACGGTGATGATTTCTTAAGCCAAATTGTTACGGGCGATGGAACATGGGTGGCCTACGTCACACCAGAATCAAATCAACAGTCCATGGAAGTTGAGCAAGGGCATTGTTTTGCTACAAGACAATGCCGCTCAGCATGTAGCGAATCAGACCCAAGAACTCATCACATCTTTTCGATGGGAAACTCTAGATCATCCTCCGTACAGCCCCGATCTTGCGCCCAGTGACTACCATCTGTTCCTGCACTTGATGAAACACCTGGGTGATCAACGTCTTCAAGACGATCACGAAGTCAAAACAGTGGTGAAGCAGTGGTTAACAAGCCAGGCAGCAGATTTCTATGAGGAGGCTATTCCTATTCAAAAACTGGTACAACGTTGTGACAAGTGCCTCAACATTGACGGAAATTATGTAGAAAAGTAGATTAAGGTACAGGCATTCATGTAAAAATAAAATTATTGACATATCTTAGCACGTCTTTTTTTAATTTCAAAACGGTACTTACTTAAAAAAACACGCCTCGTAAATAAGCTGGAAAACAGTAATGTTGGCCAAGCGATAGATAAGTTTACTCCCATATCTCCTTAAGCTGGCTTCTCCGACGCCAGGTTCCCTATCTCAAATTGTTCAGTGGAGCATTTCCTATGTCCTGTTACATTTTTGCATGCTCTTAACGGAAACACCCTGTATAGCCAAAGGGCTTACAACCCATGGGTCCCCACACAAAAATTCTTTCGACTAATTAGACAAATTCTTTCACACGCTGTTAATCCTAAAACTGACACAGTCAGGGATGGCGTATTCGCACATTCTATAGTGCGCCGATCAGCAGGCTAATTCTGTTCTAGCTCACTCGCCTTGTTGCCACCCTGACTGAATGATCTTCACACCATATTTTGTTTAGCATACCAAACTCGTGCACTGCCTGCTTGCCTCAGGAAGGGCGCTTCACATTGCCTTGTGCCATGCCCGTCTACTAGCTGTGAGAGCAGTGGCATTTACTCACCACGTCTCCATTCCTGGGAGTTACAAAGAAGTCACTCTCAAGCTGTAAAACGTATAACTTCACACGAAGAGAACTTCGTTGAAGGCAGTGTAATTACGCTTCGTTTCCACTGACCTTACGGATGATGGCCACTTGGTCCGCCAGAGGCAATGGCTCAGTTACTACAAAATCATGATCGTTCGCCCAATGAGCAATTATTTCAACTTAATACTGAGCATCCTAACTTGAACTAGTACGGAACAAGCAAGCAGCCTTCACCTTGTCTGTCCAGACCCCGACCAGAAGGCTACTGGAGCCAAAGTAATCCATTACTCTCCATGAAATCGTGCTTGGCCAACAAAATATTTCATACACGGATTGAAACTAGGATTCATTCTACCACATGCAATAAATAATCCAAACTTATCTCTTCGCACGCGCATTTTATCACTTCCGTTATTGACACAAAGACCCAGCTAACAAAATCTTTCCTAGCTGAAAATCCTAATGTGAAATAATAAAACAAATCTTCGGTTTTGCTTTCTGCAAGCGTCTTCTGTGAAGGAAACGGATTAGTAACTAACTTATTTTACAAACCACACATACAATACCAGCGTTCTTGAGATCAGTCGAAGCACATACAAAACTCAGCTTCACTCTTTCAGTCAGCGCCCAGTGCCTAACATGGCGCCCTCGAAGACCCACTCTCCTTCCGGCCTTTGCAGAAGGCGTAGCTGGACTGCTTAAGGGTGGCCAAACATGGTACACTGCATCTGCAGTTCCGTTCACATCTTTGACTTCTACATTCAAGTGTGGTGGTCATAAGCTGGTAACGACCTGGAATGACACTGGCAGAATCCCTGACATCGGCCCCAATGTGTAGCAGACGACATACTCACGCAATAGGCACACAGATGACCACACTCACCCCAAACACTTGAAAATTATCCAACACAAGAAACAAATTTTTAAAAGAGGTTGAGATAGGATGCGCAAAAGAATAAATAAGTAACTAAACATCGTCCATTTTTCCACCACAGGCTTTGAGGACAAACTGCCTATCGTGGCTTGATGTCTGAATTTTGCAAAAGAAACGTGAAAGAGGAAAAACGGTACCATTTCACAATGTATTTTCTTCCATATTACGGTTGATCATTCAGAAGATTCACTGAGTCTGCAGTGAAGCTCTGATTGTGGGTGCTTAAAAAGACGTATCGGCCAATCACAGGCAGGGAGGTCATGTGAATTCAGCGTCCTCTGTAGCAGATGGTACCTTCTCATGGGAAAGACCGCCAGAATTATAATCTATCAATCTAATTGGCTGATACGCTTGGAGAGTGCGCGCTAAAATGCTAACCTTCTTTTATTACTGTTTTAATAACACTGCATTAAATATGCTTAACATTCTGGAATAGTTATCTCTAAATAGCAATATATCGCCTTATTATTTCAGAAATCAGAATTACACGTTAAACTAAAAAGAAAAACTGAACGAAAAGACAGGCGAAGATCTTCGGGTGTCTTTGGAGCTCCGTATGGACCGGGATCCCAAGCGAAATAGCGATGCTGTTTAATCAGATCGTAAGGGGTAGTCACGAGGTACAGACATGTTGTCTGAAGTGGACAACTGCGCTACAGTTTTTACGTAAATTCAATAAAGTACTAATCGCAACGGAAGGGTAGTCATGGGAGACAGATGTGTGTCTGAAGTGGACAATTACGGTTCAGTTTTATGCAAATTCAGTAAAGTGTTAATTATATCGAAAGGGGCATTCTTGGTGCACAGATGTGTTGTTTGGTGCCGTCGGTCAAATATTAATTTTGGGTAGGATTGATCAACTAGAACATTTTAAAAACCCGCAACATGTTATCGATTACTGGTGTCACGAGATAAAATTTGTAAATATACGAGGGTTGTAACTTCAGTAGGGGCAACTATTCATTTACTGTTCGTACAAAATAGATACGAGTTTCAAAGTTTTACTGACCTTCAAAGTAGTCACCAGCATTGCGTATAACACGTTGCCAGCAATGTGGAAGTCGTAGGACACTCTTACAAGGGAACCTCCCCATCGCACCCCCCTCAGATTTAGTTATAAGTTGTCACAGTGGATAGGCCTTGAAAAACTGAACACAGATCAATCGAGAAAACTGGAAGAAGTTGTCGGAACTATGAAAAAAATAAGCAACATATATAAACCGAGAAGTCCATGCGAATCATAGGCAATATCAAAGGTAATGTGAGCGCAGGAGCGCCGTGGTCCCGTGGTTAGCGTGAGCAGCTGCGGAACGAGAGGTCCTTGGTTCAAGTCTTCCCTCGAGTCAAAAGTTTAATCTTTTATTTTCAGACAATTATTATTATTGACGGTCTACACACGGAAAAATTTGAAAACGTTAAAAACATATGTTTTGACAGAGCACAGGGAAAACTGTGCGACTGTGAAACTGTTGCATTCATTTGTTGCAGTTTATGTGACAAACTCTTATGTTTTCATCACTTTTTTGGGAGTGATTATCACATCCACAAGAAAACCTAAATCGGACAAGGTAGAAGAATCTTTTTACCCATTCGCCAAGTGTACAAGTTACGTGGGGGGACAACATATTCCTGTCATGTGACGCACATGCCGTCACCAGTGTCGTATAGAATAAATCAGACGTGTTTTCCTGTGGAGGAATCGGTTGACCTATGACCTTGAGATCAAATGTTTTCGGTTCCCATTGGAGAGGCACGTCCTTTCGTCTACTAATCGCACGGTTTTACGGTGCGGTCGCAAAACATAGACACTAAACTTATTACAGTGAACAGAGACGTCAATGAACGAACGGATAGATCATAACTTTGCGAAAATAAAGAAAGTAAACTTTTCACTCGAGGGAAGACTTAACCCAAGGACCTCTCGTTCCGCAGCTGCTCACACTAACCACGGGACCACGGCGTTCCTGAGCTCAGGGACTCCTTGAAGTTGCATATCTTTCGCATGGACTACTCAGTTTGAATATTTTGCTTATTTTTTTCATAGTTCCACACAACTTCTTCCTGTTTTCTCGATTGATCTGTGTTCAGTTTTTCAAGGACTATCCACTGTGCCAACTTATAACTAAATCTGAGGAGGGTGCGGTGGGGAGGTTCCCTTGTTAGCAGTGCCAGTTGTGTTGACAGTTCGAGCGGCGCGGTCTATTGCCCAACGAATTTGTAGCAGTTCTGAAGCGAATGCCGTGAAGTTTTTCCTTCAGTTTAGAAATCGAGTTGAACTTACGAGGGCTTAAGTAAGGGGAGTGCAGTAGATGGTACAGCATTTAGCCGCCCAATGACTTAAACAAATCAGTGTCGTCGTAACTGCCGTCTACTTCACGTCTGCCGTGCAGCGAGCTACCTTAATTTAAGTATTAACTGTATTTTTCTTACTTGTCACTTCTTCTTCCGTGTGTTTCTGCTTTTAGGAAGCTTTAATTGTCGAGTGCTAGTAATAGTGTTGCATAGATTTCGTGTTTGTTTTGAATACAGTCAGAGAGAGTCCCTTTAGTCAACCATAGTGCCAATAGTGCTAGTGTTTGTTTTCAATACAGTCCAGAGACAGGTAGTGCTATTTTCATTGTTTTCTACAAGAAGTGGCTAGCAATCACAATTTAGTCAACAATCAGCCGCCTTTAGTGAATTAGCAGTCTAGTTCAAAGTTGATTAAGTCTCAACAGTAAATTGATTCCTTAGGATGGATAGGATGTGTGACTGCTGTGTACGGACGCAGGAGGAGCTGGCCACTGTTCGCGAACAGCTGAGCGTGTTGATGGCCGCGGTCAGCCGTCTTCAGGCTGCTGCCTCGGAGTGTAGCGGCAGTGGGGAATCTGGTGCGTCGCATGGTACACCCCAGGTGTTACATGCTTTACCCACTGTCCCTGCTGTCGAGACATCTTCGCGGGTATCGGGCGCGGTTGGGCCACCCTCTCCCCAAGGGGAGTGGCGGGTTCAGCGGCGTTCGCGGCGCACGAGTCTGAGGGTAAATGTGGAGGCTGGCCGTGTGGCATCGCCCGCACTGCCTGTGAGTGGACATGTGGCTGCTCCTTCAGCAAGGTCCGAGCAGGCACACGGAGGGAGGGGTTTATTAGTTATTGGGAATTCCAACGTCAGGCGGGTGATGGAGCCCCTTAGGGAAATAGCGGAAAGTTCGGGGAAGAAGGCCAGCGTTCACTCTGTCTGCTTGCCGGGGGGTCTCATCCGAGATGTGGAGGAGGCCCTGCCAGCGGCGATAGAGAGCACTGGGTACACCCGACTGCAAATTGTTGCTCATGTCGGCACCAATGATTCCTGCCGTCTGGGTTCAGAGGTCATCCTCAGTTCGTACAGGCGGTTGGCGGAGTTGGTGAAGGCGGAAAGCCTTGCTCGCGGGGTGGAATCAGAGCTAACTATCTGTAGTATCGTTCCCAGAACCTATCGCGGTCCTCTGGTTTGGAGCCGAGTGGAAGGCTTAAACCAGAGGCTCAGACGATTCTGCGGAGATCTGGGGTGCAAATTTCTCGACGTCCGCTATCGGGTGGAGAAATGTAGGGTCCCCCTGAATAGGTCAGGCGTGCACTACACGCCGGAAGCGGCTACAAGGGTAGCGGAGTACGTGTGGAGTGCACATGGGGGTTTTTTAGGTTAGAGGATTCCCTCCCTAGGCCCGACAAGACGCCTCCTGAGACGCGGCAAGGTAGGGGTAGGCAAAATGCAACAGGGAATAACAATATTAATGTGCTAATAGTAAACTGCAGGAGCGTCTATAGAAAGGCCCCAGAACTGCTCTCATTAATAAACGGTCACAACGCACACATAGTACTAGGGACAGAAAGTTGTCTGAAACCAGAGGTAAACAGTAATGAAATCCTAACCTCAGATTGGAATGTATACCGCAGAGACAGGCTGGACAGTGAAGGAGGAGCATGTTTATAGCGATAAGAAGTGCAATAGTATCGAAGGAAATTGACGGAGATCCGAAATGTGAAATGATTTGGTTGAAGGTTAAGGTTAAAGCAGTCTCAGACATGGTAATTGGATGTCTCTATAGGCCCCCTGGCTCAGCAGCTGTTGTGGCTGAGCACCTGAAGGATAATTTGGAAAATATTTCGAGTAGATTTCCCCACCGTGTTATAGTTCTGGGTGGAGATTTTAATTTGCCTGATATAGACTGGGACACTCAAACGTTCATAACGGGTGGCAGGGACAAAGAATCCACTGAAATTTTTTTAAGTACTTTATCTGAAAACTACCTTGAGCAGTTAAACAGAGAACCGACTCATGGCGATAACATATCAGACCTTCTGGTGACAAACAGACCCGAACTATTTGAAACAGTTAACGCAGAACAGGGAATCAGCGATCATAAAGCGGTTACGGCATCGATTATTTCAGCCGTACATAGAAATATTAAAAAAGGTAGGAAGATTTTTCTGTTTAGCAAAAGTGACAAAAAGCAGATTACAGAGTACCTGACGGCTCAACACAAAAGTTTTGTCTCAAGTACAGACAGTGTTGAGGATCAGTGGACAAAGTTCAAAACCATCGTACAATATGCTTTAGATGAGTATGTGCCAAGCAAGATCGTAAGAGATGGAAAAGAGCCACCGTGGTACAACAACCGAGCTAGAAAACTGCTGCGGAAGCAAAGGGAACTTCACAGCAAACATAAACATAGCCAAAGCCTTGCAGACAAACAAAAATTACGCGAAGCGAAATGTAGTGTGAGGAGGGCTATGCGAGAGGCGTTCAATGAATTCGAAAGTAAAGTTCTATGGACTGACTTGGCAGAAAATCCTAAGAAATTTTGGTCTTATGTCAAAGCAGTACGTGGATCAAAACAAAATGTCCAGACAGTCTGTGACCAAAATGGTACTGAAACAGAGGATGACAGGCTAAAGGCCGAAATACTAAATGTCTTTTTCCAAAACTGTTTCACAGAGGAAGACTGCACCGTAGTTCCTTCTCTAGATTGTCGTACAGATGACAAAATGGTAGATATCGAAATAGACGACAGAGGGATAGAGAAACAATTGAAATCGCTCAAAAGAGGAAAGGCCGCTGGACCTAATGGGATACCAGTTCGATTTTACACAGAGTACTTGCCCCCCTTCTTGCAGCGGTGTACCGTATGTCTCTAGAAGAGCGTAGCATTCCAAAGGATTGGAAAAGGGCACAGGTCATCCCCGTTTTCAAGAAGGGACGTCCAACAGATGTGCAGAACTATAGACCTATATCTCTAACGTCGATCAGTTGTAGACTTTTGGAACACGTATTATGTTCGAGTATAATGACTATTCTGGAGACTAGAAATCTACTCTGTAGGAATCAGCATGGGTTTCTAAAAAAACGCTCGTGTGAAACCCAGCTCGCGCTATTCGTCCACGAGACTCAGAGGCTCATAGACACGGGTTCACAGGTAGATGCCGTGTTTCTTGACTTCCGCGAGGCGTTCGATACAGTTCCCCACAGTTGTTTAATGAACAAAGTAAGAGCATATGGACTATCAGACCAATTGTGTGATTGGATTGAAGAGTTCCTAGATAACAGAACGCAGCATGTCATTCTCAATGGAGAGAAGTCTTCCGATGTGAGAGTGATTTCAGGTGTGCCGCAGGGCAGTGTCATAGGACCGTTGCTATTCACAACATACATAAATGACCTTGTGGATGACATCGGAAGTTCACTGAGACTTTTTGCAGATGATGCTGTGGTGTATCGAGAGGTTGTAACAATGGAAAACTGTATTGAAATGAAGGAGGATCTGCAGCGAATTGACGCATGGTGCAGGGAATGGCAATTGAATCTCAATGTAGACAAGTGTAATGTGCTGCGAATACAAAGAAAGATAGATCCCTTATCATTTAGCTACAAAATAGCAGGTCAGCAACTGGAAGCAGTTAATTCCGTAAATTATCTGGGAGTACGCATTAGGAGTGATTTAAAATGGAATGATCATATAAAGTGGATCGTCGGTAAAGCAGATGCCAGACTGAGATTCATTGGAAGAATCCTAAGGAAATGCAATCCGAAAACAAAGGAAGTAGGTTACAGTACGCTTATTCGCCCACTGCTTGAATACGGCTCAGCAGTGTGGGATCCGTACCAGATAGGGTTGATAGAAGAGATAGAGAAGATCCAACGGAGAGCAGCGCGCTTCGTTACAGGATCATTTAGTGACCGCGAAAGCGTTACGGAGATCATAGATAAACTCCAGTGAAAGACTCTGAAGGAGAGACGCTCAGTAGCTCGGTACGGGCTTTTGTTAAAGTTTCGAGAACATACCTTCACCGAAGAGTCAAGCAGTATATTGCTCCATCCTACGTATATCTCGCGAAGACACCATGAGGATAAAATCAGAGAGATTAGAGCCCACACAGAAGCATACCGACAATCCTTCTTTCCACGAACAATACGAGACTGGAATAGAAGGGAGAACCGATAGAGGTACTCAGGGTACCCTCCGCCACACATCGTCAGGTGGCTTGCGGAGTATGGATGTAGATGTAGATGTAGATATAGATGCATTGTACGTGCTTGAGCATTGTGCTGCAAAATGACGGTCAGGTCCTGCAGAAAGTGTCATCACTTCTGCCTCTAAGCTGTTCATTTTTGGAACACAACCTACGACCACCTCAGAGACAGAAGTGATGACATTTTCTGCAGGACCTGACCGTCATTTAGCACGACAGTGCTCAAGCACGTACAGTGCAAGCTGTTACTGATTTGTTTGACTGATAGGAGTGCTAAGTACTACACCACCTACAGCACTCCCCTGACTTAAGCCCTCCTAAGTTCAACTCGATTTCTAAACTGAAGGAAAAACTTCACGGCATTCGCTTCAGAACTGCTACAAATTCGTCTAGCAATAGACCGCTCCGCTCGAACTGTCAACAATGGTACTGCTAAGAGTATCCTACGACTTCCACATCTCTGGCAACGGGTTATACACAATGCTGGTGACTACTTTGAAGGTCAGTAAACCTTTGAAACACGTATCTATTTTGTACGAGCAGTAAATACACAGTCGCCACTATTTAAGTTCCAACCGTCGTATTAATAACATGTGACTTGCTCAAAAGACGGTGGATAAAGTTTGTAACTTGCAGATTCTCGCGTTCTGCTTAAATAAATACAAGTGGTTTCCCTAAACAGCGAACAAACAAGTTATTTACGTAACATCAGGTCCTAGCTAACAGTTCATTATAGCCTCAAGACAACGGATGTATGACTAATTTTCTGGTGTCTGCGCAAGGGACATCATTAGAAAGCTGCATGTTGGTCAAAATTAACAGGAATTTATGCGTTTCACTCAGGGAGGTGGAAGCAACTCACGTGTAATGCATCCCCAGGGCAAATGGAGTCATTAACACGTAATTTGTGGTAACGCAGAGCAGGTTGATGATATGATTCAGTAATTTCAACTAATCATTATTTTTAGGTCTTAGACTTTTTATCTTCTGCTTGTTCCGTCGACATAAACCCATGTCCCCTCACGGAGAAGGAGTTCCCCTTGTCCCGTAGTATTAGCTTGACTGGAAAATGGGCGCAACGTGTGACGCTAGAGGCGAAGCAAGAAGCCGTGGTATGGGGGAATGCGTCTTCCTCGCCTAACACTAAAGCTAAAAAAAATACTGCAGTCACGATGAAAGTCGTGCCTGTGATACTTTGCTATATCAGAAGCGTATATCTGTTCAGTTCGACAGTACATGCAGCTAATTACGAAGACACACTGTGGTGCCTGCTGAACGTAATTTGCAGGAAACAACTCACGCTGCTTTCAATAAGACTGTCTTTCAATTATATCACTCTACCGCATTTGACAAACAGCACACAGGAACTATAGCGGTCGTTCCATTGGAACTACGCTCTCTACAGCAACGACCTGAAACCTAGTGATTTCAGTCTCTTTGGGCGTTAAAGTAGCACCTGATTGGCAGTCGATTGGCGGGCTACACAGTCGTTCAGTTGAACTCAATGACATGGCTGCAGGGTCTTGAGGAAAATACGCCTCTGTGTTTCGACTGAATAAATGTTTGGAGTAATATAGTGGCACGTCCAAAAGTCTGCACTAGCGATCATAGTCGGCAGACGACTGGCGGGTCATCGGTTCAATTCCCACCTTCTTGGTTTGACGTTTGTGATTTCTGGGAGATTGTAGACCTTATTTATGTATGTATGTATGAAGGCGTGCTAAACAGTAATGACTCCGAGTTTTTATGTGGAAACTCTTAAATATTTTTACATAAAACAAAAGTTATCAATTTTTTTACAACTTTGAACTTCATTCCCATATATTTGCAGTCCTCTGTTGCTAGAGGGCTCCGAATTGCAGCTTATAACAGGGCTGTGTGTAACGTAACTGTGTCCGTGCGTGAGAAACAGCATGCTGTGACAGAGTTTAGAATTCGAAGAGTTCTTCCACAAATGGACCATCCTCTCCTTCAAAACGACAATTCCAGGCCACACACGAGCGTTGTAACATCTGTAACAATCTGAGACCTTGGGTTCACTGTCTTCGATAGTCCTCCATACAGTCCCTACGTGGCCCGATTCGATTTTAACCTGTGTCCAAAACTTAAAGAACCCCTTCGAGGACTTCCCTTTGATAGAGCATAAGCGCTGCAAGTATTGGTGAGATTATGGCTCCGTCAACAAAGTCAATCCTTCTACAGCGACGGTACCAACAAAGTGGTCTCTTGTTGGGCGAAATGTGTTCGTGGCCAAGGGGACTATGTTGAGACGTGAAGGATAAAGATGTAGAATGTTAATGACATTGTTTTACTTAATAATGCATTACTTTTTGGCAATCCCGCTTGATTTGTTAGAATATTACATATATGTATAGAGAGGAGCACTTTTTGCTGAGATAGGCAGATCAGCTCCGTGTGATCTTTCGTGAGTGCTCAATAAAAATGCTTTCACTGCGAAGTGATAAGTCTTGTTAATGAGCCTGTTCTCCTAACTGGTACATGTGACAACATCTACTATCGTCTGGTAGCAATCTAATAAACAGATCATGCCATAAACAATATCATCACTGTCAGATGTGCAAATCCCCTATGATATTACTCCAACATGAAGCATAGCAAAAGAGTACTTAGTACCTCCGTTCTAATTAATCTGTTGAAAAACACACAATCATAAGGTAAACGACCCACTCAAGTTAACATTTACAAAATAAGAAAAGAGTGAACGTATGCCTTAATCGTTTCCAATAACAGATAGAACAACATAGGGTTTTAGTTGCATATAACCTGTAACATATACGCAGTGATCTGAACTTAAACGATCGCATGTACACGTAAATAAAGAGGAAAGCAGTTTAAGTCCCGTTGTTCCGCTGTATTTCATGTCGATACACTACAGCGATTATAGATTAAGGCTTCAAGCCACACAAGAAATGAAGTACATTGCACAAGAATCCGTATACCGAAACCTGTTCACGTTATGGCAATATGACTCTCTTTAGAGAAAATGAATGTATCATCGTCCTAACGCCATTGTTACCTTGCCAGAAGACCGAGGAGTAAATAGATTATATAGTTTGCACCAGAAAAAGTTTTTAAACCTAAAGTCTAAGAGGAAGTCACGTAACAATCCCATCTACCTTTGTTGTCGGTAACTCCTCTACTAATCTAACAGCTCACACTATACGAATAACACGACAGAAACCGCGCCCAGCTACTTACGTAACGAAGGTGCCGTAACGTTTACCAACACTCAAGGACTTTTGAGAACTCCTATAAATCTGTGACGCTAGAACTCCAGATACCAAAATTAGAGATGACGTACAGTAAAATGAAAATTAAAATGTGTTACGTGTTTCATCCCATGTAAAAGTAAAAGGAATGATAGAGTACTAAAACGCATCACGAAAGAAATGGACAAGAGATTACCACGATGAAAAAGCTTATCTCTAAATTGAAATTCACAAAAAAGTTTTTAGCACTGAAAGACGCGAGCTCTTAGTAAAGCTAAAAAGGAACCTTCGCATTCGGATAGAAGCTAAAAAAATTGAAAAAAATTAAAACCGCTCAAAAAGTCTCACTTTCAAGCAAAATTCAGAAATTCTAGTTTTTTCGTCCAGCCGAAGGTAATGTTCGTCAGCTCTATTTGGGCTGGCCAGCAAGAGGAGGGTAGGTTGTGGAGTATGGTTTCTGTCTACCAGATTGTGGAGCAAAGTCCTGGGCTAAATCCTAAACTTGTCCGACGGTGTGTCATACGATGAAGGCATGTGGGTAGATGCGTAAACTCGCTTGAGCTGGTAAACTGATAAATAGACCCAGCTTCAGCGGTATGACTTAAGTTGTTTAATCCGTTAATTTCGATAGGCTAACCTCTTACTCTCAAGCGAATAACAAAAATGTGAGACTGCAGCAGAACGACATTATGCACATGTTAAGCTCATAGCTGCATATTTTCGATCTACTGTTCTCACGACGAGCTTGAACAATGGCTGAGACATCTTCAGGGAAGTCAACTCACCCTCCTGCATTGTGGTTTATATTTTCCGCGTGTCCTGCAAACGACTTCAAATGGGGTCAACTTCAATCGAGGCCACGGCTGATACCGTCACTCTTGTTGGTCCAGATAATATACTGACGAACCTCTTAATCTCTTCCACAACTAACGAACAAGTAAACGATCGGCTAAAACACACTTGAGTAATATATATATACATGGCGTGTAAACTGACCATAAGGCATACATTGTCTTAGACCGATCTGTGTACCCAATGGTCAATTTTATCTGCTTACTCCACAGTCCAGCTGTGGTTCACTCTTTCGTGCATTGATTACCACGAAATCCAGGGTGAGACACTAACTATTGCCACCGAGAATAATTCCGAAAGTATGATAGGAGCTGAAAAGTTTGTGGGACAAAAGTTGCATGGGACAACGTGGGCATAAATATTACGTTGGTTTTTTGTTGCTAGGTGGGTTCAAATGGCTCTGAGCACTATGGGACTCAACTGCTGAGGTCATTAGTCCCCTAGAACTTAGAACTAGTTAAACCTAACTAACCTAAGGACATCACAAACATCCATGCCCGAGGCAGGATTCGAACCTGCGACCGTAGCGGTCTTGCGGTTCCAGACTGCAGCGCCTTTAACCGCACGGCCACTTCGGCCGGCTGCTAGGTGGGGTCGCTACAGAGATATGAAGGTCAAATTTGTTTTTTAAATGGGGTGCTTTAGTTAGGTACTTATTTTCTGATATCGGCTATCGAGACGAATACAATGATGTGTAACAGTAAGGTTTTTGAAGGTCAACGAAGGTCACAAAGGTGACATGAACGTCCGTATACAGAAAGTGTTCGAAGTGATGACCATTGGTGTCAATGCAGTACTGCAATCTTCTTGTCATGGATTGAGTGGTATTCCTTATCACATCGGCACTTATCAGAGCACATGCTCTGACAATTATCCCCCGCATATCTTCAGGTGTAGTTGGAACGTCTTTATAAACAATGTCTTTTACGAATAACAACAAGAAAAAATCCAGAGGCGTCAAGTTCGGCGAACGAGCCAGCCACGACACATCTCCTCCTCGTCCAATCCAACGATTTGGGAATTGTCTCTGCAACTCGTTTCTAGCCATCAGCGAAAAATGTGCTGGACACCCATCGTGTTGATACCACATTCTGTTCCTTGTTCCTGAAGGTATTTCTTCCAGTAACACACCTAATGTTTCTTGCAGGAATGTAGTGTACTTCCTACCATTAAAATTTCCTTCGATCAAATAGGGGCCTACAATTCAGTCCTCCAGAAACCCACACCATACATTCACCGACCACGGTTTTTGGTGTGCAACTTGCCGCAGCCAATGTGGATTTTCAGTTGCCCAATAATGCATGTTATGCAAATTAACATTTCCATGGATCGTGAATGTAGCCTCGTCAGTAAATAAAATCAAATTAATAAATGTGTCATCCCTCTGAATCTGAGGTTGAGCCCATCGGCAGAATTCAATGCGACGCATAAAATCCGTACCAGTTTGTTCTTGGTGAAGACTGGTGTGGTAAGGACGATATTTATGACGATGCAGAACACGAACAACATTACTCTGGCTCATACCAGATTCCCTTGCGATTTGACGCGAACTAACACAAGGTTCTCGAACCACAGAGGCAAGAGTACCAATTTCCATTTCCTCGTTAGTAACTTTCCTTTGCGGGATATGTTTCCGATGTGTTGAAGATCCAGTTGTTCTCTGTTTATCATACACATATTTAAATGTACGACGTGTAAGGTGAGTACGTTGAGGATATCTTTCAGCCTATAAGTCTCTAGCTCTTACTGATTTTCGTTGGCATTCTCCGTAAATGAGAAACATATCGACTTGTTCTTCGAAGGTATACATCATTCACATTCTCTTGATTCGACGATACTACTCTTACCGTTCCTATTAGTGTTGATTCCGAAACCGTCGAATGGTGTTTACATGTCAGTGGCACGTCAGAGGGATACGCCGTATTCGGCGAATATTTACTATTTGCACGATATACGAGAGAGAATTGTCAGAGCAACGGCTTCGATAAGTGCCGAAGTGATAAGGAATACCACTCGTCCATGATAAGACGTTCGCAACACTGCATTGATACCAATGGTCATCACTTCGACACCGTTCATGCCACCTTTTTGACCTTCGTTGACCTTCAAAGACCTTACTGTTACACATCACTGGATGCGTCTCGATAGCCGCTATCAGAAAATAAGTATCAAACTGTAGCATTCTATTTGAAAAAAAACAAATCTGAGCTTCATATCTCTGAAGCGACCCCACCAACAAACAAAAAACCAATGTCCTATTTATGCCCCCGTTGTCCCATGCAACTTTTGACCCAGAAACGTTTCAGCTCCTATCATACTTTCGGAGTTATTCTTGGTGGCAATAGTTAGTGACTCACCCTGTATAGCACGAACATACGAGTGAAAGAGCGACCAGAGTAATGCTCTAGGCACCTAAATTGGCGGTGTGCATTCAAGCGGAGAAGTGTCCAGTTCATTGTAGTGAGGTCTGAATACACTTTCACCTGTGCTTTTTCCATTTTATTATTATATCACCCTTCTTGCCCCATACAGGAAAAATGTGAACTTTTAATAACAATGTTTACATCCGCTCTACAGCCAACGCATTTTAAAACTTGAGGAAGTTACGTTAAATACGTGAATTTCAAACACTACAGCACAGATGGCGCTTTTAGATTTTTTTAAATTTAAAAAAACTGATATTGCTAAAAATTCGTTAAGCCTAATCGCTAATTTGCGTTGGTTCTCAATTAAGGGGCTACTGTTAGTAGACTTTTTTGCTACGTTTGGGCAGCTCACTTTAACTGTTAACAAGTTTAACCCTCCTGTGTTAAGCTACTTATTTTGAAATCTGTGATTCTAAAAGTAATTCTGTATGTTACAGTTTTTTGATCTCAGTGTTATTTTAGAGCTTTATAATACAAAACTAACGTCAGCCTTGTCCGTCATCAATTACATTAATGCAAGTTAGGTGATTCCAACTTTTGGGAGAATGAAGTTGACGACCGAAGAAAAAGAAAATAGAGGTAAATGCATTAGGAAGAGAGCAAAATGCAAATAGCAGTCGTGAAAAACGAAAAACACACCTATCATTATTTTATAGTCATGTCTTACCTGGAGGAACTGAAGAAATTTAATTATTCAATATGTCCTGGAGAAGATCTGAACATCAAAGAGATTCTACAGCTGTACCCACTTGTATTACTTCGTGGATGACTGAGCTACCGTCTTTTCCCTTTAGGGTGGGACGTTGCTCCACTGGAAGCTCCATATGATGTTTCATCCCAACAGTATAGCACCCCTTTTATGTTGGCTGAACATCAACATATGACGCAGATTCCAATGAATATGTTGAATGAACTTTAATATTTTATGTGCACTTGTAAATTTCAAACTTCTCAAACGTTTTGTTGACTGACTGTGAAAAATATCTATTTCCAACCACAATTCATTCCCTTAGAAATCATGTTTGGGTTGAAAAAATTTGGAAAAGATTGTTAATTTTAAACTTCTAGTGTTTTCTAGTTAACTAGAATATGTGAAAGACGTATTGAAGTATTAAATTTTTTGAAAGAAACAGTTTCTACTAAAACTTTGTTTCCTCAAAATTTGTCAGGTTTGGTGTATCGCTAGGTTTTCCAGTTATTGTTAATTACTTGCTTTTCTTGATATCTGATAGAGAGCGTGTATGAACGTGGTAGGAAACTGGGCCAGGTGTGGTGCGACATAGTGTGAGTTTGGTTAAATTGTAGAGGTAGTGCGGAGTTTTAAGAGGAAAGGGATACAGTGGGCGAGTAGACGATACCAGATGAGCAATTTAGGAAAGCAAGGAAAACAGTGGAGTGTACACGAGCGGAACGTGGTGTGAAGAGGAAAAGGGTTGTTCCATTAAATCTGGAAAAACTGGGAAAACCGCTGGGCTAATTTCATAGTCAGGTGCAGGGAGACAGAGAACGTGTAGCTGTTAAGTTGGAGCGGTGTGGTGGTGTAGGTAAGACAGATTACTGGTATGTAGGTAGACCGGTTAGTGTTTAACCAGTAAACCTGGATTCTGTGCCGGCCGCGATGGCCGTGCGGTTCTGGCGCTGCAGTCCGGAACCGCGGGACTGCTACGGTCGCAGGTTCGAATCCTGCCTCGGGCATGGGTGTGTGTGATGTCCTTAGGTTAGTTAGGTTTAAGTAGTTCTAAGTTCTAGGGGACTTATGACCTAAGATGTTGAGTCCCATAGTGCTCAGAGCCATTTTTTTTTTTTTTGGATTCTGTAAATAATCGAATTACCATGTATAAAATAGCTTGAAACTTCTGAATACCTTATACATGAGTTGATGTGACGTTAGGCTTGTAAGCGGGGTAAAGTTAAGAAAAGGTTTGAAATTAAGTGCAAAGTTTGTTGGAAGTCACGAAGTGTTCTCATTATCAAATTCTGGATGGATATACACTGGGTAATTTGCGCTCCGTTTTAAGCAAAAGTTAGTTTTATACACGTCTCAGTGTTTATGACGTCATATCTCCTGGACTATGTGTCGTACAATGATATAATTTTGCAGGTACATTCAGTGCTACATGCGAAAACTGTCTGCAAAATGGGTTGCGAACGGAGTTAGTAGGAAAGGAGTGATAAATTAAAACTTGAAGCATGGTGAAGCCGTTTTGCTGCATGAACAACGAGAATATAGTAAACGATTAACCTTTTTTCTTTCATAATTTCATGGGGGACGCATGCAGAAAAATATTTCGTAAAGGTTTGAAATTATAAGTTTGTTACGAGTCAGTAAGGTCTCTCATTCTCGTATAATGTATGAATGCACTGAGGTGACAAAATTCATGGAATACCTCCTAATACCTTGTCGGATCTCCTTTTGCTCGACTTAGTACAGCAATACGACGTGGCGTGGACTCAAAAAGCCGTTGGAAGTGGCTGGCTCTGAGCACTATGGGACTTAACTTCTGAGGTCATCTATCCCCTAGAACTTAGAACAACTTAAACCTAACTAACCTAAGGACATCACACACATCCATGCCCGAGGCAGGATTCGAACCTGCAACCGTAGCGGTCACGCGGTTCCAGACTGTAGCGCCTAGAACCGCACGGCCACCCCGGACGGCTCGTTGGAAGTCCCCTGCAGAAATACTGAGCCATGCTGCCTCTATAGCTGACGATAAAAGCGGAAGTGTTGCCGACGCAGGATTTTGTGCATCAACTGACCTCTTGATTATGTCCCACAAATGCTCGATGGGATTCATGTCAGGCGATCTGGGTGACCAATTCATTCGCTCGAAATGTCCAGAATGTTCTTCAAACCAACCGCCAACAGATGCGGCCCGGTGACATGGCGCATTGCCATCCATAAAATTTCCATCTTTGTTTGGGAACATGATGTCCATTAATGGTTGCAAATGGTCACTGGTAAGTTCAGATGGACCAGAGGACCCAGTCTATTCCAAGTAAACACAGCCCACACCATTATGGAGCTACTACCAGCTTACACAGTCCTTGTTGACAACCTGGGTTGATGGTTTCGTGAGATCTGCGCCACACGTGAACCCTACCACCAGCTATTACCAACTGAAATCCGGAGTCATCTGACTAGGTCACGGTTTTCCAGTCATCTGGGGTCCAGGTGATGCGGTCACGCACCCAGGAGAGACGCTGCAGGCGATCTCATGCTGTTAGCAAAGGCACTTGCGTCGATAGACTGCTGCCATAGCCCATTAACGCCAAATTTCGCAGCACTCTCCTAGTGGATACGTTCTTCGTGCGTCCCACATTGATTTCTGCTGTGTTGCTTGACTGTTAGCACTGACAACTCTATGCAAATGCCACTGCTCTCCATCGTTAAGTGAAGGCTGACGGCCACTGCGTTGACCGTGATGAGAGATAATGACTGTAATTTGGTATTCTCGGCACGCTCTAGACACCGTGGATCGCGGAAATTTTGAATTTACTAACGATTTCCGAAATTAAATGTCCTATGTGTCTAACTCCAACTGCCATTCCGCGTTAAAAGTCTTAATTCCGATCGTGAGGTCATAATCACATCAGAAACATTTTTACGAGTACATGAATCACGTGAGCGCAAACGACAGCTCCGCAAATTCACTGCCATTTTCTTCCTTGTGTGGGGCCAAGTCCTTGTCGCAGTGGATACACCGGTTCCCGTCAGATCACCGAAGTTAAGCGCTGTCGGGCGTGGCCGGTACTTGGATGGGTGACCATCCGGCTCGCCATATGCTGTTGCTTTTTTTCGGGGTGCACTCAGGCTTGTGATGCCAATTGAGGAACTACTCGACCGAATAGTAGTGGCTCCGGTCACAGAAAACCGTCATAACGACCGGGAGAGCAGTGAGCTGACCACACGTCCCTCCTCTCCGCATCATCAGCTGAGGATGACACGGCGGTGGCATGGTCCCGATGGGCCACTTGTGGCCTGGAGACGGAGTGCTTTTATTCCTTGTGTACACGATTCTATTGCAATTTGTATATGTGCATATCGCTATCCCATGACTTTGTCACTTCAGAGTATGGTCTGGGTATCTGCACCCCGTCAATTATGCTGCCTCAAAACAAACACACAGTTTCTAACTGTAATACTTGTGTTACAGAGCTAAACGTTTGACATCAGATTATATCTCTTAATGAGTAGATTATGTCACTATTTTAAACTTTTATATACGATCGATAATTATATGAAATACTGAAAATCAAATTTTTGTTGCCTCTCGAAGCCGTTAAATAGGCAACATGCGGTTCGGACTTCTCACTATGAATCATGAACCATCAACAATGGACCAGGTTGGCTGTTTAGTAACATACCTTTAGGTGTTCAACGGGGAGAGGAGAAGGGCAATTTGAAAGCTGGTAATTAATACATGGAGAAGATATGCTGTTGCAGTAAGCAAGATAGAGTGCATGTATTGGACAGTTTTGACGAGAATGTCAGTATTTTGGGCATGTGAGTAGAGAAAAATGTGTCAGATCAAGTATGCGCACGTACGGAGGATGGTGCGGCGATGCAATCACAACGTTAGACGGGTTAGTAGTTTTGACTTTCGTGGGCTTCCTGTTGGACAGGTCGAGGGCGGCATTTACGTTTTAGTTTACAGCTAACGGCTGGTGCAATGTAATTTAATGTGCTGATTATTTGAAATAGAGAGAAGAGGAGGATCAGGTAGCTTGAAGTTGAGGATTATACTTCCAATAATTATAAACTGTGTTTTGTGTGGGTTTGTCTGAGATACCATTTGACTGCACCAGGGGACAAAATGGTTAACACATATTCTTCCTTGCCAATTAAAACTGCGAAACGGACTAGGACTCAGACTCCGACCCTAGCCATCAAACGGTAGTGTCCGTATCAGCTACTCACAAAAGATTCAGAACTCGTCCTCACTGTTATAATTACACCAGTACCTCTCGAGAATCTCTCCTTTATAGTTTGTTGAGCTAGCGCTTCTTCCAGGTAGAGATGTACTGGCAGATGTGAGACTGTGATGACATGTAGTGAGTCGCCTCTAGATAGCACAGTCCATAATAAGACTGCCCGCAAGAAAGAAAGGAGCAGGAGTACATACTCCGCTGCAGAGTGGCAGATGTATTCTGTTAAAAGAAAAGACTTCGGCCACGGTTACAATGGCCTTCTTTTGAGTCCTTTGATATCCAGGGGCTAGTATATTCGTCATGTCTCCTCTGCTGAGCATGAAATTACGTCACAGTTTTAACGACGGTTGATATAATGAGCTGCTGTAGTGGAACGAGTAGGAAACTTACTCGGATACGTTTCCTGTTGTGGAAGAAAGGGGCATGTGCAGTTATCTGTGCCGCTGACAGTATGAGCCGTGAATTGGCAGTCGTCAAATTAAATATAATGAAACCGTGATAACATTGTACACCAGATGGCCAAGGCTGTAACATCGGTTTTATTGAGTGACTTACTTGACATATGACTCGGCGCCATACCTAGAAAACTTTTATGTTTACAGACTCTGGTGCTGAAGTCTGCATTAGCTGATAAAAGGTATCTGAACACCTGTTGGTAGACATCAATACGAGATGTGTCCACTCTTGCCTTTATGACGACTTGAACTCTGCCGGGTACACTTTTGATGAGTGTCTGAATGTCTGGAAGGGAATGGCAGCCCTTTCTTCCTCGTGAACCGAAACCAGAGAAGGTGGTAATGTTGGGCTCTGGGACAGATTCGAAATCGACGTTCTAACTCATCCGAAAGATGTTCCATTTGGTTCAGATCGGGACTCTGGGCAGGCCAGACCGTTTCAGGAAAGTTATTGTCCAAAAACCATGGCATCGAAGACGCTGTTTTATGATAGAGTGCATTGTCATGCCAATACAATTATCACCTCTGAACTGAGTCTACTTTTACTCAATTTTACGTAGTTCACTATGCTATAAAATGTTTTTGTATACTTTGGCGTTTAGCGTTTTCTTATGTTCAATAGGACCACCACACCCTACCAGCGAAAAACACACCCCCACACGTCCTCCATACCTCACTGGTAGCACTACGCGTGATGGCAGGTAACTTAAACCAAGAACTCGCCAAATCCAAACCCTTCCATCGGATTGCCACAGGATGTAGCGTGATTAATCATCCATTTCCAGTCATTCGGTACGCATTGGCGTTGCTCTCCACATCAACTCAAGTGCGCTTAGCGCTGACTAGAGACAGCTAAGCACTGACTGCAGGAGTGTGCGGCTCTTCAGAAGCTGCTTGTCCATCCTACCTGAGTCATCCTACCTGAGCTGCTGGTAGCACTTTGGAACTCATCAGCGATTCATTTCGCTGATGTCGTGCGTTTTCTACAACCACCCTCCCCTGTATGTGCATGAGGACTGCCTGATTTTGGTTTAGCTGTCGTTGTTTGTTCACGTTTCCACTTCACAATAATAACACCAAAAGTCGACTTGATGGCTTTATAAGGATTGAGATTAGAGATTAGATTAGATTGGATTAGATTAGTTTTTCGTTCCATAGATCCGTGTTGAGGAGATCCTCGTGGATGTGGAACATTACTAATAGTATGAATATATACAATACTTTTTTTAAAGCTGAAATAACAATACTAATAGTATGAATATATATAATACATCACTTGTTTCTATTAAAAAATTCGTCAATGGAGTAGAAGGAGTTGGCCACTAGTAAGGCTTTCAGGCTCCTTTTAAACTGATCTTTATTTGTAACTAAATTTTTTATGTTTGCTGGCAAATTATTGAAGATGAGTGTTCCTGAGTAGTGGACCCCTTTTTGAACTAAAGTAAGTGCTTTTAAGTCCTTGTGCAGATCATTTTTGTTCCTGGTATTGTATGTATGAACTGAGCTGTTTGTTGGAAAAAGAGATATATTATTTAGGTCAAATTTCATTAAGGAGTAAATATACTGAGAGGTAGTAGTTAGTATACCCAGTTCTTTGAAGAGGATTCTACAGGACGTCCGTGAATTTACTCCACAAGTAATACGTATTACACGCTTTTGAACTCTCAAAACTTTTGTTTGACTTGAAGAGTTACCCCAAAATATTATACCATATGACATTATGGAATGAAAGTAGGCAAAGTATGCAAGCTTTTTCATTTTTATGTCGTCTATGTCTGCTAACACTCGAATTGCAAATACAGATTTGTTAAGGCGTTTCTGCAGTTCTGTGGTGTGATCCTTCCAACTGAATTTATTATCAAATTGTAATCCCATGAATTTAAGACTGTCAACCTCTTCTATCTGCTCTTCTTCATACTTTATGCATATGCTGAGTGGAAACCTCTTACAGGTTCTGAATTGCCTTGATCGGCTTGTTACTCAGCTGACGCCCCACGACCATTGACGGGTCCATGTTCGAAATCACTAAGCTTTCCTGACTGACCCATTCCGCAGTTACTGCTTCTCTGCTGAGAACACAATATTCCTCGCCTCTTTTTACACCGGCGGGTCCCCCTGCTGTAACCTCTAGTGTTCCATTCCACATTATACAGGAGCGTCCGTGTATTTCTGATCAGACAGTGTAAATACACAGGTTCATATTGTTTGAGGTATTCCTAGAGGGACTCTTCGTGTAGATGGGATGTCAATGACCTTGAAACGACAAGACCTTCCCTCATTATGGCAAGAGATGTGGTCATTCTCGCTCGTCCCTAGAGCGCTTGCGCTAGCTTTGCGCGGCCGCTGCGTACTCCCACGGCACGGCAGGCGTATCCGTGTAGCAGCGGCGGGTGCAGCGGCCGCGATCTCTGCTCACGTGTCGCTCACGTTTTCGGTGGGAATGCGTCGTTACGTAAAGAGGGCCGCGGCCGGCTTATATAAGCTGCAGCCGGTGGCTGCGCGGGCCGCGAGGTTTGCCACCCTGCGTGCCGACCAGCGACCAGCGACCAGCGGCCACGGCCGGTTCTTTACGTAACGCGCTGCCCAGACGAGCACACCTGAGGCGGCCGTCTCCACATCTCCCACGCCGGTCGGCGATCCGGTGTCCGCGGAATACCGCCGGTGCCGACGCATGTCGCCGGTGAACGCACCCGGCTGGCGGGCACTCTGGTTACACTGGTCCGTTCATACGTGTATCTAGTGCTCCACATCTACCGTGCTGGACCAGCTCTCATCTTCGATAACGGTTTCTCCGAGTATTTTCGGGTAACGTGCGTTTTAGACATTCCTCAGGGACGAGTTCAGTGATTTCCTTCAAATTGCCCAAAATATTCCGAGAGCTTGAGGCAACAGCTTTATACTTTCAAATGAGAAGACTGTACGAGTTAGTAGGCATATGGAAAAACGCCCCCCAGCAGACACCAAGCCGATACTATAAAACATCGCCTCTAGCGCTGTTAACAGCCTCAATTCGGCGAGGTAGAGGGTCCACAAGTTTCTTCACGTATGTCATATCCATCTGAAGCCACTCACTAAATATTAGACCCCCATCAGACTCCGAGGATGGTGATCGCTGCGTTTCACCAGTCGTTCCATATAGCGCCAGACATTTTCTACGAGATTAAGATCAGGTGATTTAGTGGCCCAATCTAGGTGTGATAGGTAATCTGAGAGTTCGTCAAACCAGGAAAGTATGCTTGCAGCCCTGTGGAGACGGCTGATGTCATCTCGGAAAACGGTGGAGTGTGAGCAGTCTATTCATCATGAATATGTAGAAGAAAGGGTAACATCTGATCAGTGACTATGCTGAAATAAACATCACATCTAGTACATGTTCATGGTATCCTGTATGAGGAGGCCCAAACCATGGTTCGAGAAACACCCCCAAATCATCACAAAACCACCTCAGGCTAGAAGTACATCTTCCACAAACTGCGCGTTAAACCACTGCTTGGCCATCGGTGCATTTCGCGCCTTGTATCATTTGAAAAGAGGCAAAACCGCGACTCGTCGGACCACATTACATGCCTTCTGTTAGCTGTGTTGCTTAGCCCATTGAAGATGTGCAGCTATATGTGCCTCTATGGACTATGACCTCCTGCTAGGCACCCGACTCCAAATATCCATTGCGTACAGTTCCTTTCGCATTGCTCGCTCAGAAAAAGGTTGAGAAGGACCGGCATTCCCTGTCAGAAGCCATTTCTGCCGGGTTCGAAACCCATTGTCATAGAGAAGGAGTCACATTCGTGTCCGGTCCATAACGGGATCTTTTACCACCCTTGTTCTTACATGGCTGCGAGCTGTGCAGTGACTTTTGTAGAGGCGTTGGGCAGTCCTAGTTGATACACTAACGAACAGGGCAACTTCATTAACGGGAGGTCGTAGGCACGTTCAAACATGTAGCTCCTTGCTGCCATTCTGACACGTCTCCACCTCGACTCATATTTCTGTGCTGACTCTTTACAGCACTTACGTCAGCGGTGAAGGGTCACATGACCACCTGACACCAGTTGTTCTGCATCTGTAGAGTTCCAAAGCGATCAGTACCACAGTTGTAAAACTACCATAAGCTACTGTTGACTATCATGAGTAAGCATAGACTTCGGCACTTTTCGCAGTAGATTTGGTCACTTAAGACCGTATCCGCATTACCTGTACGTTAAGTACGTATCAATCCGGCCTTACTCCATATCTATCTTTTTTTATGTATGCATCATTGTCTTGCTAGATTCCTTAGACTCCGGGAGCAACAAACTGTCTAGAAACTGTGTGAGGATGTATAAAGGACTGCGCAGCCTACAGAACATCTATGTTCAACATAGTTATCCTCCTGTCTGCCAATTAAAAATCAACAGTGGTAATATCAAAATTTAAACTGTCAATATTTAGTTCAGGTTTTATTGTTAATTTGTTAGTTGAAACACAGGGATGTTGTAGAAAAAATAAAATAAATAAAAATTTATCATATAGCGCTCGAAAATGTAATTTCCTCAAGAAAAAAGATTAAAAAAACAGAAAACAAAAATATAACAAAAGTTGTTTCAAAACTTTGCGAGCTTATATAAAGCATATTTCTGTTATTCGTAAACGACTTCCAGATTTATCAATTGTAACTTTGATCCTGATCAGGAACGTCATATTGAGTATAAAATAACAACAATAATTATGTTCAGGGTGTTCAGAAATTCCCGTTACAGACTTATAGGACTTTTAGAGGGGAGTGAGTTCGTAATGTTTTGAATAGGAACCCATGTCCGGAAAGGTACCGTTTCCGTGCTACATTCGTTTGAAAACATGTTTGCTAGATAGGTATGCAACAGGGTAGTCACGGTGAGGGGTGGTTATGTCCGATCAGTTGATGTCATTTGATGTCTATCGTATCTCTCTATCCTATCTCTCTCATGCGGTTCGAGTCTCATTCACGTGTCTGAGAGTGTTAGAGCAACATGACTTGAGTACACGTTTGCAGAATGCACCGACATGATCCTTCTGAATAACGAAGCCCACGGTAATGGAAGAGTTGCTCGTCGCCTTTATCAAGATCGTTCTCCACAACGTCCGACTTGATCCCGTACCCTTTTCGCCACAATTATGCAACGGCTTCGAGAATAGGTACCTTCACCGTCAGTAGGCATGACTGTGGTGCTTCAAGGAGACGCCGCTACGTCACGTTGAAGAGAGTCCGTCAACGAGTACACGATCAATCTGCTTGGCTATTAATGAGTGGGAATTGTAAAACAAGTGATGCATTGAGTCACGCGTAATCAGTTACATGTAAAAGTGGTCGCGTTGCCAACATGTTTTCAAATGCTTGTAGCATGGAAACTGCACGTTTTCGGGTATCGGTTACAGTTCAAAATATTATCTACTCGTCTCCCTCTAAGAGTACTAGAAATTTGTAACGGAAATTCTCCAACACCCTGTAAATTTTGAACATTTGTACATGTTAGCAGTTGTTGCATCGAACGTAATTGCGTTAGTTACTTAAAACTACTCATCTAATTTTTATTATTTATAAAATGTAAATTATGTTTTGTATGGATGTAAAATACACAATGGATGATGAATGATGCGCGGTTCTCATTTTGTGCAGAACAAACAACTAACACAAAAAACGAAGAGAAGTCGCTGGCTCCCAGTTCCTACCAATGTTACCAATACTACCGATAATCCTATCATTTACTACCCCATTTATGTAGTGTACGTAGTTTTGGTAGAGCGCAACTCTAATTAGTAGCTCTGTTAATGGGGTGACGTTGCACCGAAACAACGCATATGAGAAGGACATTTTTGTGGAATAACGGTTGCAATTAAATATTCTGATAATTTCTAAGAATTTTTGCCTATCAAAGCCGCGGGCTCCAAACTATAGCTTTCGAACGTGCGATTCTAAATCGATCACGCGACTGTGATGGCGGGCGTTATGATAAATTATTTGTGAGATGCTAGGAAAATGCAAACGATTTATGACGGTAGTGAGTGGGATGTCTGGTATTGTAGACGTTTCTTCGGCAGACTGTATCATGTGGAAGAATCTAATTCCATGGTTATGCAATGCTGAAAATGGTTTGAATTTTTGTCGGACATGTGACACTCTACCCATATGTTTGCTTGACATTGGCAGAGTCTACACAGGTTACGGCAAACAGGGAATGCTTCCCGTAGCATACACATCAAACGGACTTTCTCATGACGACAATGTCGACGATCAGTGAGGTAAGTCGTTTCCTTTGTAATTACAACCTTGTTCTTTTGTCGTTGTTTTAGTGATCACTAGAAACTTGCTCATAACGCCCGCCTCCACAGTCGTGTGATCGATTTAGAATTGCACATTCGATATCTATCGCTTGGTGCCCGCGGCTCCGATAGGCAAACATTCTTGGAAATTACCAAAATTCTTGAAACTTCCTGGCAGATTAAAACTGTGTGCCGCACCGAGACTCGAACTCGGGACCTTTGCCTTTCACGGGTAAGGGGTGGATCGGTGAATGTGCAAACAGCTACTGGCGAATGCCATGATGTAATAGCGCTGGCGGAGGAGTGCCGGCTTCAGGCGGCGGTGGTGGCGGTTGATTTGACAGTGCTTTTGATAAGGTGCGCCACAACTATCTGTACGCTGTACTGGAACAAATGGGATTTCCAGACCGTTTTACTGGTCTCATTAGAAGGATTTATGGGGGCGCACAATCCTTGGTACAGGTTAATGGGCGTATAGCAGGGCCCATTCAAATTCGACGATCCATTCGCCAGGGCTGCCCTCTTTCGATGCTGCTGTCGCGATAGCGTTGGAACCATTAATTGGGAGGCTAACCATTTCTCTTTCTGGGATGGAACTGCGGGGCTACACCTTCAAATGTCGTACCTATGCGGACGACCTCCTGCTGCTCGTTCGTTCTGAGGAAGAGGTGAAGACGGTCCTTGAACTGTTGTTGGACCACAGTGTGACGGCGGGTAGTGCAGTGAACATGAACAAATCGGCGGCAATGCCGGTTGGAAGGGGCCTTATGCCGGAAGAAATCAGTCCGTTTCCTTGTGTGCAACGATTCCGCTATCTCGGCATAGACTTTACCTCATCTGTAAAACATACTGCGGCGATTAACTACCGACGTATTTTACAGACAACACGTACCATGCTCCGACAACATCTCTTACGGCACCTTGATCCTTTGCAGTGAGTCGAGTATCTGAACACTTATGTGGTTTCTCGAATGGTGCATATTTCGCAGATCCTGCCCCTTCCACTCACGCTCGGACGTCGACTTCAATCAGCACTAGGCTATTTTGTGATGATTGGACCCCCCTCAAGGTGCGGTACGAAACGCTCACGCTTCCTACGGACAAAGGGGGACTCGGACTTACGAATGTTCACTACCGAACGACGGCGCTCTTTCTAGCCACGATGTACAAGCAATGGCGTGGCGGGCGTGATTCCCTTGCATCCAGCCTACTGGATCTCCTGGTTCCAGTGTCCTTCACACCTCCGGTGGCGGTGGGCAACACTACGCCAGATTTTGCGCATGTATCAACATTTATCGTGGAACTTGGTTCTATCAGAGACGAGCTTCCGCGCACGAGACCGCCATGCGCGAAGGAGTTTTATGTTTGGCTGCTACGACGGATAAGTCGTAATGTCATTGAACTCTAACACCCCAGGTGCATTGGCCGAAGATTTGGAGACATGTGCACCAAAAATTCCTTCCTACCTTCGTTCGGGCACTGTGGTTCTCTGTCGCCTGTGGCAAGTTCAACACCAACCAACGGCTCCATGCAATTGGACTAGTGGACAGTCCCCTATGCCCTAAATGTCGCCAAGTGGATGACGACCATCACCGCTTAACTTGTACCGCGGTGGAGGACGTCTGGCTCCTAGGAAGACAGATGGTGGCTTCCTACCTCCGTGTGACCCCGCAACATACTACACCTGCTTCCTTCTTACATCCGGAGAGTGACTACTATCCGGCGACTAAATCACAGTCGATCATCTGGGGCAAAGGTTGGACGATCGCGTACCTCTATGGAGATGCTGCCAAGTCGCGACTTGACTTTTAGTATTTCTTGCAGCAAGCCCACAGTGAGGTTCATAGATGGTCACACTATCGGAAAACCTTTGCCAACTATCTTCAGGCAGTCTTCCTCGACCCCCCACGCAGTTGGGATGTGCCAGGTGCAGTCGGTGTGCACATTTGACAGCTGATAATGAACCTCACGCTTCTCTCACCACTCAATATGTAATGCACATACTATACGATGAAATGACCTACATGTTCCTTTTAATAGAATGATCCTTATTGAAAATATCCTCGTCGAAAAAAAAAATGTTGGTAGAGCACTTGCCCGCGAAAGGCAAAGGTCCCGAGTCCGAGTCTTGGTCCGGCACACAGTTTTAATCTGCCAGGAAGTTTCATATCAGCGCACGCTCCGTTGCAGAGTGGAAATCTCATTCTCTCACCAACATTCTTGTTTGACGTTGTAGTGAGGAATACACATTTACTTCACCTCTGATTTCGAATAAACATATTTTTTTTCTATTTTTACAGTGTATCTACTGTTTCTAGCCTATGGTAAATTTAAAAAGAACTTCACAGTATCTTTCGGAGTGAGAGTATGAGATTAAATTGAAGCTAGGAAGTTTACGTTCGAGAGCAGTGAGTTATGTAACTGGACCAATCTTGACTCTGTCCCTGTCTTTCACTTTTCATAGATTAGATTAGATTAGATTAATACTAGTTCCATGGATCATGAATACGATATTTCGTAATGATGTGAAACGAGTCAAATTTTCCAATACATGACATAATTAAGTTAATTTAACAACATACTTAAGTTAGTAAAACAACTTTTTTATTTTTTGTGGTTTTTCTTTTTTGTTTTTCTAATATTTTTTGTTTTTTTTCTTTTTTTTCCTTAATTTATATCTAAAAATTCCTCTATGGAGTAGAAGGAGTTGTCATTCAGAAATTCTTTTAATTTCTTCTTAAATACTTGTTGGTTATCTGTCAGACTTTTGATACTATTTGGTAAGTGACCAAAGACTTTAGTGGAAGTATAATTCACCCCTTTCTGTGCCAAAGTTAGATTTAATCTTGAATAGTGAAGATCATCCTTTCTCCTAGTATTGTAGTTATGCACGCTGCTATTACTTTTGAATTGTGTTTGGTTGTTAATAACAAATTTCATAAGAGAGTATATATACTGAGAAGCTACTGTGAATATCCCTAGATCCTTAAATAAATGTCTGCAGGATGATCTTGGGTGGACTCCAGCTATTATTCTGATTACATGCTTTTGTGCAATAAATACTTTATTCATCAGTAATGAATTACCCCAAAATATGATGCCATATGAAAGCAATGAGTGAAAATAGGCGTAGTAAGCTAATTTACTAAGATGTTTATCACCAAAATTTGCAATGACCCTTATTGCATAAGTAGCTGAACTCAAACGTTTCAGCAGATCATCAATGTGTTTCTTCCAATTTAATCTCTCATCAATGGACACACCTAAAAATTTGGAATATTCTACCTTAGCAATATGCTTCTGATTAAGGTCTATATTTATTAATGGCGTCATACCATTCACTGTACAGAACTGTATGTACTGTTTCTTATCAAAAATCAGTGAGAGTCCGTTTACAAGGAACCACTTAGTAATTTTCTGAAAGACAGTATTGACAATTTCATCAGTTAATTCTTGTTTGTCCAGTGTGATTACTATACTTGTATCATCAGCAAAGAGAACTAACTTTGCCTCTTCATGAATATAGAATGGCAAGTCATTAATATATAGTAAGAACAACAAAGGACCAAAGACTGACCCTTGTGGAACCCCATTCTTGATAGTTCCCCAGTTTGAGCAATGTGCTGATCTTTGCATGTTATGAGAACTACTTATTTCAACTTTCTGCACTCTTCCAGTTAGGTACGAATTAAACCATTTGTGCACTGTCCCACTCATGCCACAATACTTGAGCTTGTCTAGCAGAATTTCATGGTTTACACAATCAAAAGCCTTTGAGAGATCACAAAAAATCCCAATGGGTGGTGTTCAGTTATTCATATCTTTCAAAATTTGATTGGTGAAAGCATATATGACATTTTCAGTTGAAAAACCTTTCTGGAAACCAAACTGACATTTTGTTAGTGCTTCATTTTTACAGATATGTGAAGCTACTCTTGAATACATTACTTTCTCAAAAATTTTGGTTAAAGCTGTTAGAAGGGAGATTGGACGGTAATTGTTGACATCAGATCTATCCCCCTTTTTATGCAAAGGTATAACAATAGCATATTTCAGTCTATCAGGGAAAATGCCCTGTTCCAGAGAGCTATTACACAGGTGGCTGAGAATCTTACTTATCTGTTGAGAACAAGCTTTTAGTATTTTGCTGGAAATGCCATCAATTCCATGTGAGTTTTTGCTTTTAAGCAAGTTTATTATTTTCCTAATTTCAGAGGGAGAAGTGGGTGAGATTTCAATTGTATCAAATTGCATAGGTATGGCCTCTTCCATTAACAGCCTAGCATCTTCTAATGAACACCTGGATCCTACTATATCCACAACATTTAGAAAATGATTATTAAAAACTTCTGACTTTTTGTTCATAAAGTTTTCATTCAATTTGATGGTAATACTGTCTTCCTGTGCTCTTGGTTGACCTGTTTCTCTTTTAATAATATTCCAAATTGTTTTAATTTTATTATCAGAGTTGCTGATTTCAGACATGATACACATACTTCTGGATTTTTTAATAACTTTTCTTAATATAACACAGTAGTTTTTATAATGTTTGATAGTTTCTGGGTCACTAACCTTTCTTGCTGTCAGATACATTCCCCTTTTCCGGTTACAAGATATTTTTATACCCTTAGTAAGCCATGGTTTGTTACAAGGTTTCTTACGAGCATATTTAACTATTTTCTTGGGGAAGCAGTTTTCAAATGCATTTACAAAAATGTCATGAAATAAATTATATTTTAAATTGGCATCATGTTCACGGTACACCTCATCCCAGTCTAACTGCTGTAGGCTTTCCCTGAAATTTGCAATTGTTGAAGCGTTGACTGAACGTACTACTTTGGAGGACTGTTTAGTATTTCTGAATGGAGCTATGTCATATATTGTAACTAGCTGTGCACCATGATCAGAAAGACCATTCTCAACAGGCTGAGCATTTATCTGGTTAAACTTATCTTGGTCTATAAAGAAGTTATTTACCAGTGAGCTGCTATCCTTTACCACCCGAGTAGGAAAATCAATAACGGGTGTCAAATTGAAAGAACTGAGTAATACTTCAAGGTCATTTTTCCTATTACCCTCTTTCAGAGAATCTACATTGAAGTCCCCACAAATAATAATTTGCTTCCCCCTGTCTGACAGATAGCACAACAAGGAGTCCAAATTTTTCAGAAATAGATGAAAATTTCCTGATGGGGACCTATATACAGTTACAATTATAAATGTGCCTTTATTTAATTTAAGCTCACAGGCACATGCTTCTATACGTTTCTCCACACAAACCTTTTTTGTTTCTATACTTTTAGCACAATGATAACTTTTGACATATATGGCAACTCCTCCTTTCTCCATATTTTCTCTCATTACATGTGCAGAGAGCTTATATCCACTTACATTTACCTTATCCATATCAGTAACAATGTGATGCTCAGACAGGCACAGTATATCTATTTCATCCTCAGCTTCTAAATCTTCTAAACAAACCAGAAGCTCGTCTATTTTATTCTTTAAACTCCCAATATTTTGATGAAATATACTTACATTATTTTTAATTATACTTTTATGAGAACCTTTCCTTATTCTAACATTTGCAGTACTCTCCTGTCTGAGTTTCTCACTGTGCTTAGGCCTAGTTCCTATACCAGTGGTCACATGGTGTTCAGAGAGGCAGATTATGTCAACTTGGTTGGGTGACTTTAATTCATCAATGCAATTACCTAGGACTGAGATACAACTTGGTGGAGATAAAATTTCTGGTTATTGGTGAAAATTTATAATTGACAGCATAACCATCCATAACGTTGGAAACATTATTCTGCATTGCAGAATCGGTCATCGCGATCTTTTCACTCGCATCGACACATCAGATTGTCTATACCAGCGTGTAATGAAACCGTCTGCGAAAGAGGTAGTGCGGGCAGATATTGCCTAGCGATTTAACTAGAATGAGTCGATTCTATTCATTTCAACTCATAATTATCACGCCCATTTTCTTCTCGGTACTGTCAAATACATTAAGGAGAACAACGAGTCAATATCTTTATTATATTGTGTAATGATGTTACTCCTAATTTACGGTTTATTTAAGCTAATAAGTCATTACCCACGCGTTTTTCCTCTCTTTTTTCGATACTGCATGTTCCAGAGGAAGATATATTGCACGGTGAGGCATTGGGAAGACACAAAGACGATCTACTTGTACGATTTTTACCGCCAAATGGGGTTGTTAGACAGCATACAAAGCGTGCAACGCAGGAATCCTATATTGTGTCAGCGAAAATATGACAGTATATAACAATAGTAATAATACAACGTCACTCAAAAACAACTCTTGTCTTTGTTAGAAGGTGTCTTGCCGTACACCATGAGCAGCGTGCTCGGAACAAAGCTGAGCGTTGTGATAATTTAAAAATTGCATTATACCTATTCCTTTCCTTGTCTAGTACATCATCAACTAATTTAATGTGTATCTCATGAAATGTGATGATTTATATCTGACGAAGCACATGGAATCTATAATCTTTTTTCTTAAGGGAACTGATATGTTATTTTTACCTGGCAGAATTACGTTGATTAGCGTTTGGTGCGCTTCATACGTCTGATAGTTAAAACAATCGCAAAATAACCGTATGGTGGAACCAGTATTGGGATTGGTTATTGTATGCAGAAACCTACAGACTTTTACTTCTTTGTTTGTCGCCTGGACAATAAAATGGGACTAAGGTATCATTTCAATGATTTGAGTGATTAGCGCCATTTAGAAGTAAACCCGGTAACAGTCACTCCCATATTTTCTTAATTTGTTTTAAATAAGTGGCTGTTTCTTTGTCAATAAGTAAGAAAGCAATCAGCCGCTATTATGCCAAATTGCTGTTTTGTAGTACGTAATAAATGCTAAATCTCATAGAATATTTGTGTGAAAGGATAAGAAAGACCGAAGATTCAAAGCAAAAATTCCAATCTCAAGAGTGAAGGAGTTTTCTTTCTTTTAACTAAAGTTATATCCACAGATAACTGACAACTATCTTTTCCTATTCAATTACTTCATGAAGAATGCGTACACCCTACTGCAGAGTCAACTAAACTTCTTTCAAAATTATTTAGGCCACGAACAGATTCACGCAGAACAGAATACGTGTCACGAGAAGCAGTTTCTGGTATTACCATTAAGCAAGTGAAGTTGGAATTATCCAGAACCTTGACGCAGTACTTTCGTATGACAGTTGGCGTAACGCCAAATGGCGAAAGGCTCATTACAACATACTACTCGGCAACAGAAAGCAATTAATCCGATCGTAAGTTATGGTTCACTACAAAATGGGTTTAACACTTGACACTTTTATGTTGTCAGCAGTTCCTATAATTGCTCGAGCTTAACCAGTAAGTGCATCGAGGATTAAAAACTTGTTTTATGTAGTTTCTATTGCCGGACCGAAAGGTAACTGATTTTAACTTAATATATCATTCACCGTAAAGGTAGTGTAGTTATATATATATACTGTCTGGCTCAGTTTGATGCATTTCTGTTCACTGTTTGGAGGGCGTAGGCGAGTATCGCGTCGAGTAACAGTGGTGTGTTGTATAAGTCGTCGCTGAAAAATGTTTCACGTCTACCTATAGCACCTTACGGTTCTCTACGGAATACCTTCGGCCCTATTACAAATAGTCGTATCTTGATTGAAAAATAGATCGGAAGACAAAACAATAAGTTTATGCTGGTAATTTCAAGTCAAAGAGGAAAAGTACATACCGTGAAACGAGATCATTTCAGTACTCAAAAGGGTAAAGCAAAGGAAATGGTTTTCAAATGGTACTATTCCCTTCTGTTTCTTTTTCTTTCACCAAAAATAAACTAAATTACAATTATTGTTAAGAAAAAACTAATGTATATGCATATATAATTGACAAACCAGGGTTTATAAATGTTTTTTTTCGCTGTAAACCTAAATGTTTTGCCTAAAATAGCGACAGGATCCTGCATTAGGTATTTGCAGTAAATACGAACACATTACAAGCGATAACAACTATCTAGGTAAACAATATATCTCAAGAACAAACTCAGGACTAGGAAGAAGAGGAATGATAGTTTCCTCAAATAAGGTGTGTGGTGTCACCGCCAGACACCACACTTGCTAGGTGGTAGCCTTTAAATCGGCCGCGGTCCGTTAGTATACGTCGGACCCGCGTGTCGCCACTATCAGTGATTGCAGACCGAGCGCCGCCACACGGCAGGTCTAGAGAGACTTCCTAACACTCGCCCCAGTTGTACAGCCGACTTTGCTAGCGATGGTTCACTGACAAATTACGCTCTCATTTGCCGAGACGATAGTTAGCATAGCCTTCAGCTACGTCATTTGCTACGACCTAGCAAGGCGCGATTATCAGTTACTATTGATGCTGTTAAATATGTACCGTCAAGAGCGATGTTCACCAATTATGGATTAAAGTTATGTATTCCAGAAGATACGTACGTTTTTTGCTAGTCTAATGGATAATGGAATGTAGTCAAATTAAATCGGGTGATGCTGAGGGGATTAGATTAGGAAATGAGACACTTAAAGTAGTAAAGGAGTTTTGCTATTTAGGGAGTAAAATAACTGATGATGGTCGAAGTAGAGAGGATATAAAATGTAGACTGGCAATGGCAAGGAAATCGTTTCTGAAGAAGAGAAATTTGTTAACATCTAGTATAGATTTAAGTGTCAGGAAATCGTTTCTGAAAGTATTTATATGGAGTGTAGCCATGTATGGAATTGAAACATGGACGATAACCAGTTTGGACAAGAAGAGAATAGAAGATTTCGAAATGTGGTGCTACAGAAGAATGCTGAAGATAAGGTGGGTAGATCACGTAACTAATGAGGAGGTACTGAATAGGTTTGGGGAGAAGAGAAGTTTGTGGCACAACTTGACTAGAAGAAGGGATCGGTTGGTAGGACATGTTTTGAGGCATCAAGGGATCACAAATTTAGCATTGGAGGGCAGCGTGGAGGGTAAAAATCGTAGAGGGAGACCAAGAGATGAATACACTAAGCAGATTCAGAAGGATGTAGGTTGCAGTAGGTACTGGGAGATGAAGAAGCTTGCACAGGATAGAGTAGCATGGAGAGCTGCATCAAACCAGTCTCAGGACTGAAGACCACAACTACAACAACAATTCCTTGTCCTGTTCCAGACCTCACGCCAGCCTGCGTGAGTTTAAACGCGTGCCTTTCGGCTTCCTTATAGTGGGTTGGCTGTCTTGCCAATCCACAACAAGGTGGATGCCCTAAAATTTTTGGCCTCGTGTAGAATTATTTCGCAGGAACAACTGACAATTTTGTCTTCATTTAATGGTGTAATATTTAACTGCTAACCAGTTCGACAATTGCCTCTGCACATACTCTCGTAATCAGAAATGTGTTTATTTTTTTTTTTTTAATTCTGATCTCAAACTTTGATTTCATGTGTCGAAAACGATCGTGCAACTTAAGAAAGTTCTGAAAATGTGTGTGATGGATGACATAATATATTCCAATGAGGCTTTGATTAGCTCTACTGAAATAAGGGATGATTTAAGAAAGGAGTAACATGTTAATAGCCTTTACGTCGTGTATTGCCAGGAAATGGTCGAAGTAGAAAGATCTGCTGAAACCGCTACCAAGGAGTCCAGGGTAAGGAAGAGGCTTGAAAGTGCGCAGAGGAACTAGCCAACAAGAATCTGCAGCGGCAACTTACTGAAAGAGCTATGTGATGCGAAACAGTAATTTAATTTTCTCCTTTTGTGGAATGTGTATTTTCGGTATTTAAGGTACATGTAGCTCCACAATGGTCTCAGAATAGTCACTAAATTTCTCCCAAATGAAGATTAGAGTGATATATTTGTATTATTCTCAATCCTTCCCAGAAATCTGCCGACGTCGTTGGTTGTAAATCTTAAACAAAATTAATGATTCAAAAATGGTTCAAATGGCTTTGAGCACTATGGGACTAAACTTCTGAGGTCATCAGTCCCGTAGATGGTTCAAATGGCTCTGAGCACTATGGGACTTAACAGCTATGGTCATCAGTCCCCTAGAACTTAGAACTACTTAAACCTAACTAACCTAAGGACAGCACACAACACCCAGCCATCACGAGGCAGAGAAAATCCCTGACCCCGCCGGGAATCGAACCCGGGAACCCGGGCGTGGGAAGCGAGAACGCTACCGCACGACCACGAGATGCGGGCTGTCCCGTAGAACTTAGAACTACTTAAACCTAACTAACCTAAGGACATCACACACATCCATGCCCGAGGCAGGATTCGAACCAGCGACCGTAGCGAACGAGCGGTTCCAGACTAATGATTAATTAATATACTCTAAACTACCAAATTTGAAGAGTAACATACGCTGCCTGACAAAAAAAAAGAAACACTCAGAAGACATGTTCGGAAGTGAATGTAACTTCGTACACATACACACCATCGGTCGGTATGTAACTGATTAGAGTCGCAGTTCTCTATGACAAGTAGAAAGGCCACAAGAATGCATTATTACTGTTGCCTCCTGAGTCCATCTAATCAAAAATCCTTCTGTAGTCACTGCACTGCAGCCAACTGTCTGTGCAGTCTGCCGGTATGACGCTCCCCTGTCTCTTATGGCAATGATTCGTCCTTTCACAAAATCTGAAAGATGGCAATAAGCTGCACGTCACTCCCTCCGGGCACACTGTGGCACGACCTCCACCTGAAAAACCCCAGTAACGTTATGCAAGAACAACAGCCATCATGTATTCCCATCATTCTTCGTTTGTATGAATGGCTGTTTTCTGTAATGAAAATAAGATCTCGTCAGGTCGAAGTTTTGGTTAGCATAGTTCAGGAGCGTGCAAGCACTGGCGAATCATTTTGGTAGTGTTCCGTCATGGTATTCATAAAATAATGCAGTCAGTTATCGCCACATCATTTCAATATGTTTAGTTGAAATAATTCATTTTTAAGTTCGCCCTATTTTTATGGCAGGCGTAGAAGTCTTCCATGGTAACGCGAGATTTCCTATAATACAGGTGGATAGTATGCTTCGGGCCTACGCTGTAGTTGACGGGGCAGTAGCTCTGATGGGGAACGATGGTACAAGGAATCAGTCATGGTATTTCTGAAGAAACTATGCCGGTACTTCCATGACTAGAGGAATTATACTGCGAACTGTGGATGAAGGGCAATAGCCAGATTTCATATTTCTAGATTACCGAAAAAGCATTTGACACGGTGTCCCACTGCAGACTGTTAACGAATATTCCCAGATTTGCCAGTGGCGCGAACAGTAAATAATTAAACAAGTAACAGAACTCAGTACGTTGCCCTCGACGGCGAGTGTTCATCAGAGACAAGCGTATCGTCAGCAGTGCTTTAGGGAAGTGTGACAGGACCACCGCTCCAAGCTGCATCTCAGGAGCTGCGTTATGGTTTTCTTACCTGACGCTGAAAAAAAACCAATAAAGACAGCTGTCGCATGCTGTGAAAAGTGAATAGATGCTTTTCTTTCAAAATAAATCACACAGGAAAATGAGGCTAGGTGCCACGAGTCTACCTAATATCAGCTTGAGTGGATGTCTTTGCTACTTCATGTATTTCCGAAATGAAACAAAATGTGAAAAATACAATTCGCCATGGATGTACCTATGTCAGAGGCTCACGCTATAGACAGGAATGTACAATCGCTACAAGTAAACAAACACCACTTATAACAAAAAGTTTCCGTTTTTTTAAATGGCACATTTGTGTTTTTTCCACTGAAATGAAAACTAGAGGCCGATTTAGTGATGGTAGACTTGGTTTCACTGCTCTAAATATGATACCTTCTGCAATATTTACACTTTAAATAATGGAAACGATGCCATAGTTGCCGCAATGCTGTAATGCCGTGGTCCCATCGGAACTTACCACAAAAATGCTGCAATCCCGTAATGCGATTTGCCTGCGCTGTCCTGAGGTGCCACGCAGAGTGCCCGCGTGGTTCAAAGCGCCATGTCACGGATTTTGCGGTCCCTCCCGCCGGAGGTTCGAGTACTCACTCGGGCATCGGCGTGTGTGTATGTCGCTCTTAGCGTAAGTTAGTTTAAGTAGTGTGTAAGTCTAGATATCGATGACCTCAACAGTTTTGTCTCTTAGGAATTCACACACATTTGACGAATTTTGTCCTGAAGCCTGCCGTAGGCAGTCCTTGCTCTGCGCATTACGGCAGGAACTGCGGCGCCGTTCCCATACTTTAAAGCCTGCGTATTTCAGAAGGTACGAGGTTTAGAACAGTGAAGACAAGTCAGCCGTCAATAACTGTGCCTTTAGTTTTCATTTCCCTAGAAACCACTTGCCATTTAAAAAAGGTAACGTTGTGTTGAAAGTGATGTTTGTTTAAATTTGTGGATTATGGGTTCCTGCCCAATGTGTGAGCCACTGACTTAGGTGCATCCCTGGCGAATTGCATTTTTCACATTTTTTTCGTTTCGGAAATATATGAGGTGGCAGAATTAGGTGGTAATCCTCTAAATCCTCTCCTCTAATGCAGTAAGTATGCATATTAAAAATTTGAGAAATGATTGCTATCATGTTTCAGAATAACTATCCGGAACGGTAGTCACACATGGACAATTAAAAATCACCAATACAGTGATGCACAAACTAATAGATTACATAATCAGTTGGCAAGATCCATAATGAAAACTACAAACTGTTTCCATTGCTTTTTAAGAGAGAGAAATATCACAGAGAGTTTTATACTCACAGGTGGAATAATTATAAATGGATACTGGCATCCCCGTGTGTACGTGAATCCGAATAAGCGAACAGTGAAATCCCGTTGCAAATCAAACACTATTTTAAATCAACATGGCTTGAAAACATACTTGAAGTACGTGGAACGTGAATGAAAAGGAAAGATAAAGCCAACGGAAGGCAGCAGTATCACTCAGTCGCACCAAGCAGCATGCTAGAATCTCGAAACAGCCACCACCGTGCTCCAGAAAGTCTCCACCACATCAGTACCGGGCCAAGAACCAGAAGTAAATAAGCTTTCTCTTTCAGAGCAAGCCGGCACAACAGAATTTTGGCGATCTGCGCTTTCACTGGTCAGCGCAGGTCGAAGTTCCTGAAGTGACCGAGATATACAGTAGGTCATGCTAAGTGGCTCAACGACAGCACCTCTGGCCGGTCGGACTTGCCAGGCACGCAATACAGCGTAAACAAGCCACTCTCGCTGGGCGTGCTTGCGCGCAATATATCAAACTATGAAACAAGACAGCGCGCATGCTGCCAGGTTTCAAGGTGTTCATTTTCTTTCCAAACTTGCATGTCTGGACGAAAAATAAGCTTACCCCTATTCATTATTCTGCGATGGTGTGCTGGACTCGGAGATGTCAGAGGAGCTATTAGTCTCTAGTCGAATATTTTTAAGACGCTCCCCCTCCAGGCACTTGAAATGAGAGCAGCAGGCGAGACCAGTTGTGTGCCAGGTTCATTAACCCTTTGAGTCCCAACAATATAACAGACAATTTAATTTTAAAATTTTTCACAAAATTGACCTTTATCATCATAGTAAGCTCCAAATACAATAAGCAATTGGCCAACAGCAAACAATAAATTATTTTGAGTAGATGGTTTTACTGTGAAATATAATCCAAACATTTTTCACAAACTTAATCTTTATGATCATAGTAAACAACGAATACAAGAAGAATTTGATAAAAAGTAAACAATAAATGTTTTTAAGTTCTGGTTTCAAAAAGTGTTCAAATGTGTGTGAAATCTTATGGGACTTAACTGCTAAGGTCATCAGTTCCTAAGCTTACACACTACTTAACCTAAATTATCCTAAGGACAAACACACACAGCCATGCCCGAGGGAGGAGTCGAACCTCCGCCGGGACTAGCCGCACAGTCCATGAGTTCTGGTTTCACTTTGGAACCACTGGGGCATTCCATTATTTACTGAGATATATTTTAAAGCAATTTCGTATTTTGCTAGAGAGAGACCCATATCTCGAAACTTTTATGAACTCATAATGTCTAAAACAAATTACGATCCTTAATAACAAACAAAAATGGGCTTAAATTTAATATTTTTATATCAAAACAAAAGTAAATACTGCTCCAGTGGTTTTATTCCGAAACCACTCGTAATAACAACAGTAGTACAAAGTCAGACTTAAATTACAATAACTTTAGATATACTTACTTTCATTGTTAATTATCTCCTCATTATGATGACTATAAAAAAACACGCGACGCAATCACGTAGCCACAATCTCCGCGCCGACTGTTGCTTTGAACACTGTGGCTGCTTTAGTGTATTACTTTGGTAGAAATATCTCACTGCACCATTAGATGCCCCCATCTTGCTTTAGAATCACCGGTTTCATGCGAAATGTACTCGAACTAAAAAACAATTTAATAAACTGTGGTTTCAGGCAGAAACCATTTGTACCCAAAGGGTTAAGAAAGCTACCCTGGCACTCCGACACTCACTGCAGTATTTATGAGTGTGTGTGTGTGTGTGTGTGTGTGTGTGTGTGTGTGTGTGTGTGTGACGTCAGTAAGCGACATTCAGATACCTGTCAGCGACATGGCTCTCCTTTGTATAGACTTCAGACTTTGCTCTTGGATTCTTACGACCACATGACTTCAACCTTTGGCTACAATTTGGATCTTTGTGAGTACTTTACTAGTAACTGCCTCTTGGTCGGTAGTCTGTTCCCGGTAGCTCGACAGCTTCGTACCAAACTTGTGCAGCTCTTCTGTTAGTGCATTGCTTACGTACATCCTCACAAAGCTCTGCCACTTTCATAGTGTTCCGAACTTGTTTCTATCGAGTATGGTACGATACCTTACACTGCTACTCCTATCCAATATCAATGTACAATTCTATTCTACCGAGTGGTCATAATTAAAGTGCAGTTACTCACAGAGGTCCAGTGAGGGCTGCAAATATCGTATGGCAGCGAAACGTGGTAGATATTATAATGCGTTAATGCGGAACCAATTTACGCTGGAAAACATTAGTTCCAATTTTGGCCACCAGGCGCAAATCTAGGGCTGCGAATGCAAAAAGACGTATAGAAATGTTACCATATGTAATGGATTACGAACGAGACACGAGAAGAAAAGGCCAAACAAGTGACAAAGGCATGAAGTTGATTTTATTACTAACCACTGCATTCACAATTTGTTCAATGTGAGCACCGGAGACGTCGACGAGATTCTGCGTAGCACCATATTTGTACCTTGTGGCCAAAATTGGAAATAATTTTTTCCAACGTAAATCGATTCCACATTAACGCAGCAGCATCTCTACCAACTTTCTCTGACACACGATAATTATAGCCCACGCTGGACCTTCGTGAGTAGCTGCACTTAAATTATAACCACCCCATATTATAATCCTGTTCTCCTCATCCTAATTCCTGACTGTCGCAGAACCTCATTCTTGCCGCCATCACGCGCACGCCGTAATGTCTAGGCCTTTCCACTGTACGCTATCCCTCTACACGTTGTAACTGCAGCACTGTCAGTGAAGGAACTGCTAACCGGCGGACGAGGATCAATTCTCTGTGATACTGTATTGTTGAAATAACGTTTCGCAAAAGTCAACAGCCTCACTTTGACTCACTCTGACACTGCTGATCACTGTTCTGCTGCAATCCTTTGCAGTAAAATTCTAAGAGGCGACTGCGGAAACGACGCTGTCTTAGTCGACTGCACACGGCCGTTCGCCGCTCACAACTTCGTGGAAGAAGATTCAATTAGCAAGGACGCCAACACGCTACAGCAAGCCTTGCCTGTCCAGGACTCGCCATCTTCCTATGGGTGGCGTCGAGAACACCATCAGAGATCGCCGCCTTCGCTTCGACTCACTGCGCATAAATTTTTAAATCGCCGCACACCGAACTCCGCCATATATCTCCGAACACTCGCAGTGAGAACAGAATTACCTGATATGACGCTACTACATTGCTCAAAACGATTAGGGGAGCCTGACTTTCGACATCCGTCACACTCCATTCAACAATAATAAGAGAGTGGGTAAGTCACCGAATTATACCTTTATCGTTCACAAATTAAGTACACAACAAAACAACATTACATCCTCGATCGTTTGCCTAAAAAGGATCGAAATGTTCGACAGGTGTCTAACAACAAGTGGAAACAATCATTCATTCATCATCGTGGATGGTTTTCATTGTACTTTGACAGCTTCAATATCGTGTATGCCCTCAGTTAGCGTTTATCACTGCCTGACACCTACGTGACATGCTCTTCCTTGGGTCTACAGAGGCCACCCTGCAGTATACATTCCCATTACTCAATGAAAGCCTATGAAGTACTTGGAGAGTCTTTGGTGGAACAGGACGACCATGAGGACGTCTGTCAAGCGCGTCCCACATATGCGCCCTGAGGTACAGGTCGGGTATCAATGCTGGACATTCCATTTCTTCATTGTACAGGCTTCGCAAGACATCATTGCTGACGCCCGCCACATGGGTTCTGGCATTAGAAAGAATTCAGGGTCACCACATTGTTCAACAGAATGTGTTCGATGTACCGCCTGGCGGTAAGGCGACCATGGACAACGACAAGATCTGTATGACTGTCAACACTGAAAACGTCCCACAACAGCACAGAACCTTGGAAATCTGTCGCTTTATTGGACAACATTTGGCAGGTACCATTCACCACCGGTCTCCGTAGGCCATCACGGACATCATCTTGCGTCAGAGGATATCTGGATTCCTCTTTGAATAACAAGTTTCGCCAGTGACGAAGTTACCAGCTGACATGGGGACGGCAGAACTGAAGGGAAATTGTAAGATGTTGTATCAAGCGGGGTTCCCAAACAGCACGTCTGGGTCGTACGGTCGTGTCTCGTGATCTGTTCATTACAGTGTGATCGGAAATAGCGGATCCAGCGGATTTTCTGAGATCGTCTTGCAGTGCTCTGGGGCTAGCGTTACGGCACTGCAACGCAAAGAAGGTCGGATTTCGGCCTTCACGTGGGGTTGTATTTCTTCGGCGACCTTGTCCAACACGCGCAACAAACGGAAAGGCCATCCTTTTTGGATCAAACAGACCGCTCTTGAAACTTTCACTCCATACAGATGTCGCATTGAATCTTCTTGGTTGAATACAATGTTCACAAGTGAGAACTTCCATCTGCGTACCTGACTAGAAAACACAGAGACACCTGTACTCACTTTCTTCTGAGGGGCCACCTGATACAGTAATGCATGTCACAGCCTATAGATGGCTAAGGATTTTAATTGTAGCACACACTGAAAGCGAACACCTTAAGCCATGCAATAAGACCACAGATTCCATATGTGTCAAAACTGATTACCGCAGTTTGATACAAGTTTTCCCCTAATTCTTTTGAACAATGTAGAATTGTGATAACTAGCCGTTGATGGCATGTTGTAACGGCTAACAAGTGCTTCGATCACAGACATTGCTGGAGAAGAGAATCAAGTGATCAAAATATACGTGTTTAATTATTTATCCTGCAAATAGCGTAAATAAATGAGATGTTTTACTCATTTATTGATGTATGTGGTGTTCTACGATCCTCGTGTAACTATGGACAAATACCGACAATCTGGATGGAAACAGATCCATTCAACAGCCAGCTGGCTCCCTGTAAAGTTCTCGTTAATCTCGACAAAGAAAATGTTTCAGGGCACAGTTTCAAAACTTGAAGATCTGGAAACAGCATTAAGGTCAAACACTCCAGTTCCCATAGATACGATATAGGGGAGAAACCCCAACGGCATCGGTGAAATTTGTTGTTCAAGAACAAGGTCGCTCGTTACAGAGTAATTATGCAATTACGCTCAAACATAAAAAAAAACGATCACCACGAAGGAATTATCCGAATGGGACGGTAATCGGAAGATGTGATGTGCACGTACAGATGAACAAATGAATAAAATTTGAGAAAAACTAGATGATTTATTCAATAGAAAAAGTTTCACAAATTGAGAAAGTCAATAATGCATTCGTCCATCTCTGGCCCTTTTGTAAGCAGTTACTCGGTTTGGCGTTGATTGATAAAAGTTATTGGATCTCCTCCTGAGAGACGTCGTGCCAAAATCTGTCCATTGGGTGTCTCCAGACATGTCTTCACTAGTCATCCCGGCTCAGTTCGAAGCGGAACTCATCAGTGAAGACAATGTTATTTCTGTCACTGAGATGCCAGGCCGAAGACGTGTCTGGACACTCCCCGAACAGCGATTGGACAGCAGTCTGATTGTCGCCCATCATACGCCCCGACAACCAGGAGTGATGATCTGGGGCGCCATTTCTTTTCATAACAGCACTTCTTTGGTTGTCAACCGCAGTATCCTTACGGCACAGCGGTACATCGATGATATTCAACGCCGTGTTTTGTTGCCCGTGATGACAAGCTATCGTAGGCTTACATTTCAGCAAAATAATGGCCGCCCTTACGCAATAAGAGTTCCTATTGCTTGTCTTCGCGCTTGCCAAACCCTATCTTGGCCAGCAAGATCCACAATTAATAACGCTTGGAGCATTATGGGAAAGGCCCCTCCAAGCACCTTAGGATTTTGACGATCTAACGCCCCAACTGGGCAGAATTTGGCACGATATTCCTCAGGAGGATATCCAACTGTCAATTAATGCCAAGCCGAATAACAGCTTGCACAAGGATGAGAAGTGGACCAACACGTTACTGAATTGCTCAATTTGTGAAGCTCTTTCTCTTAAATAAATCTCCGATTTTTCTGAAGTTGTAATCATTTGTTTGTCCTTTCATGTGCATCAGATATATCAATTTTCGTCCCATTCGGATAATTCCTTTATGGTGCGTCGTTTTTTTCCCTTTTTTTTTTTTTTTTTTTTTTTTTTAGAGAGTATGCTTTATTCAATTTGTTACTCTAATAATAATTTTTATTTCCTATTAAATTTCCTTCACAGAGGCGAAGAACTAATATGCGATCACCAAAATTTACAATACGAAACACAGAGTACTACAATAACCCTTACATATGCAAACGTGGTGTGATGCGGTTACCGGCGCATGTTAATTTCGTAGCACTGCTTGAAGACTATACATTCTCAACAGAGGAACGGGAAACATTCTGAACGTTCCTTTTATAAAATTTTGTGCCCATACAGTAAAGAACATATTTGTCTTAGACCCTTTTCATGTTTCCCCCCAGTCCTGCGATGTATTTTGATAAAAATTTCTATGACGTGTGTAAATACACTCACGGATGACATATATTCAAACACACCTACGATATAATTACGTGCGTGTCTGTATACTCCACGGTGTTGCCGCAGACGTGCGTACATTGAGTACCAGATGGAGATAAGCTTCAGTGATGAGAACTACAATTATTATACATAAATAATAATAACAATAAAACCATAATTTTCCACTAAAATACATATTAACGGCTATCGATAAATCACCCATCCAGTCGCATGAGAAGTTTCAAAGGCAAACCACGTCATCACAATTAATGCTATTTACAGTCAGTTACAATTTAAACAAGAGCGCCTGTAAATGCATCAACGTTATGAGTTTCGTCCAGGTCTATGTAACGTATCAGTGCAGATCGCAGCTTTATTCCATGGAATCACTCTCTCCCCCTCAGTGATAAGCCATGCCCACCCTGTCCAGACCCATGTTGACTGTGTCCATGTGTTTCAGTGTACCGAACGGTAAACAGTCTGAGCATCATTCCTATAAAGATTTGTGCTCATACGGTTAAACAGTTTTCCGTCTACAGCAGCGCAAGTAACGCAAGTTTAATTATAACTATCCCGTAGGACCACTATGAAAAACTAAAATCAGAAGAAGACTGAAAGTAAGGATTTGCATTATCGGACTGTTCTCGGAGTTCACGCTATTTACCTGTTCCTCATATCGAGGATTCACTAGACTACGCGAAAACAGTAAAGATTTATAGCAACTGGAATACTGAGCAGCGCACTCACATCTATGAAATAAACCCAGTGTGTGCCGTTGGGACATGCACCACCAGAGGTAGAACATTGTTGAAGTAACGTAATCATATTTCCATTACAAAGCAGTGGAAAAGTCACCAAAGCCGTAATCACCATTCGATACTTATTTTACAGATCGGTGACAAATGGTACAATAAAAGAATAAATGTCCAAGTATTTTTGCAGATAGAGAGCATTACAATCGTAGTCGTTGTGAAAATGGCTCCCTGTGTTCTCTGTTATCACGAGAAGGAGTTTAGTTATGGGGTACATGAAGTTTAAACAGACCGGTAGTATGTTCAATCTTCCATGAACAAACTGTCAGACACCTTTCCATATCTAATTCACGTGCATCTCATGAACTAGGGATTCCTAGGACCAGGTCTAAAAGATGGAACGTGTCGAGCAGCTTTTCTGCGGCAGTCGTATTGGAGTCAGCGATAAGTATACTGCATCGCGGTCGTGATAGCCTTGGTTAGGGCATACAGGTGCCACCCACATCTGATACACACTGAAATGTGTGAAGCACAGCGTTATTTCGAACTATAATAACTTTCCTGTCATGTTGTAAATAAAGCGCTGAACAAGACAAACTGCGTCTTCGTTCTAGAACTTTACTCCAGAAATTAATGATTTTTGCCCTTCATTCTGTAATATGCCCAACAGTCCATTTAGTTTTTCGGTAAATGTAGCTCACAACAGCTTCGGGTCGAAGCGATCATCTCACCATTAAAGCGCTGCTCACTTTTCCTGCTCTTCGAACCCTGCTAAATACAGAGTCAGTTCCGTAAATTATACGATCTAAAATGGGCCAGCAGCTCGGGTAGATACTGGATGGCAGTTTTTCACTCTGTCGTAAATCAATCTGCAGTCATTTGGCTAGAGCATGCAATGAGAGAGTTCGCTTCCTGTTAAGTCACAAACACTCTACAAATTGACGCAAAAGATTTTATTTTATCGTTAAACACCTTTCAGTGTACAGGCTGGCAGACTATTTAGATATGGAGGGCCCCCTTGTATCGATCACTACATGACCTGCCATATTGCTCTCCGATCTTTCCTTTTTCTGCGTAGGAAGTATACCACCACTCCAGTCTACCATTTTTCCAACCACCCCGCATCTCAATCAGTCTACGAGTAGATTAATTTGCTTCCATTTGAGTAAACCTATTCATTACAACGGTCAGCACCAGAAGAAAATTCATCGTTTAAGATAGTCTAAGAAAATGAAACTCATATGGCACTGTTGACTGAAAGATTCTGAGGAGTAGGCCGATCTTCTTAATTGTAAAGGTTTTTCTTATTTGGCGAACAACGGCATCTTTCGTTCTCCAAAAGTGTGTGTCGTATCGTCAGTATATCTGTTGAGTGTAAGTTACTGTGTTAACTGCGTGCAGGGCGTAGCAGTGTTGCACTTCAGTTGGTGACAGCGATGTGAGAGAATGGAGAGGGCGAAAACAGGCGCAGACTTACAGTCCTTCCCTCACAGATAGCTCCACGGGGCCACCACAGCTTAACAGCCTCCTGTGGCAATTGCTAGTCTCCGTCCCTGCACGATGTCTGGTAGTTAGGAACTTTACCCCACCACCTCCCCATCCTTTGCCCGAAATACTAGTAAACAAGGTCCTTTCCGCTAGCAGGACATGAACCGGCTATCTAAGAGATGAACAGAACCGCAAATAACGCGATACAGCGACCTCGACTGCCGACGCGACGCGGCAGTACAGATGAATGCTGAACCTCTTAAAATGTATCTATTTGCGTAGGATACATCAGTAACCATGAAACATCTTGTATTCCACATATAGCAACTCCGATGTCCGTTACAGATTCATTCATTAAAGTAATGTAATATTACCTGCACAATTCTAATAAAAAAAGCCTGCCTTTTTTCCTTTTTGGGGATTCTCGTCCTAAATTACATCGAAGAGTTGAAAAGAATAAGTATCAGCTGTACTGAATAATCAGGAAACGACACACCATTTCAATTTATCATTTTCCATTCCAAACTTTCGACAGTCTTCATCCTACAGCATTAGCATCCGTGGGATAAAAGGCACACCGAAGAGACAACCACAGAGTTGGAAACCTTTGCCAATGCCAGGCAAGAAGAGGGAAAGATTCGTGATTTAAAGTTTGGTTGACGACTTCATCAGGGACGGATAACAAGTGCGAGTTGCGGTAGCACTGGGAAGGAAATCTGCCGTGGCCTTTCCAAAGGAACCATCTCAGTATTTCGCTTACTCGGTTTATGGAAACACGGGAAGCCTAAACCTGGACGCCTGCGAGCCCATTGTCTTGCCACTACGCCACTTCACTCGGTCTTGAGAGATTGGTGTTTAACATCGAGTCCCGCCCAACACACATGTTGAGCGAACGTTTTCTATTCCACGTATAGCAACTCCAATGTCCAACATAGATTCATTCATCAAAGCAATCTAATATTGCCTGCACAATTCAAATAAAAAAGCCTGCCATTTTTTTTTCATTTTTAGAGTTTCCCGTCCTAAATCATATCGAAAAGTTGAAATGGGTTTTATGCAACGCGCAACGCTTTCAAACACCACGTGGAAGATTTTCATTTTCTCTCGCTCGCTACGCGCAAACTATTAGTCCTACAAAAAAAGTGAACAGATAGGGGCAGCTGAATCACCCTGTGAACAGATGCTGTTTCCCAAAGCCAACAGTAGAAACTGCTGTTACAACTACTGCAAAACTAACAGCTGCGGAGTGCAGCTGTGATGAAACACTCCGACGAATTAAAACTGTTTCGCTGGAGCGAGGCTCAAAACAAATTTTGCCTTTCCCAAGTATTTAAGGAGAATTCTGATAGATAAGTACTCTGAGCTGCACGGTGATATGTGATCTAATATTTCAATAAGTAAGAGCATTACTTGAGAAAGCTAAGCATCTGGTTAGAGATCTTGTTCGGTAATCTGTTTTAACAGACTAGAAAACTTTAGTTTCGGACAGTGATGGGTGTTTATTCAAAATTGTGTCTGTAATTCGTTTCGAACAGGAAGCCTCTTACCATATGAAATAAGACAAACAGACTTACATATTTCAAAACTCAAGCAGGTTAATTTGACTTGTAACATCTACATGGATAGTGAGGCAGCTAAGATACACCACCGACTAAATAGACAACAATGCCATCAAAAACCACGCATGGCATATTCGTATTCTCTCGCTCGCTAAGTGCTAACTACACTACTGCCCATTAAAATTGATACACCAACAAGAAATGCAGATAATAAATGGGTATTCATTGGACAAATATATTATATGAGAACTGACATGTGATTACATTTTCACGCAATTTGGGCGCATACATCCTGAGAAATCAGTACCCAGAACAACCACCTCTGGACGTAATAACGGCCTTGATACGCCTGGGCATTGAGTCAAACAGAGATTTGATGGCGTGTACAGATACAGCTGTCCATGCAGCTTCAACACGATACCACAGTTCATCAAGAGTAGTGACTGGCGTATTGTGACGAGCCAGTTGCTCGGCCACCATTGACCGGACGTTTTCAGTTGGTGAGAGATCTGGAGAATGTGCTGGCCAGGGCAGCAGTCGAACATTTTCTGTATCCAGAAAGGCCCGTACAGGACCTGCAACATGCGGTCGTGCATTATCCTGCTCAAATGTAGGGTCTCGCAGCGATCGAATGAAGGGTAGAGCCACGGGTCGTAACACATCTGAAATGTAACGTCCACTGTTCAAAGTGTCGTCAATGCGAACAAGAGTTGACCGAGACGTGTAACCAATGGCACCCCATACCATCACGCCGGGTGATACGCCGGTATGGCGATGACGAATACACGCTTCCAATGTGCGTTCACCGCGATGTCACCAAACACGGATGCGACCGTCATGATGCTGTAAACAGAACCTGGATTCATCCGAAAAAAATGACGTTTTGCCGTTCGTGCACCCAGGTTCGTCGTTACGTACACAATCGCAGACGCTCCTGTCTGTGATGCAGCGTCAAGGGTAACCGCAGCCATGGTCTCCGAGTTGATAGTCCCTGCTGCTGCAAACGTCGTCGAACTGTTCGTGCAGATGGTTGTTGTCTTGCAAACGTCCCCATCAGTTGCCTCAGGGATCGAGACATGGCTGCACGATCCATTACAGCCATGCGGATAAAATACCTGTCATCTCGGCTGCTAGTGATACGAGGCCGTTGGGATCCAGCACGGCGTTCCGTACTACCCTCCTGAACCCATTGATTCCATAAACTGCTAACAGTCATTGGATCTCGACCAACGCGAGCAGCAATGTCGCGATACGATAAACCGCAATCGCGATAGGCTACAATCAGACCTTTATCAAAGTCGGAAACGTGATGGTACGCATTTCTCCTCTTTACACGAGGCATCACAACAACGTTTCACCAGGCAACGCCGGTCAACTGCTGTTTGTGTATGAAAAATCGGTTGGAAACTTTCCTCATGTCAGCACGTTGTAGGTGTCGCCACCGGCGCCAACCTTGTGCGAATGCTCTGAAAAGCTAATCATTTGCATATCACAGTATCTTCTTCCTGTCGGTTAAATTTCGCCTCTGTAGCTTTTCATCTTCGTGGTGTAGCAGTTTTAATGGCCAGTAGTGTAGTTTGCGCGTAGCAAGCGAGAGAATATGAAAATCTTCCACGTGGTAACTGAAAGCGTAGCGTGTTGCATAAAACCCTCAAACAGGGGTAGCTGAATCACCCTTTGTACAGTTTCTGTTTCCCAAAACCAATAACAGAATCTGCTCTTACAACTACTGCAAAACTAACAACTGTTTGTCGCTGCAGTATCATCGCCTTCCCCTCAACCAATAGCTTCCTACGACGAGGCAGACGAAAACTGGGAGGACTATTTGTGTCGTTTTGTTCTTCACTACAAGGCAAATCAAATAACTGACCGCGTGTATTCTTACTGTCTTGTAGTAATAAACTGTACAAAGTGGTGCAAAAACTGCGCACTTACAATGACCCCAGTAGTTTGAATTTTTCTGATATTTATGGTTTACTGACTGACTATTATGGTCACCAAATCCACGCAGTCGAAACTAGAATCAAATTTAATTAATGAGCTAAGCAATGTAAGCGATCATACGTAGTTTGGGCTGCTCATTTACAAAGCTTCTGCATGTAAACATAGTGGTGCATTGTATGCAGAATCGTTAATCAGTGACGTTATTATATTTCTCGCTCCTAATTGAGTCTTTAGTGCAAGACTTTAGAATCTTGAGAGGCCGGGGTGATTTTCTAAAAATTGCCAGAGTTCACGAGCGACTGACGTTGCTAGTGGTGTTGAGTTTCTTCACAGTAGCAGTCGTCGTTGTGTTCTACAGTCAGCTGATGGTAACCAATCAAAGTCATCATCGGATTTATTGAGCACCCGATCGCCCGGTAGCCCGGCGAGCGGGAATTCAGTAGTTAGCACAGCATTTTAGTTCTCATCATTGGTAGGAGCGCACAAGCGGAAGCGCCATCGGTGTGTCCAAAAGAGTGTGGATTGGAAGCTCATACACTAGTTTCCTCCACGTCCTTGTCTAAACTCTTGGTGCAATCAAATCGTGTCTAGATTACACCCCAACACATCAAAGACGTCACTGCCTTTTCCACGACCACGCTTGTTTTGTTTGTTGCAAACAAGATTATCTAACAAGTGTTTGCCTTGACAGGCAGGCGACAACAAGAACAACAGACAACGTTCTGCATTCTATCTTCCAGATGCAGATTGGTTGCAGAGGCTCATACCACAATTTGAAATTAATGGAGCCACGGCAGAACTCCAGTTGCTATCTTGCCAGTGCCAATAGCAGATGCAGATGGGTTTCAGAGGCTCATACCGCAATTTGAAATTAATGGAGCCACGGCAGAACTCCAGTTGCACGCAGAGGCGGTAGTGTCTTTGATCATTGTTGACACATACTGGCGTATTGGCTCACCACATTTGCGGTACGAAGTAAATCAGTACGAAGTAAATCTAGTTTCAACCATACGTATGTTTAAATCAATCAGTAGTGTCTATGTTCTGTAGAGCACACCAGTGCTTTTGCCATGCGCGATCAAGTTAAAGCGAAACTAGGTAGGTTACGAAGTATGACCCCAGAGTCGTCTAGCTAGTAGGAAATGCTCAAGGTAACAGTAAGGAAGCCAAATGAAGCAGTTAGAATACGTGGCGATTTTAAGTCTATCAGCTCAAGGTAATTCAGATCTGCATCCATTTCCTAGGTCATAGGAATTGTTTGAGTAGTTGGCTGGAGGATATTATTTTTCTAAAGCATATCTCACTGATATGTATCTTCAGTTATCTGTAGATGATAAGACGAAACAGTTTTTAGTGATTAATACACCATTCGGCATGCGTCATTATAACAAATTAACATTTTGGACTGCAAGTGCTCCTGTAATATTTTAGAAATAACTTGAGCAACTCATCCAGGGTATCTCAAATTGTGGTAATTATTTACATCACTTGCTAATTACTTGAGCTGCGTGAGAGCAACAACTGCAAAAACGGTTCAAATGGCTCTGCGCACTATGGGACTTAACTTCTAAGGTCATCACCCACATCCATGCCCGAGGCAGGATTCGAAACTGCGACCGTAGTGGTCGAGCGGTTCCAGGCTGTAGCGTCTAGAACCGCTCGGCCACCTCGGCCGGCAAAATCGCAAAATGTTGCTCGAGTCGCTTGAACGCCATGATCTGCTGTTTTGGCTCCATAAGTTTAGTTCTTATGAGCCAAGCACATCTATTAAGTAAAGGTGGAATCATGCGCACGTAGTTTCATCGGGACACAGTAATGACTTACCAGCTCCCAAGAACCTTGGGAAAATTTATTTGTGATGGGAAAATCATTCTCAGTGTGACTCAAATTTCCCACCACTCAATAAATTATGTAAAAAAGAAGTTAAATTCGTGTATTCAGAGGCAAGCCATAAGGCCTTCTTACAACTTAAAAACTGCATTCGGTCGCCACCTTTCTTTAGCAACGTTGAACCTAATAACACGCTTAACGCTAGCTACCGATACCTCAAATTGCGCAGTACAGCCCCACCAATGAAATGAAATGATCGTATGGCATCGTTGGCCGGGAGGGCCCATGCGGGGAAGTTCGGCCGCCGTATTGCAAGTCCTTTTTAGTTGACGCCACTTCGGCGACTTGCAAGTCAATGATGATGAAATGATGATGGAGAACACACAACACCCAGTCATCACGAGGTAGAGAAAATCCCTGACCCCGCCGGGAATCGAACCCGGGACCCCGTGCGCAGGAAGCGAGAACGCTACTGCAAGACCACGAGCTGCGGACAGCCCCACCAATAAACTGACAGAACTGAATAGCCCATTGAGTTTGTGTCTAAAACATTAAATGCGAAGCAACGAAATTACTCATAAAGAGAAAAAGGGGCTTTGGCTATCATATACGGCGGCAAGAATTTTCGTGTATATGGTACCAAGTTTCACCTGCTCGCCAGTCACAAGCCCCTTATTCGCAGTTCGGTCCCCACTCAAAACTTCACGATACGACAGCTCTGCAGCTTCAACAATCGGGCATTGTTTCTTAGTTCCTGTGATTTCGAGATCCATTACAGACCCACCACAGACGAGCGTCTGCAACGAATTGACGCATGGTGCAGGGAATGGCAATTGAATCTCAATGTAGACAAGTGTAATGTGCTGCGAATACATAGAAAGAAAAATCGCTTATCATTTAGCTCCAATGTAGCAGGTCAGCAACTGGAAGCAGTTAATTCCATAAATTATCTGGGAGTACGCATTAGGAGTGATTTAAAATGGAATGATCATATAAAGTTGATCGTCGGTAAAGCAGATGCCAGACTGAGATTCATTGGAAGAATCCTAAGGAAATGCAATCCGAAAACAAAGGAAGTAGGTTACAGTACACTTGTTCGCCCACTGCTTGAATATTGCTCACCAGTGTGGGATCCCTACCAGATAGGGTTGATAAAAGAGATAGAGGTCCAACGGAGAGTGGCGCGCTTCGTTACAGGATCATTTAGTAACCGCGAAAGCGTTACGGAGATGATAAATAACTTCCAGTGGAAGACTTTGCAGGAGAGACGCACAGTAGCTCGGTACGGGTTTTTGTTGAAGTTTCGAGAACATACCTTCACCGAGGAGTCAAGCAGTATATTGTTCCCTCCTACGTATATCTCGCGAAGAGACCATGAGGATAAAATCAGAGAGATTAGAGCCCACACAGAGGCATACCGAAAGTCTTTCTCTCCACGAACAATACGAGACTGGAATAGAAGGGAGAACCGATAGAGGTACTCAAAGTACCCTCCGCCACACACCGTCAGGTGGCTTGCGGAGTATGGATGTAGATGTAGATGTAGATGTAGATATTCAAATGTGCATGCGCTTCCCCACTTGAAATGCGACCTACATTCAGAGTTTGACAGAGACGAAGTATTGTGTTTTGGATTAGACGCCGGTCGGTGCTCACCCTCGGCGAATTAACAATTACAGCGCACGAAGTAGGAACGGAAACGGTACTTTGCAGGATAGTGTCTGCTGTATAATGAAGTTTGCAAAATTGTAAACATGGCATAGCGCGCAGTGTTATTAACACCTACAAACTGTTGAGGAGAGAGCGATGGAGACAGAGGGAGACGGAAAATAGTTGTAACCGAGAGTACTGATGTAGTGAGGAAGGTAGTGTTAGAACTCGAAATGAACCTCACCACTGGCTGCAGGCCGCGCGGGATTAGCCGAGCGGTCGGAGGCGCTGCAGTCATGGACTGTGCGGCTGGTCCCGGCGGAGCTCCGAGTCCTCCCTCGGCCATGGACGTGTGTGTTTGTCCTTAGGATAATTTAGGTTAAGTAGTGTTTAAGCTTAGGGACTGATGACCTTAGCAGTTAAGTCCCATAAGATTTCACACACATTTTGAACTGGCTGCAGACAGAGAAACGGGAGTCGAGAGGACATTTCCGCACCATGAAAAACTAGTGGTTAACCACAATAAACTAAATCATACGAAGGAGAAGTTAATAAAAATAACAACAATTCTGATTAGCTAAAGTCTACCCAGAATCTAGATTCAGACTTAAATATGCCAATGACTTGATTTAAATTACAGGTTGTTCGATGCATTTTCATCAGATTCAGTTAGTTGCTTCCCACTGATTTCACAGACAATCAAAGATGCCCATTTAACTTTATAGCCAGTTAGCCTTTTTAAGAGTTTGATTTATATTGAAGTCAAATTGTATTTCGAGATTCTTTAACCTTTCAATGGCAGATTCCGTATCAGGAGCCATTAATTCTAATTTAAGGCCAGGTTGCATATTAGGAGCCCCGACCCTTATTCCAAGGGTATACGAATACTTTGATAGTAAGATTTTGTACAGTTATGTTCTTGAGTGCAACTAATGAATAAATTATATTATAAATCAATCTAAAACCACTCTCCCCATTCATTTACCTACAAATACCGCTACACCACATGTGGGTCCACACTTTCAGTTCGCCTCCCTGGTGGGTCCAAGGCTTCGTGGCTCGCAGTAGGGGGCGACGAGTGTTTCAGGTTGCAGCCATCCGAGTGCCCATAGATACCGAAATCAGCCATGGCTGCAATGAGGCCTAGCGCCACCATCGCCCCCCCCCCTTCTCCCCTCCCCCCTCCCACGCAGGGAACTGGACAAGAACACGTAATGTCTAACAGTCTGCGCGTCACGGCTACAACTTCTGCCCTCGTTTCAGACCCCAACAGAGGGTTGATAATGACTAACGATGAGATCTGGCGGAGATGGAACGACTTTCACCCCCTTAGCCACTTCCGGTTCCCGCCAGTGCCAGAAACCTCCTGACCAACCCGTTGACTGAGGTTAAGTGTACCTGGACTGAGGTGTCCATGGAGGCCGAACTGTGTAACCAGCTGGACCACGACCAGTACCCATTCCCCTGCAGGCAGGACGAAGCAGTACCCCCAGAAACCACCGTCTGGCTGACAGTTCTACATACGACCCCGATATCGGACCTGGTCGATCTCCACTAGGAAATGTAGTGGGAGCTTTTGGCAGGGATTTTGGCTCCACTGCCTTCCCTTCTTCGATGAAGTCGGCAGAGGCTGGACCATTTCTGGCCCTGCGTGCTGATTAAAGGTGGTAGGGGGGAGAAGGTTTAGTTTCCGATTGTGATTCCCCGCGCAGACCGAGCGTCGATATCGAAGAAAGGTGAAAGATACTCGGGCTTTATACCACGACAGCAGCTTGCTCCTGCAGAGGGCGCTGTCACGGACACGTCTAGTGGGTCTGTTCACTGATGCGACTGCGTCCAGAATATTGTCCAACAGTTTTCACTATTCTCTGAAGCCTCCGATACCCACCATTGACAGAAGAGTAATTCACTTTACCTAGAGTTGCGTTTTGGTACAGTGCGTAAATTACGCAGAAAACGGTAAGGTTACCGGTAGTATTGGTAGCATCCGTAGGGAAAGAAACGTAAATGGATATGTGAGAGAGAAAGTGGGACCCGAACATTTCTCTTTGTTTTATTGTTCGTTTTGTACATAATTACAGTCGCATGCCTTCGTTCAGTGTTAGTCTTTTGTGTGTTTCTTAAATCATTACAAAATATAATTGCGCTTTATAAACAATAAAAATTAGTTGATCGCTTAACTTCCGCGCTTTAATGCAAGCAATTAGTTTTGATGCAAATACATTTTACATGCACGAGCATAAAAGATCTAAATAATTATTGCTGTTATTTTCTACTCAACAGAACGTTCAACATGATCAAATGCAAGCGTTTCCTGTTGTTATTGATACATGTGATAATTTTTCATGAATAACAGAAACATGTTTTATACGTATAAGTCTGACAAAGTATTGAAGTGATGTATGATGATACGGTAATTTTTTTCTTTTTCGAGGAAATTTCACTTTCTGGTGCTGTAAGATGAATCTATATTCCTTTTTATTTTTACGACAAAATCCGTCTGTTTCACGTTAAAAATCAATATTTTTCGAATAAAACCCAAATCAAATATTGGCAGTTTCAATTTTTGTATAAATACAATTAATTTTAAGTAACTGATTGGAGGATAACCATGTAGAACAAAAATTTTCCGTGGGTTACGTCGTCCTCATTCAGTTACTAGACGGTTCTGGCTTCTAGTGGAATCTAGTAAGACACTGATCATAATGCAAACAAAGCGATCGAAATGAGGTAATGCCTGAAAGGTATGCAACAGACCCAATGTACTGGTAATGCGGTTACAGACTTAACTGACCAAAGCTACTAATAAAATTACCGCGGTCTACACACATTTGTGATTGTCTCCGGTAGCCTGCAGTAGTTTTACAAATGGTTCAAATGGCTCTGAGCACTATAGGGCTTAACATCCGAGGTCGTCAGTCCCCAAGAACATAGAACTACTTAAACCTAACTAACCTAAGGACATCACACACATCCATGCCCGAGGCAGGATTAGAACCTGCGACCGTAGCGCCTAGAACCGCTCGGCCACTCTGGCCGGCAGTAGTTTTACAACTTTGACCTTGCCTCTGATTCCGTTTTTCACTTTGGATCGCTCCCTAGACTCCTTGGGCACGCTAATGGTGGCTTTCGATACACTCTGGGCTTTGCTTCTGGCTAACCATTCACTTTGTTAATTCCACCGTCATCGGCCTCAGGAATCACCTGCTTGTTCCACCAGTCTCTGCGTCACAGCTATTCTGAGTGATCATGAACTGTGTTCTACCAACGCACAAGAGGATAGAAAAAATGTCACAGAAGCCACCACGTCTCTTTAAAAAGACGTAGAAGACAAAAACCTTGACGAAGTTATATCGGACGACGAACAGAACCAACGCACACGGATTGAACGCCACAACAATAGGTTCAAAAACATGACAGACAGCAATTCTCCAAGAGACAGAAAAAGTGAAAGTCAGTCAACCATTGTGTAGAACAGATGGCGGAACTTTTGCATGAGAAATCGAATGGGATTTAAATCAACAATGGGAAATTTGGAACAGTAAGAATTCACTAAACATTAACTACCTCGTGGAAAGTGCGATTTTCTCGAGGAAAGCCTATAGAGAATCTCTCGATAAAACGATTCGCAGCTTCACTTGAAACACAGAAGAAGGAGCTGGTAATAGTGAAGACACAGCGGAAATTTCCAAGCTGAGTCTGTCAAGACAGTGGAATGACGAAATCGACGGAACAGATGAAGAAGTAGAAATGACTGAAATGTAACAATAACGACATTACAACAATGCGAAAGGAACAGAATAGACACTGCCTCCCAAAAGTCGATGCTAAGAAGAGGTGAAATTTTTGACAGCTTCTACCATTACGAATATTAAATTCGTTTTGTAGATGAAGACATGAAACAATTTTAACCTCAATAAAATAGTAATAATCAACATTAAAAAAGTGCTTTCACCACTCCAGCTAAAGAATTTTTATAATATGCTGACGCAGATATTTACTTCCTACAAGAGGTGACATACATGCATATTATCGAGAAGCAGGGGAGAGAGTGACGGACATGACACAGGATTTGGGGTGGACACCATTAAAACAAAGGCGTTTCTCGTTGAGGCAGGATCTTCTCACCAAATTTCTCTTCCGAATGCGAAAATATTTGTTGACGCCGACCAACGTAGGGAGAAACGATCATCATAATAAAATAAGAGAAATCAGAGTTCGCACGGAAAGATATAGGTGTTCGTTTTCTCTGCGCTCAGTTCGAGAGTGAAATAATAGAGAAACACTGTGAAAATGGTTCCATGAACCCTCTGCTAGGCACTTAAGTGTGATTGCAGCTGATGCAGATATAGGTTCCTTAGAAATCCGCACTAAAGGGCTTTTTACCATTTTTTCACACCGAAACCGAGTCGCGGATTCGAAGATAACTACGCACGGAAAATGGCTGAAATTATAACGATATATTTCTAAGATTCCGATCTCCAACAATGTTGAATATTTTGTTGATATCTTTATCCGTTTTCGAGATACAGAGGTTAAAAATTTCCTTATGTAAAATGCGCACGTAAAATCCGGTGTGAGGTGAAATCTAAATAATAAATAACGGAAGCAAATTTCTCACATTTTAAGTTTATATTCTACAGGTATTTTTCTAGAAGTGCCATCTTCCTGTTTTCATAAATCTTTAACCGTTAACGAGAAACGCCCGAAAACTTT